>NC_046313.1:41479334-42151743 GCF_009819535.1 Lacerta agilis
AGCTCCTTAGAACTGCTCCCAGGTTTCTTCTCTTAATGTACCACATAATGCATGAAACAATGTGGCATCATTTAGAGTTGTGTAACAGGAAGGGCACTTTAGTATAACAATTTATTCATCAGGATTATTCTTCTTCTGCTACTTTTGTTATATATACCCTCTGTTATGTAGTGTCCTTGCAAGAAGGGCTCTGAAGTTAAGGATAAGTCTTTGGGCCAGCCTCTTTGCTGCCAATCCTTAGATTGTTGAAGCCTATGTCCTTCTAGATTGTCAGCACAGAAGCCTTTTAATCTACAATTTTGGTTCAGTGGCTGCAGTGGAAAGGTGCTGTTTTAAACAGTAATGTCTTGGTCTTGGATACAAATGACAGAATGATAACTTTGGTAATTTAAGACAGTGTTTTTCAACCACTGTTCCGTGGCACACTAGTGTGCCGCGAGATGTTGCCTGGTGTGGCCGTGGGAAAAATTTGTTATTTGATTCCTATTCAGAGAATTACTTTATATATAGTCAATATAGGCACAGAGTTAATTTTTTTAACATTTTCTAATGGTGGTGTGCCTCGTGATTTTTTTCATGAAACAAGTGTGCCTTTGCCCAAAAAGGTTGAAAAAACACTGATTTAAGACATCAAATCTCGTTATGTTTTTGACTCCGTGTAATATTAAGATAAAGTTCGAGGTTCTGCCAGCACTACAAGTAGGACAATATTTAGTGAAAATCCTATGACAAACACTTTCTCCTTCGGATTACAGGTCTCATGTTCTCTAACCGAAATGTACTAACCAAATCCTGTCTTGTGGGAAACTGTGCTGATGCCTTTTCAGAGCCACAGGGATGCAAACAGCAGCCTGTTAATCTAATTATCTTGTGCAACCACTTTAGGCAGTACGGTTAAAAAAGAGAGAAAACAGCAGTAGCGGCAATATGAACTGCATTATTAAAACCAAATGCAGATGGGCTTTTAAAAAGATGCCTCTGCTAGATCCATCAGCAAACCCTTTTTTTCCAAGAGCTCAATTATGAGTCAAAATTTAGTGCCATTTCCCTAACTGCAGTATCAAAAGAGAAAGAATTTTGAAAAACACAAATCCTTTCCAACATTACAAAAATTACCACCCTCATTCATAACAGGTGGTAATTGAATGACGTTGGATGCTGAAATGCTAACATTATGCAATTATTTGATGGGCCCTTTTGTCATGACTCCTGACCAATAAAAATGGAGCTACTCCTCCTTCTCTCTCACACACTAACACAGTGAGGGAAGCAGTCAGTCCCTCTCTGCTAATTTTAATAAGCCAGTAGAGATAGAGATCAAGGTGGCCACATGGAAAAGAATTTAGCTACCAGCCCCTTGCCTACATCAGTGTTTTCAACCACTGTTCCGTGGCACACTAGTGTGCCGCGAGATGTTGCCTGGTGTGCCGTGGGAAAAATTGAAAAATTCAAGAGAATTACTTTATATATAGTCAATATAGGCACAGAGTTAAATTTTTTAACATTTTCTAATGGTGGTGTGCCTCGTGATTTTTTTCATGAAACAAGTGTGCCTTTGCCCAAAAAAGGTTGAAAAACACTGGCCTACATCAGCTGACTGTACAAACTGAAGCCTGTGTCCCATAACACATTCATGTCTCCAGCACTGGATAATTAATCTGGAATCGCAACAACTGCAGAGTCATTGCCACTCCAAAGTCAAGTGGCTTTATCCTCATTGTATGTTGCCAGTTGGTCAAAGTGAGGCCTTAAATGCTCCACAGACCCCTCCTCCAAATTTCAGTATACAGTACTCATGACACAATACGCAGAGAGTGCAGCAAAGGATTTACGAAGGAAAATTAGGTACTTTTAGAACCTATCTTACGTAGTTGTAACCTTCTCTTGGAGACTGAAGAAAGTCAAGCATTAGGAACATACTAAACTGGGCCAGTCCATCTAGTTCAGTATTGTCTATACTGATTGGCAGTGAATCCCCAGCGTTTCAGACAAGGTCTCTCTCAGTCCTGGCTGGAGATGCCAGAGTTTGAGCCCAGGACCCAAAGCATATATGCTCTATGACTGAACTATAACCCTTTTGCTAAGAATGTACTAAAACATATGACGATACAATAGATTATGAAATACATTAGATTATGGTGTGTATGACGAGAAGGGGCTTTTGAGTGAGTCTCTTCCAGTTTTCTGGATTCCAAATACATCTATCAGCTTTCCAAAGATATAATAGAGAGGCAGACACATATGCTCACTTGCAGGCACAAGGAATATCACAGTAAATTATCAGTGGGTTGTATACAACAAACTTCTACTCAGTATAAAAATTAAAGGATGTAAGTTAGTGATGTTTATTGATCTCATTTGGATACAGTCCTAAGTATACAATTTTTATTAATTGGGCTCCTTTTTATTCAAAACAATACATTTTAATTTTGATTTCACAAATAATTAGAAGGAAACAGTTCAAAGGCAGGGCACAGATCCATCCAAAGTGCCCCCCCCCAGTTGAGAGTCAGACAAAATCTAAATGCTTTGCCTACACCCATAAGTTTCACTGTAGTGAAGATCCAAAATTTTAAGACGGAGAACTTTTCTCTAAGGACCCTAACAATCCAGTTATCAAGGCTAATTTTTCTGAACCATGGAGGGAAAAGATAAACAGTAACTTCTAATATATGCAGTGGTGGTTTTCCTTAGGGCTTAATTTAATTCCGGGCATCTCAAGGCTGTGTCCCAAAACTTGTTGCACTCAGCTCTGGAAGATGTGAAATCATAAAGATGAGAGTGCTTCTGAATATAGCTCATGGGGCCTTTGTTTACAGCCGAGTGAACCTTGAACACGGAGGGGATTAATCTAAAGATTTCCAGGGCAAATGATGCAACATCCAAACAGGGATGAATGTCCTCATTTAATTAGACTTTGGCAAGTTACAAGCTAAATTCACCCAACTCTTGCCAGAAAGCAAAACAAAATACCCTGCATCAAGGTCTGAAATGAATCCTCTGGCCTCCAATATACAAGCTAGGGATATGTGAGGAGAAGGCTGCTCACGCAGAATTAAAATGAACCCTTCAAAGTAAGTCCAGTGATCAACAGTATACTTGGGGGTCAGGGCAGGGTAGCATGTGGTGGCGGCTTCTTCAGCAGTTCCCAAAACTACCGGTAAAGGTTCAAAAGCCTACAAAAAATGCAGGAAGCTGCCAAACTGCCTAGCTAGAACACATTAAATGCACAGCTATGGTAAGCAGTGCTTAAAAAAACCCAAGGCACAATATGCAAAGGAAAATAAAATTGAATATATAAGGAAATCACAGTTTACATGGCATTTAAATGTAAAAGAAGAAAATACATCTGAGCTGTCAAAAAACATTACAAGAGGAGAAAGCAATCTCATAAGTTTCCTTAGGCAAATGCATTTCAACACTGCCTGGTGCAAGGTAGAAATATCTCAAGGACTTTTGCTGAAAGTTCTCCAACACCTCAGAATGACCTGGCCTGGGGCAAAATGCTTCCCTGCCAATTCTCTGTGTCCCTAGCCTTCCTTGCAGAAAAAGTTTCCTCTTTCCTAAGCTTACCTTGCACGTAGAGAGAAGAAAGCTGGGTGTGCAGAAGTCTCTTCCGTTTGCAAGACTTCCCTTCTCTCTTTTTTGACATAGTCTGGAAGCCTTCGCATCCAACCCCCTTTCCTTCTGGCCAAAGGTACCTTCCAGTAGCTAGCTAGCTAGCTAGCTCTCCTCTCTCTCTCTCTCTCTCTCTCTCAGTCTCTCTCTCTCTCTCTCTCTCTCTCTCTCTCTCTCTCTCTGTGTGTGTGTGTGTCTGTTTGTCTGTGAGGGCTACTCCTTGTACCTTCATCAGGGACCTAGAGACACTGGCCAATGACAACTGTCAGGGATCAGTTACTGTAATATTCCTGTAATCCTTTTAGTCTAATGCAAACTCAGCCTTTCCCTTCATGTCCCCTGCCTCTCGAGCATATATTCTAAGCAAACAGAATTGGGGGAAAGATATAGTTTAGAATAACGAGCTTATTCGTGAGCTGAGCCAAAATTCAAATGATTTTGACTGTTCATAAAAAGCTGCTTATTTCTGAAGTTGGGTGGGAGGGTGTGAAACCTCCTCTTTCCCAGTTCCAAAACTCAGCAATATCATTAGCTGTAAGGCAAATTAATTAATAAAGGGAGCCTCAGTGGAAATTAGCATTTCCATCAGTGCTGCAGCCAATCATGGCACCCCACCAGGTTATATAAACACCAAACTAGACCAGGGCTTAAATACATAGCAGACAGTATCTTGTTTTTTGTTAACTAATTACATGGATCTGGGAGCCCAATTCTCACCTTGAAGGCCATGAGAATTAACTCCAGCTAGTGAATAGGGATGAATCATATTTTGTCAAATTTATTTTTCTTTCACTGTGAACTTTCATTTTGCTCTACCTTACACATCTGACATCAGTCAGTGTTTAAACTGATCACTGACCACACACACAGGATACCTGTAAATCACAGCCATATATTTTGCTGCAGACTATATAACAAGGGACATCCATTTTGACCAGCTGAACACCTGCCCCTCAAGAAGCAATGACAGAAAAAATATTGCAGAGCTATAGCAAAAATAGTCATTTATATGCACTTGGGACACTCCATAGACAAACTGCAGAAAGACCACTGCTTTAAGGAAATATTTTTTGTTCTTTGGGGTTCATAACATATAGAGAGGGGAATTAGAGTGTCTGTATTTAATTAAATCTTCTTTTTGCTACCCTGAAATAAGATAGGGGTTATTTTAAAGTGCCTCCTTCAAGACAGCAGTCACAGCTATATAAGGCACCTTACACATTTATTCTTTGCTCCAGAATCGCGGTTTCAGGTTTTCTCTTTGCTAGTCTTTCTCTTAATGCACTTCAGAGACTGTTCTCTACAACGTGAAGAGCCAGAGTATGAAATGTACAGTAGGGGGCAGTTTGGTTTCATGCTTGGGGTTGTGGCTTACCTGTAAGGTTTTTTTGTAGTGCTTTGCTTTGGACTCCCCTACCCACCCCCATTCCTAGCTGTGTCATGCTAAAAAGGCCACATTTTAGTTTCTCTTCAAACCAGACATCAATAATATTACAAAATCACTGCTTTTTCAAAAAAAGAAAAGTTCAAAGAGGGGGGAAAAACCTACAGGGATCAAAGTGTTCTGTTCAGCTCTAAAAGGAACGCAAGCCTGTTTTATTATTATCTTTTCTTCATGGGTTGATGGACTAGAGTGGTTCTGACAAAATTGCTTCAGTTTTTGTTATTAACAGATTATTCTTATTCTTATTAATTGAATTTATATACTGCCCTATACCCGGAGGTCTCAGGGCGGTTCACAGAATAAAATCAAAATATAAAACCACAAAATACACAATCAAAATAAATCCCCCCCTCATATATTCATACTTGGTATGCAATGTTCTCCATACCTGTATATATCCCCATTGTCCTCCACAGTATATAGCGTCTTTAAAAATTATATATATGTATATGCAAATGTAAGTCTTTCTCTTGCTTTCTCTATCTCTGATTAGGGGGTGGTTCTTCATTTTACTCCACTTACACAACACTTTCCATTTGGGGAGCACCTGTGGACATTCTGCTGGGCTCCCCATGACCCCACTATTCATTTTCGTCATATTTATTGTAACTGGATGCACAGAGGGAAAGACAGAGATTTCTCTAGTGCTGTCCTTAGAAGGTCTGCATGTTGACACGCAGAGTCCTAGTTTCAGTAGAAGCTAGCCTGTTAGGAGCACTGCCTCACCAACATTAGCCATACTCACCTGGTGCTGGTAATGGCTGAAAGCTTCCTCCTCCTTTAGTCTCAGTGTTGCCCTTCTAGTACTCAGCAGGGAGGAGGATGGAGAGAAAACTAGAACTGACTGACTCAGTCACTGAGCCTGGCTCTGTCTGTTGGTTGCCTTGAGCAGTAGCCACCACTGACTTGTTCTCTCTGAGGTATAAGCCTGTATTTGGCTATCCTGCTTCACACTACATATATGATTGGACCCTCTTAATAATAATAATAATAATAATAATAATAATAGAATCTCTGCATATGTTGCTGTTAATTTCTTACCTTTTCCTTCAACATTAGGTCCCAAAGAAGGTTACAACAATGTTAAAAAAAAAATACAATGTTAACATCAGTTAAAACAATTTTGAAATCTAGCAAGTTAGGGTAAAGTCTGGGCTAGAATTCTTCTCCTCACGGTATAATTTTGAATGTGGAGGGTACTTTTCCATATGGAAAAGCATCAAAAAGCTGCTGTCTGAAATGCCACCACCCAGACACAAGGTTTACTACATCAGTGCCATGACCCTGAAATCAGATTCCTCTTCTTCAGAGGATGAGATCTAGAACTCTGAGGGAGGAGGGAACACAAGGCCAGCCCCAGAAGTGTTCCCACAAGACAAGCCTACAATGCCAATGGCCTTCTGGCCCGATAATGTTACACTACCACCCTCAAACCCAGAGGAGCCTATTGCAGTGGCCCCCAGTGAGGTGTGAGTCCACCCCACCATGCTGTCAGAGTAGAAAATGGCAGGAACAGGCTGGGCTCCTTTGAGGCTTTCCACACTGAACATTTACAGTTGAACAGTTGCTGATTTTATAGGATTTATTGGCATGTTGCCACATGACATCAGCATCATTCATCCAGTATTCCTGAATAATGTCTCAAAAAGCCCTGTACTGAAAAGCAATAGAAAAATTATTTCGTTCCCATGGCAATATATCACCAGAGCATCAGGGTTACTCAATGGTCTTTTCTCACATCTTAAAAGACTGGCCAGGTCTTGACCCAGGGCTTTAAAGGTAAGTTCCTGCCCAACTAGTTTACCACTTTAGCAGACACTTGCCCAGAATGACTAAGTTGGAAAAGATGTCCCAGTCCAACACACAATGTTTCAATCTGGAGAAAAGGGCCTTATTATTATTATTATTATTATTATTATTATTATTAGCCACCCAACACGAATCTCCCAAAGCAAGAAGTCTGTTTTGCAAGACAGTTGGCTTCTCAGTGGGGCAATGAAACATAACTGTACTAACAGTGAAAACAAAATACTTGCTTTTAGCAAAGGATGATTTCCTGGGAGTCCTCACCTGGCGGTGCGCTGTTTTATGATTGTGAGAAGCATAACAAGGCCCCTGAGTAATAATAGGCTCTGCAATGGAGCCTCCTGTGCACTGACTGCTGTATTTTTTCATTTGGAAGCAGCTAGCCTGAGATGACACTGGACAGGAATGCATGTTGGCTGGAGGTGACTCAGTGTAAAGAAGAGCTCAGCGAAGCAGCACAGACAATACTTGCCCTTCTATTTGGCTCATGGACTCTTTGGGCTCTGTCCCACCATGCATTACTGAATAAAGTCTGAGTGATTGGGAATTTGGTGTGAACCTCTGTACTTGAACCCTCAAGGACAATTTCCTCCACATTCGCCTCCCCAGTCAGAGGCAGTAATGCTTCTAAATACCAGTTACTGGGAAGTGCTCAGGGTCTGCTTGCAAGCTTCCCATGGACACCCCAAGGCTGGCCATTGTGGGAACAGGATGCTGAACTCAATGGGACACTGGCTTGATATAGCAGGGCGCTCTTAAGTTCTTGTTTATTTCCTGCATTTATACCCCACCTTTCCCCACAAGGAGCTCAAGGTGGCATAACTGGTTCCATCCCATGCTCAAAATTAATCCCTGCAACAACCCCATGAGAGAGGTTGGGATTAGGGGCAGTGACTGGCCCAGGGTCACCCAGTGAGCTTTCATAGCTGAGTGGGGATTTGACCCCTGGTCTCTCAGGTCAGAGTCTGACACTCTAACCATTATATAACACGGTTCATTTTGCTGTTCCATTTACAGTCTTAGTATTCCTGGTCTCTGTGCAATTTAATGATTAAATAGTCCCCCCCCCCCATGGTGCTTTATGTTTTATAGTTGGACACCACCCTGTTATTTTATGGTATGGTATTACACCAAATCTTTTATAAACAATAAACAAAACAATCAATCTGATTTCTATGTGACGTTTCTGTTAATTGTTTCTTTATGTGGCTAAACCATAATGCTCACAGCCTGGCATCTCACAATTCCATTTAACTTTTAACTGGATAACTCTTTTTTGTCTGTCCTAACTTTGTATGCAACATTGTTTTCCTTCAACTCACTGGGAATACCACATCTCACCCACTCTTCATTTCACATCTCCTTTCTTGTTTGTTTTATGATCTATGCATTCTCAGATGTAGTTTCTCCAGCAACTAACCAATTTGGTCTTCCTGCCAGACATGCACATATATTAGACATTTCTGATGTCCAAGGGCTACCCCTTTGGGACACTGCTCACAGCTTCTCTCTTTTTAAAGAGAGTTTTTCCGACAAGCAAAAATCTGTCTATTTTTTATTTTATATTTTAAAACTATTTTCTTTACTCTTGCTATCCACTGCTCTGTCCTCTTGTGGTTAGCACTGGGCTTCAGTTTCAACAGAAATCTATGAAGTAGAATGTGGGCAAATATTATTTTCAAATATCCAGCATTTAAACTGCTTACTGCTTTAGGAAGACTGCAGTTGTGAGTGCAAAGCAAAAACACAAATATAAGAGCACCAAAGGCTGTGCTCACATCAGTGATCCTGAGATAACCGTGTGTGTGTGTGTGTGTGTGTGTGTGTGTGTGTCTTCCTACCTGGATATGTTTTGTTTTTAATTTTGTAGGTGTGAGATTGGGACACTAACCTGTAGGAACCATATAATTTAATTTGATGGACATTAATTACTTAAGATATATGACGAGTTGGAGCCATGCCCACCACATGCAGTTTTGTAACATGACAGGCAACAAAACTGATGAGTAATAATGTTTGCACCCACTATATATGCATTTTGGAAAGCTCTTTGCTATGCATTGAGATGCCTTTTAAAATATTGCAACCAAATTTTGCGCAGTGGTTCTTGAGATCAAGGAGCAGGGTTTCATCTGTGTTTGGATATAATTGGATGCCATTTTGAATCAAGACAGCAGACTATTTGAAGGGCTGTCCAGTCCAGTCCTAAGAGGGCAAACCAGTTGCCTTCAGAAGTGTTATCTAGTAAGGGTGATGGGGGGACGACGACGACTTGCATGTGTGATGCTGTGTGTGATGTTAGGACATTGGAAGGAGCCAGAATGGAGCCAAATGCAGCAGCTGCACAGCTTCAATGACCGGTGGCTCCTTGTCCTGCCACTGCCACTGGCAGGGGTGTGCTTTGACCCCCTCTGTGGCAGGAGGAGAAGGAGAAGGAGGAGAAGAAGAAAGAGCTGGCCACTGAACCCAAGCTACACTCGGCTCAACGCTTGGCCTCCTTTGCCCTCTGATTTTTTGGGAGGGACCCCCCCCCCAAAAGGGCTCAGCTCTCATGAGTTGGCACCCTGGTTGCCTTGAAGCTGTCTGTCAATAGCCTTCCCCACTATGGTGAGATTCCTCCCCATTTAAATTAAAATAATTATTTATAGATGAAAACTAGCACATATACATACTTGATGCAACTCTCCTTTCTCTTTTTTTGTGTGTGTGATGCATGTAGCATTTTTAGCACTACAATATTCAAGGGGTTTATATGGGAAAGCAACTGCTCTCTTCCTGCCAAACCCAACAACTCCAGGTGCTTGAAATGAAATTCATTGCAGGCCCAACACATTATGGGGAAAAAAATCCTTTCTTGGAGGCACTATAAATACAGTATACGAAGGACATACATAAGAAATTGGATAGTGACTATGAAGTGTAACACGTCACATACTGATAAGCAGTACTGAAATAATATGAAACAAAATTATCAAGTCGCCTTTTGTTTTAAAATATGGCAACAAGTACTTAAAACATATATATGAAGGAAGAATATATATAACAGTACCAAACTAAAAACAAAACACCTAAAATTGGGATAGAAAATTGTGGTTTTTATGCTCCAGGGAAGCTAACAATTTAATAAACTCTTCTGTCCTTTTGCTCTGGTAGGAGTTCAGTTCAATATTTCTCAAAAGCATTTTTTGTTTGTTGCCGGGGATGGGGAAGTCTGTGTTTTCTGTGCTTCAAATGTACTGCAGCAAGAGCATGTGACTCTGAACAGGCAAGCACTTCAGACACTTAGCTGTGCAAAGCCTTTGGTTTATTGTAAATGTGATGCTTGTGTGTGAGCCTTTTCTGTGGCTTCTCCCATACTGAGGAATCTCCTCTCTCCTGAGAGAGGCTAGATGGGCTCTCTCCTTGTTCTCTTTCTGCTGGCAAGGCAATTGGTAGTGCTCCAGACTTCCCCAATCTCCACAGGCGGTGCAAGATTCCAGGAGCTGCAGGCACACTTGCCACGGTCTGTGTTCCCTTTTGAGACTATGAGGCACAGTGGAGACTGTGGCGTCTTTATGATATATGGCTTTATTTACACATATATACAACCTGCACTCAGATGACGGGATTGCATTCAGCTCCTATGAGGGTCTGGCTTCTCCCTTAAGGGCAGCATTGGATTCACCCCCCCCCCCTTGCATGGCAGTTTTGCCCTCTGATGGTTTCCTTGATGAGCCATTACCAGCCTTTGTTCTCTGCTGAGCTCGGTTGGCTTATTAGCATAGTTAAATCCAGGGGGTTTTCATGTTTGGCAAAATGTAATCAAAGCTTGATTAAGTCAAACTTTTACTAAATCCAGGAATTATGGAGAAGATATGGCAGTCAGGTATTTAGGGGGATCTCACCCCCCGCAAACCCATAACAGTATTTGAATGCTGGTTCTAAATAGTATTTTCCCCCAAGAAATTCTTATTTTTGAAAAAAGAAAATAAACTGGTTTTTTTTAAAGTTTCTTCTAATATTTCAGGTTTAAGAGTAGGTTCCCTTTCGATCAACTTATCTGATTAGAATTATGGTTAGCAATGCATGGTAGATCTCATCTTGAGTGACAGAAGCATTAACAGACAAACCTACTACAGTTTGCCTGGTCTCAGCTGTCAATAGAAATAATCCCCATCAAGTCTAAAGGCTTTCCACGGAGGCTATTGATGGCTACTAGCTACGATGGCTATGTTCCACTTCTGCTGTCAAAGACAATATTCCACTTGCTTGGAATCACGTGGGGATTCCCAGCTTTTGTGCTCAGATTCTGCTCTTTGACATCTAGTGAGAAGAGGATGTCCAACAGGTATACGTCCAACAGGTATATCACGATCTATTGTTAGATAGCGGGGTGTCCATGGTAGATTGCAGGACCTTCCACCAACCCCCTCCCAAAAAAGCTCAAAAACTTTGGTAGATCCCTGCCAGGTTTTTTTTTAAATAGTGGGAGTAGATCTCAGTCTCTTGAAAGTTGGACATGCCTGTTGTATTAGATGGGCCATTGATTCAGCAGGTTCTTATTGTATATTCTTATCAGTGAGTGATATATTTAATAGTAGATAAGGATACACACAAATGCCAGAAGCTGCTAGGAAGCTGTAAAGACAAAAACAGATTTTACAATGCATGGCAATGAAGATCTGTAAAGGTAAAGGTAAAGGGACCCTTGACCATTAGGCCCAGTCGTGGACGACTCTGGGGTTGTGCGCTCATCTCGCTCTATAGGCCGAGGGAGCCAGCGTACAGCTTCCGGGTCATGTGGCCAGCATGATTAAGCCGCTTCTGGCAACCCAGAGCAGTGCACGGAAACGCCGTTTACCTTGCAGCCAGAGTGGAACCTATTATCTACTTGCACTCTGATGTGCTTTTGAACTGCTAGGTGGGCAGGAGCAGGGACCGAGCAACGGGAGCTCACCCCGTTGCGGGGATTCGAACCACCGACCTTCTGATTGGCAAGCCCTAGGCTCAGTGGTTTACACCACAGCGCCACCCGTGTCCCTTGAAGATCTGTAGAACTGTACCTATTGATATATAGCTTTATATTATCCATATTAATATTATCCAATCCATATTTACTCAAGTGACTCCAGTGCTTTCCATAAGCTTATTGCTATATTAGTGGGTATAGGTTGGCAGCCTTGTTTTGGCTATGCGGCCCAACCCTGCCACCACTAAAACCATGTTTAAATAGCTACAATGGGATATAATGCAAACAACATGGTAGAATGGTAGTTTCACTACGTAAAACAATGCTATAATTAAAAAGTAGTTCAGCCAGCCGAGTATCCCATCTCACAAAATTAGAGTAACACTCATGCTGAGAAGCTGGTTTAAAACTCGACACTGTTTTCAAGAAGGATAGAAAAACCAGTTTGCACACGAGCATAGATATTCTCAAAGGAAAGTACCATATTTTATTGATTTTTTTTCCCACAATTCTCTGTTATTATATCAAGCTCACTTGACAGTAGAGGACAAACTGTCTTTCACATGCTATAAAAGTAATATGCCAGCGGTTCAAGAAAGGAGCAAGATTAAACAAGACTGTCTGGTGGATTTATCTGCACCAAATATAAGTCCTCCAGAAATTTCCAAGTGACACACTGTTTAATAAAAACAGCACAGTCCTAACTTTGAAAGATTATACTATAGTGCACTGAATTTACCCCTGAGCTGAATGTAATAACATGAAAACCCCCCAAAGCATGCATCAGTTTCCAAATTCGAATTGACCTTTTCAACACGTCTATGCCTTTCCATTTCTTTCAGTTCCAGTTTTACATTTTAGGAGGGCAGGCAACAACACCTGGGTCACCACCGGATTCTCCCAACAATACAGGAAATATGCAGCTAGGAAGATATATTGTGTGATTCTCTCAACAGAGCATCATTGACAATGAGCCATTAGAGTGTTGGTATTTCAGCAAGGACAGACAAAGCCACAGTATGCAGGAAACTGTATTTTGTTCCCCGAGGAAAGGAATCACCAAGTAGTAGTTAAATGTCACTTATAAATACATGGAGAATGAATAAATATTCTCTTGCGCTTGCAGTATACTAATAAAAACCTGATAACATTTTCAAGAATCCCATTATTCCCTTTCAAAACAGCCATATGCCATATACAAACACCCAATGATTTTTCTATATTATTTGACCAGCTTCACTAATAGAACTCATGACTTACAGCTGTCAATGTTTTTTTTTGTGACAAGATATGGACTTCTTTAGTGCAGAAAAAGCAAAGCTTATGGTATCGGAGCAGCTACTGGAGTACCTAAAATAATTGACACTTTCTCAACCTTTTCCAAATATCTTTTGGGCTCCCTCAAAAATTTCCAGGGTAAATTTCCAGAGCTGGAGTGGCCAGCTCATATTGATAAGAAGCAGCTCTGTATGTCTGAGACGACCTTCAGGAGGTAGGCTGTCCCCGAAGCAAGGGACCTTTGCCCCTCCAGAGGTTGTTGAACTACAACTTCTATCAGCCCCAGAAAGTATGGCCCAATGGCCAGAGATGATAGGAACTGTTGTTCAGCAACATCTGGAGGGTCAAAGGTTTCCCAAACCTGCTGTAGAAGTTGGAATTAAATTGGCCGGTCAAACTTTCTGTCTCCTCCACCCCCAATATACATTCTTAACTTTAATGAGTCTGGAGGCTTAGATATATTAGGCATGCCACATGGCCTAGAGCAGGAATAGGCAAACTCTGCCCTCCAGATGTTTTGAGACTACAACTCCCATCATCCCTAGTTAACAGGACCAGTGGTCAGGGATGATGGGAGTTGTAGCCCCAAAACATCTGGAGGGCAGAGTTTGCCTATGTCTGGTCTAGAGGCCTCCACATTTGTTGTTCTCTTCCAAGCATGGAGCAGAATCTCACTTCCCAACCCCCCTGTGCAGATTATTCTCATAAATCTTGGATTTAAATGGCTTGCACTACTCTTCAAAATAATCCAAAATGCGGGACTATGCCCCATGAAGTCTGCCTGTAACCTGCTCTGCTCTTGTGGATTGTCTAGTCTAAGGTGGTCTTTGGCTTGCAGCCCTTGCTTTCTTGTGACTCTAAGAAGCACTGCCAGCAGTTGTGCAAAAGAAAAGAAAAAATTACAACTTCCTAAATATTGTTTCCCTGGCACGTACCAATTGCCAGTCTATTTAGGCCAAGCTATTGCTTCTTAATTCAGTGACAGCTGGCATAAGCACAGCCTAGAAGCTAACTAAGACAAATCCTTGACAAAGGAAGCACTATGTTAGCAGGTTATTTATTACCAGCTATGGGCAAGTGTTGACAGATGCTAACGACTAGAGAGAGTGATTTAATGCAAGATCCGTTCCCCTTGCCCTCCCCGTCTCAACCCTCAAGGTAGCCAAGAAACATGGTGTGTTCATAGGACTTGGCAAGAGACAGATTTCCCTGTGCTACACTGATGGATTCAGAACCGCAGATGACAGAAGCTGTTATAACAAATGCATGATCAAAAGAATGACTATGAAACAAAAAGTCATCTGCTGGACAGCTACCCCCCCCCCCCAAGTCTAGTCCGACACACCCTTTTGAATTGACACACTGGCAATTTTGCTTTCGGGATTCCTTCTTGAGATTAATTTGGCTACCAGGTCGGGCTTTGTGCTTGGTTTTGCTTTTAGGATGTTGCTGTGCTTGGTCCAAACAATATACTTCCCTTGTTCCCTTTGAAGGACTCCTGGCAGTCAGTTGCAGATGCTTCTGTCCAGAGCCGTCTCATCCATTGGGGCCGGTGGCGCGGTGAACCACGGCGCAAAGCTGTGGAGGGCGCCTGGCGGAGAGTCCGGGGAGGGGAGAGTGGGGAGGTACATGAGGCAGAGCGGGGGCTTGGTGCCTGTACACCTGCAGCGCCCATCGAAGGCGCTAGGACCCCGTTCTGTTCTGCAGCGCCAGGTAAGAAGAGCGAGGGGGAAGGCATGGAAAAAGCCGTCGGAAAAAACAGCATGAGGCGTGGATCCTGCACGCGCCCACTTGGGAACACACCCTTTGAACACAGCGGCAGCGGGACTCCAGCTTTCCATGATAACATTATTGATCAGTGCCTGGTATTGCGCTGCCCTGCTGCAGGTTTTTTTTTGCAGGCAGAACCTCTTCGGCCGCCTCCCCTGCCGCCAGCGCGCAACTTCTCCTGGCTGCAAATCTCGCCTCCTCCCCACCCCTCTGTTCCCCCGCAGTTAGCTTCTACCCGCCCCCAGCTCTATTTTTGGGTGTGGAGAGGAAAGGGTGTGGGGGGGATGCTTTGTACTTTCCCTAACTAAGGCGCCTCTCGAGATGTCCCAGGATCTGTAGGGAGGGAGTGCCATGGGGGGGGGGGTGGAACATGTGCCCCAGAACCGGCTCCACCTCCGGGCTCTCCTGCTGCTCTGCTCTCTGTCCCCCCACGACCAGCGCTCTCCTTCACAACGATCCCCCCCAAAAAACGGGCTCCCCCCAAAGTGCCAAATGAATTGTTGGAACTTTCCGAGCTGCTCCTTAGAATGGTTTTTGTTAGAACCTGTTTTGAAAGAGGGCACAGAAAGAGCTGTGTGAGAACTTACAGTGGTGCAGTTTAGGCTCAAGGCTCAATGATCTTGCAGCAACAGCCCCGAAATCTGCCCCAAAGTCCCGCCTTCTAGCCTCTCCACCCCCCTCCTTGCCGCTGCTTTAATCTGGAAATGGTGTTGTTGTTCGTTTGTTCCTTCTGTATTTTTTCGGTTCTTTGGCTGACGAAAGCTGTTTTTGTTGCTGCGTGCTAGTTCCAGAGCAGGTTTTATTTGTCATTTACTACCAATCTGTCCCTCCTTTAAAAAAGCGCGGAGGCCCCCTAGAAAAAGCTCACTAAATATTGGGAGGCTCCCTAAAAAAAGCCTAACAACTTTGGGGAGGCCCCCTAAAAAATTAATCAAAATTTGGGGGCGCTGGGCGGATCTTTGCACCAGGGCGCTGCATATGCTAAAGACGGCCCTGCTTCTGTCCCTGCCACTCCTTAAAGTACAATTGCCTTAATTTTAACTGGCAGAACTTGCTCTTTTGCCTAGTGGCTGCGAGAGCAAGGTACCATTTTAAAAACTATTGTTGTCACACAGCAAGATGCATTCAAACCCACTTTAAACAGACTTAAAAAAAACAACCCCAATTTAAAACACAGTCTCCCCTGATCTCTTTTCAATCTGGCCAGAATGGATTGAGAATGAAATGGCAAATTCTTATGCAAATCTCATCAGACTAGCAACAGTGTGGATCCTTTGATGAAGGAAATTCCTCTGGATCCAACCCAAGCTGAGTTCAATTTACGGCTGTCTACACAATATAGCTTTAAAGCACATTCAAAGCACAATCCTTCCCTCAAAGAATAATGGACCATTCTTCACTTGTTGCTACATTTGGAGGTGAGTACTTTAGAAATTGCACATGTGCTGTGAAAACTATGGTGTAGATCTAAATGTAAAGGGAAGTAAACAAAACTGAGGGTCATTTTATGAGAATATGCCTTTTAAGAGGCATACAGACAGTTCGTATTTGGCTGATCACCGAAGAATTGATGCTTTTGAAATTTGGTGCTGGAGGAGACTCTTGAGAGTCCAATAGACTGCAAGAAGATCAAACTTATCCATCCTTAAAGAAATCAGCCCTGAGTGCTCACTAGAAGGACAGATCCAGAAGCTGAGGCGCCAGTACTTTGACCACCTCATGAGAAGAGAAGACTCCCTAGAAAAGACCCTGATATTGGGAAAGATGGAGGGCACAAGGAGAAGGGGACGACAGAGGATGAGATGGTTGGACAGTGTTCTTGAAGCTACCAACATGAGTCTGACCAAACTGTGGGAGGCAGTGGAAGACAGGAGTGCCTGGCGTGCTCTTGTGCATGGGGTCACGAAGAGTCAGACATGACTAAACGACTAAAGAACAACAAAATTTAATTTAAAAAGGAGAAAGGGGCATTTGATCCAGTTTTGTTGTAGGCAGCTAGTCATGCACAACAGTCAGTGGCCCTATAAGAATCTCCTCATTTGTATCAAAAGATTCAATCCAAGCAGTTCAATGGGATTCAGCACAGCTGAGCAGCTGGTCTATAAGAATCTGAGGGGAACTGCTCCTTGTTTCCAACCACTAAGATTTAGGTTGTAATCCTAAATAAGCTTTGTAGGGTGTAAACTCCACTTCTGAGTAGAGATAAACAGCATTGCTGTCAGTGGAACATAAACAACAGCACTGACATCTATAAAATGGTTGATCAGAGAATGTGAAAGAAAGAAAGAAAGAAAGAAAGAAAGAAAGAAAGACAGAAGGACAGAAAGGAAGGAAGGGGAAGGGGAAGGGGAAGGGGAAGGGGAAGGGGAAGGGGAAGGGAAGGAAGACAGAAAGAAAGTTGCACTTGAGTCTTTCTTGCTGGATCAGGGCAATTGTCAATTCTAATATGCACCAAATTTAGATAGAAACAGTTTACAATAGGGCAGAGAAAATGCAAATGAACTTCTGCATTTGTGGTGGAAAAGAAAAAGCCTATTCAAATTAATGAAAATTTAGTAGATGTCATTAAGGGTAATTATACTAACATCTACAGAGAAAACAAAATCTCTGGCTTGCTTGATTAGAAACTTAATAGAACAGTTCATTTGTTAATGATCGGGGATCTTATAGCAAACCTGACTGCATTAATTCAATGTCTTAAGGTTAAGATCCCATCTATTCATGAAGCCTTCCATCTGTGGACATTTTTAATTACTTACATCAAAAATTCCATACCTCCCCCCCATCACAAGGCAGAACACATAACCTTAAGAGCTAATATTTATGACTAGCAAGGGTTAGTTTCAGTGGCAACAAGTAGACATTTCCAAGCAGAAGTAAAACACCCTTCAACAATGGAACATTTAGTGCCATGCTTTATCTGCTACTTTGGAAGGCAAAATTAAAGGCACCCTCAGACAAACTGACTGTGCAATCCTATACATGCCTCCTCAGTCAGAAGTAAGTCCCTCTGAATCTGAGGAGACTTGAAGTGGCCAGGCCTTGCAGCAGTGTTTGGCTAGTTCAGGCACTGGCAGAAGGTCCCAGGGGTTCACAACCACTCTCCCTGCCAGTCTGTTTTCTTTCAGATTCTATCTGTGGTAGCCACACACCTTGCTTGATTATCCAAAATGCACTTTCCTGGCCTACAGAACTTCTATATAATGGCCCAGGGATGGAAAGAAGATAAAGTCCAGACCAGAGACGAATGGCTGATGAAGATGATGGACTATGCCCAAATCGGCAAAATTGACTGGGAAAATCAGAAACCAGGAAGATAGGAACTTGTAATGTATTAAAAACTAAGGTAAAATTGGATTATTTAAGAAAAATATAGAAAATAAGTGAAGCAGTGGAAAAAGATTGAAAATGTTAACCATGGAAAGGTGGAGGGGAGTCAAAGGATTCAGGGAATGCTAAATGATGATGATGATGATGATTAATGTTTGAATTTAAATTTGCAATTTAAAACTCTCTCTCTCTCTCTCTCTCTCACTCACTCACACACACACACACACACATTCTATAATTCTGGTCCCAACTACAGTTCCAATAGATTTATGGTCCTACTAGTAACTAAATATAGTGGGCAGCCACCATGGATGGGAGCCAAGCTCCCATTGGCAGCATCACCCAACCAGTACCAAAAGGACTCTGGTGGGCAGGGTGATGAGTGGTGGTCAAGGGGAGGATAAATGGTGCTGCTGCTGTCCCTTTGCACAATGTTAAGCATGTTGGAGTGCATTTTGGATGGGTTGGCCTAGGGATAGGGGGTTGCTGTTGCTCCTGTGCATGGTGGTAGGCGGAAGTCCTGCCCTGGTTGGAGGGGACACCAGTGGCACTATGCCCAGAGCCCATGAAGTGTGATGTTGGCCCTGGAAGTGAAAGTGGGACTGTAGCTTGAGCTAGGAATATGGAAGACCCTGGTTCAAATTTCACTTCTGATATGAATTCGCCAAGTGGCTGAAATTTCGCAGCCTCAATTCTCTCTTCTGCAATATGGGGGATAAAAATACTCATTTACTTTACAAGCTTGTGAAAATTACAACTAGATAATGAATGTGATGTAATTTAAACACCTGCAAGCACCATAAAAAGGCTGAGTGTTGTTGTTGTTGTTGTTGTTGTTGTTGTTGTTGTTGTTGTTACCTTGAGCATTATCTTTGTCTGTTCACTGTTCTCTACCATGTAGACAAATGCAGGTTGCAAAGGGACTTAGACACATTTATCTCCCATAAAATCTCTCTGGTTACTATGCCAGCAGCAAGCATTCTGTGGAACTGGGCAGGGTGAAGGTTTTGTGGAATAGGGAGCATCACCTCAGGCATTCAAAACGCACTCAGAGAACAAAGGAGCAACTCAGTGTTTCATTGCCTCTGGAATCCCTTTAATTAAATATCTTTGTTTGCTGTTTGTTGTGCTTGTCAGCCTACAGCACTGGCTGTTGTTTGGCTCATATTAGCAAATGAAACCAAATGTTGGGGAAGAGGAGGAGTTCTGGTTCTGACTGCTTTTCTGTGTTTATTCAGGGGGCACCTAAGAAGAGCCCGGCTGGATCAGGCCAGGGACTCAGCTAGTCCAGAACCTTTTTCTCACAGTGGTCAACCAGATGCCTAAAGGGAAGTCTAGAAGCAGGATCTGAGGGCAACAGCACTTCCCACTTCTGTGGTTTCCAGCAATGTATTGTTACGAGTTTGTGGGTGCTGGACCTGATTGCATATTACATTGTACGCTTCCGAGCACAATTCAAAGTGTTGGTGCTGACCCTTAAAGCCCTAAATGGCCTTGGTCCTGTATACCTGAAGGAGCGTCTCCACCCCCATCGTCCAGCCCGGACACTGAGGTCCAGCGCCAAGGGCCTTCTGGCAGTTCCCTCGCTGCGAGAAGTGAGGTTACAGGGAACCAGGCAGAGGGCCTTCTTGGTAGTGGCGCCCGCTCTGTGGAACACCCTCCCAGCAGATGTCAAGGCAAAAACAACTATTTTACTTTTTAAAGACAACTGAAGGAGGCCCTGTTTAGGGAAGTTTTTAATGTCTGATGCTGTATTGTTTTTAATATTTGGTTGGAAGCTGCCCAGATTGGCTGGGGAAACCCAGCCAGATGGGCAAGGTATTAATAATAATAATAATAATAATAATAATAATAATAATAATGTACTGGACACTTTTAATCCCCTGGAATTAGCAAGTGTCTAAAGCTAAATTAAGCTAGTCTAGTCTCCTATGATGAGATGATAGCCTGGTTGATGGGCCATTAGGACAACAAAGAATCAAAAGGAACTCAGTGTGAGACAACAAATGAGTAGGGCAAATAGATAAAACAAAAGCTTGGAGTAGCAGAGTTAGGAGTTATGTGACCGAGATGCAAAACAGCAGGCAGAGCACAGGACTGATTTCTGTTTGAATCCAAGGCTGCAACAAGACCCTCTTGGGGTGCTGATGCTGTGAACCCCTCCGTTGTAGGCTCAGGTTGTATATATGTGTCAATAAACCATATGTCAAAAGGCACCACAGTCTCTGCTGTGCCCCATTTCCAAAAGGAAACATGAACCCTGATTTGCATTTAATACACTAGAATTGTAAGTTAAAGTTGTTTATTATTATTATTATTATTAGTAGTAGTAGTAGTAGTAGTAGTAATGATGGGAGTAACAAAAACAGCAACCATGAAGAACAATCCATGTGATGAATAATGGCTGTGGAGTGTCAGTTCTTTAGCTAAACTTAATGGTGGGAGAAGTAAGCAGTGTAGCTGCTGTTAAATCACAGTACTTTCCAGCTATAAGTATACAGTCAATATCTGCTTACTTGTTGTTGTTCAGTCGTTCAGTCGTGTCTGACTCTTTGTGACCCCATGGACCAGAGCATGCCAGGTATGCCTATCTTTCACTGCCTCCCGCAGTTTGGCCAAACTCATGCTAGTCGCTTCGAGAACACTGCTTACTACAATGGACTAAATCCAAAACCATTTTCCTTCCTCACTGGCTGTAGCAGAAAGGGAAGCAGGTACACTGGGCAATAATACGCCTTGCTTGGGTGATCCTCAGACATCCAAATTAGACCACTGCTGGTCTGTACCCCTAAAAAGTATGTTTTCTCATTTTCCACCTCAGACCAGTAATCTTACAATGTTATGCATAGGAATTATACTATAAGATAACAAGTAATATTATTAGTGAGTTAACACTGAAAATTGCAAAATGCTTTGAAAACAATTAACACCTACTGAAAAGACTTAAAACTAAAGATATCCATTTTCAACCCCCTCAGTGCTTAAGCAGGAGCAGTCCCCTTTGCAATCAGGATATACTTCCCTACATGTTTCTCATCAACACTAAAGTAAATCTGATACATTTCCCAACCTTGGGGGACCCAAAGATGGCCTCTCTCTTGTTGCTATCTATTTAAGCCACATAAAGTTATAATAGCAGAGACTATGTTCCTTTCTGCACTTACCTTTTACATTGGCCTCAGTGCTGAAGTTTTATTTTTCTTATTTTTTTTGGCATGCTGCCAAACAACATTGTCATTATTCAGCTAATATTCTAGAATAAAGCATTCAAAGAACCACTTATCCCTTCACTGTATAAAATCTGACTTTTGTGAAGGATCCAGAATGGAGCCTCAATATTTCAGTAGTGTGCCACATATGTACAAGGACCGTCCCAGTTTATGTGTGGAGGGGATTGAGGTTGGTGGGAGTGATTTTGGAGGCATCTGTTTAGCACTCTTTAAAAAGCTAGATGAAACCGCAACTACATTGCTATAAATGGTAAGTACAGAAAGGCTTTACAATAGTATAGGCTGAAGAAGAAGAAGAGGAGGAGGAGGAGGAGGAGGAGGAGTTTGGATTTGATATCCCGCTTTTCACTACCCGAAGGAGTCTCAAAGCAGCTAACATTCTCCTTTCCCTTCCTCCCCCACAACAAACACTCTGTGAGGTGAGTGGGGCTGAGAAACTTCAAAGAAGTGTGACTTGCCCAAGGTCACCCAGCAGCTGCATGTGGAGGAGCGGAGAGGTGAACCCAGTTCACCAGATTACGAGTCCAGCGCTCTTAACCACTACACCACACTGAAGAATTGGCATCAGTGTTTAAAGCGGGACAGGGCAGGGGAGAGCAGTGGGACTTTCCTGATGGGCCTCTCCTTCTATTTCTCATGCATCTGGCTTAGCAATATAGTGCTTAATGCATAGCGTGTGAAGCTGCCCTGTGCCCTTAGGTTTCACAGCTGTTTGTTTCCTTACACAGAAAATTAGCTATGAAAAGCACGCAAAGGAAATATGAGAGATGGGTTTTCTTGTTTTCCAGCTAACTAGAGCACAGGTTGATTTTATTCTATTAATACCCAACAAGATTTAAGAATGAAAAAGAAGGAGGAAGGAACAAAACTTTTGGGCAGAATGCTGATTTTCCTTCCTAGCTTCAGCTGTGTTTGAGGTTTGTAGCAGATGCAGGAGTTGAGCTGACATTCAGAAGCACAAAACTTCACCCAGTTTCTGAATGTTCAATGATGTTAACATGCTACTAACAAGCAGAAAAAGAATGCCACATGGTCAAATTAAATCAAGACTCTCACTTCACTTGGCTAATGAACATTGCCAGAAGGAAGTGTTGCATGAATTGCACTCATTATCTTTTAGATATCTGTGTTATAAATTGAAATTCTTGAAATCTTGTTGATGCTTTTATCTTTTTTCTGATTTATTTCAAAGATTCAGTAGCTGGGCAGATGAGAATATGCACATACTTGCAAAATTTGGTTTTATTTCAACAAGATCTTAATATACCTGTTCACAGCAGAAAAGCACAAATCAACAACGCTGACAAAAAGGAGCTTCCATTCCAATGATATGGATGGGTAGAGAAATGAATGATGCATAAATATACACTTGCATTTACTGTTAAAGCAGATGAGTAGGGAAAAAACACCAGGTGTGATTTGTTCTGCTGCTCTCCTTAAATAGTTATCATCTCACCAGCTAATTTCCTATAACTCATGAAAATGGATGCATCCAAGAAAGGAAGGCTGGAAAGTAAACAGGCATCCCTCAATGAACATTAAAAGTCAAATTGAGTAAGAAACATGTCACAGCAAAGTCTCATAAGGTGAAATCCAACCTTGATTCAGCAGAGGCATGTGCTAAGAAAACAATTGTCCTAGGCCTAGACTATTGCCTGAAGGCAAATGAGGCTACCACTTTGGTGAAAGCAAGAAGGTCTGAGTCTGGCAAGCTCCTGAACTGGAGACCCCCTGGGAACCCCATGTATGCCACCTTGGTTGCATAACAGAAGAAAGAAAATAAATAAAAGGAAGGCCTTTTTTTGTAGATTTTGTCTTTCTCCTTTACCACCTTCCACATTATTTTGAAGCATTCCCTCAACCCGCAGAAACGGATTTTGGGGAGGAAGATGCAGGAGGCTGCCAGGGGTAGGGGTAATAATAAAAGATTACCTCCCCTTCTCTGGTGGTAGCAGATGGCTTGTGGAATGGCAGCAATGGATTTTACCCATATGGATTCAGCTGGCTAAAAATACGCCAACTCACCATAATGAAAGCAAACTGAGTGATTTCAGGTTAGGTGGTTCCTATACTCCTCTGTCTCTGTTCCTGAGGTTTTATTTTGGAGGAAGGGTAGTAAAATATAGCCATCAGGACTAATGGTCATTGATAGTCTTCTCCTCCATGAATTTGCTCAAGCCTCTTTTAAAGTCATCGAAGGTGGTAGTTAACTTAGATGCAATATATGTTGAGGGCCTCTCATTGAAACGGCTTTAAAAAGGACTAAATAAATTCATGGAGGATGAGGCTGCCATGCTATACCCAGTGAACAGACAGAGGAACCCAGGTACCACATCAGACCATTGGTCCTCCTAAATTCAATATTATCTACACTACCTGGATTTCAGACAAGGGGCATTCCTAGCCCTACCTGGAAATGCCAGGGATTGAACCAGGGACCTTCTGCATGCAAGGCAGGTAGTATAGGGTTGTACTTCAGTAACCATGATAGCTAAGTGCAGATTATACAGGAAAGTAAGACCTCCCCCCTCCCAAGGAACTATATCTCACACATCATAACCTGCCATATCACAGAAGAGGAAAAACCTAGCAAGCTTTGCCATTGATTTAAACACGAATACAAGCCATGTATTGTATTTTTGAGCCATGTAAAACGAAGCATTGAACTGCGCTGCTTTTGATAATGGAAACTTCACTTCCAGGCTGCAAATTAAAGCTGAAAAGCAGCTCACAGTTAAAATTCACATCAAGTAGTAGAGAGCATCATTAGAAGGTCATAGGCAAGAGCTTGTGACTCCATGAATAGCAATTAATTCCAATCAATATAGAAATTAGAGAGAAAGATTAGAAAGTGGTGAAATTTACACAGTGAGAGCTAATTTATATTTTTAACAAATTGTATCCTGCTGCACAATCAGTAAGGTCAGAATTAAGATTCAAGACCCAGTTCCTCATTGTCTTTTCTTGTTAAGTGTCAGTGCATGGGCAACCTTGGACAAGGAACGCAAGCACAAGTGAAAATATAAATAAAAACAAAAGGCTCCCATTAGCAGAGGCTCCCGTTAGTCTCTCTGTAGTTAAATGTGAGCAATTTAGTAATCAACCAGATGTATCCAGGAAACCCACAAGCCGGGCATGAAGGCAGTAGCTGTCTCCTGCTATTACTCCCCAGGGGCTAGGATTCTGTTGCGGAATTTTTCTGCATAGTTAATTTATTCAAGTCACTGCCAAAGGGTGTTTAGATGGCTTTAAAAGGGGATAGAAAAATTCATGGAAGACAAGGAAGGGTATAAGGATATTTTAACCCTGATGGTTATGTTTTACCCTCCACTGTCAGAGGCAGTACAGCTACTGGGTGTTTTGACTGTGCAGAGAATTTGCTAAAGCTCCCTTTTAATGCATTCAGGAATCTCAAATAAAGAACAAGTCCTGAAGGTCAAAAGATGGAAAACTTGATTGAGACCATTGGGAGAAGGCAGGGAAAGTGGGGGTTTCTATTAACTCCCACCCCAATTAATGGCTTCATATTCTCTCATATTAGTCTCCCGCTTTTGTCAAGTATGCCCATGGGCATAGAGAGTTTAAGGTCAATTGTGTGAAAGGGTATAAGAAAGCTATGGGAAGGGGGAGGGGGAGGGAGGGGAAAGGCTCCAAGAGCATTGTCTCCCCAAACCTCATAAAAGGAAAGCAGCAATATGGCCTTTCTGAACTTTCTGGATTGCATGCTCAGAATAAGAAGCTGAAGGGGCTGTTTCTTTCCATCTACTGTGTGTGTTCTACAAGGTGCCTTCCTTTCTAAGAGTGATGAAAACTTAAATTTGCAGAAATGCTCGTTGGTGGACTTTGTCCGTGAAAATGTCAGGGGCCTAGAGACATAAGGTTTTGCACTTCACGCCATCCAGATTTACTGAAAAGAAACCAGGAATATAATTTGATCAGAGACCAAAGCATAGATGGGACTAATTGGGGGAGAGAAATTGAATGTACATCACTTCCTGTGTATGTATTAAGGGACAGTGTGCTCTCTGTATTGGACCACAACACAAGCAGACGCTCCGCATTGCAGTCTGTCTCGATGCTCCTTTACTTTTGCTGGCTGGCAAGGGTGCCTCCGGCAGATCTAGTTTGCCAGTAAGTGGAGGAAAAGCCACGAGAAAAACAAACATCACAGAGTAAGTGTATGAGTCGATATTGCTATTGTTTTCTCTTTGATGGAACCACACCAAAACAATTCAGAGGATGACTACAAGGCAATCCCAGTCTTCTAATCCAGCAGGTACTTTTTTCAAATTCTAGTGTTCATAATTACTTTACTCCTTTTGGTAAAGAGAGGGAGACTACTGGTGAGATAGGAGTACCACAAAACAACACCACCACAAACTGGCTTGTAAGTATAAAACCAATTTTACTAGAATAATAGCTAGAATGGAGATAGGCTTGTAACCATTCAAACAACAAACATGCTAAGGTGCCATGTGCAAGGCAAAGCCTGGAGATACTGTAAACATGGAGTGGATAAATGTACAACTCTATCTTAGCAAGTTACATATACAATAAACGTTATACAAACTGAATTAATGAACCGTTCAACACGTAGCGTAAGTCCAATCACGGAACAGCAACCCTGTGCCGCCACAACGGTAAGGGCTGCACACTGAAGAATATGAAAAAGTTTTTCAAAGCTGTTTATCAAAGCTGAGCTGGATGAGATGTTCTTCAATGAGTCTTGGGTTGGAAACACAAAGCCGTGTACATGGATCAATTACGGGATGACAAATCAATGCCACTACCCTGATGAAAATAACACAAGTAGGCAAAAGGAGACCTGTTCTCCAGATGTATTACTGGTCTCGCTATACGCTTCATCAGTCCAAAAAGCCGATTATACAGAACGGTTTGCTCAGGGTAAAGAAGGTATTCACAGGCACAGCTGATAAGAGTACCACCTAAGGAAGAACTTGTGCCAAACCCAAACTATCCTTGTTAACTAAAACAAAGTAGAAAATTCTTTCCAGTAGTACCTTAGAGACCAACTGAGTTTGTTCTTGGTATGAGCTTTCGTGTGCATGCACACTTCTTCAGATACACTTGTTAACTAAAGGTTGTCAATGCTAAATAAAGAATCTGAGCATTCCTTTAATCTTCTCACAGCCTTAGCATGGGTCACAGAACTGATATGTTCTAGGAGCAATTAATCAATGATTTTGGATCCAAGATGGTCTTCTGAATCTATTTTTTAAATAATTCCACAAACTATCAAGTTCTTCCACTCCGCAGAGGAAGTCAACTTGTGCAAAAATACTAATTGTTACATGCTCTGCACTCCCCCAAGTGGAGAGAAGTTTCAGGTCACCACTACTTGAGTTCTATCTTCCTGTTACAAGTTTCTGTAGCCCATTCACAAACATACATCTAGGACACAGGTAAAGGAGGCATGCAGGAGGCATACTCTTCACAAGTGGCTGCTTCTCTACCCCAGAGAGGCATGGTTCTTCCAGATTTTTTTTTCTTATTCCTTCTCTTTTTTTGCTTCTCTTTGTCTCTGTGTTTCAAAACTGCCATTTCTACACACACCGAGGTTACATCAGCCCTTACCCTCAGTTGTAAAAGGGAGGGAAGACCACCTTCTCAAAGCTCTAATGGCTAGCATTTACAAAATTTTCAAATATCTCCTAATTATTAGCTTCCATTGAGAAAATATTAATCAATCATTCTGGGCTATTAGCAACCCCACCCCACCCCAGGCTATTAATAATCAGCCACGACTCAATAGCCCACAACTATGTAAGACAATCTAATGAACTTTAAATGCAAAGACAAGAGTTTAACTCAAAACTAAGTATTGGAGAGTTCAGAATCCAAACAGAAAAGAACAAACATATGTTTATGATAATTGTGAGGCTAGGGCTGGAAAAGAATTATGGTACTTACCCAAATGACCAATCTCATATACCGGAAGTTTCCCAGTTTCATATCTCTGTGTTGATCGCAACATAGATTTTCCAAAAGGTTGAATATGAACCAGGCAGCACGGCTTCCAGCACAAAACCCCCAGCTTACTGATTGACAAAGGGGGGGGGGGAATCAGTGTATTGGCAAAGTCAGAAGATACGTAATGGAGTCTATTCCCTTAGTAGCTGGACAAACTGGAATTGCCAGAGAGATAAAGTGACAATGTGCCCCACCCTGTCCTTTGGCACATTTCTTGAGGGAACTTGACGCTAAAAAGAACTAGTTACAGGCAGGTAGCCGTGTTGGTCTGCCGTAGTCAAAACAAACTAAAAAAAATCCTGCCAGTAGCACCTTAGAACGTTAGGAGATAAAGACTTGCTTTACATATTGGAATGCGATATCACGTTTTTGTGGTACAGATAAAGAATGTTTGCCTTTGTGAATGCTTGAATATGTTAAAGGAATATCTAAATGGAACATTTCCAGACCCACCAACTGACTTCTAAGTAAGTGGGCAAAGTGCAACTGTGAGCAAGGAAACGGTTACCAGTTCTCCCCATTGCACAGCCTGGTGCACCCTGGCCCTCGTCCATACAGCTGTTGTGTGAGCTGAGCTAATGTCCTTTTATCAAAAGCCATTTCATGATCCCAGCTAGGTTCTCCACCCTCCTTTCTTTATTTGTAAGCACACACACATGATCTGTATTGAGGTTTGAACTGTAGCATATTCATTTCTTCATGAATTGAAGAAATGTAGCATCCATTAAAAAGCAAAAGCCTTAAAGAAAGGAGTACTTGTGCATAGAGAATATATGAAGACAAAGAAAATGGAATGTGAGAATACTGCTGTCTGGATGTGCTTTGGGGTGCTTCCAGAAGGGGGCTTTTTGTAGGGTAGGAGCTGCTCCAACATGCAATTTTTTCCACAGAGTCCACATGATGTAATTGGCACCAGAATGCCAGCCCATATTCTGTCACCCTACCCTCATCGTAGCTGAATTTACCCCTTTTGGAAACAGTTCTGACATGATGGTTTATTTACTTTTTAACTGTTGCCAATGACCCATTTGTGATCACTGAATGACCTGTTTACAGTACTGAGCCCCTATCTAGAAGCCCCCATAAACTCACAGTTCAACAAGCCAGCTTCACGATTTCACACAATGCAGTTAGCCAGCCCCATGAATTTCAAAACTGCTGGGCTCAGCTGACACACGTGGAAGCCAAAGGCAGCCAAGCTTGAGGCATGAGGAGCTTATGTCAGTATTGCATTGCCTGATGCGATGTTCTCTCTATGAAAGCCAGCCCACATTTAGAGGATGGGAAAGGCAAAATGGACACACAATGTGATGGAGGAACCTGGCTATAAGACATCTTACTGTTGTGATTCTGACATAGTCCACAAAGCCTGAGCGACAGAATTGTGAGCTAGCCCCATGCTGAAGAGACCAGTCCACTTGGTGCCAAATCCTACATTTATCCACTCGTTTATCTTCTACTTGCCAATTTGGCCATCGTGACAACAGACCTGATGGAAACAAAGATTGGGAATGCAGCCATGATGTAGATGCTCTGACATTTTCTAGAGTGGCTGAGTGGTTTGTTTTTCAGTTTGTTGCTGCTTCACAAAGTTCTGGGCTACTACACCTGCGATAAATGGCAGAGTGCCCATGAGCTGTCTTGGGGAGAAGATGAGTAGGCTGCAGCTTCTAGTTTTTTTTTTTTTTTTTTTTACATCTCTCATCCTTCCAGCCCTGATAAGTGTCTGGAACCCCTGGAATCTCACACCACTTGTTTATTGGGGTTCCATGCAACAATATGTTTCCATCTCCCTTTCTTCAGAATTCTATAAAAGAAAAATCCTACCATGCTTATACTTTTAAAATACACCCTTCTGTATTCTTCCCCTGCTTTGCTAGCATTTTTTTTTCAATCTTAGCAGGAGTCAGTTTTTGTCCCAGAGCAAACACTACTTCATAAAAAAGGTGATAGTAGGGGAAAAAAATTTGGTGAGCTAATTTTTCATTTTTTAAAAATAACATAAAAAGAGCTTTGTGAGTTCAGACCAAAGACCCATTCTCACAGGGGCCAGCCATAAACTTATGGGAAACCTAAGAGCAGAACATGGGCACAATAACACTCCTCTGCTCATGTTCTGGAATTCAGATGGCCTCTGTCACTGGAGGCTGTGCATAGCTATCATGGCTAGAAGCTATTGCAACCATATTAGTAGCTATTGCAGCCATAGGTAAAGGTAAAGGGACCCATGACCGTTAGGTCCAGTCACGGACAACTCTGGGGTTGCCATGCTCATCTTGCTTTACTGGCTGAGGGAGCTGGCGTACAGCTTCTGGGTCATGTGGCCAGCATGGCTAAGCCACTTCTGGTGAACCGGAGCTGCGCACGGAAACTCTGTTTACCTTCCCACCAGAGCGGTACCTATTTATCTACTTGCACTTTGTGTTTTCGAACTGCTAGGTTGGCAGGAGCAGGGACCGAGCAACGGGAGCTCACCCCATCGTGGGGATTCAAACCGCGACCTTCTGATCGGCAAGCCCTGGGCTCTGTGGTTTAACCCACAGCGCCACCCACGTCCCATGTTCTGGAATACAGAAGGCCTCTGTCACTGGAGGCTGTGCATAGCCATCATGGCTAGTAGCTATTGCACACATATCCTCCATCAATTAGCTGCTTGCTTGTTTGTTTACAGTGTTCTTAGTGTGGCTTACAACAATAAATAGTTAAAATGCAGAAGTCATAAAATAATAAAAAGCAACATAAAATTATCTGTTGCAGAAATTAAAACAGTTCACACCACGCGTTTAAAGCACAAGCCTTCCTCCTAATAATCACGGGAACTATAATTTGTTAAGCGTTCTGGGAATTGTAGCTCTGTGAGGGGATAAACATCAGTCCCCATGGCCCTCAGGTAGGGAGCCAGGATTGTTAAAGTGGTAGAAATATGCTTTACATGTATGGTGTGGATGTGACCAAATGCACATCACAGGGACTTCCAGTTTCCAGGAATAAACTCTCCGCAGGGCAGAGAGTAGGCAAATACATTTTGATTCTGATATTCACGTGTGTACATGCATGCACAGAACACAAAATGTCAGCTCATTGCTGACCTTCCATTCCCACACAACCACCTGTCCAAATAGCACATGGTGGAACTCTGTGTGAAATGTTTCATAAATCTTTTGGCAGGATGTTCAGTGTCTAGAGAAGGGGAAAGAAAAGTGCTTTGGTGTAGGATGAGATGTCACAAAATAGTTTGAGTACGGCCAACATCCGCCTCAAGTGCTTCCAACACCTACAACCCACTAGAGACAACAAACCCCTCTTTGTGTACACCCACCCACTTTAATAATGGAAGATGGCTTTATTTCAGTCACCATTCTTATCTTTCCTCCATACAAAAGGCTCCATTTTGTCTTGCCTTTCTGGGCCTTAGTGAAGGGAGCACTTGATGATTGTATGAAGTGATTGCATCCCTAGTAATTGTATGAAGCTTATTGTGAAGGTAACATTTGTAAGTGAAAACATCTGACTATAAAGAACAACTCAGTAAAGTATCTGATTAATGTGACTTCTGCACACAGCCTGAATGCTTACCTGGCCCTTATGGCCCAGCCAATACACATAAATGAACAAGAAAGCTAGAAATTACTTTGCAGGCAATTATAGTTGCTTGTAGAATAAAGTCAACTCAGATAAACTCCAGTCAGAAGCATATTGATTCCAATTTATAACCTGTTAAAATACAATTCCTGCCTGCCCAGGTAACAGAGCTCTGGAAAATGCTATTAGGGCCTAAAAGATGACTGGAATTAATGCTGGGTAAATAAAAATGGCTTAGAGACAGCAAGATTTCGGTCTGAAACAAGCAACTTTGTATGGATCCATGGGGGAGAAAGTTTTTAACTGTTAACATTTCCAGGGGCAGAAATAACAATAATCAAGTTTTCTTTAAACTTCAAAATTACATGGTCTTCAGTACAAAGGGGGAAAAAATCACTTCAAGAAAATAATAATGAAGAATTAAATAAGATTCCAGAGAGGACAAACTATAGAAAGTACGTAACAGAAAGATGTCACCAATTCACCTGCTCATAAAAGGACACAGGATGCAATATACAATGGCAAAACTCTACATGATTTTAATCCAAGCAGGAGCAGGAACAAAATGTATATTTTAAAGAAACTGAACTTTCGCGAAAAAATATTTATATTTATTTCTACATAATCCATGTTAGCAACAACTATATCTGAATGAGGCCTACGCTCATGTGAATGGTCCAGTAAGATTGATACTCACACAGAACAAGGGCCCCATACATGAACTACCCTCTGAGTTGGGAGCCAATTACTGAGTTGGGAGCCAATTATCCAGCCCCCGACGACCCCTGCCACCCGCCGCCCGCTCTTACTGGTGTGGCGCGGTGCAGCTGCCCATCTCCAGGTCAGCGTGGCACCGGAAATAGCTTGTGTGCATGTGCAAATGTCATTTCCAGCTCACGTCTGGCACAGCGCAGCACTGGAAATAGCTTTTGTGCATGCGCAAGCATAATTTCCGGTGCACTTCTGGGTCTGCGGAGGCCCGTGTGCACGCGCACAAGCTATTTCCAGTGCTGCGCCGCACCGGAAAAAGCAAGTGCGCTCGCATATGGGTGCACGCTCCTCCTCCCTCTGGCCCGCTGCACTATCGGCGCCAGAGAAACCGGCCCGAGGCCAGGTAAGTTTGGGGACCCCTGCTCCACTTGGTGCTTCATGGAGTAAAGACCCAGCTTCCAGAGTGATGCATGCAGTCATGCCTGCTGGATCATGTCCATGTACACCTCCAAACTGATGAGCAGCATGAGTAGCTTTGGCGGCATCAATTATCTGCTTGTCAACATGATGGAATGAATCTAGGCCACACCTAGATTTTTGAGGGTATATTTACTGGGACCTTTCATGGGTGCCATAGTAGATACTGCCTGACACACTGGTGTCTCTGGGTGCAAGGACAAGTTTCCTAAAAGATATTGGCGAGTACATAATGAAGAGTGAGCATCATGGCAGTCCTCAATCACTTCCTCACCAGAAATCCTGTCTTTGCATTGGCCATTGTTCTTTTAGAAGAATGTTGGCAAGCCCTCACATCCGGTAAATATTTGAAAATGTGGAGGTAGGCTAATGAGCACTGCAGTTGTCAGCAGTGGTTGCCATTCACAAATATAATGTCATAATTCTGGACATTCACCAGAACGGTTGCAGGACTGTCAACATTCCCTTGTGACTGCCAACAGCCTTTGCATTTTGGAAATTCCTTGTAACATACACCAGGCAGAATGAGTGTCTTGTGACTTGCAGTGTGCTGGCTTAGCCTGCGGGTTCTCATAAATACTTAAATCCAGCCCAGGGCAGGAGGGGTGTTTGTATTGCTGCCTGACTATACCCAGAACAGTTCCTGCTTCATAATTTGTGTGGGAGAGACAGGCTGTCATAATGATGGGCGCATCACTAGCCAGCCTCATTTTCCTTCACTCAAGTTTCTGCTGAGAATGTTAAGGGTCAGGTTTGTGCAAACTTGTGAAGCTTTACACACACACACACACACACACACACACACAGAGTGCAACCAAACCAGAATTAGTGTTTAAGCAATGAAATACAATACGGAACACAGATTCGATTTTGCTCTCTTTATTCCATATACGAAAACCTATTGCTTACTTTATACGATCCGGAGTCCCAATCTTTTTTAAAAACATAAATAAAAAGAATTGTGAATGTTAGCAGGCACAGTGGGGAGAGCTGAAGGAATATGAGGGTGCCCAACTGTACTGATTACTGCGGTGGGCATCTTTCTGAATATGGCAAGACAAAAATGTGAAGAGGTGAGAACATCATAAATATGCCAGAAGGAGAGTCGTTGCTAATGAGAAGATAAGGAAAGTGCATTAGCACAGCAAAATTAATGAGCTCATAAAATCAGTACCTCTGACAAAGGAGAAACAGTTAGGGAGGAAATAATAACGGTGGCAGTAGAGGGCAATTGCAATTTCCAGTTTTCAGCATATCTAAATTCAATATTTAAATGGAATTTCAAAACTCCTTTTATTTGAAAACAAAAAGGTTTCAAAGTGATTTTCGCTCAACCATGTCCATATTGCCATTTTTCACACGTATATTAGGGTTAATTATTTTCACATGGTTCTAATAGGGTAGCTGTAATCTTCATAATTCTGTAGAAAAAAGCACTGTTAGCATTGGAAATTATTGGCTCGCTCCTCGGAAGCCTGTCTATCAAGACAGAACACTGACGGGTGGAGGTGGGGGGGAGTTAACTTTGCTTCTCCACAGAAGGAAATAAAACTTACCTGACATATTCTTGAGCAAGACAAGGGGAACTCTCCCCCAGCACACATCTAACCCTAGAGTACACAGTTCACAATTCCAAGAGAAGTTCCCCATCTCCTCCTTCCACCTGATATTTTATCATAGACTTTCTTTTTCCAGGCAGTCTGAAATGGCACTTTCAGCTGCTGACTGCCCAGGTCCAGTGCTATCATGAGACCAGCTAGCAACCGCCAGAGGGGCACAGTACTGACCTTTGAGAGGCACCATTTTATACAGATTAGCTTTTGTTATACCAGATACATTTCTGATAATATTTAACTTTCATTTTATATCTTGAATAATTTTGTCATTTCTACAAGACATCTTATTTTGAAAATTGAAGTTGGCAATGTGTGTGTGTGTGTGTGTGTGTGTGTGTGTATGCACGCGCAAGTTGTTAGCCTTGCCTAGGTTGCAAAATATCCTAGCACTGGGATTCTCACCCACTTTCTTCAAAGAAGGCAAGAGTGAGTGTTTACTTTCCAGCACAATTGCCCCTGTTTATTCCCTATGACAAAATAGCTACAAATGCTATTAGCAGATCCTGAGCCAATCCCTTTCCCCTATGAAACATTTTGGCGTTTCCCTCTGCCTGCTCTGGCAGGAATACCAGCAGCAGTAGCTCCCTGCCATGTGGACAAGCACATCAGAGCAGCTCCCCAACAGAGGAAAACCTACACTGTGACAAAAACCCCTGCAGGCCAATTGTTCATAATCATTCAGAGTGCAGAATCCGTGAGTTCAGCTTGTGAGGAAACAGGCCTGCTTCAGATGCCTTCAGTGACAATGACTGACCATGTGGTGGTGGAAGTGTGTGTTTATGCCTCACCTCCATTACAAAGATAATATTACACATTACTCAGGTACCCCATTGGCTGCACTTATTGTATGAGCTTTCCACCTTTTTTTTTTGAGGAGAAAGCACTGCGAGAATTTGACATTCACATGGAGCACCCAATGAAATTCAACATTACTAGCATCCATGTTGAGAGGAAGAGAGCACAGACCAAAAAGGAAATATAAAAAGGAAAGGAAAGAGAAAAACATTGATGCTTGTACTGGTGTTTTTCATTTCTCTTGCTGTGTTCCTTTCCTATGCACACACAAAGCCTTGGTTTTCATGGCCCATCCCTTTGCATTCTTCCAAAATAATACTAACAGCACAAATCTAGCAACTATTTATAGAGGTACCTCAGGTTACAGACGCTTCAGGTTACAGACGCTTCAGGTTACAGACTCCACTAACCCAGAAATAGCACCTCGGGTTAAGAACTTTGCTTCAGGATGAGAACAGAAATTGTGTGGCGGCGGCACGGCAGCAGCGGGAGGTCCCATTAGCTAAAGTGGTGCTTCAGGTTAAGAACAGTTTCAGGTTAAGAACAGACCTCCGGAACGAATTAAGTTCTCAACCCGAGGTACCACTGTATTATTAGCACATTATTCAAAGTCTCAGCAGCAATTTTATAGTAAAAAACAAAAAGACGAGAAAAGCAATAGTGAACCAATTTTTTTTGGAAAAGTAAAAAAGGCTGAATCATGAACTGAATTGGATGCAGTTGTATACACCCCTAAAATTAGTTCAAACCAAATTATTGTGTTCCATCAGCAGAGAGCTGAAGAGCATAGCATCAACCCTATCTTCTGATCCCCATCCCCACTGCAAAGACAACCCATGAGTTGAGACTAAGTCCGCTCACATTTTCTGGTGGGTGGTGCTGCGGCCAGGCATCCGGGCCTCTGCAGTGATCTGGTGGGGGGTGGGGATTGATGCATGGCTCATTGCCATCCTGGCCACGATGACCCAACCTTGCTATGGACAAACGTAGGCTGCCATATTGTTGGGGCCGGGTAGGGATTTTTTCCACTTGGAAAATTGGCACCAGCCATTTTGGTTTTTGCCTACCTTGTAGCAACTGCCACAACTTTGTGAGGTTAGGCCAGGCTTCCTCAAACTCGGCCCTCCAGATGTTTTGAGACTACAATTCCCATCATTCCTGATGACCTGGTCTTGCTAGCTAGGGATCATGGGAGTTGTAGGCCAAAAACATCTGGAGGGCCAAATTGGAGGAAGCCTGGGTTAGGCATTGGGTAAGCCTTTGTTTGGATGGAGGAGATGTTGTAGCCTCCACCTGCCCCTCCTCATTAAGGGTATCCTGTTAAAGAGATCCATGGGTGTGGATCCTGTCCAATGCCCGGACGTGGGCTAGGGCCATGCCATGATCCCAGCAGGGATCCCTTGGGGTGCCCCTATTTCATGTAAGTCATAGGGCTCCCCTTATTGGTGGTTTACCCTTAGATGGACTCCGTGCAGATGGGCGGGATGCGAGATATAGCCTGGCTTCACCCAGTGCCTAAACCAAGCCACTCACATCTGTAACCAGTAAAGTTGTGGCCTATTTGAACCCATAAACCTAAATACTCGTGTCTGTGTGTTTATTATCCACTAGGGAACTGTGGGTCACGGGGCCTTGGCATGCAAGATGAGTTGTGCCATCCTTCAGCACTAAACATATACCCCTCACTTCTGTTCCAGCTGTGTCTTTATTCAGCTGTAGATTCTTAAGAGTGAGATTTAGAGCTGTCTGATGGAGTAATGTCCAGAGGCACTTCACTATTTGCAAAACTTTGCCTGCTTTATGGAATTCAGCACAGGAAGGATTTCAGGCAAAATTCACTTGCAGAGAAAACAACAACAAGCCATGCAAAGGATTTTATCACCGTAGGCAAAATGGGCAGCTCATTAACTAAGCTGAGCACAGCATTGGCACATGGAGGCAAATAGTGCTGAAACTCTAGCCGGCTTCTAATCACTTAAGCTTCACATATTTCCACGTTGGAAGCCAATTTAAATTACACATAGGGCCAGGTTAGCAAGCACACACCAGCATCTCATTATCAACAGCGTAAGTGGAATGTTAATAATGATGTCAGCTCTAGACTTCAAGATCCATCTAGCGTGCAGACCTTGGCTCCACCTGGTATCTAGGTTCAAGTTGGCTCTCCAGGGCTTGATTAACATTTTCTAGCTCCTCAAATACAACTTGGAAAAAAAAGGATTGCTGATAGAAGAGAACTTATTGTTTCCTACAGCCACTGACAGAGGACAACCGTTCCCCACAAAAGAAGCTTATACTGAAAAGGCAATTCTACACACTGAACAACTATTAACAATGGGCAGAGTAATCTAAACTCCTGATCTTCCATTCTGGAGGTTGTTTTTTGGTTTTTTTTTTGTTTTTTTTTTTGCTACATGCAGGTATTCCTGGAGGAACTTCACCCCCAAAGTGTGCTCTAATGTGGCACATGGTAGGAAGACACTGCTAGTGGAATTCTTGCCAGCAGCAATTCTCTATTATTTATTTATTTATTTATTTATTTAAAAAGGGGGGTAGGGGTATAGTTAAGTTGGCACACAATCTACTGGCCCCTGAACTGGCCCTGCTGCCACCAATGATGGCATTGGTCCTGATCCCGGTATCTTTGCTGCACCAGCCTAGAAGCTGGCATATCAAAAAGGCTCCCCCCCTTGACCCTTGCCTTCTGACATAGACCAGTGTGAGTGACAGCGTTATGAATGCCAAAGTGAGTATGCTTCTCCATTAAGGCCTACTGCTGATGGCCAAGGGGTTTGGACTGCACTGTACATATATTTGTTGTTGTTCAGTTGTGTCCGACTCTTCGTGACCCCATGGACCAGAGCACGCTAGGCACCCCTATCCTCCACTGCCTCCCGCAGTTTGGCCAAACACATGCTAGTTGCTTCGAGAGCACTGTCCAGCCATCTCACCCTCTGTCGTCCCCTTCTCCTTGTGCCCTCCATCCAGGGCCATCTTAAAGGGATCGGCCACCCTGGTGCGACGATCCCTTGGTGCCCCCGGTGGGCCGCCTCTCCGCCCACCTCCCTCCCACGCTGGCCGCCCCTCGGGAGGGGGGTTGGGTGAGCGGGAGATGAGGGGCGTGGTGCTGCAAGCTGGCCGCCCTCAGGAGCCCCAGCTGGAGCGCTGGGAAGGGCGCGCAAAGCCCCGCGCCGCTCCAGCACCACGCCCCTCATCCCCTGAGGGGTGGCCAGTGCGGGAGGGAGGTGGGCGAGCGGGGGATGAGGGGCGTAGCGCTGGAGCGGCCTGGGGCTTTGCGTGCCCTTCCCAGCGCTCCAGCTGGGGCTCCGGAGGGCAGCTGGCTTGCAGCTTGCCCGCCGGCGCCCGCCCGCCCGCCCGCCCATGGGGGCGGGCGCGGGTTGGGGAGGGGGCGCCTGGTATGCCGGCGGGCTTGCGGAGGCGCCCCTGGGGGGCCTGGCGCCCTGGTGCACCGCGCCACCCAGCCCCTATGACGAGACGGCCCTGCCTTCATCTTTCCCAACATCAGGGTCTTTTCCAGGGAGTCTTCTCTTCTCATGAGGTGGCCAAAGTACTGGAGCCTCAACTTCAGGATCTGTCCTTCCAGTAAGCACTCAGGGCTGATTTCTTTAAGGATCTTTAAGGATGGATAAGTTTGATTTTTTGCAGTCCATGGGACTATATACGTTTACTGTATATGCATATGCACAATATATATACATGTATACGTTTACTATATATGCATACTGAAGGCACAGATCTAGATACAGACTCTTAGGCACTGTGTGCCCTGTGTTGATAAGACCAGGGCTTTTTTTCCAGCTGGAACTCACCGAAACTCAGTTCTGGCACCTCTCAGGTGGGTGCCATTGCCATTATAAGAGAACAAGGGAGGTGTTCATGGTGAATTCTGGCATCTCTTTTTCTAGAAAAATAGCACTATATAAATCTACTATAATTATTTTGATATATAGCAAAAAAGATAAAAAAGACTACATATGTTTTTTAAAATTACTGCTTTTTTCCAAGTGAACCTGGAATGCATTTAGCAGCTGGTATTTGAGCCTTGCTGAATCTTAGCCCTGCCGTATCAAAATCTATTTCCCCATTCTTACGGAAACTGAAAATGGTGCCCTTGAAATTTGGTTCACATCGTTTTCCAGACCCAACAATGGAGAAATGGACCATGAAAGAAATGTTCCTTGATCCTGTCTCTACACATGGCCTACTTTAACAAACTTTAATGGTTGGGCCAAAGGGAAACACTGTTTGCTCTAACTACCTTTCAATGGGCTGAAAAGTCATAGCCAGAAAGTTGTTATTAATGATTTGCTGTCATATTGGAACAAGTGAGGTGCCACCGGGATCTGCCCTGAGTTCAGACCATTTCAGTATTTATTTCCATCAGTGTGTTTTGCTCTTAGATTCAAGACAGCAAGACGCCAGGAAGAACTTTGCTGAATATAATAAAGAAAGCAGAACACCACAATTCAAGGGCTTAGTAACAACCAGCAGCATTTACAGACATTTTAAAAATACATACATTGTTTACACACACCCACACCCACCCACCCACATACCCCTTGCATATGGTTAGGCTGCTTGCATCCCACTGAACTTGGTGAAATCTAAATACTGTCAGCAGTTTCAAAAATGCTGATATATCTGCCGGGCTGACCAGTGACTTAAAGAGACCAGAGATATTGTATTGTATTTGATTAATGGATAATACTAAACTAAAATTTTGGAGGGGAAGAAAAATATATATTCAAAGCTGATACTTTTAAAATCAGGAACTAGTAAAAAAAATTTCAGTGTAACACCATTACTGAGTATTGTAGTGGAAGGAAAAATGAAACAGAAGTGCAAGTTCTCTGAGGAACACGTCAGTCAAGGAAGTTGTGAGATCTACAGGGAAAATATCACTGATGATCAACTAATACATCCCTTAATTGGCTAACCAATGCCACAATGTCTGTATTATCAACTACTATTCTAAGCTATGCAGTACAAAAATGGTAGCAAATATGGCAGCCTGTGGATGTTGTTGGACTCTAACTCCTATCATTCCTATCCATTGACCATGTTAGTGGAGGTGGCTAGGAGCTGGAGTCTGACCACATCTGGAAGGTAGAACGTTACAACATCCAATTCACACCTTCTATTCCAAAACTCTCAGGGATGGTTGCAAACAAGTGTGACAAGATTTCTTCCATAGCTGCAATCCACATCTCAAATAGTCTTCCATTCTCCCCCTCAGGCACCAAGGCCGTTGGACATCACATCTGATGGTAAGGCTGCTCTCCTTTGTCCTGTGTTACAGAATCGTGCCCTTTGAAATGTTATTGAGGGATATAGATTAGCTGCAGAATATAAGGAACTGGATTCAACTCTTTTCAAGCTTTAAAGGATGTTCACCTCTGCAGATAAAAGAGGCAGGAAGGTAAGATTTTATCTCTCTCCTCACTTCCCTCACAAACCCTTGCATATGAGAAGGCATGGCCAATATGTCAGTTTGACATATTGCCAGCATTCGTTGCAGCTAGAAATCTATTCTATTTACTAGACTAGCCACCTTCTTATGTGAAATATATATGAAGAGCGGTTGAGGGAGTTGGGTATGTTTAGCCTGGATAACAGGAAACTGAGAGGTAATATGATTTGTTGTTGTTGTTCAGTCGTTCACTCATGTCCGACTCTTCGTGACCCTATGGACCAGAGCATGCCAGGCACGCCTATCTTTCACTGCCTCCCGCAGTTTGGCCAAACTCATGCTAGTCGCTTCGAGAACACTGTCCAACCATCTCATCCTCTGTCGTCCCTTTCTCCTTGTGCCCTCCATCTTTCCCAACATCAGGGTCTTTTCCAGGGAGTCTTCTCTTCTCATGAGGTGGCCAAAGTACTGGAGCCTCAACTTCAGGATCTGTCCTTCCAGTGAGCACTCAGGACTGATTTATTTAAGGATGGATAAGTTTGATCTTTTTGCAGTCCATGGGACTCTCAAGAGTCTCCTCAGCACCATAATTCAAAAGCCACCTTCAAATATCTAAAGGGTTGTCACATGGACAATGGAGCAAGCTTGTTTTCTCCTCCTCTGGAGGGTAGGACTTGAACCAATGGCTTAAAGTTACAAGAAAGGAGTTTCGGACTAAACATCAGGAAGACCTTTCTGACAGTAAGAGCTGTTTGACAATGGAGCAGACTCCCATGAGACAATAAAAGTACCATATAATAATGCAATATATTACACTAATATAATATGATATCACACAGCACTATTTTTCTAGAAAAAGAGGTGCCAGAACTCACCATGAACTCTCCATTGTTCTCTTAGAATGACAAGGGCACCCACCTGTGAGGTGCCAGAACTGAGTTCCAGTGAACTCCAGCTGAAAAAAAAGTCCTGATGGTAAAATTCAACAGCTGTTCAATAGTGAAACAGACTCCCTCAGAAGGTGGTGGCCTCTCCTTCCTTGGAGGTTTTAAGCCCAAGTTGGATGGCCACCTGTCATGAATTTCTGCATTGCAGGGGGTTGGACTAGATGACCCTTGAAGTCCCTCCCAACTCTACAATTATATGATTCTTTGATATAGTACAATTTGTTTGTATTCTGTTTTAGGCTTATTTGTTTGAGACATTGTTTTCCCCATTGCACCAATTGTACTTCTTGACATGTATCTCAAATAAAAGTCAATAAATATTTGTTGTTCTTTTACTTTAAAAAATATATATATAAACACAAGGCATAACCACCCAAAATCACTTTGGATTATAGGTTTAAGCATTTATAGTGACTTTGAATGAAATTGCATACTATAATTAAAATATTTGTTTTTTTAAATTAACTTTACTTTGGTTATTTGTCACATTGGCTAATTACTTGAGTATCCAATTCAGTTAATTGCAAGATTGCTCATTGTTCATAACAGATTAGGATGAATTAATTACAAGAATGCTCATTAAAAACATGTCTGCTGTATCAGCATATTAAAACTACACAGGAGGGAGAACAGGGCAACCCTCTTTTTCTGCTGAAGGGAGGCCTGCAGCATAGCCAATGTCATCAACATGGAGGGGAACAGTGGAAACCTTATGGGAGATGAATGATCTCATGACCTTCAGAATCTGGATAGCTCTGTGTTCTCAAATTTAGCTGCAGTAAGATCTCCATGGGGAATAATCTTAGATTTAATTAAATTAATTAGTTTCAGATAAGGCATCTCCTAGCAGGGAACAGGTCCAATGGATATGCTAACATGCTTGCATAGTTATAAACTAGAAGCCAGCAAGCATTAGGATCTGTTTTAAGGTATTTATGTTTAAGATAAAAGCAACCCCCAAACAGTGCAAAGGTATTATATCCCAATAACAAAGTTATATATCCCATAACCAAGCATAAGGCCACTTCCAGAGTATTTTACGGGTGGGATTAAATATCATAGTGGCAAATTAGAGCAGATCTGGAGCTCTTGTGCAACAGACCTGCTTCAACCCAGCTCCCCAACAACCGACTTTTTGAAATAAGGAAGGCGCAGGAGCAGTGCACTGGATGGTGTAGGATAGCAACTGTTTTAAAAAATCGTCATTGTACCTCTTTGCAAACAAATCAGAAGGGAAGCTCAGTCAACAGTAGGTGTCACATAACCTCTCTGCAAACTTTGTGCAAACAAGTCCAGGTAAACACTCAATAAAATATTCGTTCTGGACTCCACCAATTGGGACTGCAAAATTGGTGGTGAATTCATTGCAGATATATAGTTAGTCACACAAACACAAACACACATGTGATACATTTATAATAATGTGGTTCCTTTGTTATCAGAAGGACAGCTTTGCAAACTTATAAGTGGTTTTACGGAATACTTACTTTTTATGTAACTGAGACAAAGATCGTGTTGATCTTTAGGAAGTATTTGGAGGCAACAAAAATGTCAAGGGTATTCAATTATTTGTGCCACTTTTAAGTATTTACTTCCACCATTTAACTGTTCAGTGACTTAGCTTCCTAAAATCCATTTGTCCTCCCCATTGATTTTCTTGGGTGATTTACACTATCATCTATTTAACTAATTAGGGCACCTTATTTACCTTGTTACAAAGTGTTGACTTCTGTGCACAGCCTTCTCCTGCCTTAGCATAGATTCATCATAAATCTCTGGAGGTCGCTCTTTATCTGTCTTCACCTCCCACTCGCTTGCTATTCTCTTTTTAAGTAACAACAATTTTGCCAGGGGGCGATTTAAATTACTTATACAGCTTCTACCACAAAAAGGTGGGGTGAAACAAGCGACGATAAGAGGTTGCACAGTGCAGGCATAAGGTTTCTGTGACAGTAACAAACATATGGAAACATGATCAAAAGATGTCAGGAATAGGAACATCTGCTTAAGAAGCAGTTGCAATCAGGGTATAGCCCAACTAGTTTTGGTAGCAAACCATTTCTAGATATTTTGCCTCGATGGCATCTCACTTCTGTTTCCCATGGGAAATAGCTGCTGGAATTCCACTTCCTGTTCAGCTAGACAGCAACACCATCATGATGACCATGTTTCCACTGAGGAGAGTGTTCCCCCCCCGGGGGGGTGTTTATATATAAAAAAGCTGAAATGTATCTTTTAGCCCTGATTTAAAAGAATATAAACTTTTAAAAATCATCATTATTTGTATACCACTCTGTACCCAGAGTGACCCAGGTGGCGCTGTGGGTTAAACCACAGAGTCTAGGGCTTGCTGATCAGAAGGTTGGCGGTTCGAATCCCTGCCATGGGTTGAGCTCCTGTTGCTCGGTCCCTGCTCCTGCCCACCTAGCTCTGTTCCTCATCATACCATCAAACCTATGGCTTTAGTATGGTTCCCTCCCCACCCCCTGTCATCAATAATAACTAACATTGATCTCTCCCAAGCATCCCTACCCTCTTCACTGACAGAGATACAGTACTTTCTGTTATTTTCACTTAAATGGGTTGAAACAAGTGTTTCAATCCATCCTGAACAAAATCTTCAAAAATACATTTGCTGTCACCATGGTGAGATAGTGTGTTGCTACTTCAATATACATTGAAGCATTTACGAGACTGGCAACAATACTGGCAACACCACTAAAACAATGTGTTAATGTTAACTATTTTAAAAAGTTAGCTCTGAAAAGTGTGGAAGGGGGAACTGATAGCTATGCAGCGGTGAGGAGAACTTAACTCTGTGCCTTTATCTATTTTCAAAGTTTTTTAAAAAATCGACATTTTCTGCATGCAATTCAGTCATAAACTATCACAGAAGATCAATAGCAGAGCAGCATACATAATGTAAGCTAAACCATCCCACTAGACTATGACTGCAATTGTAAGCCTACTTACCTGGGAGTAAGCCCCATTGAATTAAATTATTGTTTATTAAGGGTTTATTGGCGTTTGCGATTTTTTGATGTTTAAGAGAAGTCAGGACTGAAAGGTTGGATTTAAATACTCAGAGGAACAAAATAAACACACAATAATGTAATATGAACCGTGCTACCATGGCCTCCTCTCACCCACAGACCCATTCACTGCCGGCCCACTTTCACATTTTGTATGCCAGCTTCCTACTAATCAGGAGACAAGGAGAAGCAAGTTGTATGGACATCTCTTTGGAGCAAGAGAATGCAAAGCTATTCAAATATGTTGCTATTCATCATTCATAATAAGAAAGTCTGTATTTTTGTCTGTGATTTCCAGGCCTAAACAGGAAGCTGGTTTTGCGGTTAATATTTTATTGAAAACTTATTTTCTGTATGAAAACAAACTATTCCCACTTCCCCATTCTCATCATCTCCTCCCCTACATACATAGATATCCCACCCATTTTTGTTCACTTTCCACAGAAATTCAGTAAACAGCAACAGTCCTGGTGCTTCTGTGACTTCCTCTAACTCTCAGACCCATTCGCTGCCAGCCCACTTTCACATTTCGTATGCCAGCATCCTACTAATCAAGGAGAAGCAAGTTTTGGAAGCAGAACTGGGCAGGACCAGAAAGAAAAGGCAAGACGAGAGAAAGAAAAGTGGAAGACTCCCCCCACCTCAACTGAATTGAATTTTTCATATGTTACCAAGGCCAGCAAGTATTTCCTGTTGGGGGTTTGGTTGCTTACCTATAGTTATTCATTCATCTATCTTATATACTTACAGATCACTATATTGCCCAAATACAAGCTCTCTTTCTCTCCATCCCTCCACAGAAATGAAGGTACTGTACAAAGTTGCCTTGGAAAAAGTGACTCTTGCTTACCTCTTAAGACCAAGTTGTGCAGGCTAGCATGGAAATGAAACCCCTCCCAAGCTATACAGAGACCAAGATTGTCTTTTCAGCTCCAGTTGTCTGGCTGGCTACTTAATGAGTGAAGGAGGAATGGGTATGGTTTGGTGGGATTGTTTAAAAAACAACAACGAGATTGCTGTCACAGAGGTCAGTGTGGGAGTCCTCTGTTTCTGCTAACACAATGAAAACCTGCCTAGCTAGCAAATACACTCTAATAATATGCTGGAGAGCAGAAGAAAGAATTGGTTTCCTTGGCCCCCTTTCTCACTTCCCCAGGTATCAGGTAGCTGGGAGAAAAGAACCATCCATGAGGCACGCTAAAATGAAATGCTAGTTTCTGCTTTAGCAACAGCCACTTACATTCTGTTGTCAGGTTTTGCCTGTCATCTTCTGAGGGATGAAGCCACGCTATAAGGTGTCCTGTACTAGTCCCAATCCTGCCAATTCCGGACTTGTTCTGAGGGTCAGGACGATTATGACAAGTGTGTTGCATGTTGGGTGGCTCCTTCAGGCCACTCATTCAGCAAACAAAGAGCGGAATCTCATTTACAATACAACGTATTAACTTACCAGTTCATGTGCAGGCGGACCCAAGAATCCTGCAGCAAAGAGCATTTTGGCACAATTTTGCATATTTTGCAGTCTTATTTGTGGGTGAAAAGCATTTGAAAAATGCTGTCTGGATTAACTAAGGTTTCTACAGCATTCTAAAGGAACTGGCTTATGGTCATTGCATTGTGCTTGTTCTGAATTGTGCTCTCCTTTTACTGGGAAAACATTTATGATAATTCAATTCATGAATTGCAGCCAATACAATTTTGTTACTGTTTTGCGGGTTTACGGCGCTGTAATAGGTAGCAAGCAAGCCATTTGGCAGGGAGGAGGCATATGTGTTCTAATAATGATGTCTCACTGGGAAAGATAAAAGATGAAACAAGGAAAAGGATCCCCAACTTCCAAAAGGGCAGCCTCTTTAGAGTCTTGCAGCAAAGACAACAAAGGGCTTGAAGACAAACCCATTGATTAGGGCATAAGCTTTCATGGATGAGAGTCTACCAGAGTCTACCAGATGCATTAGTAAATTAATTAAAAAAATAAAAAAGGAAATCTACATCTGCAAATGTGCACAGGCTAATTGATTTACATACATACATGCAAACTAACTAGTCAGTGCATATCAGAGTAGCCAAACTTTTAAAGAAAAGCAGTTGCTTTGTAAAACACCAGTCAGAGAGGTAGCACCTTGATACTGACCTTGGAGGGTGGTCATGTAGTAGGGGGCAAAATAGTGTTTCTTTATTCACAGCAAGAAAGCCAAACCCCGGGCCCCTACATAGTGGCCCCCTATCTTATTTGTGCCTGTTGTGGGGATGGTGGGAAGGTGGAAGAAGGGAATCATCAGAGTTCCCTTGGGTCTCTGGCAGTGGCAGTGTCATATTCAGGTCTCTCCACCCCTACACGCGCTTGCTGAGCCTAGGGGGTGCAAAATTGAGAATATCCATTTGGGGGCACCAAAACTTGGGCTCGCACATATGTAGCTAACTTCAACTGGTTTGGCTCTCCTTTGAGCCAGAGAATGATCTGGTGCTGGCCATGCAGTTCTGTGGGAGATTTCTTCATCATTCATCTGCACATCTATATATCCCAATATCCAGCCAGAAAGTTGACAGAGCCATACGAAGAAAATAACAAGATAGCATATATGTTTTTATATGTATTGCAGAGAATTAGTTTTCTAGTATTTTTAGCTGGTTTCTAAACTGTTCTTTATGAAGAACCATTGGCATTTTGCTGGTAAATGTTATTCACTGAAGGTTATATAAGTGATGTGACTTGATTTGTGTGCAAATGGACTTTCAAGAGATCAAAGGCACTGCCATCTCTCCTCCTGGAATGCCACTATGAAAGCAAAAACACAAGCACTGTCTGGATAAAGGCGGGAGAATCTCCATATAGACCGAGGGAGATGACCAAATCATATGGGAATGCATATTTCATTTTGAGACAGGGATGGGAGAAGCACACACCATTATGCCTGTTTTCTAAAAATTTCCATGGCAATGCTGAAAGGCAGCTGGCACCATCATCTGACTGGGAACTACAGTTGTTTGCACAAGCATCAGACAAAAAAGCTTGAATGCTGCTTGCTGGTGTTGTGATACTAGAGACGAGAGACACCTAGCCAAACCTGTGGTGCAAAAGGGGACATGATGTTCTTGCCGCAAAGCTTTCTTCCCTGCGGAGAAAAGGGTGGCAGGGCTGCTTAAGCTGATAACACAAGAGCTGACTGACAATGATTGAGGCTGTTTATTTTGAAATTTTGCTGCACAATATATTTTTCTCGGGGCTCTGGCGTATCCCCAAGGATTTGAACTAAACTGCTCATTAGCACTCTCATTTACTGCAGAGAGTCTACCATTCTAATACAGTATCCATTCTCTGCATTTTGCCATGCAAAGATTATCGAGAGATCAGGCACAATAATACTTTGCTCTTCTCTTGTGTTTTGCATGTGTGACCTTATTGCTGTGCAGACCTCAGTCAATGAGGCTCTGCCTCTCCACAAAGTAGGGGCTACACCAGCCTTCTACTTCGTGCCCTATATGTGTTTTGGACCACAACTCCCATAATTCCTGGCCATTAACCACACTGCCTAGGTCTGATGGGGCTTGTGGTCCAAAATGTATAAGGAGCACCAGGTTGAGAAAGGCCGGGCTATACTATACTAAGTTTTATTTTCAGCAGCCTCTAAGGTGGACCAGAAAAGTACATTAGTACTGCAGAGCATTGCACCACGCAACAATTTAGGAGCAGAATTGATTCCATATACAGTTGAAAGTGTAGGGAGGCCCTGCTGGTGATGCAAACATTGTGAGTTGCCTGTTTGGTGGTGACCCATGACACTTGTGACAGGACCTTCTCAGTGGAGGCCCCACAGTGAGGTGCATCAATCTATTAACTTTTGGAGAACATTTTTAAAACATTCCTGTTTTCCAGGGCATTTGATGGTTGAAAGTTCTGTCCTTGGCAAGTTTGCAATTATCAGTTTGAGAGGTGGTGATTGCTTAAGAAAGTAGGAATTCACTTCTGGATTCCAAGAAAGATCACAGCAAAAACGAGGATTTTGAAACTGTTTTGGAAGTTTTAAATGAATTGTTTAAGGATTGACATGTTTGTTGCCCTGGACTCCTTTGGAGGAAGGCGTGGGGTATAAACTTAATAAGCTTTTAGTAAAGCCCCATTGGGCAGAGTGCTCATGTAAGGCTTCCACAGACATGACTTGTGAAGTGAATCTTGCTGGACATCTAGACTACTGTAAATTCTCCAGTCCATCTTCAAACTTTATGCAGCTTTCCTTTTTCTTTTCATCTCAGATGTATTCCACAGTTTCTTGCAGGAGCAATTGGGGGTGGATATATCATGGAACCATGCTACTTTCTTTCCAGTTTTTGTGCCACAAAAGGCTTTAAGAGCCACAGCCTAACAATGCACCATGGGTTGTGGAATTTTGCTTGCAGGAGTAAAATGAGACTCTATTGCTTCAAGGCATCTTAAATATGATCTGGGTCTGTACAATTTTTTTTCTCTGCTCTGTATTTTATGTTATGCTGTTGTTGTTAATAATAACATTTTATAACAGCATTAAAAACACCACAATGCACATATTTTGCTTCTGTGGTTGTAAAAGAAATTACAGGCCTTGCTTCCAGCCTTCTGCCATGGTGCCGGCTTTGTACAACTATAGAGAACCATAAAGAGATCAGGTGACCCTCCTCTTTGCTATACTCAAGAAATGCTACATTTCTGACAGTAGATGAAGCACAAGTCCTTTACCCTGCTATTCCATCTACCATTTTCCTCTACACCCAGTAAAACCTCTGGTGTTTTTGAGTCACTGCAGCTATCTCTGTGTGAGGAAACCTGGAAGGCACCCGTTCTGGTATTAAGGTTCCCTTAATCAGCGTCACTGTCATTTCTGTAAGTGATACTGAAAGTATCATCTGATTAATACCCATTGATGTATGGATTCTCCCCTTTTGTGTCTCTCAACCCAATTTTCACAGCTTGATGAGAGGGAAAAATTAACATCCCATGAAAAGTTTTAATCTGTATTTTTCATGCTAAAACTATGATGAACCTAAACAGGTGTTCTCCTGACTAATTCATAAATTAAAGCAATTCCTAGAAGAACCTTTACGCTCCAGAGGAAAACAGATTTAATTTTATGCAAGTTGTTCATTGAATTGCAAATAAATACAATCTGTTTTAAATCAACTACAGACGGAAGGGAGGGCAGAGAGATAGGAACAGGTTGGGCCATTGCGTGGACAGAGCAAGAATGAGGAACAAGTAGCAGTCAGTGGGTCGGGACAACGTGGGCCCATAATGCCTACCTGGCTTCCTAATGCCAGGATTGCTGCCAGTCACTGAGAGGGGGAGCGGCAAGGTGGCGGGGAGGTCAGGGTGGTGTTGGTGCTGACTGTTGCTCCTGCTGATGTGCCTACACCATGCCAACCTTCCTGCCACCTCAGAAACTGGCAGTGACTCCAACATTAGAAAGCCAGCTAAGCAGCTCAGCCCTACCTCTCTCTGACCCACTGGCTGCTACCGTGAATAACCTGTGACCCTTCAGATATTGTGGACTACAACTCCCTTCATCCCTTGTACCTCTGACTACGCTGGCCGCAGCTCATAAGAAGAGCAGGTCAAAAGCACATCCAGCCCAGTCTCCTGTTTTCACAGTGGCCAACCAAGGCTTATGGGGAGCAAAATAACTCTACCCAGTTGTGAGTCCCAACAACTGGTAATCAGTGTTGCTTTCAGCATTGGGGATTGGCTACCCCTGCTGTAGAGGGAGGCAACAAAAGACCGTGCTCAAGGTCATTCAAGGTGGAAGGATTGCCTTCTGAAGTTGTTAGGGAAGGAAACGCTTGCCATATAGTTTCCTCATCACCGTTTTGCTCAGCACATATTGAATGTCTCCTCACCATGCAGGAATGTCAAGGCACACCGTAGACTACTGTTCTGACAGCCACGAATATTATCTGGGGATGGGGGTGGGGAGCTAAGGAGCAAGAAGACACAAAGTTTCAAGACTGGCAATGAACAGAAGTGAGAGCCTGTGAAACAATAAATTAGGATAAATATCAGACACTCCCTTCACAGCCCTGTGCTGCAAGCTCAGTTCCTTCTTTTGCCATCAAGCACAATGAGGAGCTTAGAACAAGGGCTACTGTATCAAAATGCTGCATATGTAAAAAGCAACAACCCACAGCTTGCTTGCCTTAACACATCCCAGGGCTTTGTTGTTAAAAAGGATTTATGCAGCTTTGTCCCATAGGATATCAGCATATTTTCCCTTCTCAAATCAGCACACAAGCCAGCCTCAGAACTAAGCAGCATATGCGACTCACCATGCACTGCTGAATCTTAGAGCAGGGAGAGAGAGGGGAGAGGTGGGGAGGTGGGGGGGGGGAGCTGAGAAAAGCTGCAGTTGGGTTTTGAATTTCAGCAAAACTATTGGCAGCAGTAGCCAAGGTTCAATGTGTTTTCTAACTGCAATATCCTAAAGAAGAGAAGATATTTTTTTAAAAGAGACGAGAATACAGACTCAAGTTAGATCAGGGTTCCCCAAACTAAGGCCCAGGGGCTGGATGTGGCCCAATCGCCTTCTAAATTCGGCCCACAGACGGTCCGGGAATCAGCATGTTTTTACATGAGTTGAATGTGTGCTTTTGTTTAAAATGCATCTCAGGGTTATTTGTGGGGCATAGGAATTCATTCATTTTTTTTTTCAAAATATAGTCCGGCCCCCCAAAAGATCTGAAGGACAGTGGACCGGCCCCCTGCTGAAAAAAGTTTGCTGACCCCTGAGTTAGATCATGCCACCTTAATGGCAAATGCTTTTCAGAAACTTCTGGCAGTCATCTCATGCCTTTGAGAAAGAACTGTCAGCAAAAGGCATTTGTTTTTGCATTACATTCCGGGGGCGAAAGTTACAGATCCATATATATATTTATTTTTTTAAAAACCAGTGCTCAAAATAACGGAGCTGCCAGATGGTGGTGTGGTATTCACATATTTCCCTTTAGCCTAAATATTCTTCATACAGGGCTACATATAGGACTAGATGTGTTGCAGATTGAGGGAATGAACTAACATGTGAGAACGGTTGTCCCCCTGTATTTGCTAGTCATCAAGAACATATAATCCCAGCTTGGTTCAAAAGCCAAAGGATCCCTCTGTGTCACTGACCAAAAGACAAGGGCAACTTGGCCAAGTGCACAGAGGGAAAATAGAGCAAAAACACCATGTTGGTCAGTGAAAGTACACGGACAGATATTGATGCTTGCCAGGTAACTGATAGTTGAGCTGGTGTCTGCTGGGATGCCAACTGTTTGCTTGCACTTCCAGATGGAGATGAAAAAGTAAACAGTACAAAAGATGCATGGGGCAACTTGAACAAGCACAGGTCAAGTTATATATACAGAATAGTCTCGTATAATTAGGCCAATCCAGTGGCAAGGAAGGTAATTTGAGACAGCAAGGTATGTGACCCACAAAAAACTGCATATTATCTGGAGAGCCATGGGGAAAAGCCAGACTGGAATCCAGGAACAATCTACCATAAGACAGACCCCCAAAGTTTCATCTATACTTCCCAGCTCAAACAATTTGGTGTATCGTCAATAATCTGCAGTCTATCCTGGACAATTATTATTTTCTTTCACGAGCTTTAGGTGGCTCATATACAGTTCTCTAACTTGACATGGCTACTTGCTTGTACCAACAGGCCCTGCAACCGACTCATAGGATAACTCTGCCAACATTCTGTTCCAGACAACACTGTTGTAGGACCCAATAATGTCAGCCACAATGTTGTTGTTGTTGTTGTTCAGTCGTTCAGTCGTGTCCGACTCTTCGTGACCCCATGGACCAGAGCACGCCAGGCACGCCTATCCTTCACCGCCTCCCGCAGTTTGGCCAAACTCATGTTAGTAGCTTCGAGAATACTGTCCAACCATCGTCAGCCACAATATCAAGGCTTTATTCCAATGCTCATCTTCCACTATGGAGTGTGCTGTCATTTGTCAGCCATGCTGGTTTGCATGCTGCATAGGACAAACAGGTGTTATCTCTACACAAAAAGAACAGACACTAACATGACACCAGAAAGGGCAGTAATCAGAAACTAGTAAGGGGACATTTCAGTTTCCTAGGAGACTTCGTTACTGACTATTCTTAAACACTGCAACTTCATTCAGAGACTCCAATACAAACCTGCTGAATGCAGTGAAGATGCACCTCTTTACCCTGGCTTTTTAAACTTGAGATGTGCATTTTTAGGACCCACCCCATTTCTGTGATTGAAAGTTTTAAAAAGCTGTTCTTAATATTATGTTTTAGTTTCTGTAACCCACTCTAGGACCTTACCATGGAAGGCGGATAATTAACAACAGCAACAACAACAACACCTGTACACTTAATCCAGATACCTGGTTTCTATCCAACTTCATGTTTTAATTAGTGTCCTAAATCATGGGGTAAAGGTAATGGTAAAGGTACCCCTGACCGTTAGGTCCAGTCATGGACGACTCTGGGGTTGTGGAGCTCATCTCGCTCTATAGGCCGAGGGAGCCGGCGTTTGTCCGCAGACAACTTCCGGGTCATGTGGCCAGCATGACTAAGCAGCTTCTGACGAACCAGAGCAGCGCATGGAAACGCCATTTACCTTCCTGCCAGAGTGGTACCTATTTATCTACTTGCACTTGATGTGCTTTTGAACTGCTAGGTGGGCAGGAGCTGGGACCGAACAACAGGAGCTCACCCTGTCACGGGGATTCGAACTGCCGACAGCAAGTCCCTCTGGAGTGCATGATCCCACGGGAGATGCTAGTAGGCAGTCCAGCAGGTCAACAGGTTAAATGTCCAGAGTCCAGTCAGGCCAGGTTCCCACTTCTGCAGCCAATACAGGGCACCTGGAGGTCAGTTCTGTGCACACACAATCCCAAAGAGCTTCCTGGACCATCCAAGCCATGGTCCAATCAACGTGCGAACTTGAGCAGACACAACTCCTCGGCAATGCTTCCCTTTTATACATTGCATGCACATTGCAACATCTGGGCTTGATGAGGCATATGACCATCACCTGTCCTGAGCCTATTTCAACTGAGGAATCACACACCTCCCAGAGCTAGTGAGCCCCAGCTGGCCAGCTAGGGAGCTGGGCTATGGGCCCTTGCCTGTCTCAGCTTCCTAGAGCAGGCACCCCAAACTCGATCCTCCAGATGTTTTGGGACTACAATTCCCATCATCCCTGACTACTGGCCCTGTTAGCTAGGGATGATGGGAGTTGTTGTCCCAAAACATCTGGAGGCCAAGTTTGGGGATGCATGTCCTAGAGCATCCTTTCGTGCTGCTCCTTACACCTCAGAGACTTCCATGTCCATGGACACAGGGACTACTCTGGCTCTGGTGATGGGTCCTGCTGCTCTGGTTCCTGTGCACTAATCCCATCCCCTAGTCATCTTCCATTACCCCGTGAGTATTTCTTACACCAACCTCTCCTTCCCCCACCCCCACCTTGCCCAGGATCCTCTTCCTCTTCCTCTCCCCCCCCCCCCGATATCCTGCCACTTCATGGCAATTAGTTTATCATTGCTGGGGCTACCCTGAACATAACTATTTGAACAGTTACTGTGATTATTTCAACATGTTTGTAAGAATAATAAGAAATTACTCAGCTTTATGATCCTGGTACTGCAAGGTGCTGCAAAGCACTGAATACTGTTGCATTGACTGCCTTTTGCTCATATGAAAGGCATTGTAAGCTAGTTTGTGGACCCACACCATGCTTGTGTAAATATGTGGATTACCCATACTACTTATCCAGGCTTCCTCACACAGAGAGAGCTGCAGTGCCTCAAAACCACTGCTCTAACCAATTCTATTGGATATCATAGGATGAGGCCAATTTAGTTAAAAATTGAGTGCCCCCTGATAGTTTTTATGATGTCTGGTTGTGGTGGTGTTTTGATGGCTATTGAACAATTTGACTGAAAGGGTTTGGGGTGACTGCTCATGGTTGACCGAGTTCATTGCTTATCAAAGAGTGATCACTATTTGTTTATTGTCAGCTTCCTAGATAGGGATAGAATAACAAATCAGGATTTCAATAGCAAACATATGTGCCAACGGTGGTCCCTTGAAGGCCAGTATAACACTACAGTTGATGCCTTTGCATCGCTACAGAGATTAATGTGCCCTGCAACTACTGCCACAAATTTTAGGACAGGGACATTTTGCTGATGATTTAGTGATGCTTGAAAGTAGAGTAAATAACTTCCCAGTTCTGCTTTCTATAATTATCCAAGTTGTGACCTTAGAACAGCTCCTGTAGCTTTTCCACCTGACGCTGCTTCAGCTGCATTCGCTTTATTGCCAGATACAGCAGATGGCCAAGTTCATGCCCCTCTTTCCTGTTAAAACATCATCAGGTTCTTCAATAGATAAGATGACAAATTCCATCATACATTTCCATTTCAGGTTTCAGAGACATTTTCCTCCACATGCGCGGAAATCGCAGTCACGATGTCAAGGACTAATTTATAGGGGTGACTGGCAACAGAAAAGAGACTAAGGTATGGGGTGAGGAAAAGTAGAACCTTCCCATCCGTATGGAAAGTCATTTGCTACCCTACTTTCAGTGCCATCTCTTTGGAAGCAGCCTTGGATCTTACAAGCCACTTTCTCATTTACAGGGATATGAGGCTGTTGGTTGTGCACAGAGTGGCAAACTTTGGATTTAATCCAACCAAAATTAATAAGTTTAAAAATATTATACAAAATTAATAACAGCCCAAAGCATCAACATTAATGATATTTTCTAGATTGTGAGCCTATTGGCCATGTCTTGTGTTTCCTGTTTCTTATACCATCTAGTACATATTTGGCACTTTTATAAATAATAAATGGCGATGTCGGTTTTTAAAAGATATTTCACTAATCCCCCAATCTGCGTTTTGTTAGCCTAGAACTAGACATTCATGATTTTAACAAGGGGAAATCGTGGGTCTGAACTTGCTGTTTAGGGTGTTACTGCTGAACATTAGTTTTTGTATTTATTATTACTTGTTTCTAATCCCCTGTTGTAACCTATGGTTAGAACATTAAAAATGACTGTAGACTGCATATCACCACATAGTACACAGGTGAGCTCTCCAGTGCTGAATAGAAAAAGGAAATATAGGGAATATAGCCTGTTTCAGCCAGTTTCACTGCCCCCAGTCCCTGATTCACCACATCACCTTGGTAGGGCTGGGAGCTCTTCTAAAAAAAAAAAATCTGCATTCAGTAAACATATTGATGACACATCAGTCCAAATCTCTGGATGATGTCTTCTAGCTGTTACACATAGATGTTGAAGAGCATGAGGAACCACAGATATCACTAGCTGGTGGGCAGAACATAAGTCCCTCAGCATCACCTTCTCATTCCATCCCCGGGAAGGACTATAGCCACTGTAAGGCCATGCTGCCAAGTCCCAACAAAAAGAGATGACCTAGAATGATACCGCAGTCAATTTCTTGTGCTTTTGTCAACTGTATGATATAAATGAGCAAGCAAGCAAACAAACAAAATATAAATCTGTGGGATAAGTTAACACCTCCCATTCTTCTGGGTGTTGTGTACTTTACATTGTGCATATTATTTACCTTAGTGATTTCTTTGCACCCAGGGGCATAGCAAGGTGGCATGGGGGCGGGGCCCCCGGGTAGTGCCCGGGGGGTGACACTCGGGGCAGGGTCCCACCCCCGCAATCCCCGCCTCCAGCCAGCGGCGAAAAAGCCGAAAAAGTGGCGGGAAATGGAGAGGGGTGGGCCAGCAAGGAGGGGTGTCACCCCCCTCGCTGGCCCAGCCCCTCTCCATGCCCCGGGACGGCTCCGCTCAGGGAGCATAGCGGCAGAAAAACCCGCTGCGCTCCCTGAGCGGAGCCCGCGGGGAATGGAGAGGGGCGGACCAGCTGGCCTGGGCGGAGGCATCGCTCCGAGCGCATGCGTCATGACGTCATGCGCACGGAGCGACGCCCCGCCCCCAGGGGTGCCACTTGGCTTGCTGCCCCCGGCAGCCCAGTGACTCACTACGCCCCTGTTTGCACCTATATTGTTTTGTTGAAAAATGAAAGTTTGTAGTGAAGATGATGATGGTGGTGGTTTATTTGAAGTGGGAACAGGCTTAATACCATCTCTTGGCATTCTTGGGGTATGCTTTTTCCGCAGACTGGATGTATACAGTATTTCCCCCCCCCCCATTGACAAGGGGTTAAAATAACAATTCAAGTCAATTTCATTTGTCCAGCTGCAGCCTTTTAGGTTCCTGTCTTTTCCCAGCCTCACACCTTCTGGGCAACTTGCAGTGTTCTGTAAACGACACTTAGTACAAATGGGGTTACTGGCTTTCTTTATTTGATAGTCTGTCTCAACATGCAATCTGTTTTCAACTCTGTCAGCCAAGGTGAATATAACTTTTTCTTTGCAGTCTCTGCATGACACTTCTAACCTTTTCCCGACATGAAGATATCAAGCATGTTGAAAAACACTATGAGCTTTAAATCGAGCCAGCGACCTCGAATGAAATGTTACGTTGCATTTTGGGCTTCCTGTTGAAGTTTCACATTTCGCCCACCCCAGAAAGTGGTGTTGATGATTTTTAAAAATGTCATCCCCATTTAATATATGTGAGAGGTGGTGAATATATTTCAAATCATCTCTCTTTGTTTTACCTGATGAGCTAGCGAATGAAATCAGGCCAAATAGGGAAGATGTCAATAGAAGGAGGAAGGAATGGAGAGGTGAAGGTAACAAATAACAGTGGGCAGAGGGAAGGAAGAACTAGGAACTGATGTGAACAAATGCAGCTGGAGTAACTAGGGCTTCATTTTAGCTGGGGAGCCAGTGTAGTGTCACGGTGAGAGTTTTGGGACTAGGACCAACAACACCCAAGCTTTAATCATCAGCTTGTCCATGAACCACACTGGGTGCATTTGGCCCAGGCTCTTAGGTTAATCCCCTTCACAGGATTCTTGTGACAATAAAATGGGACCCCAAGTTCTATGGGAAAAGAGTGGGGTAAAAATGTAAGCAGTAAAGGAATGAGGACTACAGGTGGGGTGGCCCCTCTCACATCACTTGATGGCTCCTTGTGGTCATTTCTGGCCTGCTGTTGCTTCTGAGGCATGCTTGAGAGACAGCCATGTGGTTCAAAGTGTGCAGAGTGCAGTGATGTGGACCAAACAGTGCTTCAGCTAGAGGAGTGTAAAGTAGGACACATGGACACCCTCATTATGGGTTTAGAGACCATCCTATTTGTGGGTTAATGGAAAGAGTGAATCTTGAAGAAGGATTTGAAGGAAGAGAGAACAATGGAGCTAGGAAGGAGTTGTAGGCACAAGAGATAATAAGGTCAGGTATGGAGATGGTTCTAGTTTCTCAGCACAGGAAAGCTTTATACAGGAAAAGAGCCTGCTCTAATGGTGACAGACTCACAGCAGGGACTGTACGCCAACCTCATCTTTTGTCTATTAAACTGAAATGCTGAACTGAATGTGATCATTAACAGGCAGCCAGAACAATTCACTGGAAAAGAGATGTAAAGTGTTCAGAAGAAGATCCTGTTTATTGTAGATGCACTTCGTAGATTGTGTTGCCACTGAGAATCTTTACTTATTAATCATTACAGCAATTATTAATCATTGTAGCAAATCTGTGGCCATTGGTTAGTGATAATTAGAGCTGTAGTCAGTCCAACAACATGTGGAGAGCCACAAGTTCCCCAATCCTGGTATAGAGGAATTGTGATTTAATCATAGACTGGATGTATGACTGGCTGTTTGGACACAGCTCCTTCAGATTTCACCATATCCAAAGGCTGAATCACATGGCCCTCTGAGCATTCATTGTTGTTGGTGCTGCTTGTTAACATTATTATTGTTTACCCATCTTTCACCCTTAGGCTTCCTGGATGCGTCACAACAATTTACAATACAAAAGTCAAAACAGTATAAAACAAATTACAAATCACAGAAATAAGATGGGCCCTAAAAGCATAGGCATAAAGTGTCAAAGGTCAGGGTAAAGAGGTGCTTCTTCAGCAAACAATGAACATTGTACAATGAAGGTGCCAGGCACACCTCTGTGGTGAGGCAATCCCACAACTTAGGGGTTGCCACAGAAAATGCCGCATCCTGAGCCACCAGCACCCAAGCTTCTGTGGGCGGTGGAGTTACAAACTGCTGTAGTGAAGGAGGCAGTCTTTCAGATAGGTGAGGCCCTAAGCCATTTAAGACTTTAAACTAATCTGAGCATTAATATTGGGCCTGGCAATGAACTGGCAACCAATACAGCTGCGTTAAAACAGGCGTTATATGTCTTCTTGACAGGAAAGAAATAAAAAAGCATGACAGGAGAGGGGGTGAATCTCTTTGTTTCTGCAATGTCATGCTGCGACCATATCCATAATACCAGTCAACAGTAATTACGATCCTTAAAATATGTAATTTCATCAATACAAGCAGCTGGTCTTTGCCCACAGGAGGTAATCCATCACATTACCAATACATTACCAGTTTGAAACATTTCTCCTTCCGTCAAAAATGTCCTTAAGTGTTGGAACTGCTGCTCAAAAATCTGTAAATTAACCAACTAATTCTAATCAGATATTTTCAAAACTTATATAATGCAGTCCTATGTGTGCTGACTTAAAAGCAGCAATGGAAGGCATTATCTATTTTGGCTCTTTTGGTTTCTCATTTTCCCAGTCTTAAATTTAAAAAAATCCACATTTCTGCAGCCATTTGTGGGTTATTAAAATCATGAAAATTATTCAGCATTTTAGTGTGAATTTCTCCTATTAAACATGTTTTCATTGCCAGTTGTGACCAATGTACACATTTTTGCAAACAATTTATTACAATATAATGCATTTTGAATGCTATTTTAACAAACGTATGCATTTTTGTACACATTGTCCTCCAATATACGCATTCGTGTAAACATTGTTTGGTTTGAGGACTGCATCGCAAAATTTGAATTTTGAAGGATGGCCACGCTTTGGTTGCATATTGCGTTGGAAAGTGTAAATTTTTAAAGATTTGCCTTTAAATGGGAACTGAATTGAATTTGTCCCCCATCCCTGCTTAGAAGCAAGTATCTAAATAGGGCTTACTCCCAAGTAAACGTGTATATATTTGGCACCTTTAATATTTCAGGGTTTTGTAAAGATTTGTGTGATCAGAATGGCACACACAAAACCAAAACCATTCATTAGTATTATTTAAACACCACCACCACTTGATATGATTAAAGCGGCAATAAAGGATGGTAAATAGAATACATTAAATTGCACAATTAGATCCCCCCTTACTGAGTTAAACCCTAGCTGCTCATGTAATAATAATAATAGCAGAACAACAGCAGCACTGCGGTGCATCAGCCTATGAATAAGGCGTGCTAATGATAACAATCTCTGCTAGAATATGAAGAACTCCCACTGGACTATCTTAGGCCTACATTGAACCAAAGCTAATTGCTGCTTTATAAAAAATTGTCTTCATTTTTATTTATTTCCCTAGCTATCAGAGAGAGCAGAAGCCCTGCCAGAAGCACTCTTACACAAAGTAATGTATGAGCAGCCAGTCAGCCAAGCTGGAGTTTGCAGAGTAATTAGTATCTTTCATGAATGATACATTTTTTAAAAAGATGAAGAATGGCGTGCAACTTAGATCTGAGAGAGAGAGAGATGCCAGTGCTGCTACTTCCTGTACTATTTAGCTACTTCTATTTTTATTTTGAGAAGCAGGGTGGAATATTTTTTCCTTTCCTTTTCTTAATCTGGCAAGGACTTGGGTATGGGCATAAAGCACACTCCCAGAGAGACCTGAATACTGCACAGCGAATCTGCTACAAGAATTCCCTGTGACACAGAGCTGTTTGAGAGGCTTCAGTTATTGTTGTTTAGAGAAAGCATCAAGAGTCTCTCAGAGGGAGAGGCTAACTAGGAGCTGTGGAGAGTTTGGTTCCCATCACATTGTGAGAGCTTTGTTTATGTCACAAATACAATCCACTGATCCACAGGGATTGAATTGTTTCACAGGCCAGGTGTCAGGAGTGCTGCTTAGGAGTGAGAGGAATTATCCTCTTCCCTTGTGTTCCGAACCAGATATGAACTTGATATTACTTCTTGAGACTACTCCTATTTCTGACTGACTCACATGGAGTCTAGCTCTGTGCATTTGTCATTATAAGCAACTAGTCCTGCCTAGATCTGTGTACCAGACAGGACTAGTAGGGAGTAGCCAGTAGGGAGAGACAGCAGCATACAGCTGGACTTCTGAGATGGATGTTTTTGGTGCTAACTGGGAGGAAGAATGGGAGGGGCAAGGTAGCAACAAGGGCTGGTGCTATGCAGACACACCAGCTGGAGCACCACACAGTGCCTGCCTCCCTGCCTCCATGAACTTCTCCATCCCAGGTGTGCATCTACATCTGGGATGCACCTTCCAACATTTCACAGGTGAATGAAAATAGGGGTATGCTTGTAAGACCTTGATCAGGCATAGGCAAACTCGGCCCCTCCAGATGTTTTGGGACTACAACTCCCATCATCCCTGACCGCTGGTCCTGTTAGCTAGGGATGATGGGAGTTGTAGTCCCAAAACATCTGGAGGGCCGAGTTTGCCTATGCCTGACGTTGATTCTCATATAGGAATGTTGGAGAAAGTAAGTTAGGTTCACATTTTGAATGTGAGCCTACCCAGTGTGCACTACTTAAAATATTACACAACTTGAAGAAAAAGTGTGCATGAAAATGCATATATTTGTGGAAAAATCATATGGGCATGCATTATATTAGAAGAAATTGCTTGCAGCGGTGTGTATACCAGGGGAAATTTCTTGAAAAAATGTGTCTATTATTAAATGGGCAGTAATAAAAATAATCACACACTGATACAGAAGAATGGTCAATGAAACATAAGATTGAAAAAAGGGAGAAACCAAAAGAAATGGAATTGCAACAACAGTATAATTATTTTCAAGGACTTTATATCTAAAGATAAGCAGAACGATGGTACTCTTTGCAACAATCTGAAGAATAAATAAATGGACTCAAATGATTACAAATAGCGTATATACTAACATAAAAGCCAACAATATGAAAACGTTAGAAGCACATACAGTATCCTTGGGTAACAATTAATATTATTAACCACTGACTAAGAGTGAAAATCTGTTTCAGTGATGAATCTTTTCTGCGTTCATGCAATTGATGGATTGCTTCTGATTCCTTGGCAAAAATTCTTAATCAGATTCTAGTTTGAATCAATAATAAGTAGGATACGTGCAATTCTTTAAATGTGTCATTCTATATAACATACCAACTTTGCTTCTATATAAGATACAATCTTTCTGAAAAGCAGCTAAGTTGGTAATAAGAAGCAATTCACTATAAAGAGTGACACAGCAAGTTTGAAGAATTGCACCTATCCTACAGCCATTTTTTTTTGGGGGGGGGACACTAGTACTTATTGATTCAAGCTGGAATCTGATAAATAATTTGATAATGTCATCAATCAGTTGCAAGAGCTTGAGAAACACTCATAATTGAGTGATCTGCAGTTGGTGGCACATAATATTCCTTGTTTGCTGGGATTCTCTATGTTTTTGTAAAAATTTCATGATGTTGATATTTTATATTATAATAATATAGATACTATTTTTAGTATAATAGAAATAGTATTTGTATATATTTGATTCTCTTTCTTTATTGTGCATATTTTTCATGGCTAACAAAAGTTATATGCTATTGTGGATACAAATTTACAAACAGGAATAATGCAAGTTAAGTGCAAGATGTCAAACACTGATACTTTCAGAAGTGCTACATTGTCCGAAATTGTATCAAATGTCAAAAGGACAAATAAGCTGTGGTTTGTTGGGTGATGATTCATGCTCAGTTAGCTTGTTATAGACAATACTAAAAAAAATCAATTAAAGGCACATCCTATGAGATGTGACTTTTTCTTTATTATACATCAAACGACCATCATACATTCGTTTGGGAAGAACTCAGAAATGGTACTTCAATGTAAAAGATGTAGGTTGCCACATTCATTAATCCATTAGAAACCCTTCTTCTGCAAATCACAGTAAGGTAATACCTTTATTGAAAGCAGCTAAAATGTCACCAAAATGTCACCATGGCAGTTAAATAAATGCACAAAACAGGAATGGGCAGAATGAACAGAACAAAGCCATTTCACACATATATGTTCATAACTTGATAACTGTAGCATTAATTGGTTGATTACATTTTTATCCTGCCTTTCTTCCAATGAATTCAGAGACGAAACACAAGGTTCTCTGTTCTCTTCCACACATTTTATTATCACAACAACCCTGTGATGTAATATTCAACTGACAAGAAGTGGTTCAGTCAGCCAGGAAGCTTCACACTGGCTAGGGAACTGAACTGAGATCGCTTTGGTCCAAGGCCTAAGTCTGGCATGTAACCATCATACCACAGGTATCAGTATCACTTGGTGATTTGCCATCCCAGATCAGACACACAAATAGCACTCCCATAGCATTGACCTCGTCTCAAACACCACGATTTCTAATACAGCCAGTTCACACATTCAGCAATGAATCAGGAAGTGTTGAGAAACCAATGGCATATTTGTGAAATGGGGGGGGGCAGTTTTCTGAATGAATATACATTGAACTCTGTGTTCAACCATATTCTTCTCTGCCTGGTTCTTTAAATTTATTTCAGATCTGAACAGTGGACCTGAAAGTCAAGACAATGTATGAAAACAATACTGAATGACAGTTATCAGGATAATGAGAAGAAATGATAAACAAAGCATGTCTCTTCCCTCAACCACAGTTTCTGTCAGGAAGTGGCAGCAATCCTTGGGTCATAAGGGGGTTAGCTAGCTGGCTCTTGGACACCATCTTAGACTGAGGCTTCTGGGAAGACTTGATGTTCATAAAGCACCACATCTGCTTACATGAAACTGGGCTGAGCCATGACACATTGTCAGGTTCATTGACAAATAAAAATGGAACCTCAGTATTGCCTTAAGTGAAAAGATAGCTTAAAAGATCTCAATAAAGAATTAAATGCAGGAGAAGAATTTGTCTTCCTTCCTCAAAACCTCTAGTGTAATGTGAATATAATAGTTTAATCAAAGGTAGGACAAGAAATAAAGCGAATAACTGTTGTTGTCGTTTTTAACCACACCTGTCAGGTCTCTTCACTACACCCCTTAATGTCTTTTTATGGTTGTGAGAATCAAAACAAATACCATGAGAGATATCTCCCTCTCCACATCAATCCTTGAACCATTTCTAGATTTGTGTATACAACTGGTCAGTGTTCACAGATGCAATCTCAAGTTGGTGGGTGAGTATTATGACTTCTGAATCAACTGCATCCCACTACCATTTTAATAATTCCATGTGCATCAGAAAGTTTCCCCTTTCTTAACTTTCATGGAAGTCCACACAGAGTTTTAGGATTGGAAGTTTTGCAGTGGTATTGAAGGGTTTCTGTTCCTGGGCAATGGGAGGTCAATGTACTGTAGTTTTCAAGGAATCAGGATTATTATTATTTTTAAATTGCAACACTTACCATTGAAGAGCTGCTTTTATATCAATCTCATTTCCCAACATTAACATAATATTTTATTGTGGGATTGTCATGGATGATTAGTTAAAAGGCTTCCATGATGAATAGCACTGAGACTGCAAATTATGTTCCTCTGGTTTATTAAATGCATGTACTTTGAGGTTTTCTGGTGCATTCTACAAACATTATTGTTTGGGTGAGAAAAGTCTTCTTGGAAAAATCCAGAAAGGGTCCAGTCTCAAAGACTTGTGTTTGGTAACTTAATTTTCACCCCAATTTCTTTCTTTAAGTCAGGATTTGAGATAGCATTCCAACACCAAATGGTACAGTGGTACCTCTGGTTACGTACTTAATTCGTTCCGGAGGTCCGTTCTTAACCTGAAACTGTTCTTAACCTGAAGCACCACTTCAGCTAATGGAACCTCCCGCTGCCGCTGCGCCGCCAGAACACGATTTCTGTTCTTATGCTGAAGTAAAGTTCTTAACCTGAAGCATTATTTCTGGGTTAGCGGAGTCTGTAACCCGAAGCGTATGTAACCTGAAGCGTATGTACCCTGAGGTACCACTGTATTTGAATAGGAAAGGTATACCTTTGTCCTGAATATTCATACCAATGGCTTATTTCACTTGGCTAATGATTATCCAGTGATAAATCCCTATATTTCCATAGTACTGAGAATTGTAAAAAAGAAAAGAAAAAGCAATATTAGCAAAGATGGAATTGTCAAGAGAGAGAGAGAGGGGACCATAGAATCATAGAGAGCTGACTAAGAATTTGATTTTCTGAAATTTTCTGAAAATCTTGATGTCAAGCTTATCTGCATGGTTCCCCCCCACCCCAATTTCTCTCTTGCTCCATAATCTCAACAAAATGAGCCACCAGATTCATCTAAAAATATTAATGATTTGCTGACCAGACTAAATTCTGAGACTCTCTCAAAGCAACCGGGTGTGAATCTCTTGTTACTACAACTCCTTTACACTGATTAAAGGATGGGGGCGTGGCACAGATGCCAAATGTAGGCATGCCAACTTTGGTCTCTCCTTGGCAAAGCTGCTGCACAGTGTCTGGAATGCCTCACCCCAAGCCTCATACTCCATTCCCTCAAAGGCAAAACCATTCCCCACATTCATTGACTGGGGCACAGTATGTTCCTGTATAAGGCCTGTTCAATGACAGTGAAATCCAGGATTTGCAATTAAAATTACTCAAGATGCCGCTTTTCCTCTACCAAAGTAGATTTGAGAGGCAAGCACAGGGATTACAATGTATTTAAACAGCTTGCTGTGCTACACACAAATCATTTAAAATATTATTCTGTAAGTTTAAAAAGAGCAGATCCAGGCCTGTCTATTCTCATTATTTTTTTCTGCATCCTAAACCATATTATATAGGATTATTCATATCATTCCTGTCAAGTTCTTGTCTCAATTTAGTAAATATTTATGCAATATTTAGCATCCCCATTATTTGTTACCTTCTTTTACCTCTGAAATTCACACTTGCCCATCAGACAGGGTTATTTTTAAACCATTTTGGCTTCTCTGTTCTGATTTTAAAAAACATAAAAACTTCCTTCATTTTCTGGAGACCTGTTTCTTTCTGACTTTTCCATTAGTTGACTTCTCCAGATAATGTGGTCCTACGACCACTGGAAATCAGCCCTGAGTGCTCACTAGAAGGACAGATCCTGAAGTTGAGGCTCCAGTACTTTGGCCACCTCATGAGAAGAGAAGACTCCCTAGAAAAGACCCTGATGTTGGGAAAGATGGAGGGCACAAGGAGAAGAGGACGACAGAGGATGAGATGGTTGGACAGTGTTCTCGAAGCTACTAACATGAGTTTGGCCAAACTGCGAGAGGCAGTGAAGGATAGGCGTGCCTGGCATGCTCTGGTACATGGGGTCACAAAGAGTCGGACACGACTGAACGACTGAACAACAACAACAACAACAACAACAACAACAACAACAACAACAACAACATGACCACTGTGCGCAGCATTTGTCCCCCCCCCCAGACAGCTGTTCCTTTTCAATAATTTGAGGAGCAGGACAAATCTGGAGCATTGTAGTGCAGCATCAGTGAGTGATGGAGAATGAGAAATGGAGGCAGTGAGAGATTTTACTTTCTTGGGTTCCATGATCACTGCAGATGGTGACAGCAGTCACGAAATTAAAAGACGCCTGCTTCTTGGGAGGAGAGCAATGACAAACCTAGACAGCATCTTAAAAAGCAGAGACATCACCTTGCCGACAAAGGTCCATATAGTTAAAGCTATGGTTTTCCCAGTAGTAATGTATGGAAGTGAGAGCTGGACCATAAAGAAGACTGATCGCCGAAGAATTGATGCTTTTGAATTATGGTGCTGGAGGAGACTCTTGAGAGTCCCATGGTCTGCAAAAAGATCAAACTTATCCATCCTTAAAGAAATCAGCCCTGAGTGCTCACTGGAAGGACAGATCCTGAAGTTGAGGCTCCAGTACTTTGGCCACCTCACGAGAAGAGAAGACTCCCTAGAAAAGACCCTGATGTTGGGAAAGATGGAGGGCACTAGGAGAAGGGGACGGCAGAGGATGAGATGGTTGGACAGTGTTCTTGAAGCGACTAGCATGAGTTTGGCCAAACTGCGGGAGGCAGTGGAGGATAGGCGTGCCTGATGTGCTCTGGTCCATGGGGTCATGAAGAGTCGGACATGACTGAACGACTGAACAACAACAACAATCAATGAGTGACATGAAGCTTGACCTCACAATTACTTGCTGAACAGTCATATAACATATGATATTTCCCCATGACTCTCCAGCATGCAATCCCCCTCCCCCGGGAGTATTTTGTTTGCAGAAATTAACTTTGACAAGAAGCAGTGGCTATCATCATCATCTTATGTTATGACTTTTCAAGTCGCAGATCTGGAACATAGAATGAAGAGCAGAATTTCACCACCTGCAACCTTTGCATTATTTTCAATAGCCAGGGGTTCAGAGAAGCTTCACACAGTCAGTGAAACGTTATGGCCTCTTTGAAGTCTAAATGCACACTAATTAACAATCCTGGTCAGCTGGACCTGTAGCAAAGAGCAAGCACTTGCATCCAATCAGGGAATGTCTGCAGCTAAGCTTGTAATCCTATAAACACTTGCCTAGGAGCAAGCCCCACTGAACTGAATCAGACTCATTACCGAGTAAGCTTGCACAACAAGAATTAGTGCAGCCTGGTGGATATTTATTTATTTATTTATTTACTCACTCGAATAATGCCTTTACCAGGATGTGCCCATTTGGTTGCTTTGCTGTGAAAAAACAGCACTTTTACAAGTTTATTCCACACTCAAGTCAATAATGCTTCTTGCAAGATCAGGTTCCCCAGAAAAAAAAGAAAAGAAAATGGCATCTTCTAAATCATTTGCTGTAAAAAAAAAAAAGTAATACCAGGCTATAGGATGTGTATTAAAGCCAGGTGAGGGAGAGTAATTTACTTGAAGTTTATTTTTGCAGTTTCAGGTTGTAAAATGAGCTGGTGGTTTTAAGTGGACTGTGTGGCAGTGTTGCTGAATATGCAAACACCAGCAGAGTGTCCTAAGTATAGGAAGCCGGCAGAAATTATGGCAGCTGAAGTTCCACCCACATAAATTACCCCTGAGCAACAGAAGAATTGTGTGCACCATGTCTGCATATGCCATAAATAATATGCACTGTTGTGGGGGGGGGATGTAGCTGCTAACCTTAGTAGGTGTATCTGGACACCTCTTAAGGTATAATAACCAATGTTTGTATGATGGTTCCTTACATCTAGGATATATATTCATTTCACCACCCCCAGAAGTGAGAGAAATGATGGCCCAGGAGAGGGTTTTCTCTGTGACAGCTGCTAAATTGTGAACCCCCCCTCCACAGAGGTGTGTCTAGCATCTTTCCCTATTCCTGGATGCTGTAGATGCACCTCATTACCCTGGCCTTAAGGCACTTTGTTTTATGGTGCCCACTATTGCAATGGCCCTGGGTAACTTACGGTGAAGAGTGGGTAAGAAATCTTGTTGTTTAGTTGTTTAGTCGTGTCCGACTCTTCATGACCCCATGGACCAGAGCACGCCAGGCACTCCTGTCTTCCACTGCCTCCCACAGTTTGGTCAGACTCATGTTGGTAGCTTTGAGAACACTGTCCAACCATCTCATTCTCTGTCGTCCCCTTCTCTCTCTTTCCCAACATCAGGGTCTTTTCCAGGGAGTCTTCTCTTCTCATGAGGTGGCCAAAGTATTGGAGCCTCAGCTTCAGGATCTGTCCTTCCAGTGAGCACTTAGGGCTGATTTCCTTAAGAATGGATAGGTTTGATCTTCTTGCAGTCCACGGGACTCTCAAGAGTCTCCTCCAGCACCATAATTCAAAAGCATCAATTCTTCAATGATCAGCCTTCTTTATGGTCCAGCTCTCACTTCCATACATCACATGATGTATGGAGTGATGTAAGAAATCTTACTTGTGTGTAAATTAATAAAACGCTAAATGGGCTAAAAAAGCACATAATGTTCAGCACTTTTTTCACTTTGCACTTCTCCCACTTTGATACTTGTTCTTTTTCGTCCATTGATCTATTTACCCAGATAAGAGACCTTTCGATGGGTACTAAATAATACACTCTCTTGAACTTCCCACAGACAGCTTCTAGAGGGTAAGTGCTTTCATCCAATCGAAGGGTCCTTTCCATTTGACGCACACCCCAAGAACTAATTAAACGCTCGTCATCCATGCACTGTGTTTTGGTGAGTGACACCAGATGCGTTATCTGCTGAAAGACAAAATTAAGAGAATAAAATGCCTTTGCAAGTGTGGTCCGAAGACCATCATTGTCTAATAAAAGATTTGAGACTATGTGGAATTGGAAAAGAAATGATACATTCTGAAGCTATTTTCATCTCATTAGCTCAAGTCAAAAAGAATAAAAGCAAATGTAGTTTAGAAGATTAGCGGAGAAAACTGATGGGCAGTGAAAGAGGATGGCAAGCACCTTTTCCCTGGGCTTGTTTAAGCAGAGAGGCTGTAAAACTGTCATTCCAACTCTAGCTTCAGACATTCTAACAAGTGCCGGGAGCTGCACTTCCTGCTTTTGGACTTCTTCCAAAACTTTCAAAAAGGGAGCTTGCACAGCTTTCCTGGGGAGGATAATATAATATCTCCTTTAATAATAAAAACAGGAAGCAGCACTCACTTGCATTTCCTGTTCCAGTATGGCTAAGAGTATCTAAGGCTGCTCCAAGAATTGACATTTTAAAATCCTAAGTAACTATATTCTCATTTGCGTGACCAGGCATGACAACCCCAGCCCCCAGGCATCATAAGGGAGGTATAAAGACTCTTGACAACGTTATATGGAATTAAAATTAGGCCACAACTTTATTAATAAACTTCTGAATGTAGGAAGACCTTGCCTTAGGCTTTGGGCGTGTATCCCTCCCAGGCCCCAGCCGGGAGAAACTGGGGCTCATTAGGGTAAATGGGATATGGGGGTGCTCTGCAAGACGTAAGTGTAGCAGGCAGCCAAGCCCATATGCCCATATTCCCATATGCAGGTAATTCACTGACAACCTTTCAGTGTATGGCCAGTGATACCCATATATAAAAAACCTCTTTAAGAGGGGGACCCTAGAATCGCCGGCACAGGAGGGTGAGTCACCACTTCATGCCCCCCCCCCCATATAGGGAAGAAAAGACTAAAGGATTCCACCCAAGGCCATAACCGCCAAAGTTGTGACGAATTGCTAGGGGGAAGACAAAACCTGCCAATGCAGGAAAATTTTTTCCTGCTCCTTCAACAGCAACTGTAGCAGCGCCCACTAAACAGAAAGAAAAAGTTAACCTGCAAACAAGAAACATTAAACAAAGGGAGGGTGAATCTCCAGAGCCAACTGCTTGGCTATTGTCGGCTGCACCCCCTATTTATAAATGGGGCTGGCCCCACCTGCCCGCAAGAAACTTGATTACTGAGGCTGGATGTGAACCTCCAAAAATTAACAGTGAGAGGCAAGCCAGGCCCTGTTTGCCAGTAAGTTCCCTGGGAACTGTAGCACCACACGTGATCCCGCAAAGGGCACCCACAATGTAAAGTGTGAGTGCTCATTCTCCATACTCTGCTATGTTTTTTGCAGACATTGTAGCACAGTGAATAGTGAGTAGAATGGTAAACACAGTATAGCTGAACATCCTAGAAGTAGGAAGCATGCACATCCGACCACCTGGCTCCCCATTTGTGGAGTGCTTTGCCCAAGGAAGCACACCTGGCACCATCCTTGCCAGCTTTTGGCTATTAATTTGCATTGTACCTTGCTATGATTCTGGGCTCTTTTGTGGTGCTCATCTTTTAGCAGGATAGGTTTGTGCATGCAATATATATGCTCCCTTTTGGTGAGACCCAAATCTTTCCCAAGAGTGAGATGCAATGCCACAATTATATGTGTAAACAGTGGCATGAAAGATCACGGAAACAGAAGGCTGGCCATGCACAGATAAATGGACTACTACTCTATCTTTTTCAGTTAAAAATATGGAATGCTTATAAGCTTCTGAAACTCTGCCTCCCCCTCCTTTTTATTTTTAAAGATGCATATATCTATAAAGGCTTCTTTTTAGTACCAACATGAAACAACAGAAAGGTGTCATTCTGATGACCTGCCAGGGGAATGTTGGGCTTTGTTGCATGGCTCACTTAATAGTCAGAAGCTCTCCCCCAAAGAGTTAGGCCTCTTAAATTTGCAAAGGAGTAAAGACTGACCCTTCCAGTGACAATGATTGCCTGCTCTTCTGAGATAACTGAGACAAGTGATTGAGTAACAGAGGCCAGGGCAGAGAATCAATTCTGTGCTAATGAGCATACGAGGCTATCAGGAAAGCATATAGCATGCAAGATTGGTTAGGTTAAAGGCAACATTCATCTGCTGACAAAGAAAAGGGGTACTTTTGACCCTGTAAAATGCTTGATCTGCTGTGCATAGATAAAAGTTGTTTGGCAGGGTTTCATTCCTCTTCCAAATGCCAGTGGCTTGATCCTGTGAGCTGCTGCACCAGCAAATGAGAGTATAAACAAATAACTGGGCATTTTTACCTGTCTGCCCAGAGCTTCACGGGTTTCTCTTCATTGACCAGCATACAAAGAGAAGCTCTCTGTCTCTACTCCACACCCATTACACTGCGCTTGTCATATTGTGAGGACTGGAGGACTGTTTGTATAGGGGTCCCTGCACATGGCTGTTTTGCCATATGGATAGGGAGAGATTCAAAGGAAACCTGCAGTGACATGTGTTTTCTATGTTTTGGGAACCTCTTCCTATGTTTTTGTAGTGTACCTGAGAAGGAAGGTGCTGCAAGGTTTGAGATGCAATAAAAGTTTATTAGTCCTGACTCATGGCCATTATGTATTGGGACTCTCTTGTGCTCCTGGCATGATGGACTACCTCATTGGCTAGCATTGGCTGATGTCCTGGGCTGACCAGAGCCCTACCTCCTCTGGTCCACAACTGAGCTGTAAATTCAACCCCAGTTTGCAGCTTTGGCAGTCAGTGCCATCACTAACTTAGCTGAAAAAACAAGAGTGCTGGAGACAGCAAAGAGCAGTGGCAGCGAAGGAAGTGGCCATTGGGAAGCAGCCCAACTGCTCCTATATTCATCCCGCATCATGCTCTGTCTCCACTCACTCAGGTCCTGCCGAAGCTCTTTTGTAGATTTGTGCATTTAAGCTGCACAGATGTTGCAGGATACCTAAGTTCTTTGTACTGGTGCAGGGAGTGAGATTTTTGGGTGAACCAATACAAGGTGGAAAGAGCACACTCATACCTGTGCAAGGCCACTTGGGTGGTATCCTGTTCAGCTTAGTTTGGTGCCTCGGGGTTAGAGAATAATGTGCAGGATGTGCAGTCACAACCTGTAGCATTGCCCTTGTATGATGATTTTACTAAGTATGTTGCACCACTGCACCAATATTGACTGATGTCCCTACTCTAGACCCAGTAGTCATTATTATGAGTTTGATTATGCAAGGCTCTTGGGAGGAGTGATGTTCTAGGATGCTGATGGGGCAAGTGGTGAACTGGAAGTCATGTTGCACCCTAAAGACGTTTTGCACTGAACAAATGGGCATTTATCACACTTGCTCTTGAAGGACTTGGAAGCTTGGTTGATATTTGTCAATCTGCACTACCCTTTTCTTCCCATCATTGGGCTGCCTGCTGTTTCCTCCATAAATCTACGCCCCGTATGAAGTTTAATCACAGGAAATGAAATTGGAAGTTTCACATGTGAATTTTGTGGACATATCCAGCCAGATTGAAAGTACAGTGAGCATCCAACAGCTGTTTTAAAATCTTCCAGACTGCGACAAAAAAAATTAAAAAAATAAAAGGATGCCAGACTCTTGGGTGCCAGACCAGTTTGTGAGTTACTGAGCAGGTGTGGATTTGAACGTTCGCTAATTGCCTCCTCTTTAAATCCATGCTGTCAGCAAATGTGTAACACCTGAAATAATTGGGGGGAGAGAAGACAGGACCCAGCTCGAGAGCTGCTGTTAGTTAATGTTTGCAAACAACCCAAATCATCTATTTCCATGATTGCTGCTTATTGGGATAGTGGTCTGGACTGACGTGATAGGACTCTTCGCCACAAGCTGTATCTTGCTACCCATGGAATCAAGCAAGGTCTCCAGAAAGGCCAAGGCCAGTGAAAATGAATATGAGGAATACTATGTACCATTCACTTGGGGAAAGGAAAGAAGGGCTCAGAAGTGGGATGAGGACCCATAGCTGAGTGGCAGAGTACATGCTTTGCATGCCAAAACTCCCAGGTTCACTCCTTGATATCTCAAGTAATGGAAAGTACCTCCTCTTGACTCCTTGCAGTCAATGCTGACTTAGACAAACAGTGGAACCTGGTATAAGGACAGATATGGCTGGTGGGACGGCACAGGTGGAGTGGCTTTGCTGACTTGGCTTTCCAATGCCACACATCATTGCCAGTTTCTGAAAGGAAAGGGAGAGGGGCAAGGCATTGAGGAGCTTGGCAACTTCCCATGTTTCTAGGATATATATGGGTAAGAGTGTGCCTTTGTAATAAATTGTAATTTTTGTTTTCTTCAGCACCACAGGGTGGGTGGGGGGGAGAACACACCTTTTTCTTGAGAATGTTCAGTGTTCCCACCTGGCAATAGCAATATCTAACCTCTGTTTTACCTGGTGGAAGTATAAATTTTAGAAGGGCATATCCACACTTACCTTTTGTGCCACTCTTTCCAGGCAGAGGTCCACACTTTAACCCTCTGTGTCTGAGATTTTTGTGGTTGTTTCCCCGAGCTTTCCTCACGAAAACTTGATCCTTAAAGCTGAATTGGAGCAAACACCCATTTGTGTTTTCTGTGGAATGACATTTGCTCCAATTGAGTTTTAAAGAGTGGGTTTTCAAAGGGAAAGCTCCGGAGCAACTTCTTCTTCTTTGGCGATCACTCGTAGCCAAGTAAGATTGTCTTCCATAAACAATGTTTTAACAATGAGTCCGTAAGTGACTGTGGAGGCCAATTCTGGACCCACATGTCCTTCCACAGTGGGGACATTGGTTCCTGGGCGGGAGTTGATCACGGTGTGGATTTGCCAAGCATGCCTTCCTCTTAGCACATTTCTCCCTTGCTTCCTGAGTTTGAGTGTCTCAAAGTCCATGACTACTTTGGTAAAGGCTGTTCTCCAACTGGAGTGCTCACAGGCCAGTTTTTCCCAGTTGTCGGTATTTATACTACATTTTTCTAGATTTGCCTTGAGACAGTCTTTAAACCTCTTTTGTTGACTACCAGCATTACGCTTTCCATTTTTAAGTTCAACAACAACAAAAGTGCTCTGACATGAAGCTTTAAATCGTGGACAGTGCCTGGAAACCTAGCAGCAAGTGAGAGAGAAACAGGACACCCTGGGCATGATGAATGGTGATGGCAGAGAGAATAATATACACGAAAGTATATTACCATGGTCCCGAGCAATCTGAGCATGGTCTGTGGGAAATTGCCAGCTGCAATTCTGGTGACTGTGATTCCCACCTAATGGAACATGGCTTAGTTGGGTCCACTGCTCTTCAGGTGACATTGCATCTGAACAGACTGAGTCTGGAAGAGGAAGGCTGGAAAGTCTCTCTCTCTCTCTCTCTCTCTCTCTCTCTCTCTCTCTCTCTCTCTCTCTGTGTGTGTGTGTGTTAGATCCTAGCAATTGTTACTGGTCATTAACAGCCAATGGCCTAATAAAGACTAATCATAAACTTGGCTCTAATTCACAAACAAGTTAAGCAGAATGGATTGAACCCATACAAGGCGACAGTCGTAAGCACCTTTACTTGGAAGCAAAGTCTACTTCACCCCTTTCAAAACAGATACCCTTAAAAACTGGAGCACATCTTAGCTTTACTATGGGAATGGTGCTGAAAATGTAACCCCCAAGGTGATCTCTCTGTTCCCACTCTGGCATTTAGAGATCTCCTTGCACAGATCAGCCTCCTCCTGTTCTCTCTTGTGAAGCCATGCTCTTAGATCATCTGCTTGGGAGCCAAAGGCAGCAGCAACACGGCCATGGCAGTTGAGCAGCACGTTGAGGCAGATCTGCATAATAAAAGCCTCTCGACATGTTGGCCTGGACAGGAACATAAAACTTGGCAGGAGGATGTGATGTTGAGCAGCATCCCCATGACGAAGGTTAGACCTACAGCCACACAGAGATTTTGAGGTGCTAGTCAGGATGATTTCAGAGAGTCTTAGAGGATGTAACCTAAATGAGCTTCATGCTTGTTAGCCCGAGGAGCACCAAGGGGCTGGGTCATGTTTCCAGAAGGCAACATGATACCTGACACAGGTTGCTGGATGCCAATTTTAGCAGGACAGCTCTTGTATTCGAGAGAGTGAGACTTGCCAAGTATTTTGCAGTGTCAAAGTCATGAAACCAGGTACCTTGTAGGGCTGAGTGAGGATATAGCAGCTCAATAATGAGAGTAGACAGAGCTGCGATATGTCATCCAGAAACCCTATATAAATGAGAAACATAAACCTCCATTCACCATGACATGCCAGCTCTCTTTATTTTCAGTTTGGGGTCAGTCGGCACAAAATACTTGGGTGGATTCGCCCCCCCCCCGTTTTTCCGGAGCAGCCAACGATTTAGAGACACATAATTCTCTCAGCGCCCAGCCAAATGTCACCTGAATCTCTCCGACATTGTATACTTTATGACATGACTGTTCCCTCAGAGACATACTTAATCCTTCACAGCTGAGTGAACCAAGACACCGTGGGCCCAATTTGATTACCTCTTCATTGTTACAGCCCTTCACAGCGGAGCCAGGAACCTCCTGTCTGCTCAGCTCATGTCCCCTTTCACGATTGCCAAATAACAACTGGAGGAGATCTGATCGCAACGCTAAAAGCTGATTCCCAGCTTCCGAACTGACTTGCCGTGGCTGCCGTCCAGCCCACAGCTGTGCACACTTGCATTTTCATTGAAATTGGCAGGTCTTAAGGGCCTATAGCGTGGGGTGGGAGGCTCGTCAATGGTCGCAATCAAGTGTGGAGCTATGCATCCCCGTTTCAATCAGTTGAAGGACACATAACTATGTGGCAGATTAAAGCCAGTGTTGCCCACATTCTGATAAGAGGCGGGTCAGCTGTTTTCTTTCTTTTGCCAGATGTCAGCATCAGCAAATTTATGGGCATGTGGGTTCTTTTATTTATTTATTAAAAAAAATTAGGGCAGGGCAACTCACATGCCAATCACCTGATATGATGCCAGATAATCAATAGGTGGGTTGCCAGGTTTCTTACCCCAGTACTTCCCAGGTGTCCAACAGTCAACAGGTTGTTGGTCACTTGGGAACTGCAATGCAAGGGGCTTTGCCCGTGCTGTGTCCAGGGCTTGGAGGGGCTAAACACGTGGCTTGCAAAGTGCTCTACGCAGTGCTTCACAAATGCTCGACAACCACCTATTCCTCATGTTCCCCAAGCTCTAAGCATTGGGCTGGCAAAGCTGCTTTTTGGAGGGATGGGCTTCTTGATCAAATTCCCAATGGGAAACACAGTCATGCAGGTGACTTTTCAGCCGATGGGTGGGATGTTCATCCTTGCTTTCTGCCACAATGCACGAATGAATTCCCTGTGGGAATCATAGAAAGCTTATAAGATTCTGGAATGCAAGATAAAGCCATGAAGCAGGAAATTTTTGCTACAGATTTTTTTTTTTTGGGGGGGGCATGATTTTGTTTTATCATTTCACACACACCAGGGCCGGATTTAGGTTTGATGAGGCCCTAAGCTATTGAAGGTAACGGGGCCCGTTATATGTCCAGCTGTCCTTTGTCAACAACAAACTGTCACTGTTTTTTTGTGTTGAATATATGCTATATGGTAATCTATGGACCTAATAGGTAAAAAGCCATTTGCACATAAAAAATAGGAGCCTACACAACACAAAACACTGTTGCTGTATGTAGGTTTTATTTTATTTGTTTTTAATCTTATATTTTGGAAATGTACATCCAGTTTTTTCCCCCTTTAATTTTTTTAGGGCCCCCCAAGTGCTATAGCTTGTTTAGCTTATACCTAAATCCGACACACACACACACACACACACACACACACACACACACAGAAGGATAGTGGTAAAGACTGCAGTATTTACCAGTCTAGCTCAGGATCATCTGCTCTGACTGGTAGTGACTCTATAGGGACTTAGACAGAGGAGTCTCTCCTATCACCTTCAACCTTTTTTAAAAAAGGAAATGCCAAGGGACCTGATACATTTAAAGCAGAGATGAATAACCTGTGACCCTACGTATGTCATTTGACTCCAACTCCCATCCTCCCTGTCCACTGACCATAGTGGTTGGGGCTGATGGGAGTTGTAGTCCAAAAACACCTAGGTGAAGCACATAGGTTACCCACCCCTGATGTAAAGCCATGTGCATTATAGATGAGCCTGTCTTTATGACGCTCTGACATGTCGTGTACATCCGGCTAAACAAATTGTTCCACTAATTTGACAGTATTGCTAGGTAATTGGGGAAACTTTGTGGAGTGGAAAGAGGGTCTGTAGTTCCTTTATACCTGTCAAATTCACTGTGTTCAAGCAACAATTCTATTAAATCAGAGTTATTTCCTACTGACAGATTTAATCAAACATGATTTTTTAATATATCGTTCTGAGCATTAGATGGGTTTCATATTTCAGGTAAGATTTTATAGATAACAAGTAAAGCAATGCATTTGGAGCTTTGTCAATCACCCAATTCTGGAACCTACACTAATTTATTTGGACAGCAAATCTGTTACACTGATAATCTCCAGAGTGAAGCAGATAAACCTTATAAGCAAAGCCCTCAAAGCAAAGTCTGAGTCACTGGTGTCAGTCTGTGCTCCCTGGATCCCATTATCACTTTCCTCTGATATTTTATCTATAGGCCATCCAGTCAGGTGCAAAGGTGATGAATGGTACAAATTTGCCACTTCAGAAAAAAAGATGCTATTTAGAGCACAAGTGGTGATTTTGTGTGAGAGAGAGGCAGAGAGAGCTCCTTTATATCTAACTCCACTTTCTAGGGGAACTATGGCACATCTATAACAAGTGCTGGGATGTGGGTGGCACTGTGGGTTAAACCACAGAGCCTAGGGCTTGCTGATCAGAAGGTTGGCGGTTCAAATCCCCGCGATGGGGTGAGCTCCCTTTACTCGGTCCCAGCTCCTGCCCACCTAGGAGTTCGAAAGCACGTCAAAGTGCAAGTAGATAAATAGGTACTGCTCCAGCGGGAAGGTAAACGGTGTTTCCGTGTGCTGGTCTGGTTCACCAGAAGCAGCTTAGTCATGCTGGCCACATGACCCAGAGGCTGTATGCCGGCTCCCTTGGCCAGTAACGTGAGATGAGCGCTGCAACCCCAGATTCAGACATGACTGGACCTAATGATCAGGGGTCCCTTTACCTTTACTTTTATAACAAGTGCTGCTGAAGGACATATCATGCCTTCAAAAAAAGATGGTGCTTACTTCTTCCAGGACTATAAGGCACTTCCAGCAACACACATCTGACAACACCCTCCTTCAGTTCCACCCATGCAAAGTTCCTCATACCCTGTTCCATGCACAGAAGCCACACCTATTCAGCCATAAGAGCTAAATGGAACATTCATGCTCAGAAGCAACAGCCAGATTCTGGAGGACAAGCAACAGTAGAGGATTGTTGCCTTCATGTTCTGCTTCCAGAAGACAATTGGACAGGCACCACTGGAAGCAGGAGAAGATGGAAAAAAGTAAGTTGATGAAGACCTGAAGTTGAAAGCAGAGATGGAGTGAGGTGGTCCTGGGCAGCTTAGATTCCTTTTCAATCTCCCTTGCAGCCAAATATTGCCGTAATGCTATCTCTACTCTCCTTGTTCTCCGCATCCAGGTAAGGAGGCAGGAGAGCAAAGGCACCGTGTTTTCAAGAAAAACAAGAGAAGATGCCCAATTACCCACCAGGGTCACTGATAAACCAGCTTCTTCTCACTGCCTTCCCTGCGATCCATGGCCCCAAAAGAGCAGTCTACTGGAATCTCTGCTGGAATATTGACTTCTAGTGTATTTTTGTTTGTTTGCTTTGTCCTTAAGATGGTGATTCGGCACTCTGTATGTACTGCAAGAAAGGCCATGCTGATGCTACTGTAAACAATATACAGGTAGCATGAACTCCCACTTAGAAAGGTGATGTTCCTATCTCCCAGTTGTCTCAAATTAGAGCTTAAAAACTTAATGGGAACTCAGCTGTTGGCCCCCTTATTAGAAATGCTGAGCTGTAATTGCTTTACCTCCCTCCTTTTGATCAAGCTGATAGATCGGCTTCAGAAAGATGCTCCATTTTAAAACAGAAATTCAAGGCACAGCCAAGTTTCAGAAACAAAATCAAATGCAGAACAACACCTCTTTTTGTACGTGTCTGATCTAAATCATCACCCGATGCTTCCTTCCATTTCCCAACTATTGAGGCTTTGCAGCTTCTGGATGTGTTTTATGCATTAAGTATCAACATGCCTCATTTTCTCAAGGTTTGGATTCAATGGAGTGTAAAGAATCAAGATGTTTTATGTTGAGTGAAACAGCAAGCAGTCATCAAGATCATATTCATTCTTCATTTTGGGAATTACCAACATAATTGATTACTCAGAAAGAGGAGACACTAAATAATTATTTAACAAGTTCCAAGGAGTGGATATAATTGGCATAGTTAATCACATTGGTCAATAAATGACTTCATTCTGGCAGAGTTCTCAAAACAAAAATAATACTTTAGCATTCATAAACATATTTGATTTGTGTGTGTGTGTGTGTGTGTGCGCGTGCACACACACGCGTTATAATGAACACCAAAGTTACCAAATGTGAGTGTGGAAGCTCTGATGTACACACAGAGCAACTTTGCCGACTACGGTTTCTCTATGAATTTCAGTAAAGGGAACAGCTCTGCGAGACCAAGGTGATGCTCAGAGCCAGCCCTCCACTGAAGTAAATGAGGAAGTTCGCCTGAGGTGTACTGCAAGTGTGTGCATGGCTTTGGGTGGGGAGCATTAAGTTAAATTGCTCTATTGCTTTTACCTGACCTAAAATAAGTACATAATTTGCATATTTGACTCTATTCAGACTGTTTGAATCAAATGACAAAGCACACTGTGGTACTGGCCTTTGAAACACTTTGGGTTCATTCTTACACTGGCACATTTTTCTTGCACACAAAAAGGAAGAAAATTTAAGGCTGCCATTCAAGAACACTTAGGACAGTGCAAATGATTCTTCCCTTGTTATTCCATTGATGAACGGCCTCAATTCAGAACCCAATAACAAGTAAGAACTTTAAGGTCAATGCCTGAACCCATATGCGTTATTTTGGCAAAGGTTCCATTGGAATAAAAATATTGTGCTATGGAACTGGCACAAGTGCTGTTTACTGTTCATTCTGCACTTTCAATTAAACAATATTTTAGTGTGGCATAACACTAAAGGTAAAGTAAAGGACCTCTGGAGAGTTAAGTCCAGTCAATGGTGACTATGGGGAGCAGCGCTCATCTCGCTTTCAGGCCAAGGGAGCTGGCGTTTGTCCACAGACAGCTTTCTGGGTCACGTGGCCAGTATGACTAAATCGCTTCTGGTGCAACAGAACATTGTGACAGAAGCCAGAGCATATAGAAACACCATTTACCTTCCTGCCGCAGCAGTTCCTATTTATCTGCTTGCACTGGTGTGCTTTCGAACTGCTAGGTTGGCAGAAGCTGGGACAGAGCAATGGGAACTCACCCCAGGTTGCATGGATCTGAACTGCCAAGCTTACAATCGGCAAGCCCAAGAGGCTCAGCGGTTTAGACCACAGCGCCACCTGCTGCCTTTTGGTAAAACCTATTGATATTAGACAGGCAACTTCATCACACTGTTTTTCATGCCTGTTTTGAATTCTTTGGAGGAAGCCATGATGGTTTTAAGTGGTTTCATTGTGCTTTAGAGCTATGGTGTGACTAGCAGAGCCATCTTTCCCATAGGGCTTAGTGGTGCGCCGTGCCAGGGTGCGGGCCTCTCAGGGGTGCCCCAGCAAGTGGGGGAGCTGAGCGGCTTTGCCAGTGCCCTCCCCTTTCCCTGCACGTCTGCCAGCTGCACCTCGCCAACTATAAGGCTGGCAGGTGTACAGCTTCCCTCCCAAGCCTCCTCAGGAGGAGAGCGATCCCCACAGAGGCTTAGGATGGAAGCTGCGCCCCACCAACTATATGGCTGGTGGGTGTGCAGCTTCCCCCCCAAGCCTCTGCAGGGATCACTTTCCTCCTGAGGAGTCTTGGGAGGGACGCAACTTCACTCCCAAGCCTCTGTGGGGATCGGTCTCCCACAGCGGCATGGGGGAGAGTCGCGCCTTCCCAGATGACTGGCAGTACACAGCTATGGCCACCCCAACACTATCCGTGGTAAGCTGGGGGCACTGGGAGGATATTTGCACCCCAGCGCCGCATCTACTAAAGATGGCCCTGGTGACTAGGCAAGTATTCTTACTTGAAGGAATGCCTGTGAACAGAAGCAAGGGGGGCATGGCCACCTTGAGCATGCCCCTTACATCAATTCTCCTCACCCTTTTCTATTATGATAGTGGGGAACCTTCCTTCAGTCTGAGGGCCTCCTTCCCTTCTGGGCATCCTTCCAGGGACCACCCTAGTGGGCAGGGCCATGGCATTCGTGGGCAGGGCCAGAGGTAAAAATGGGCAAAGCAACAGCTGTGAATATTTCATTTCTGCAATAGACGGGTTTATTCATTCACTCTGACAGAACTCTCTATTTTTCAGCCAGGCTAACCAGAGGCAGAGTTCAGGGATATATTTCAGCCAGGTAGGGATGCTCAAGGAGGATACAAAGCAGGGCTTGTGAGGAATAAGACCTGGGAAGGGATAGGTGGGGAATGAGACTTCTGGTCCCCACACCTGAGGTTCTCCTGCTCTCTCCCAAGGCCAGTTTCCCCCTTCTGGGCAACAGAAGACTCAGGGCCTCTGAAATTTTGTAAACTCAAAGATTTTCAAGCATTTGAATTGTTGAACACCCAACATACCTCTGTACAGAATCATTCTCGGAGGTGCATGGCTCCTGGTTCCTCATTCAGATTCTGGTCCCTGAATTTCCACTGTGTTGTCTGGGCATGAGAAGATACTGCACTGGGGAAAGTGGGCCACACTTATGGATTGCTGTGGTACCTCTCTGCTTTCTGTGGTCTACCCATGCCCCTTCCCACTCTTGCCCAACTACTTAGGTAGCTTGAGATGTCAGACTTGTCAGGGCCTAAATGAGCTTCAGAGTTTGAGAACGGTGGGTGTAAGAGAAAGGTCACCAGATTTTCCTGCAATTTAAAAAAAAGAAACATTCTGCCATTCCTGTTGAGGTCTGCTATGGCAGATAGAGCTTAGAAACGCCTGGCTGTCAAACTCTACAGTGAGAAAAGCATGCTTCATTTTAGCTGCAGTCCAAAGAACCACAAAACACACACAACCTTTTCTCATTTGGAGAATACAAAGTGGACCCTTCAAGTTTTCGTATATATAAAAAAATGAAGCACAGAAATATGTGCAACTTTCTGTTATCCTTATGCCTGGACACCAAACACATTTATTTGTAAGGTCCATTGATTATAACTAAATTCATTTCCAGTTAAAAGTGCCAAAGACCTATCTATTGCTGCACCCTCAATTCCCATGGAACTTATTTCCAAGTAAGTAGTTTTTAGATTGCAGTCAAAACCAAACATTGATTTGGAGTGCTTCATTGCTGCCGCAATCCTGCACCAGAGTGTCTGCCTGCAATCTTCTCCTTTAGCATCTCTGCAATGCCAGTATATTGGCATGCACAGTTTGTGACACTGTGTTTGCACAGCAGTTGAAAGATGCAGTTCCAAATTCTCATTTCCTGTTGCGGCGAGAGCAACGGCATGAGCCTCATGGTTCCTTTATGCAAAAGGGAGGGATGGCACTTTGGAATATTAGGGCTACTGTAAATGGGCAATGGACACCAAGAGGCAATTGATTGGACTCTTTGTACCAAGTACAGTGGTACCCCGCAAGACGAATGCCTCGCACAACGAAAAACTTGCAAGACGAAAGGGTTTTGCGATTTTTTAGTTGACTCACAAGACGAATTTCTCTATGGCTGTGCTTCGCAAGACGAGGCATTCGTCTTGTGCGGTACCACTGTACGGTAAGAAGAACCCTCCCCGCTCGCCCTTGCCGCTCGCCGCTCACTCTCCCCACTCGCCCTTGCCGCTCGCCGCTCGCTCTCCCCCTCGGTGCAGGCGGCAGGAGTCGGGGCTGGGCTCGGGCTTCCGCTGGGCCCGCGGGGACTTCCTTCCAAGGTAAAGAAGCCGCTCTGCGCCGCTGCCTCTTTCCCGCCGCTCACGCGCCTCACTTGGGGTCTCTCGACACTGCCAGGAAAGCCTCGGCGTGCACCTCCTCTCCCCGCTCGCCGCTCGCCCTCCCCGCTCGCCACTCGCTCTCCCCGCTGGCTCGGTGCAGGCGGCAGGAGGCTCCGGCTGGGCCCAGCCAGGCCTAATCCCCCCTGCTGCTGCCGGCAACAAGCCCCAACTTTCCCCCCCATAGGAACGCATTAATTAAATTTCAATGCATTCCTATGGGAAACCGTGCTTCGCAAGACGAAATTTCCGCAAAACGAAAAGACTTGTGGAACGAATTAATTTCGTCTTGCAAGGCACCACTGTAGCTGGAATGCACCTTCAGTTACATCCATTTGCTGAGATGTGAGCTGAAATCAGACTCATTGAGGGAGAGACAATGCCAAGGGAGCTGAAAGCAGGTGGGCAGGTGGGAAATTTGGCCTAAGGTCTATCTGAATTTTGGGACAACTCTCTTGGTGCTGCTCTGAATAGAATGTGGCAGTATCTATGTTCTTTGCTTATTCAGCCCTACAACCTACTCAACCTGTACATATGTACAGATTGTTACAAAGTTACCACTCACTTCTGCTGCACTTTCCTCTTAAAGAACATTACCTCCGAAGGTTGCCAAAATGTCTGTTGCCTGTGTAAAGCTGTAGAGAAAAGAATACACTCCACCAAGTGGTTGGAAGAGAAAACGTAATGTCTGAACTCAGCATGACACACTCATTTGCAGGCTGGACAGAGTTCTACTTTATGGTAACTGTTGGTGAGGGCTGCCACATGTCCTGAAATTCATGGACATCACCAGGATTGGTCCTTCAAAAATGTCGTCCGGGAAAACCTGCGCGTATGGCAGCCCAGATTGGAAATTTTGTTTGGCCAACAACTTTTGTTGTTTATACTACTGTTGTTATAAGCTGATGAATGGAAAGGTGCAGGTCAGCCAACCAAGAGTGAGGATGCTGGTTCTCTGCAAGCAAAAGTGACTCCTGGAGAGCAGAAGTGGCAGGTTGGGCTAGGGAGAGGAGAAAATACAGGGGAGACTAGATTGTAGAGCTGAACTCCTGTAGAATGCTTCAAAGAGGCAACTTCAAAGAGAACTTTACTGGCTAAAACACTAAGGGTTGAATCACTGTTCCTAGCAGGGGAAGCTTAGAGCTACCCTAGACCTGGTTTAGCAGGTTACACTTGGGGCTGCACAGCCACAGAATCTTATTTGCTGACACCCTCTGCACCTTAGTGTAATGCATCCCAGTGGTTGCTGCAGTCTCTCTGCTGCCGCTGGCTTGGATTTCCTTATTATGGTGCTCTCAAATTCTGCAGTTGGAAGAGTCCCGCTCTTTGGTTGCATCCCTGAAAGGGCTGTGAGTAAATGTATGCTGTATCACTCATAGTGACACCTCCATAGACTTAACGTTATTAGAATCACCAGGCAGATACTGAACTTTATCATCACATGAACCAACGTCAGTAACAATGTCTTAAATAACTGTTCCTGGTGCACAAGGAGCCGAGATACAGATAATGTGACAGGTGATTTATAGAGAACCAAAAATATTTCAGCCACATGTTGCAACATTTATCTAGATTGAGATGCTGGAGGTCAAGCACGTCCTACAGAAACAGAAACATAGAAATCAGTGAGGTGACAGCAGCTTTTATTGGCCCAGCTGGTAGTTGAAAGATGTATACAAGCTGTTGGGTTACACCCAACACTTCAGGCAAAACAGTTTCCATTGCATAATAAGATTGGAGTAAATTATTTTAGATGGCATGTCATTATGTGCCCATGGCAGCACACAGAAATTCAAAGAAAGAATGGGAGGAATTCAACATCATGCTATTGTGGTTTTTCCATCAGAACAAGGATTTCTGCTTGCCAAATGGAACAATTTCCCTCTCCCCCCTCTACACGCAGTTGTGGTGTGTGTGTGTGTGTGTGTGTGTGTTTCTCCTGACCTCCCTGAGCCCATCTGGCATGATGTCAGCATGCAAGGAGAGGAGAGGAAAAACCCCATTGCAGTAGCAGGACTCGTTGCACTGCCTCCCACTAGCACGACTGTTTAGCTGAACCCAGTCCAATAACACACAACACCATTCATACAGCAAGCCAAACACGACAGCAAAATGCTTTAAAAACATGACATCCCCCCCCCTTAATGGTTAATTGTAGCTACAGAATTAATCTCACACTGCAGAATTTTTCCAAGAAAAACCATGGAAGTTGCATTTGTCCCTGCAGATCAAAGCACTTTTTGGGCTGTTTTAGCAGGTTTTCCAAAAGCAGGAGGTGAAGGGAAGAAAGGGCAGGGGGGGGGGAAGGCTTAGAGAGAAGTTAAATTCATGAAACATACGGTAGAAACAACTTCCATGAGTTCCCAGGGACCACATGCAAAGAGATTCCACTATTGCACTGCATTCACACTTCAGCTTTCTTCAGTGCCCTTGGAATGTGAAATGTATTTACCGCAGTTCTCTACACTTTGAAATGTCTCTATTCAGTATCACAGGTGCTCCTCACCTATGGAGCCTGAACAAGAAAGGTGATTACTGCTGCAGAACAAAAGAAGGAGAAGTTACTCACATGACCCACATAGTACCAGAATCTCATCATTGCCCAGAGTTAAGTGTTTCTTTAATGCTCATGGCTGCTGCGGTGCCTTCAGACTGTGCCTTTTGACTGACAGTTTGCAGACAGCTAATTCCTCCATCCTGACTTAAGTCTTCAACTTATTTCCCCAGTGCTTTTGTTCCTCAGCTGACTGTTTTATACGTACTCCAACAACTTTGACTTGGACAGAATGCATATTCACTTGTGGCAGACATCACAATAAAGATGTCGGTGTTTTTTTTCTGGAATTGCTAAGAATGGCTACCCACCATCCATCTGCAAATAAGGAACAGAATTTGTTTCATTTTTAACAAAAGAAAACTGTAGCAAAATGGGGAGGGTTCATGAGAAATAACGAAGAATTCGAAGAGGTTAATAATAATAATAATAATAATAATAATAATAATAATAATAATAATTTATTATTTATTATTTATACCCCGCCCATCTGGCCGGGTCCCCCCAGCCACTCTGGGCGGCCTCCAACAAATACCAAAATACAATACAAAGTCACAAATTAAAAACTTCCCTAAACAGGGCTGCCTTCAGGTATTTTCTAAATGACAGGTAGTTGTTTATTTCTCTGACCCCTGATGGGAGGGCATTCCACAGGGCGGGCGCCACTACTGAGAAGGCCCTCTGTCTGGTTCCCTGTAGCTTTAAGTAAAGCTTAAGTAAAGGGAATAATTGTATTAAGGAAGGACACTGACTCAAAGCAAGAGCATGATGAATTTTGGGTTAATGTTATCCATTTAATTCACAAAGTGGAATGGTGGTTTTTTGTTTACAAACAAAAACAAACAAAACAGGAAGAATGTTGGTTCCAACATTCCAGGTTAAAGGTTTATCTGAAGTTTGGTAAATTCTCAATTTATCACCCAAGGTTTCATAGAATCATATGACTATAGCATTGGAAGGGACCCTGAGGATCATCTAGTTCACCCCCTGCAATGCAGGAATATTTGGCTATCCCATACAGGGACCGAAGCTGCCACCTTGGTATTATCAGCACCACGTTCTAACCAACAGAAAGTTACTTACAATTTTGTTTGTCAATTCAAAGTCAATTAATTTTTAGATGTATACACATTATGTGAAAAAATATGTGTTATTGGAACAAATATATATTCATTAATAAAAATAGAAAAGGAACTCAAAGACTCTCATTCAGTGCAAATTACTATTGTAGGAAACCTTATAGTGAGCCCTCAACAATTTGAGGTTTGAAGTGGATTAATCAGCTCTAGGTGGTAACTGGCAAAGCTAAAATACCCTGTAGTCTTCAAAAAACAGTAGCTAAGGGATGGGGTCACAAAAGTTGAGGAGGCCAGGCCATCTCTGCATCCTCCTAGTGCTTTGGGCATAGTTTTGAGTGAGCTTTTCAGCTGAACCTTAACAATTCTGATGCTGACCTACATAGCTGCATTCCCTCCCTTTCCCCTGGATAATAGTGGCTGTTGAAGAGTGCACAATTTTCCAATATAGTAAGAAACCTTCCAGTCCTTTCAGAGGGAAATGTTGATTTAAGATGCTGTTAGATGGCAGATCAGCTCTAATCCCGTTGATAACTCTTATTGCTCATTGTAGCCAGAATGTTGTAAAGCAATTCAGCAGTAACCTCTGAAATGACTGTCTGACACAATTCTCATTAGAATAAAGGTTTCCTTCATCAAGGAGAGCCTTACAAGTGAATGTTTTTACATATCTATTTGCTATACAAATTTATATCCTGCCTTCCTGTCAAAAGCTCTCAAGGCAGTTTACAGTGTAAATTTTAAACACAGTTTTAAAATGTTAATGATATAAGAGTCAGGGGGAGGGATCTAAAATAACCCAAAGAAAAATGAACAGCAACAGCAACAAATCAAATTGGTTAGATCCCAACGCTTTCTCTAAAAGCCATGTTTCAGCTGCTTGCTGACAACTGAGCAACAAAGTAGCAGTACAAGCCACCCCTGAATATGCATTCGACAACCCCAAAAGGGTTTTGGCCTTTCAGCCAAACCACTGGATTTGAAATGGCAACGGGATGATCACTAGAGCCTCAGTTGTTGAATGGAGGACCGAAGGAAGAAGTCCCTGACTTCGACCACTTTTAGGGCCTTAAAGGTACTGTATATTGAGCCTGCTAGCAAACTGGGAGCCAGTGTGACTGAAAGAGCTCTCAGGCATTGTGATCAGAGCACCACACATTAGATACCGGTACCAGTCTGGAAGAAGTTGTCTCAGATTAACTGAAGTTTCCACACACTGTTAGGTGCATTACAATGATCTATCTTGGATATAACAAGGGGAAGCTTGGTGGAATAACCAGCCCCATACAACCAAGTCTAATTAAGGAATGAAGGGATTAAGACCATAGAGTAAGATGTTCTGCCGGGCTTAGCTCTCCTTGGGAGGAGCTAGATCAACAATGAGAACATTGCCTTCTGCCTCTAAGCTCTACCAGTCTGACATGGGGGCAGGGATCTTTTTATTTTATGTACAATGCCCTTTAAGGGATGCAGGTGGCACTGTGATCTAAACCACAGAGCTTAGGGCTTGCTGATCAGAAGGTCGGCGGTTCGAATCTCCTCCGTTGCTTGGTCCCAGTTCCTGTCAACCTAGCAGTTCAAAAGCATGTCAAAGTGCAAGTAGATAAATAGGTACCACTCTGGTGGGAAGGTAAACGGCGTTTCCATGCGCTGCTCTGGTTCACCAGAAGCGGCTTAGTCATGCTGGCAACATGACCCGGAAGCTGTACACCGGCTCCCTTGGCCACTAAAGCGAGATGAGCGCTGCAACCTCAGAGTCGGACACAACTGGACCTAATGGTCAGGGGTCCCTTTACCTTTACCTTTTTACAATGCCCTTTTGTACAATACCCTGTGCAGAAGAGGTGCTGCACTTTGAAACTGCTCCAAGCAGCTTAAAACCATTAAAACAAGAAAGAGAGAGAGAGAGAGAGAAAATCTTCCTTTCACCTCATAAGTATACCTCATTGGTGTATGTTTTTGTGACTTTTTATGTCACATAAGGATTTTCCAGGAATTGTCCTTAAAAATCCACACAGGAATGAGGAAGGACACACATTCACATCCACCTATGGGTGGAGGACAGGGCAGGCTTGGATCGATTCAACCATCCCTAATATATGCATATCAAACAGAAGTTTTAAAACACAACCTTTAAAAATGGCACATTATGTTTATATCTATTTTGGGGCTGCCCTAATGTAGTCTGATTTCAACCTTATAAAGTTAAGCTGAGAAATGAATCGATTAAAATTACCCTCTTGGTTTCATTGTCTAAAGAAATCTGAGTTGTTCAGGCCACTGCCCCACACAGGCTCACGGTGAGGGATGGGTAACAAATCAGGTCTGAGCACTCCTTGAGCCTGAAGAGGAAAAAGATGAATGTGAGCTGTATTATTCCAGTTACTCTGATGAAGATATCAATGAATGCCATGGGCTAAATAGTGAAGGGGGGGTTGGTTGATGGATTAAATAGCGTGGGAATTGGTTGAAGGGCAGGATAAAAATCCTATAATAAATAAAATGAAATAAATCATGACAGCACCAAACGGTAACAGCTTATGTGCTGTGTTATCTTGGACACCATTCCTTGTCTTGCATTTCCCCCCCTTTCTGTTTTTTTTTAGTATACAGTGACCATAACAATCCAGAAATTTCTCTGAAGCAGACAGGACCTCCCTCTCTCCCCAAACTGTAATCACATCCAGGGATTTTCAGCAAAGAAGCAAAGTCAGCAGGAAAAGAAATCATCTGAGTGCCCTTCAAGCCATTCATCCTGAGCGTTTTTCTAGCACTGCATTGGTACTGCTGTGTAGTACAAATGACTCTTATTTTAGCATGCCTTCTGACTATAAATCAAGAAAGATGAAGCACAAGAGCAACAGGCGAATATCAGATGGACGGGTAAACAGCAGCAACACGGCTGGCATAAAAATGTATTCATCCCTCTTGTGGTGATTATTGCGACAAAATAGAAAGAGCAACTCGTGTTCAGAGAAGAGCAAACAAAAGACGTACCTTTATTTAAAGTACAGGATGATGAAACCTTGAAAGCTCTGCTTTAAAGGACAAGGTTGTTAGAGTGGAAAGCACAAAGTGGGGCTGTGGATACATTCTGGCAATGTCAGCCTGACAGGCAAGCAGTCCTAGAGATTGTAGACTGGTCAGGCACAATGGTGCGCAAGTGGCGTTGTGGTCTAAACCACCGAGTGTCTTGGGCTTGCTGATCGTAAGGTTGGTAGTTCAAATCCGTGCAATGGTGTGAGCTCCCATGGCTCTGTCCCAGCTCCTGCCAATCTAGCAGATCAAGAACATACTAGCGCATGTACCAGTAGATACTGTTGTGGCTGGAAGGTAAACGTCATTTCCGTGCACTCTGGCACTCGTCACTGTGTTCCGTTGCGCCAGAAGTGGTTTAGTCAGAAGACAGAGGTCCTTTGGTTGGGGTGGGACGATATGGGATTGGGGGGCCAACTCCCATCTCTTGCGGGGGCACAATTAGTGCCAGTGCCATCTGTTTGGGTGTAATCTTTGACGCCCCCCTTTCTATGGAGGTTCAGGTTGCAGCTATAACAAAGGCGGCATTTTTTCATCTCCGTCAAGCTAAGCAGTTGGCTCCTTACCTCTCTCGCCCTGACCTAGCCACTGTGGATCCATGCAACGGTCACCTCCAGGATTGATTATTGTAACTCACTCTACGTGGGGCTGCCCTTGAGACTGACCCAGAAACTCCAGTGGGTGCAGAATGCCGTGGTGAGGCTCCTTACAGGGTCCTTGCCGCAGGATCACATTCACCCAGTGCTACACCAGCTGCACTGGCTCCCGGTGGAGTACAGGATCAGGTTTAAGGTGCTGGTTTTAACCTTTAAAGCCCTATACTGTTAGTATTTCACTCCTCCTATCACAAGGATCATCTGATCCTATTGCTTACTTTCTGTTCCATGAGATAGGAAGCCTGTCTGTCTGACATCCGTCTCTGGTACTATTGTATTTTTTTTCTTTCTGCTCAGTCTTGCGATGAGACAGAATGTCTGTATGAGGGCTGCTCCTCTCATATGTGTTTGTTATGTTCTTTAATCTGCAATTAGTAGAAATAAAGTAGGTATGCCCAGATACCTCCTCACCTCCGTCTGTGCTGCTTTTACTCTGTAAAGACTGGGTGCTCACAAGAGAGCAGCTATGAGTCCCAGAACACCAGGACCCCTTCCCGGGAATGCTGCGTAGCTGTTCCAGTTGCCGGAGGCAGCCATGGGGCCTGCAGGAGTGTTCCTACAGGACTGCCTCTCCTGGTATGTCCCACGGAGGACCTTACAGTCTTCAAATAAAAACATCTTGGAGATCCCAGGCCACAAGGAGGTTAGACGGGCCTCAACCAGAGACAGGGCTTTTTCGGCCGTGGCCCTGTCTCTGTCACAAGAGACTAGGGCTCTGTGGGACTTGATATCTTTCTGCAGGGCCTGCAAGACAGAGCTGTTCTGCCAGGCCTTTGGCCAAGGCACAGTCTGACCCCCCTCTCTCCTTCTGTAATCTTCATAGAACTCTAACCCGATGGTTGCCATTAATTTGATTCTGGATTGATTCTAGAATGTATTTTAATTAATTGACTGTGCGATTTTATGTACACTGTGCTATTTTTACCTGTTGTTAGCCGCTCTGAGCACGGCTTTGGTCGGGGAGGGCAGGATACAAATTATTATTATTATTATTATTATTATTATTATTATTATTATTAGTCATGCTGGCCACATGACCCAGAAAGCTGTTTGTGGACAAATACTGGCTCCCTCGGCCTGAAAGCGGAGATGAGCTCTGTACCCCAAAGTCGAATTTGACTGGACTTAACTGTCCAGGGGTCCTTTACCTTTACCTTTTACCTTTACCTTACAGCAGTTGAAAAGTTCAGTTGGATCAGGTCAAGGGCTGGTTACATGATCCCACAAGCAGGGCATTCACATTATTTTATTTAAAAGTCTTAATATGTCAAAAAACCTCTGACAAAAGTACAGTCTAAAAAACAAACAATATGTCATTAAAGCAAGCACAAAAATACAACCTAAAACCAATAACCCAGTGGTAAAAAAAACAACAACCCCAATCAGAAAAACGAATAAAACAGAATGTCAGAAGATTCTAAAATGTAAAACTGGGCCCATTCCTATAGGTCAGGGAAAGCCTTCACAAGATGTCTGAAGCAACTGGTACTTACTGCTTCACATATGGCAGAGGGAAGGGCATTCCACAGCAATCTCCCACTGCTGTTCCCCAATGACTGGCATTCAGGCTAGGCATGCCCTCTCTGATTCTGGAGGCAATATACAGCAGTCATTGATCGCTCCAATAATTCGTATAATTGCCAGTCTCATAGCATTGTTGTCTTTTGGAGGTCTCTAGCATTGGATTCCACATGATACGTGTTGCACATGGCAGCCATACCACATAAAACAGCTGGTCAAGCATATCATTCTTTATGTGAAGCCTCTCATCCTTGGCAATGACTGGAGGTGTCATGAGATCTCCCATGATGGGCCGAGCTATGCTGTGAGCCCGTCTAACATGTTATGGCCCTAGAAGCTTTCACGTGGAGACTGTTGCAAGTGGGCCTCCATGTGGCAATTGCAACTGCAACCTTTTCTCTCTGTGTTTACTTTATTATAGCTTCAGCAGCAACATATAAAGTGCACATCCAGCACAACACAGCAGATCAATATAAAATATAAGACAAAAGGTTACCCAACACAATAAAACAACAATGATAATTAAAGAAAGGAATAACAACCTAAAAACAATTAACACCAGGCTCATTATTTACCAAACAGATGAAGCTAACAACAAACAACCGTGAATGTTTTTATACAGAGGGAAATTGAGGGAGATACAATTAGTGCAATAACAAAAATCATTATAAAACTGGCAGCGATCAATGGTTTTGCATATTGGAATCTAGGTTATTTACATAAGTTATGATGTGAAACCAAGCTGGGAACAGTGAGGCAAGGCACAAATAGCTGGCCACATTTTGTTAATTTGCAATAAAGTTTTGCAGAGAGTGGTGGCAGTGCGGGAAGCTATCTGATTCGGGCTTATGTATATCAGGTGAGCAAAGCTCTTGCTGAATGAAAATGGCAGAAGTTACCCCTGCTCTTCCCTTTAAGCCCCATCATTCAGGTGCATAAGGAACCTTTCTCAATATCTTCCTACCAAGGGCCCACAACTCCACTCAGGTAACCAAGATTAGCATTCTGTGTTCTGCCTATGGGTCCCTTAGCCTTAAGTGGCAAGCCTCAGGAAGCACCCATTACCCTCAAACGTACCTAAGGGTGCTCACCTTAACTCGCCCCATGCATTTGGCACAGTGCATATCCAGCAGAGGGAGCACTGGGATAGCTCCACTGGGACATTTTCACTAAATCCACCCTGACTCCCCTGACTCCCAGGAAGCAGCAGTGATATGGCTGACCAGAGATCAGGTGAGCACTGCTGCCGCATCATCCCTGTCTGCTACTGATCTGAACATTGGCTCTTCACTGGCTTGCCCAGGTGCAAATGCCCGCACAGCTGTGAAGCTCACTGGAGTGTTGTGGAGAAGTCATCCACTCCCAGCCATCCTAATCTATCTCACAGAGCTGCTCTGGTGAAATGGGATGAAATTTGAGTTGAAAATTGTATAGCATTTGCTACAGCGAAAAGTGCTATCTTGATTAATAATATCCTGTACCAAACAGAATCACTTTCTCACACTAGTCCCTCTGCAGAATCTCTTTTTGCAAAGGTACATTGTGTGCATGTAAAGGTAAAATGTAAAGGACCCCTGAATGGTTAAGTCCAGTCAAAGGCGACTATGGAGTTGCAGCACTCATCTCTCTTCAGGCCAAGGGAGGCAGCATTTGTCCACAGACAGCTTTCTGGGTCATGTGACCAGCATGGCTTCTGGCGCAACGGAACACCGTGACAGAAGCCATGGCTCATGGAAACTCCATTTACCTGCCCACCACAGTGGTATCTACTTGCACTGGTGTGCTTTCAAACTGCTAGGTTGGCAGGAGCTGGGACAGAGCAATGGGAGCTCACCCCGTCACGGGGAATCGAACTGCCGACCTTCCGATTGGCAAGCCCAAGAGGCTCAGGGGTTTAGACCACAGCACCAACATGGCAGAACTTTCACTAATGTCCTAGTCATAGGTTATTACAGTATAATTGTTATTATTGAAAAAAAAACCATGCCAAATAAAAATAAGAAATTCATCTGGCCTCATGTAATCCTGCATATGCTCATTGTTTTGCCAATTTCCAGGCCAGATTTGCACTGCTGATGAATTATACTTCTAACAAAATCCCAGGGAACATGGAAACCAAGCCGTGAGGCACTGTTGCATGTATCGGAACTCAGCAGTTAGAAGTAGTTGGGCTTTTTGAATGGTTTGCTTGACAAGGCAAAGCAGGCTAGTTCATTACCCCCACAGCTGCCGCTGCTTATGAAATACTGACGAGAATAAAAATGGGAAGAGGAAATGACACTTGGTAGGATTGATATGATTAATGTTGTGCCGGGTAGGTCTAAATGCATGCCTTCCGCCATGGGGGTGAGCCACATTGTATGTGCAGCAGGATCATATTACAATGGTACCTCTAGTTATGAACTTAATTCGTTCCGGAGGTCCGTTCTTAACCTGAAACTGTTCTTAACTAGAGCCGTGCTTTCACTTGCTGCTTTTGCACTGCAGGCACACAATTTCCGTTCTCATCCTGGGGCAAAGTTCCCCAGGTAACCCTTGAGGTAACCCTTCCAGGCTAGCAGAGTTTGTAACCTCAAGTGTTTGTAACCTGAGGCGTTTGTAACTTGAGGTACTACTGTATGGGATATGTTTTATATGGGGGGGGGGCAGCGTTGCCTAAAAATGAGAAAATGAAGCATCAGAAAAGAGGTCAGGAAGGAGTGGCAATTTGCATACAATGCACAAGGGTTAATTTATGTTTGTTATACATGGAAATTTAGAATAATTAATATATGTGAAACAGAAATACATCTCACCATAGTGGGAAAGACTATGGGAGGGATTCAGCATAGCTCCAAGCAGATTCCTGTGTTACACAAGCACTTCTGCTTGCTTGATGGAGTGATTGGTGTTCTCCTCACCTTCCTGTTGTTCCAGGGGTTCTCCTAAGAATTTGGGGTTTACAGGGAGAAAGGAAGGAGGCACCCATGCACAAGCTTCTGATGGTGGGGCTTACTACTTAAATCCCACCTTATGGCAAGGTGATCTATGTGTAAGGTTGCCAGTCATCCCTAGAAAAATGTGATTGCCCTCTTTTTGGACAAAAGTGTCTCCTGTCCTGTTTGGACTTCAATCAGGATGCCTCCCCCCCCTGTATTTGAGCTTGGCCAGCCCAAAATGGCAGTTGTATCATTGTTGGTGCGGCTGAGTAGGAGCCCTGCCCAGCATGCATGACAATAGAGATAAGGTTACAGGTAGGTAGCCGTGTTGGTCTGCCATAGTCAAAACAAAATAAAAAAATCCTTCCAGTAGCACCTTAGAGACCAACTAAGTTTGTTCTTGGTATGAGCTTTCGTGTGCATCTGAAGAAGTGTGCATGCACACAAAAGCTCATACCAAGAACAAACTTAGTTGGTCTCTGAGGTGCTACAGGAAGGAATTTTTTATTTTTTATTTTGTTTTGAATAGAGAGAAGGGGGAAGGAGCAACTTCCCTCCCCTCCCCCATCTTCCTTCCCTTTCGCTGTTCCACAAACAGGACGCCACCAGTGAAAGGGACCTCTGTTTCGTAGCCACCCATCTCACATCCTTTGGCAGGACCACCTGAAGAAGGGCCTGCAAAGATTTTTTTAGGGGCCACTTGCCATCAGCCAATGTTGCAATCTTTTGGTTGCTGTGGCAATGTTAGGGACAGAGCAAGAAGGAAACGTAGCAGAGAAGTGTGGTGTCATTGCGCAAGATACAGTGATATTCCCTTCCTGCTCACCAGAAGGTCTAGATGCTGAGTGAGGGTCAAGAGAGGCTTCTGTCAGGCCTGCTTATACCTGTTGAAATGTTGTTCTAGGTACAGGCCTGGAGCTTTTGAGGGGCACAGAGAAAGGGCAGAAGGAGGAGAGTGGAAGACAGTGCGTACCTGAAGAGTGTACAAGCACACCTGAGATGAGGGGGCAGGCATTGTGGCCACTTCCTGCCACAGGTATCTTTTGGTTTGGCTATATTTTCCATCTTCCTCCAAGAAGGTTTTATAGCCAATTTGAATCCCAAGACTTCTTCCAGCATGCTGTTGCAATTCCAATCCTTCCAAAGCAGCTGAACGAATTTCGTTCAGAGTAGAACAGCAATGAACAAGTCCTTCATCTCCCAGATTCAGAGGTTTGTTTAAGAAGCGCAGCTGCATAATGGCCCATGTAGGCTGCGCAAAGGTGCACCAAAGCGCCCCCTTAATCAGAGCACAGAGGCTGCACAGAGAGCCATTAAATGCTTTGTGAATGAGGAGTGATAATTGTGCTGTTAAATGTCTGCTTCTGAGTCCTAATGAGCGATGAAAGAGTAAGGCAAACCACATTCTTAAGTAAGAAGACAACAAGCAACACATTTCTTAGCAATTAGAGCACCCCAGGGATTGCTCTTGAGGCAGAAGGCCAAACTCAGAACAATTCAACCACAGAAAGTACAGCCATCTCTGGAAGATGCTCTGCCTCTGTTTTGCTGCTTATGATTTGGTTATTGTGTGTGTGTGTGGTGGTAGGGTACATAAGAGGAGGTTGCAGGATCAGACCAATGGCCCATTAGTCCAGCATCCTGTTCTCACAGTGGCCAATCAAATATCTGTGAGAAGCCTGCAAGCAGCAGCTAAGTGCCACAGCACTCCCCCTACCTCATTTGCACAATATGATTATTGACAGTGATTCAGAGTTTATCCACTCGGATCAATTCCAACAATACTTTTTTCACCTTGACCCAGTTTTAGTGTCACCCAGGAATGGAGAAAAAACTGCAAAACCTGGATTCTCCACCAGACTCACCTACTTTGATCCAGGTGGAACATGACCTGGATTGACTCACGATCCCTTTCAGTCCTCTTTAGAACCCACAGAAGATCTCGTCGTGAGGTGACTCGAGAGCAGCAATGCTGTACATTGCTTTTTCATTATTATTTTACAAAGCTCCAGAAGTTGTCCTGCTGCTCACAGGCTTGTGCAGCTGGCATGTGAGCTTCTTTCTGCTGCGTGCTTTGAATAGAATAGAGCAAGTCCCCCTGGCAGTGACAGGATTTGATGACATTCCATTGCTCTCAGGGGGATCTGTAGCGAGAGAGAAAATCATGGCCACCTCCATGTAATAGGGGGATTAAAAAAAACAACAACACTGGATGAAGGCAGCATGTAGCCCTCAGTCTGCCTCACAAATACTTTGATCTGTTATATTTTTATGTTTGCATTTCCAAGCAGATTTTAAAGGATGTCCCCTTTACATCACTTCTCCTATAGTGACTTATTCTCAGTGACTGCACAGTTCATGCATCTAATACCGTGTTTCTCCTAAAATAAGACACCGTCTTATATTTTTTTTCGCTCAACAAAACACAGTATGGCTTATTTTCAGGGGATGTCTTATTTTAACCACGTTGCATTGGTACGCTGCATAGCCACGCCTCTCCAGGCTGTTTTAATGGGAGGTACCACGTCACTATGGCTTATTTTTGGGGTATGGCTTATTTTTGGGGAACGGCTTATATTTCGCAAATGCATAGAAATCCTGCTATGGCTTATTTTATGGCTATGTCTTATTTTAGGAGAAACAGGGTAATATAGACTGTTGTCCACAAAAGCTTGTTAGTCTTTAAGACTCTTAGCTGATTTTGCTACAACAGTCTAACAGGTATTCCTTGGAACTCAACCAATCAGTGGTGGACCTTGGGACCTCAAATTTCAGTGGCGCCCTGTGCGACACCCAAATTATCCCCCGCCTCTCACCTTTCATTCTACGAAAGAGTTGCAGAGCTCCCTATGCCACCCCCGAAACTCTGCTCCCAGTGTGACTGGACTGGTTGCACTCGCCTCAATCTCCCTGGCAGTTTAAACCGGTTTGGGGGAAATCACACTGTGAGTCTTTAATAATGATCTTGTTTAAGGGATTGAAAGCAGAAGGCATTTCTGAAATCATTTTATACAGCAGGTTTTCCTAAAACATTCAGAGGTAAGTGTGAAGGCCTGAATAGAGCCTCATTATCACTAGTCAGGAACATGAAGAACAACATCATGCAAACACATTTATCAAACTGTCATTCTGCTGAAAAATGGAAACATTCAGGGAATGTATGTGGCAACCGAGTATGGCACCCTTTCATATCCTAAATAATGTGTTATTCCATTATACAGCATATTATTTAAATTTTGGGTGGGAAAATGATAATCAAAAAAGGTTATTGATTGTGTCACTCCACCAATAATAAAGATTTGTTTGTGACTTTTCAACAGTGGGATACTGAGATTGCATAGTTAATATGAATATATTACTGTCAGTAATACACAGTCCAAAGGTAGCCTAATGCTCACCTTTTAATGATCACAGATTTGGAAAAAATAGTGAGATGTCCTCACTTTCAAGAGTCACTGAAAGGCGTATCAATATTGTTAAAGAGAGTGCATTTCCAAATGGGAAATAGTTCAGGTAAAAATAGAGGGAAAATGTTTATAATTGAAATAGTGGAGTCTGCGTCTCGCAAAGGAATAAACAGATGGTAAAATCAAAGTGAAAAGGATGTGAAGGAAAACAAAACCTTCTAAAAACTGAATCTATTCAAAACTGTTCATGAGCCAAACATCCAGGCCCCCAAATGCAGGCTCAGAGTAAACAGCTAAGAGAAGTTCCAAAAACTGAAGAAGGGACAAGCTCAAATCAGGAAACCTGTTGTTATCTCCAAGCCAAGGACACAAGGAAACTGGGCTCCAAGGGCATCCAAACAAGCAGAACTTGGAGCCAAGAAACAATAAGTAATATTAAAGCAAAATGAGTTTTAGCACTGAGGTCATGATCTCATGTTCCAGCACAGGGTTGCCCAGCACTGCTGGCTGTAGGGAGTTTCACACCTTGTGTCTTCTTTGGATAGGGATATGACCTCAGCTCGACTCAAGCATTGCCAACCCTTCTGTTTCTCACAATCCAGCAGAGTCCAGGCAGACAGAGACATTTCTACAGACATTTGGGCCTGCTTAAGCTACAAGTAAGCGTCTTCTTGACCAAAGTTTGCTTCTATCCAGCTCTACAGCTCCAAGGGCCATTGCCTTCACAATGCTTGCAGATCCACTCCCAAAATGGCCCAGGTAAAATACTCTACTCTTCCCTAAGCATCCCTTCCGTTGAAAATGCCCCCCCCCACTATTGGCTATATGGGTAAAGCCTCAAATACATAATATTATGCAGATAAGACCCACATGAGCAGAAACATGCACATGGAGGCGTGTGAATTCACAAAGCATCACAAGACCACCGTGACAGATGTTTGTTTTGATGGAATGCAGTATTATGGACACATTATGTAAATGTAGAGATACAAAATGTCAAAGATCACCTTATGTGCCTGTGTTGTGGTGTAGTGGCACTGGATGAATATTAAGATACACCCACACTGAGCAACTCAGCATGTCAATAAAATGCTTTTTAATTGGTATGCTATATCCTGATGTTTGGTTAATGTGAGTTTGTGTGAGGAGAATAGGGCAAGGGTATCTGCAGGGAAAATGAAAGCAGTGGGGCAGCTTCAGAAAGTAAGGGAGAAAAAGTGGGTGGACAAATAAGGAACAGAATAAGAAAAGGGAACCCTTTTCTCTTTTTTTAATGCCTCCCTGCTGCCTCTCTCTTCCCCACATTCCTGCTACCTTACTTGTTGCATCATGCCTAATACATAGCTGTCAACTTTTCCCTTTTCTTGCGAGGAATCCTATTCAGAATAAGGGAATTTCCCTTAAAAAAAGGGAAAAGTTGACAGCTATAGCCTAATGTCCTCTGGATGGCTAAGATAGGAGTCTTACCTGTCTCTTACTTATGTAGCGCCCTCAATGTACCTACTTCCTTAGAGCTTCATAATCAAGGTGGAGTTTCTGTTCTAATAGTGTTGATATTGGGTCATAAAACCTTTGACCCAAGTAGTGCTGCTGGCCGGCACTGCAATCAATCACCTTTACGATCGTCTCCGACATCAATGGCGCCCAGGCACACTTCTCGCTGCGCCCTGAGCATTCTTCAGTTCAGCAGAGTTAAGCACAGCGTCGGGATGGCTTGCTGAGGTCTGCTCCGTGGCGTCGTGAAATAACTTGACAGACGCCAGTGCTACTAAACTAAACTAGGCTTTATTTAGTAGCACACACACACAAGTCCTACAGACTTGAGCTGCATGCTTGCAGCAAACTAATAAACTCACATTCAGCAGTAAGACAAAGCAAAAAGGCAGAAGGGGAAAGTGAAACCAAACCTCCCCTTTTCTAGACAAAGGAAAAGTGCCCGTATTACAGTGGGCAAGGCTAGACTCCCAGGATCAGAACGCCTCTTGCATCATTAACTCTAAGATGCCCAGAAAACCTGACAGTTTCCTATTTGAAATAGACAAAGATAAAGGCAACAGAACACAGGGATGAAATGATATAAAGTTAGCAGAAAGGTTGCTGACCCAGAATTTGGGGTTGGGTGATAGCTGCAGAACAGCATGGCTCTCCAGGGCAATTGGTCTCAGGGCAAATAACAATATTTGCCCGCTTAGAGTTTAAATTTGAAATGGCCAATATGAAGGGGTGGGGCAGGGCCTTGGCAGCAGACCGGATTGAACAAGTCTTCAGGCTGGTCTGCTTCTAGAATATTTAGGTCAGCTGCACCTGGAGCTGACAAAGCAGTCGGCAGAGCATTGAGTGAACCCTTGGTCTATTTCCAGCAGTGGGGTGAGTTGGTGCATCACTCCTGCCCTTGGGCAGGTGTGATATCTCAGAGTACCCCAGAAAAGGGGTCTGAATGGAAGTTTCTGTTCTCAGTTCATTGGGAGAGTGGATGGGCCAAAGAACTTCCAACGGCAGCCTGGGGGGGGGGAATCATCAGCTTAGTTTACCTGTGTTTTGAGGTGGTCCATAACCCAAGCATGACCCTGTTGAAAACTTCAGCCATCAGGCAGAAGGCTGATACAGGATACACATCCATTGCTTAAGCCAGAGCCTACCTACATCTGTAATCAATAAAGTCATGGCCAATTTTCCATTCCAGTAGGTTGTTGTGTCCATTTGTTCCACCTTTTCACCACCTCACCCTTCCCGTCCCCAGGGGAACATTTAATTTCATTTCAATCTATGTCATGCTGGAAAATATATTAATATCTCACTACAAGGAATTTCGTAGGATGCTTGTTTGGATGGAGATTAAAATAAAGGAAAACATTGTGACTGCTTTGTACTGTGCAAAGGTTAAATTAATAACCAGTACTTTCCTTCATTGTCAAGTTGTTATTTCTTAATTGTATATTACTAAACATAGCGGCACAATTCTAAGACAGAGACTCCAGAGCGGAATGCAATTCCAAGCAGTTGTTTTCAAGTATTTACATTTTGATTAGAAAAAGAAGCAGATCTAAAGAAGTATAGAGTTTTTCACACCTTACAGCTTGGATTGCTTCATAATCTTGAATCCTCAATTTTCTCTTTTACTGCTTCACCAGTGTGCATCACATTGATGCTACAATGTAAACAGTGATGTTTTTTAAATCTTTTTGTCCCCAAAGGGATCTCTTTCCTGAAAAGACTTTTATTTTTCACAAACGCATCGTTACATGAACTGTGCAAACCCACTTCCTTTTAAACACTGCCTAGTTGTCATATATTGACGTTAATCACTTTGCCATGAATCATGTGTAGCTTGCAGGAAAGTGTTCTGGAACATTTTCTGCAACCCACATACAGGCCCTGTGGCCCACCAAGCCCTGCAAAACCCCACCCATCTTTTCCTGCACCCATTAAAAACTGCTTCCCCAGCCCACCAAACAGCAGTTTGGTGAGCTGGATGTGTGGTTTAAATGGGGAAATAGCTGTGCAGAGTTTGCCATCCTCCTCACGTGTCCATTTCTCTCTGTGTTTGTGTGTGCGTGCATGCACACGCACAAATGCCTGTGCAAAATTATGTGTGTGCATGCAAGAGACACAACAATGACCCACTCTGCATGTCCCACCCTCCTCTCTCTGTGCGTGCAAGAGACAGCATTTGTGCATGTGTGTGCAAGAGGGTGCACACACATTAATAAGTATGTGTGTGAGGGAGAGTTTAATTATGCACTATTTTGAAGAAGTACTGTCTTTTATCTGTCCTGAATCTCCCACCATTCACCTTAACTAAGTAGGGACGAGGGTGGTGCTGTGGTCTAAACTACTGGGCCTCTTGGGCTTGCCGACTGGAAGGTCGGCGGTTCGAATCCCCGCAACAGTTTGCTCTGTCCCAGCTCCTGCCAACCTAGCAGTTTGAAAGCACACCAGTGCAAGCAGATAAATAGATACCGCTGTGGCAGGAAGGTAAGCAGTGTTTCCATGCACTCTGGCTTCTGTCACGGTGTTCTGTTGCGCCAGAAGCAGTTTAGTCATGCTGGCCACATGACCCAGAAATCTGTCTGTGGACAAACGCTGGTTCCCTCGGCCTGAAAGCGAGATGAGCATCACAACTCCATAGTCACCTTTGACTGGACTTAACCGTGCAGAGGTCCTTTACCTTTTAACTTCACTAAATAACCTCAGATCCTAGTATTATGACAGGAGAGAAATCAATCCACTTTTATAAACCAGTGATAATTTTGTACAGCTATATCATGTCCCCTTTACCCACATCCCCCTCAGAAACTAAACAGCCCCAAACACTAACCTTTCCTTGTAGGGCAGTCGCTTTGATCATTGTGATTAGCCTATTGCAGTTCTACAAAATCCTGTTTGACATGTGGTAACCAAAACTGGGCACAGTTTGCCAAGTGTGGTTACACCACAAATTTGTATAAATACACGATGATAATGGGAATTTTATTTTTGATACCTAACATGGAGTCTTCCTCCATTGCCACAACCCTAAGATCCCTTTCCTGGTTAATAACAACCAGTTCAAACCCCATCAAATGTGTTCATGAGGTTAGGATTTATTTATTTATTTGCCTCAGTATGCATTGCTTCACACTTACTTACATTGAACTGCTTTTGCTATTCTAATAGCCATTCACCCAATTTGCAGAGCTATCTCATGTGAGCAGAGGTAAGAAAATAACACATTTAATGGAAAGACTCACTAGATTGTTTACTCTCCACAGTTTACCTTCCAGCAGTCAGATACAAAATAGCTGCAAAATCATTTATTCAGCAATTATCAAATGATTTAAATAAGCAGCAACACTTTTGTCCTTGATATCATAAAAAATAATGAACCCACCTACGATTTTGTTCTTAATTAATTCTTTACCTACTCACATTTCCCAGATTGTATTAAATTCATCATCTCATTATGGTCTTTTCATAAAGGATATCAAATATCATGAGAGTAGATGGGTGTAACATGAAGATTATTTGACCTATGCATGGATAGCTACTAATAACAGATATTTAAATATTCTTCCCTGAATTTTAGGAGATATTTTGCTCCTTTGGGTGAGCTTGGTTTTGTCTTGGATCTTCTTCCTAATGTGTTTCCAGTATCGTAACCTTACTTGTGGCATTTTATGTGCCATTTTATGCAATGTGCCTAGGTAGTTCAGTCGATAGAGCATGAGACTCTGAAATTCAGGGTCGTGGGTTCGAGTTTCACCTTGGGCAAAAGATTCCCGCATTGTAGGGGGTTGGACTAGATGATCCTTGTAGTCCCTTGTAGTTCCAACTCTATGATTCTATGAGGGTTTTTGTCAGGGCTTTTTTTCAGCTGGATCTCACTGGAACTCAGTTCCAGCACCTCTCAGGTGGGCGCCATTGCCATTCTAAGAGAACAAGAGAGGCATTCATGGTGAGTTCCGTCATCTCTTTTTCTAGAAATATACCACTGGTTTTTGTTAAAGGCAATGGCTGTTAGTAAGCAATGGCTGAGAGAGAGGCTGTAGAGTGCTTTGGGCGTCCTTCTTCGCCATAGAGATTGAGGTCTCAGCATGTGCTGAGGGTGGCTCAGGGGAGACCTTGAAACCACAGCTCCACACCCCAGAAAAGGGCAAAACAAACAAACAAACAAACAAACAAACACAAACAAACAAACAAACAAACAAACAAACAAACCACCCTGGAGCTCACATAGTTATTTCCCCTCATATTGAAAGTGGTCTCTGCAAATTTATAATTAGATAATAGATAAAAAAAATAGATTTGTATCAATTAATTATTTACCCTTGGCTACTTAAATCACAGCCTTGATTCCTGTACAGTAATTAATTTGTGCTTCTTCAGCATCAAGATGAAAGACAGCAATGAAAAGGAGACAGACACTCACCATTCGCATATGGATAGCTTATCCTCGATTTGCCAAAGCTAACATAGCAGTTGGGAGTTGCCTGCCTATAATTTTTCCTCTCAGCCATATTGCATTTTCAACTTCTGATCAAAATATAGGCTCAGGCAGTTTTTAGCTTTTACTTGATCCTATCCATTATGCACGGCATCTTTAGGGAATCTAGCAACTATAAATAAGATGAATGTGTGATGTCTGTTTCTCCAGAAACTCTGCTTTCATTGCCTGAGCACAGAGTAGTGTATTTCCCCCCAGTTTCTAACAATACTCCTATTAATCAAAGAGAATCAAGCAAACTGCATAATGAAGAAGCTAATGTGATATTAGCATATCATTCCACTTGTTCTTTGAGAAGATTCTGCCGACTCAGGGGATAAACAGAGAGGATTGATGATTGCACAGCACTGCTTTTTTTCTACCTTGATGAAGTCTCCTGAGGATTTTTTTTTTGCATGAAATGCAAGTGGGAAAATGGCCAATTTTAGCTTCCTAGATTTTGACGAAATTTAAAGGGCAACAGCAGCATGCATTAACGTAGCAACATTCCATTTTTAAAACTCCTAAACAAGATGATGGCACTTTAAAAAAAAAAAAAAAATTAATACTTTATAGACAGGAACAGACAGAGGGATTATAAATAAACACAGAATTCATTATTCATTTGATTATTCATTACCTTACTGGTGCCATTTATTCTATCCACCACAATGTAATTGAAAGCAGCGTGCCTTGGATTTTGGTGTATTCTATGGCAAAGTTGGGTGGCTTGGAGAGAGTTTTGGCTCATCAGAGGTGAAACAGGATCTGCACCAGGCAATGAAGTAGGGGTTCTGGGGCTGCATGTCATGTAGGTCTTTAAAGTAAGCACCAGCATTTTGAATTTTACCAATGATACTCATATATTGTAATCCCATGCAAGCTTATTTGGAAGGAAACCCTGTCAAAGTCAGTGGTACCAACTCGTCGTTTCCCGCAAGGGGACAATGAAAATAAAGATCTATTCTATTCTATTCTATTCTATTCTATTCTATTCTATTCTATTCTATTCTACATAAACATGCATAGCATTGTGCAGTAGGACAATATTTCTTTTTTAATGACACCAAAATGGGAGGCTGCAGAAGGCAGAATCAGAATAGAAAAGGAATAGAATGTTACGCTGAGACAACAAAGACCAAGAACCATGTTAACCAGCAACCTTGAGAGCCACCAATTTGAATGGGCTATTAATCTCTTACCCACCAGTATTATCATTCTGTTTTGGTAACCTTCATTAATATGACTAGCCCACACCACACACATTTAACTGAAATAGTCTTAACAATTTTTTTTAAAAAGACTGATCGTTAATGCCTTCACAATACTACTGCGCTCTGATGAAAAAATAAATCTGTATTCAACCCATCTTTATTAGTTTTGAATGGATTGCCAGCATTCAAAGTTTCTGTCAGTGCACATATGGAGTTTTACTAAATACGCACAATTGTATGAATGCCAATAAGAAAATTTTAAACTATTTTCTTAATTAAGCTCCAAAGAGCAAAGCTATTATTAGTAGTCCTCCTGCAGGGATGAAGATTAGAGGTACAAAACAACCCCCCCAAAAAATCTATTTCTCCAGCAACACAACATTTGCATATCTTTATCAGGACGGTTTGTGTGTTTATTAAAGAGACAAGAATATGGTGGTGGATAAATTAAGCCTTGTTAGTGATCTTCGATCCTTTTTTTTTTTTAATCCCGTACACAGTATGCTGCAGACAAAAATGGAAGGAATAAAATGATCCTAGAAAATAAAAAGAGTATTGCAGTTTGCGAAGTGTTCCATCTTGTTTAGTAGAATCTAGTAATAGCATAAGGGACGTGGGTGGTGCTGTGGGTTAAACCACAGAGCCTAGGGCTTGCTGATCAGAAGGTCGGTGGTTCAAATCCCCACAATGGGATGAGCTCCCGTTGCTCGGTCCCACCTAGCAGTTCAAAAGCACGTCAAAGTGCAAGTAGACAAATAGGTACCGCTCCGGCAGGAAGGTAAACGGCGTTTCCGTGTGCTGCTCTGGTTCGCCAGAAGTGGCTTAGTCATGCTGGCCACATTACCCAGAAGCTGTACGCCGGCTCTCTCAGCCAGTAACGTGACATGAGCGCCACAACCCCAGAGTTGGACACGACTGGGCCTAATGGTCAGGGGTCCCTTTATCTTTAGTAATAGCATACACTGTATATATCAGATCACACATCAAAGTACTCTCCTTGGCCATCAGCTCCAGAGCGTACCTTCCATGATTTTTCTTCTAGGAAAGAAAGAAGGAAGCTGCCTTATGTGAAGTCAGACCATCAGTTCATCTAGTTAAGTATTGACTGTACTGACTGGCAGTAGCTTCCCTGGGTTTAACGTGAGAACATAAGAGCCTGCTGGGTCAGGCCAATGGTCCATCTAGTCCAGCATCATGTTCTCACAGTGGCCCTCCAGATGGCCATGGGAAACCAGCAAGCAGGACCTGAGAGCAACAGCGCCCTCCCCTCCTGTAGTTTCCAATAAATGCAACTCAGAAGCACGCTGCCCCCGGCAGTGAAGGTAAAACGTATCCATCAGTGTTACAAGAGATGGATAGTCTTATCCTCAATTTGCAGGCTGGGGCATAAGCAGCTAGCCCTGAGGTTGCAAACATTTTCACAAGTGATATTAGAAATGTAGCCTGGATTGCATCACTTGTGAGTTTTGGTAATGCATTGACAAAAGCAATGGTGAGCTGTGTTTAGTTCAAATGAATATTGTAGTCATTTTGTTGTTGTTGCTTGACTGCTTTCCAGGTAAAGGAAACACATCCATTTAAGCATCACTTCCAAACATGCATTTAAACTTAGGAAGAAGCCCGGCCATATAAGAATCCTACACTTTCCCGAGCTTATTCAAACATTATAGCCTACCATGAGATGATTGTTTGTGGTTGGATCTATAAAAGGAAAATGGTTAGACAATGTAAACAGTTTAGATTGACTAAGCCAATTTACACGGCAAATTGGTTACAAACTTTTAGGTCACTGCAAACTCTTCATAAGTTTGCCACAGAAAATATGAAGGTGCCTGTAGAAAAATGAAGGGCTAGTTCCACCCCCTAGATTACTCTCATCCTGGCAACGCTCCCAAGGTGACACATGATTGGTAGTTCAGCAATGAAGACTTTCCAATGTGGGAACACGATCCAATTGGGGTCACCATCGTAGTATTGGTAAACGTTTGGCTGATGAACTGCCATGCTTTGGAGGCAGCTGACAGTATATTGGCTCAGGATCATTGCAACCTCATCCAAAGGGGCAAAGCTAGTCTCACACATTCCCACAGGCACCTTCACATGGAACCATTTCCCCCCAGTCTCCACACTCTTCCAAATATCTTTTAAAGGTTCAAAAGAGGATCTCCAACAAGCTTGCTAATATGGTCCTAAATTGGTAAGCACAGGTGAGGACCTTTTCCATTGTGGCTCCACAGCTCTAGAATTCATTGCCAGCTGACCTCCAGACAGTGACTTCTGCACTCCAGTCCTTTATAAAACACCGAAGACCTATTTGTTCCAGGCGTCCAAATCATCATCATCATCATCATCATCATCATCATTTAGTGTACTATATGTGTGTGTGTGTGTGTGTGTGTGCATAACAAATGAAGTGAAGAAATTGTGTTTTTATATTTTGGATTGGGTGGCTGTTTTAGTAGTACCAGTTCGTTTAGCAGTAGGGGTGTTGTTGTTTTTTAAGAAATTATGTTGTATTTTACACTTTTGAATCACTCTTATATTTTTGAATTTTAAAAGGCGAAAGATTTATACGATCTGAAGAGAAACCAGAGTATATATTTTTGAATTTTAATCATGTAAGCCACCTTGTGAAAGTTCTACTCAGAAAGGTGGCTTAGAACTGTTTTGAATAAATTAATGCAAATAAACACATGCTTGGAACAAAATCCTGTTTCATATCATTCTCCCCCCAAACGTCCCCTAAAGTTGGCAAGTTCTCTTGATTTGATAGTGATATATGCCTCACTATGTATCAGGCAATTTTTTTCCCTTATCCAAGATTAATTAAATGCTCGCTTCCATGTAAATATGTTTAGGACCAGGGTGTTTCTAGAAGAAAATGCTGATAAGCTGGCAGCGCTACAATGGATATGTTTACATCATAGCGTAGCCATCTGGCTGGTGTGAGGGCATTTCAGCCCCGTGGAGTGTGCACATGGACAGTTTTTGTTTAGCCACTAGCTTGGAATCCATCCCATTACAGAGAAATATCCAGCAGGACATTTGCTTCCCAAGGACACAGGCACAAAGTATTAGCCAAGTAAGCCCCTCTTAGCTCATTTCCTATATTCCCCCGAGATGCGAATCAAAGAAGTAATGGTTTTCGTTAGCGACCTCCACCAATTAACTTTGTGGTCCACTTTTTACCTCCATCTTCCTCCATCTGTTTAATCTTAGGCAAGCTTGTGGCATTCTATCCAGCCCCCAGCTAAGGATGTGAAAAAGTCTCTCTGCATTTTTCTTGGCCATTCTCCTTTAAAGAACAGCACTTTTCATATTGTTTGAGGAATATTGGAAATAACACTGTGTCCCCAAATTACTCCAGGATTGTGCAAGCTCTAAATTACTGTCAATTTCTAGCTATGAAATTTTCATCTGTACTGCAGCACCATTTTTACCTTTTGTTGTTGCCAGAGCTGCCTCTTATATAATTTAAAATATTCTGAATCTTTCGCTGTCCCTCTGATTTGCCACCTTACTTTCCATTTGTGGTCTCCAACTGATGTTAATGAATGTAGCTGTTCAGTTTGGAACTTGCAGTATAGCACTGTTACAAGTTTGAGATGTTAAGATGTGTGCCAGACTCCTTTAACCTCTGGATCTGGCAAGTGTTATAATTTAATCAAGGCTTCTAGTTATTGGATAAGCCAGGTTAGATTCCTGATGAGGGTGATAGCCGGGGTTATGTGAAGCTGGCAGGCTGTAGGCTGGGCAGCTGAGAGACACAGCCATGCCTGATTTCTGCTGGGATCCAAGACCCTTATTGATGTAAACCCCTCCACCATAGGCTCAGGTTGTATATATGTGTAAATAAACCATATATCATAAAGACACTCTCTACTGCACCTCATTCCAAAGGAAACCCAAACCCTGGGTAAATCCTTGGAATTTTGCACCGCTCAGAGATTGGGGTGGCATGCAATAATGCCATACATGCATAAACTAAGGCTGCAGGCCTAACCATGTCTACTCAGATGTAAGTCTTAGTGAATTCCCTGAGACTTACTCCCAGGTAAGCATGGTTCGAATTGCAGTCAAATTTACCAGACCTTTCTAACTCCAGAAAAAATTAGATTGCCTTTTGAGATGCATCTGAAAAAAAGCTCCCCAAATACCGTTACCTTTTGAGGAATATGGTGAATTTTGTTCTACTCTGAAGCCCACAGCACTATGGATGTGGAATCTCTGTATACCAACATCCCACACAACGATGGTTTACAAGCTATAAGGAACACCATTTCAGATAAAACCACAGCAGACTTTGCTACGAAACTCTGTCATTTTGTCCTTACCCACAACAACTTCAAATTTGGTGAGGACCTGTTCCTTCAGATCAACGGCACAGCAATGGGCACCCGCATGGCCCCACAGTATGCCAACATCTTCATGGCAGATTTAGAACAACGTTTCCTAAACTCCTACCCACTCAAACCTCTCTTGTACCTGCGTTACATTGATGATATTTTTATTATCTGGACACATGGTCAACAGACCCTGGACACCTTCCACAAGACATTCAATGACTTTCACCCCACCATCAACCTAACTATGAACCAATCTATGCAAGAAATACACTTTTTGGACACTACTATAAAAATACAGGATGGACACATAGACACCACCTTATACCGTAAACCAACTGACCGACAAACATATCTACATGCTTCTAGCTACCATCCCAAACATACCAAACAATCCATTGTATATAGCCAAGCCCTACGTTACAGCCGCATCTGTTCCAACTCTACAGACAGAGACTCTCACCTAAGAGATCTACAGCAAACCTTTTTAGAACTAAAATATCCACCTGATGAAGTTAAACAACAGATCGACAGAGCCAGACTGATACCCAGAGAGAACTTGCTGCAAGACAGACCCAAAAAAGAAAATAACAGAACACCACTAGTCATCACATACAGCTCCCAAGTTAAAACAGTACAACGCATCATCAGAGATCTACAACCTCTCCTAGACAATGACAGTTCTCTTTCTCAAGCTCTGGGAGGAAGACCCTTCATCGCATACAAACAGCCACCCAATCTCAAACAGCTCCTCACCCACAATAATACAAAAACAGGACTCAACATGGACACTGGTACCAGAGCCTGCAATAAACCCAGATGCCAACTTTGCTGCCACATAAACCCGGATAACACCATTACTGGTCCCAACAACATCAAACACACCATCTCAGGACTATTTAATTGCTCATCTTCCAACATTGTGTATGCAATCAAATGCCAACAGTGCCCTTCAGCTCTCTATATTGGACAAACAGGCCAAACCCTACGCCAAAGGATAAATGGACATAAATCTGATATCAGGAATCACAAGACAGAGAAACCAGTAGGAGAACACTTCAATCTCCCAGGACATTCTATAAAAGATCTCAAAGTAGCTGTCTTAATACAAAGAAATTTCAGAAATAGACTGGAAAGAGAAGTGGCTGAATTGCAACTAATCACCAAACTTAAAACCATGGAGAAACCTGGTTTGAACAAAGACATTGGATTCTTATCTCATTATACATAACAAAGCCATCTTTAGCCATCTCACCCCTTGCCTTTCCCTGCAAGACTAATTGCAGCCGTTTAGAGTCGTCAACAAGTTTTCCACACTTATCAGCCTATCACCCATTCCCACCACCCTTCTGAGTAATACCCCTCCCCACTCCCCCACTATATTTAAGGATCTGGTGACTTCTGTTTCAGTGTATCTGAAGAAGTGTGCATGCACACGAAAGCTCATACCAGGAACAAACTCAGTTGGTCTCTAAGGTGCTACTAGAAAGAATTTTCGATTTTGTTTTGACTATGGCAGACCAACACGGCTACCCACCTGTAACAGCAAAATGGTGGTTTCGATAGATGTGCCCACCAAGTGCCTATCAATCTTCTATGTATCACCCATTTGCAGCACTAAGTGGATGCATCGTTCACAGTAAAATGTGCAGAACTATGATTCTGCCTTTATATCTCCCCCCACATGATAAATGAAATAAATTTAACATTATGACAGCTAGATTAACATCATTGGATGTAGCGTGGCCAACTACTGTCTCACTGAGATGAATGCGTCTGTCACAGCTGTGTCTACGTAGACTTTTGTGGACATTTCTGTGCACTGCTTCTACATGGCTCACATTAGAATAGGCTGTTTATAGTAGACTTCACATCGTATTCAATGCTGTTATAGTGCTTGGGCATGGGAACTTTCTCCTCTCCCCTGCAGCTCCCCTGCAAACCCTCAAAATGTATTGCAGTGCATTGGGGAACCCTCATGAGCAGGTTTTGGGAGCGCACTGAAAGAGGATAGGAAAGGGAAGTCCCCCTGAATGAGCGGGGTTAGATATATTAAGACTAAAGCATTACTTGTAAAAAAAAAAAAATAAGCAAAACCAGGTGTTCTGAAATCTTCACTCATGGGATTTCTGCCCTGCCCACCGTTTTGCTCAGAATATGTAGATTTGATTAGTTTTATAAGTTTCCTTCCACCCCCTTCCACTCTGTCTTTTCAAGAAACTGAACATTTCGCATGGAAATGTCTAACCACAACCCATGATTTCTTATAGAAACAGATGGTTTCAGCAGTGCCTTTTTGGACCAGAGGGCACACTTCTGATTTTGAGACGGTGCTCTGGAGACTAGTCACAACATGGCTGCTATGGGGATGTGGCAAAACACAGAACTGAAGAGAGTACAGTCATTGCTTCCTGTTCCCACCCTCACCTCAACTTTCCGGGGCAATCTTATCCTCACCATGGAAAGTCAGCTATGGGCCTCCTAGTCCTGACTGTAGAGATAACAACTAAACTGTGCCGGCCAGTTAAATGAACAAGAAACCTCCCCCCTCCCCATTGCCAATCCTAAACCAAAGCCAAGGCTGCCATCCTGCACCTACTTATTGGGAGTAGGCCCCAAATAAACACAAAGACTTCTGAAGTAGACATGCATACCATTGCACTGTAAATTACAAGGTACAGTGGTACCTTGGTTTACGAACCTAATCTGTTCCGGAAGTCTGTTCTTAAACCAAAGCATTATTAAATCAAGGCGTGCTTTCCCATAGCAGTGGGGGACTCATTTTACAAATGGAACACACTCAACAGGAAGCGAAACATGTTCTGCTTCCAAGGCAAAGTTCACAAACCAAAACACGTACTTCAGGGTTTGCAGCATTCTTAATCCAAGTTGTTCATAAACTAAGCTGTTTTTAAACCAAGGTACCGCTGTACAGTGCCTTCTTAATGTGTACCTGACTTTAAGTTCTGCACAGAAGTAGACACAACCAAGCCTCTTTACAACATTTTCATATTTTGCATTTGCGATTTAGGGAGAGTATAATTTGTAACTTATTGTGTCATAGTATTTGGAGAATTAGGGAGTACCTGCACTCAGACAAACCCACTACAGGAAAGATGCATCCTGGTTGCTAGGGAAAAGGAAAGGGAGATTCCAATAACTACTAGAAAGTAAGACAGAAGCAGGAAAAGGGCACGAAAGGGGAGGGGACAAAAAGAAGCTCTCTTTAGGACCCCAAGGCCCCAGGACCAGCAGGACCTCTTTGAGAGCCCACAACATATTGCCTGGTGTCCCAACAACTCACTTAATAATCACAGCTTTGACTTCCCTCATTGGCTAAAAACTTGATCTGCACATTTTGCTTCATAACTTTCTTTCTAGGAGGACTAAAGATAAACTTAAAAGAAAGAAAGAAAGCTTGGTGTCTGGGGCTCTTTCCATGGTCAACAGTGAACCCCTTTGTGGGTGCCATAGTACCCATGGGCACCTGATCGTCAACCCCCTGACGATGGCATTTACTGATGTAAATAGAAGTGAAGGGCTAAGGAGCCTTCACTGCAAAGAAGTGGAATCAGCTGGGCCATCAAGAACCTAAAATAATATTTGACATATATTTTTCCTAGCCAGCTCAGTCTAGGTAGCATATTATAGAAATATTGCTTTGTGTCTGTACTTACTGTTATTAGTCCATGACTGAAATAAATCATTCATTCAGAAAGAGACATAATTCTAAAGCAACACACACACACACACACACGAGAGAGAGAGAGAGAGAGAGAGAGAGAGAGAGAGAGAGAGAGAGAGAGACAAAAAAGGGCCAGCACTAGGCATGTGACAGAAGGCACAATGCCTTGTGTGCTCTAAAAGGCTTTACTCAGTGAGTAAGTGCCCCACATGTTTCAAGCACAGCTTCCTTGGGGCAAATCAATACTACCCCCCAGCAATGCTTATGACAAAATACCATAAGTTTCACATTGCTCCGGGGAATTCCCAAAGCTGGAAGAGAATGGTGGTGGCATGTAGGGCAAAGAGAAGAGATGCGTGTGATGCATTGAGAGGATGAATATGAAAATAATGTATTCCCCCCCCCCCGTTTACTTTTGAGGCAGCAATATCAAGGATTCTCCTTTCCCCTGCCCAAAGTAGGTAGATCCTTGAAGGAAACCCCTTGTTTACAGAAGAAGGGTTGTTGACAGGCATGCTAATTTCATACTCTCGTTAACCGGCTGGATGAATATTTTCAATACAGAAAACAAATACAGACAGAGTTCCCTTCTACGCATGTCTACGCAGAGGTAAGCCCAACTGAGTGCACTGGGACTTACTCCCAGGTAAGTGAGCACAGGACTGTAGCCTTAATCTGTACTGGAGAAATATTTCTCTTAGAACCCACTGGCTTTTGCAATCTCATTCTCTCTGTGGAAGGAAGGAAGGAAGGATTAAACCCTCTGGGAACAGGAAACGAATGGCTCCATTAGTCAACGTGGTAGCTGTTTCATTTCTGTGTGTTTATTACTTTCATACCTGGTCAAAATGATTTATTCTCCAATCTCCATATTTTATTATTTTGTCTTACACATCTTTCACTAAAGTGACTGACCATAATTCCCAGCGGTCGTTCGAATAATAAAAGAAGTCTGTTAATATGATTTCCTCCATAGGCCATTTAATATTCATTATACCTGGATAACATAAATGATTTATGCAGTGGCAGGAGGAGAAAGGGACCTACGGCTCTGTACGGTGCCGAAATCTTCACGTATGGTTAATAGAGCCTTATTATATCTCAATCATATCAACTGACCCCATTTTGACTGCAAATCTTATTGCCTGAAAATGAGCTTTGAGCACTTCTGAGATGCAAGCCTCTTTTGCTCGGCTGCATCGGTTGCTGGAGCTCATGCCTCCTTCCCTGTTCTCCATCCTGAGAGCCATTTTAATTGCTTAAAACATGATGAATTAATAATGCTGGAAGTAGACTGAGGCAGATCATAGGTGCAAAGAACCGACATGGTGCGTGCGGCTGGGGGGGGGGAACCTTAAGTAGCCCTAGTTACACTTTTCTCTGAAAGTACCAATTTGAACTCCAGTGGCATAAAGCCCAGCCAAATAAGGAAAGCTGAGCAACATTTCCAGAAGATGCTCAGATCCAGCATTTGGCAAGTAGCCCAGATGATGTGATGCCATTGAGAATACGTGCCAAGGGAGCAACGCTCTGCGTTATCCATCCCTGAACAGCGAGGCGGGAGAGCCAGAGAGTTGCAGACATATGGGCTTTGCTCCTTGGTGGGTGGCATTAGGCGGCTGGCACTTTAACATAAAATATGTAGGTGCCATAGGAATACAAAGCTGCTATTAGTCAATAGCAGGTCAGCCCTACATCATATGACACAATGCGATGCAATCTGGAGCAGAGCTTCTGCCTGGCACGAGTCCTGACACGTTCCTACAGTTGGAATAATTTCTGTGCTGTTTATGCTGTGTCATTGAAATTAAAAATAAATGAAATAATAATAATAATAATAATAATAATAATAATAATAATAATAATTTATACCCCACCCTTCCCCGCCAAACCGGGCTCAGGGCAGCTAACACCAATAAAATCACAACAAAAACATAAAACAATTCATTAAAATACAGATTAAAATACAATTTAAAATTAAATCTAAACTGCAGGCTCATTTTTAAGTAGCCCACCAATCACACCAAAAGAACGAAATTTATTTTTATTAAAAGAAATCCAGCTTATAGGTTAGTCTGCAGGACTGGTGGGTCAAGGTTTAGATGAGGCATAGGCATACTCTGGCCCTCCAGATGTTTGGGGCTAGAATTCCCATCATCCCTGACCACTGGTCCTGTTAGGTAGGGATGATGGGAATTGTAGTCCCAAACATCTGGAGGGCTGGAGTTTGCATATGCCTGGTTTAGATTGTCTAAAGATGCAATCCTATACCCAGCTACCTGGTAGCATGTCCTGTTAAACCCAATGGGACCTCTTTTTGAGTAGACACATTTAGGATTATACTGTAAGCACTTGCTGTAGCTCTGTCTGTGGAACCAAACGTGATTGCCCCCAACTTCTGCCATGTTATGGGATTGCCTGAGAAAATGTTTGATACTTGAGAATGTATATGATACTCTACACTACTTACTTCAAATATAGGGATGCAGGTGGTGCTATGGTTTAAACAACTGAGCCTCTTGGGCTTGCCAATTGGAAGGTCAGCAGTTCAAATCCCAGCGACAGAGTGAGCTCCTGTTGCTCTGTCCCAGCTCCTGCCAACCTAGCAGTTTGAAAGCACACCAGTGCAAGTAGATAAATAGGTACCACTGTGGTGGGCAGGTAAATGGAGTTTCCATGAGCCATGGCTTCTGTCACGGTGTTCTGTTGTGCCAGAAGCAGTTTAGTCATGCTGGCCACATGACACTGAAAAGCTGACTCCCTCGGCCTAAAGCGAGATGAGCACCACACTCCATATTTGCCTTTGACTGGACTTAACCATCCATGGTTCCTTTACCTTTTTTTCCTTTACTTCATAGCTATCTATCATTAATATGGCAGGGGTAGACTAGATGACGCTTGGAGTACCTTCCAACTGTTCAATTCTATGATATATGAAGTATCACTTAATGTGGGTTAGGAATAGCAACAGATTTTAAGAAACCTTCATTATGGATAGTTTAAGGGCAAATAATTTTTCAGTTCCCACTGTTTCCATTCATGGTTATGGGTTTATATAATCTGTATTAATTATTGTGATACCACAGGGGGTGGTAATTATGTAGGTTGGTTAATACAGGGAACAAGGATGTGATCCTGCACATGTAATTATTCTGTGCTTTCAGAATTGTACTATGGGCTCCTCAAAAGGCCTCTCGCCCCCTGAGTAATAAGTTTCACCTGTGAGTGGTCCTCATTGATGGAAGTGTCTGCAGAAAATGAGCCATTCCATTTGTCATGCCAGGCTCCCAGTCCAGGTGCTAAATATGATGTGTGTGTTTTTTGTATTAAATGCAGTGGCTGTGGCAGATTAACTGTGCTAACTTCTCTGAGCAGTTGCATTATCAGCGATGTAGCAAAAACCCATAAACCAAATTGTAAGTAACTCTTCCCTTTTTGTGTCTCTTGGAAGATTACACGATACGGCTGCCAAACAAGCCTTGCAAGCTGCCATACCAGCTGGAAATACTTCTGTTTAGTATAATGTAAGTGTGATTCTCAACAGCTTTTAAAGTTATGACTAATTCTATTTAGCTTCATTGTGAAGCAGTGCCGCTGGCCAGCCAATGGCATAGCCATTAAATGAACGGAATGGCTCTGGAATTGTCAAAAAGTCTCTCTTAACCTGCATTTAATGAGGCTATTTCTGCTCTATGGTTCTCCTGCCAGAAGTAGAGAGAGGAATATAATACGTTGCATACACCCACATGCTAGTTTCTTATGGAAAAATCTGAGCGCAACTCAGTTGTGGAACTTCTGAACAATACAATAATAGCAAGTGTATTGTTAGATCATGAACCTTCAGGTTTGGGTCATTCAAAACACCATAGTTTTACAGTGCAAGCAACATATAGTATTATAATTAACATTGTACCATACCTAATTATACTTTCCTTCCTTTTGGAATTCATGATTTCTTCCCTCTCCATTTACAATAGTGGTGCATCACATTGAGGATAATGCTAAACAATGTGCTAAAGGTATCTAAATTATTTTCTATTTTTGGGTAGTCTGCCTCTGGGTGACTAAGGACAGAAATGAAAGAATAGGACCAGGCAGCAGAGAGTTCTCCTGGCCTTGCAGAAAAATGTGAGTGCTAACTATGATTCCTTTCAAAGTTAACATGGAAACTGCAGGTAGCAAGAGACCAAAAGGAAAACGATAACTTCTACGCAGTATGGGGTGATTTTTTTTTTTTTGAACACACAGGTAGTGAGGCACATGGAAGAAGTAGTGGTTGGGGTGAGTAACATTGTTTGGAATACTTGAAGTATACTTAAAATTGTTTTCGATATAATGTCTTCCTTCCTTTCAATGAGATTGGATGATGTGTTATTTTATGGTTTTTAAGAATGTTTAGAATATCTGCTGCGTGTCAAATAAACTATTTTTAAATACAAAAACAAAACAAAACTATGATTCCTTTCCTCCATTTTTCAAAGGTTCATAGATACTTCCCTAATATCCATATTAATCTAGGATGCTGGGTTGGCAGACACAGCCAATTCCAACTCGTGTTCTGCCAAATATGTCTTCAGCTTCCCCAGCCCAACCCAACCCATTCTCCATCGTTTGTGTGTACGTGTGAACAGAGGGGGAAAGCCAAAGGTTTGGCTTTCTCTCCCTCTACTCATTTCCTTCAGCGACTTGTGGGGGCTAACAGCGAGCAGAAGGAGGGGGTGAAGTTCTGTCCCTTTGGCCCTAATGTAACATTATGGATTATTGTGCAATTCCACTTGTTCTTATTTATTCCTGGCAGCTTGGCCCCCAGCAGAGCTCTCATAGTAGTTTGCAACACATACAATTAGATAAAACAAGAACGTTACCAGAAGGAAAACACTTAGACGGCACAGAGGGACAATGCATTAAATAACAACAACCCTGCAGCGCCCTGCTCAGCCAGCAGAGCTCTGCTAAGAACCAGTTCTTGGGGCAGAAACAGACATCTGTGTACATTTTTCTTAAACGATAAGCTAAGACGTCATATGGGGCCCAATGTTTTCATGTAATCATAGAGTTGGAAGGGACATTGGGGTCACCCAGTCCAAATGGTTGTGCAGTGCAGGATGTGCAGTGCGGGATGCACCTGCAGCATCCCTGGAAGACAGGTGGCTGGTACAGCCTCCAGGGAAGCTGAGCCCACCACCTGCCCCATTGCTCAGCAGCTCTTACCACCATGTTTCCACCCTAACCTTTAGCTATTTGGTTCTCTCTTTGTGCTCTGGAGTAGGAGTCCTGGCTGCTGGTGTTTAACCCTCTCCATTCACACCATGCTTTCCGTTCATGACATTTTTCTGATCTCAGGCCTTGTTTACACCATACATTTAAAGCACTAAATAGAAAATTCTTTCCAGTAGCACCTTAGAGACCAACTGAGTTTGTTCTTGGTATGAGCTTTCGTGTGCATGCACACTTCTTCAGATACCGAAAGCTCATACCAAGAACAAACTCAGTTGGTCTCTAAGGTTCTACTGGAAAGAATTTTCTATTTTGTTTCGACTATGGCAGACCAACACAGCTACCCACCTGTAATTTAAAGCACTGTTATACCACTTGAGCAGAATGATTTAACGATCAATCGTTCTTCCCAGGGAACTCTGGGAATTGTAGCTTTGTGAGGGAAATAGGGTTCTGCGAATGATCTTGGCAAACTATTGTTCCCAATACCTGTAACAAATTACATTTCCCAGGACTCCCTAGGTGCAAGGTGCAGAAGTGGTCTCAGTACCAAATGTATTCACATCCACAAAACACACTGTGTGTGTGAGAGAGAGAGGGGGGGGGGAGGGAGAGAGAGCGCTTGCATGATAAGTATACTTGTATTCCTCCTTCTTGGAACTAATAGCCACCAGGCATAGAGCAGGTCACTCAGTCAGGGGATGGGAAACTTCCTCTTTCCCAGTGCTTCTGTTCCAATGAGAATTAGAGCTCTCCACAATAGCTTGTGTGTGTGTGTGTGTGTGTGTGTGTGTGTGTGTGCGTTTTAAAAAAACATGGAAGTCCCACATCTCAGCTGTTTTGGCCCTTAACTATTCTTTCAAAGGCTGAGATAAGGGTGGGACTGACAGACCACACCAGAGGAACTGAATCTAACGAACAGGATGCCACCACCAAAATCATATGGAACAGGCTTGTTGTATATTACTTTTCTAGCACTAAATTAAGAAGCCTACTGGCACAGTAAGGAAAGCATTAGGAAAGTAAGCCTGAGTACCCAGGGACAACTTAATTAAAGCAAATGGAAACATCCTCTGAAAAAACTAGGGAGAGAGAGAGAGTATTAAGCATTTCAAAGTTCTTCTGCTGTTCTAGTCTGATATGCAGAATAAAACAACTCAATCTGTATGTCTTTCGAGATTGGCAGTGTTCAGAGATACTTTTATCCAAAGCCCCAAACAGTGACATGCCAGGAATTTCTCAGTATGTGCCGACTTCCTCTGAGGAATTCTTCTGTGTTGCAGATGTTTTCTAAAGGAAAGAAAGCTGGGCCACAGCCTTGTACCACCAGACAAAGACTTGTCTTACATGCCACTCCCAACCTCTAAGCAGTGTGAGATCCCAGGGAGTTCAAGGCATGCTTTATCCAGGGTTTGTGTCTCCTTTTGGGAATGAGGCACAGTGGCGACTGTGGTGTCTTTAGGATGCATGGTTTATTTACACATATATACACCCTGAGTCTGTGATGGAGCGGTTCAAAGCATTACACTTCAAGAGGGTCCTGACTTCTTTCATAGCCACGACAGCCTTGGACCTAAGCAGATCCCACCCACTGATTTCAAATGTATTGGTTGTGATGCCAGGCCTTTTGGGCAAAGTGCTCCCTTTTTGTGCCATGTTCCCAATGCCAGAGTTCTTCCTATGTTCAGTTAGCATTATAGCACTATGCATCTTATATTGCTGTAACCCATCGTGGGATCTTCTGGTGAAACACACGTGGCTGTGATATGTTTGTGCACAGCTTCATGTCTTCAAGATGTACCAGCACAGGAGACAGGCAGGATCCTGTGGCCACTGCAGTAACCACCAGAGCCTAGGACTGTGCTGCTAATATTGAAGACATTAATTCTGTACTTTGGGAAGACAGCCATTCCTCCATTCTTGGAACTGTTTCAGAATTATTAGCAGAAACTGAAAATGTGACAATTACAGAGAATAAATGAAATGGAATCAAATTCTCTGTGTCAGTTCATAGCAGCGGTTTCCAGACATCAACAAGTCACTTGAAACACCATTATGCACTCTCCCTTGACCTGAACTGGGAGTCTATTTCACTCTCTGATGGAAGAGTAATTTTCTTGAAATGGGCCATGTGACCATTTCACTTCAAACCAGCCTCTGGAAGCCTTGACTGCTATTTTGCACACTCCTTTTCACCACCCCGCCTCTCCCGAGGAGCTCTCTTAGACCCTGAAATCTCAGCACAACAACATATTCCTTGGCAACGCATTTCACTCTAGTGTCTTTAGCTTCATTAGTAGGCAAGGCAGATGCCCAGTCACTGTCTGCAGCACATACATTTTTATATAAGGCTCTGTTGTTTATATATTTTGGAAGCCCTTGCCTAGAGAGAGCAAGCATTCATTACCGGCCAAACATTTGTAAGTGAAATTCGCTTGTACTTACAAGTGCTATATTTATTTTAGCTTGCTGCATGGCTTTCTTTATTTTAATCTCATCATGAATTATGCTTACAGAGAGATGGAAAGAGAGAGAGGGAGAAAAGCAAATCTCCTTGGGGACCTTTCCCCTCTGAATATATTCCAGATGCTCAAATGTCAATGGCAGAGCTGCTTACAATGTAGCACTTGTCAGCTTGGATACTTTAAAAATGCTCCAAAGTTTTAATTATACTGCAGAAGCCACAGCTCATTAACAATTGTTTTCTTGTCTAAGGTCTCTGTATGGGCAGTAAGGTGATACGGCCCAGAAAAGGAGCTGCAGGTATATGATGTGGTGGTTTGGCCATGTGAGCTTCCTGGACGCGGGTGGCGATGTGGTCTAAACCACTGAGCCTCTTGGGCTTGCCGATTGGAAGGTCGGCAGTTCGAATCCCTGCGACGGGGTGAGCTCCTGTTGCTTGGTCCCAGGTCCTGCCAACCTAGCAGTTCGAAAGCACGTCAAAGTGCAAGTAGATAAATAGGTACCATTCTGGTGGGAAGGTAAATGCCATTTCCGTGCACTGCTCTGGTTTGCCAGAAGCAGCTTAGTTATGCTGGCCACATGACCCGGAAGCTGTACGCCAGCTCCCTTGGCCAGTAAAGCGAGATGAGCACCACAACCCCAGAGTCATCTGCAACTGGACCTAATGGTCAGGGGTCCCTTTACCTTTACCTTTAAGCAGGTCTGGCCATGTGAGCTTCCTGGATGGGAGATGGCCTGGCAACTCTTTGTAAGCTACTTGGAGTTCCTTAGCAGGACATGTGATAAATTAACCATTTCATGATGAGGACATCTTTGCTTGAAGCCAACTCTGAGAAGGGTAGAACTCTCTATCTCAAACTCTTGACTGAGGCTCTTTCCCATCCCTACCAGGCAACAACACACAGTTAGTACGTACCTGAAAAGAGTTGTTAGCCTTGGGTGCTTGGAACAGCCTTCCCTTTCTGTCACATGTGGAGACCAGGCAACTAGAACAACACAAGAGGGACACCAGCAAGCATCTGAGAGCCTGTTGATAGTGGCATCCAGAGGGGTCTCAAGAAAATTGTTTTGGTGATTACTTGTTTGCCCTAAACTCCAGGATAGTTACAATCTTTGATTCTAACTGGATAAGATTTCTTCTTCTTCTTCTTAAGTAACTCTCATTGTTTAGTTTGGGAAGGTTTTCTTTTATTATTGCCTGCCTCCCCACCCCAATGCTGAGATTCTGCTGTCTTGTCGGTGTGACTGATGACTGACTGGGTTATTTATTCTGTTTTATTATATTCTATCTTTTGTTGTGTTAAGCAGTGGATCATTGGGGCAAGATGTGGTATATGAATAAACAGACCCTAACCCAACTCTGACACACCCAATTGTTGGTACAATCCCACAGCATATGAAAAGCAAAACACAACATATCCAGCCATTTCAGTGTAGCTAAAATGACCATCACAATGTGGATGGGTTCACTGTCTGCTACTTTGCATAGATCCCATTTGTTAGATGCCTTCCAACCCTTGATAATAAGGTCTTTTATAATAAGGTTGTCTCCAGTCTCTTGGCATGCAGAACTCAGAGTGGGAGGCTTTATTTCAGTTAAGATACATCTTTGTCAATGGCATGTGCTGTTGCCTATGAAAATTCACCTTGAACAATAATAGCACGAGTTTTTTGTACTAAATATGAAGGCCTTCAAAAATGCCTCTGCTGAGGAACAAAAAGAACTTTAACCATAATTTTGTCATTTTAGTTCCTGTGATTTTTTTTTAAAGGATGATTTGCTGCCATCTCTTTCACAGACAAGGTTCTGCTCTTCAGATTAGACTGCAATTGAGTTTCTGTTAGCAATAGTCCCAGCACCACCTGTTTAGCTGTCCAGGCATAGGAAATTCATATATCCAAAACTGGAAATATTCCAAGTAGCTTTCTGGTGTGTGTATTCATAGCAAAACCAACAGTTGCTTCAGTATCACCCTTCATGGTGTACACCCACACACAAACCCTTTGAGATCGTGGGGGAAACTAGATGACACGCGAAAGGCGTGTAAAGTATCTGGGCTTTTGGTTGTTGCTAAATAGCAGCCCTGGGGGGAGCATCAGGATTGGGACTGTGGCTCACAGATGGCCATTTAAGGCTGTCTTGCTGCACCGTAGCCCTAGTGAATACAGTGGTACCTCGGGTTAAGAACTTAATTCGTTCTGGAGGTCTGTTCTTAACCTGAAACTGTTCTTAAACTGAGGTACCACTTTAGCTAATGGGGCCTCCCACTGCTGCCACACTGCCGCACCGCGATTTCTGTTCTCATCCTGAAGCAAAGTTCTTAACCCAAGGTACTATTTCTCGGTTAGCGGAGTCTGTAACCTGAAGCGTCTGTAACCCGAGGTGTCTGTAACCCGAGGTACCACTGTATTGGCCACAGATGCTATTTGATGTGGGATGGAAGCTGTCATGGGCTTCCATAGCAGTTTATCTCCTGAGTCCAGGGTGGTGGTAGTAGTCAGGACCACAGTATTACTTCTGCTTTAGAGGATCCCTCCTTCACTTCAGATTGACACACTTTGGTTCTGAATTCAAGATTCATCTGAAGCAATTGCACACCCATAATTTATTTATTGCATTTTTTATCCCACCCGTTTCTCCAAGGAACCCAAGGTGGAGTACATTGTTTGCTCCCCTCTTCAAGTGATCCTCACTGCAACTGTGCATGGTAGGTTAGGATGAGAATGACAGGGCCAGGGTCACTCAGTGAGTTTCATGGCTGAGTGCAGATTTGAACCATGGTCCACCAGGTCCGAGTGCAACCCTCTACTGCTAAACCACACTGGCGTACACAATTTTAACTGTTGATATTCATTCTGCATTTTAGTGTAGCTCTCTTTCAGAAACCAATAGGAATTCCTATCCATTGCCTCTTACTTTTGGATCGAAGCAAGATGATGACTAGTTCTGCATCAAATTAGAATTGTTCTGTGACAAAGAATTGCTTAGGTGACAAAGCTGATGGTTGGCCAAGGCAGAATGCACCTGCTCTTACACGTTTCGAGCCCAGGTGTGCTTGCTTCCATTTAAAAACAGTTGACCTGATGGGTTTGAGAAGTAATCCCTTTTATTGTGTGAAGTAAATTATTCACTGCTAGCCTTTAGAGAAGTAACCTCCTCCTTCTGTACCTTAGTGGTTCTAACAGAGGGAATAATTTTGCATTGCCACCTGGTTCTGAGTCACGGATATTTTGAGAAACCTGCTTCCTCTTGAAAGAGCATAATAGTTAAGCTGAGAATGGACCCATTCCAGAACATTACACAGCGCTCCTGAATTGGGAAAAGGAACAAAAGCTCAGGTACACTTTTTGTAAGGTGATTTTCTGGATTGGAGACATAGCACTGGGCATAAGTGCAAATGATTTGTATTCAAGGTTGAGACTGCAGTGCTGGCAGTAATTCCTATGGAACCAAGCAAGAGTAGACATGCAAAGGGTTGCACTGTAAGTCAAGCAAGTGCCTGCAATAAGACCGCCAAATGGCTGAAACACTGTAAGAGCTCTCTCTTTCCCATTTTTCTTTTTAAGACCCCACATAGATTAAATAATTGATATAGAGCACTTCTGTGTTATCCTCCTTCTTTGGGATTGACACAATTAGTTCTCTCCAGGAACAGCATTTTTGTCCCCCCACCCCCACCCCCACCCCGGCTTTTGAATGGCTAGTTTGTAGTCATTCACATGGCTTTCATCACAATTGTGACACCATGCACTCAGGAGCAAATTGATACCACCTAATTAAATTAAGGCATTTAAAATTATTGTATTTTCAGCTGGTTGAATGTTTTTATTTCTCTCACTTTTACAATGTTTTGTGCTCCTTTAATGTTGTGTTGCAGATTTTAAATGATGCACACTGTCCTGAAATCAATTTCTGGATGAAGGTGTGGCTTATTGTCTCTATATATACTAACTAGGTGCTGTCCACCCCCCTTGTCACTTGCGCCAAAGCCTCACTTACCAGGGTCGCACAGCTGCAGCTTCTGGCGTGATCATGTGAGAGCCCCAAGATATCTCACTTGAGCCTGGAAGCTGCTGCAGCCACTTCTGCTTTCGGTAGCAGTAGGGGCGTGCTAATGGAGATGCTCCTTGAATTCAACCACCTGAAGCATCTGCCATAGTCCTCCTCATGAGCAGGTCGGCAGTGGGAAAGGGCAGCTGACTGAGTACCTTGCTTATTTTTTGCTGCTAATGTTTCTAGCACAAACTAGGAAACAGCAGTCAGGAAGGTGATTGCTCGGACAAAGTCATGAAAATGTGTTATCCAGTCACTGTTCCACCCCAACAGCAACTTGTTCAGTTCATCGGTATTTTGGAAAGCTTCAGTGTTCGCTCTGAGTGCCTGCTCTGTTTTAGTGCCCCTGAAATGTTCTTGAGAGATTAGGATAACTTTGAGCTAAAACAAAAGAAAAGAATAAGCAGAAGTAATTTATTGCGAGCAATACAATCGCGGAGAGGATTATGTTGATAAGGGAATAGTCCTGGAAGATGGTAAATTCAAAAAGGAGTCCAACAGTAATGCACTGCATCTTTGAAAAGTACTTATATAACAACTGAGCACAAGAGGGTGCCCCCCCAACACAGTTTGTTCATTTCATCATTTGCAAAAACTATCATGAAAACATTGTTGCTTTTTGATATACCCATTTGTGAGACTGATCTAAAAAAGAAAAGAAGGGAAATCCATTCTAATGAAGTATTTTCCATAGTTAATGAATTTATTTTGGAAGTGGATTTCAGGCAAAGCAGAAATATTTGAAAATGAATAACTGCAAACCAATCAAAGCATTATACTATTATAGTTGGGTAGCTATGGCAACAATGACAAAAAGAAACCTGGAGGTAAGAAGCTGAAAAAATATTGCACCATGGATCTCAATTCATTACCAGCAGTGCCAGATCTACACGTTTTGCTATACAGGTCAAATGTCTGCACTGTCACCCATACCCACCCACCCACAATCTATTGATATGTATGTATGTATGTATGTATGTATGTATGTATGTATGTATGTATGTGTGTTTCTTTGTGTGTAAATACATATACTAAAACATTTTTCTTGATTTGCAATTCATGTACTTAAAGTGTTCTTCATTAAACATTTCCCCAAGGTTATACAAAACATTTCCCCAAGGTTATACAAATTTTATGTCACAAGGGCCACAGTCCTATACTTGCTTCACTTTTGTAACTACTGTAGAATGATTAAAACTAATTGGGTTTAATTCTAAGTAGATATGTATACCACTGTACTGCATTTAAAGAGAGAGGATATGGAGAAAGGTCAAATTACTCTTGACTTTCTGTCTTTTATTACAGAGACCCTTACACATGGAAATTTTTGGAGAATGGAAGGCAAAAACAAAAGGTGAATAAAATAAAATAAAATCCTCATTAATGCTCAGGTCTGGAAAATAAATCACAAGTATTATACCACCACAGAAGATCATTCAAGTTCTCAAGTGTTTGGAACAAGGGAGGGAAGAAACAGGAGCAGGCTTAAAAAATAATAATCAAGGACAAAAGAGCAAACTTGTTGATAGGATCTCAAGAGAAAGGGGGTGGGTTCCAAAAACAGATTCAGAAAACCCTGAGCACTTGAGTATTTTGAATTATGCAGGAAGATCTCAGAACAAAATCTTGAGAAAAGTGCACCAGGGCAGCAAATGAAGGTAATGAGCTGCAGCTGATCATAGAGCCTGTGCTTGTCCAATTCCACACATCCATGTGAAGTGACCTAGCCCAATCCTTTCCCATGCCTTTTTGTCACCAGGGGACCTCACTAGCCATTTCCCCATGGCCACCTGTTGCTCTTGTGTTTCTGGGAAGGGTGCCCCACTCACTCCAATGATGCCTAAGTCTGCCAGTGGGAGTGCTGCATTGCTATAGCATGCCAGCTGCTCTTGGAGATTACACTTCCTGACCCCTTCTCAACCAATCCTAGGCACGTGTATCTGCACACAGTTGCAAATGCATGCTCATGCTTCTTCAGTATTAGATACATTATGCAGACTGAGGATCAGATGGTGCTAATTTGAACCTCTCTGGGCAAAAAGAGCAGTGAATGTTAGTTCCGTTATCCTGTCGTTAGCTGTCAGGATGCTGTCAGCGGCTCCCGGCTGGTTGCCCAGGAAAGTATAAAGACAAGGAAAAGTTTCTTACAGTCCTTTTTTATTTGAAACTTTGCAGAGAGAGGCTATAGAACCCAGCCTCTTGGATAATGGCATTGTCCCATGTGAATCTCCATCCGTCTCTCCCACTTCCTCATTTGTCGTCATTATCACCTCCTCTGTCTTTGAACTCTTTGCTCTCCTACTTTTAAGGCTCGCAGGGTTCTGGGAGATAGTGGGTCTGGAATACTACCTAATGACAACGTGTCAGCCAGCTGTTGCTCTGGCTCCCCCAGGATTTCCCAACTCCACCCCATCTGCTGTGACCTCCCTCAAATCCCTGTTGTATATCTGTACTGTCTTCCTTTTCCTCCTCCCTGGAAGGGTCAGGATGGGGAGGCAGCCTCCACCATTCCTCCTCTGCCCAGTCCCTGACATTAGCGTTGATTCTTGTACTAACCATCTATTGCTATGTCCTTTTGAAAACTTCCATCAACACTTCAGGTATGAAGGCCACTTCATGGCCTTGTAGTTGGTCCACAATAGTGAGGAAAGCAAATAAACAAAGCGCTGCTCTGAAAACAATCAAATGATACAGCAAAAACATTCCCTTTGAGGGTCACATCTGAAAGGTGGGAAGCAAGAGACCCTGACCTGTTTGATGAGAACCTTGGAAAACAAAGCAAAATGAAACCCAAGATAAACAATATTTTCACAAGCCCGTCACTCTTGGAGCACTGTGGCATGTTCAGCTTCATATCACTTCACCCCAGGGTGACATATTTGAAGCTGGAGCGATGTTTGTGGTAAATAGATTTGGTGGAGGCAGATTTTCTGAAATGCCTGTCAAAGAGGGGTGGAGCACAACACAGGTTAATATTCATTTGCCCTCTTTAGGTTAAGCCTTTCTTTAGAAGAAACATTTTCTCTTTCCATGTTCAGGATGTTATATAAAAGACCACCTCTTCTTTCGGAAGAAGATTCAGCTTTGCCCATGTTGTTCCACATGCTCCTTGACCTGTAATAAGACCATCTCTCAAGAACTTTATTCACAATTTCCCAGAGGTACAGAATCATAGCGAATCTTGACATTGGGTAGGCATCATTTCTACCAGCTGCAAGAGCAGGAATAGATGCTGTTGGGCAGCTGTGGGGAAGCTTTGGACTACAGTTCCCAGCCACCCCTGGCTATGCTTGCTGGGTCTGATGGAAGTTGTAGTTCAACAACATCTATAGAGGGCCAAAGGTTCCCCATCCCTGCTGTAAGGCTTAGTCAATGTTATGTTATATTGTATTAAGGGCTCCCATGAACACCTTCATACATTGAAAGCAGGAGTGAGGGGATTTCAGGTTTGTGACGGTTAGCTACACTTGCCACTGTTACTGTGTGTGTTGCTTGTGTGTCTGGCAGGTGTGTCTCAGTTTTGTGCATGTAGGGCTCTTTCATGCAAGAGGGAATCCTGATTGGTCCAGAGGAGCTGTTCACACATGCATTGGCATGAGTGGAGGGCTGCTTCACATGCAATTGGTGGGGTGCATGAGAACATCCCTAGAACCCCAGATAATGCTTTCAGTGTGTGAAGATTTATTTTGACACCAAGGCAAAAGATCAAATTAAGATGTCTTCCTTTAGAGGTACCCAATGAGCCTTATTACATTGCAGCATAAGCGATGCTGGTATCTCACTCCATTTTCATGCCATCAGTGAGTTTGTCTCTTCTTAGATCACTGTTTCCCAAACTTGCGTCTCCGGTTGTTGTTGGACTACAACTCCCATCATCCCTAGCTAGCAGGAGCAGCGTTCAGGGGTGATGGGAATTGTAGTCCAACAACAGCTGGAGACCCAAGTTTCAGAAACACTGTGAAGGGCCACAAAAGCAAAGGCTGTCCATTGACCATGCTGGCTGGAGCTGATTGGAGTTGAAATCTAACCACACCTGGAGAGCGGCCCTTTCCACATAAAGACTCATTCTTCCTTTTAGCCCACCAGAACCTCCACTCCTTATTGGCCATGTCAGCCTTTGCCTGCCTGATGCCCTCCAGATAGCTTGGACTATGGCAGCCTTGTTGGCTTTGGCTGGTGGTGGGAGTTGTAGTCGGAAACATCTGGAGGGCACCAGCTTGGCAAAGGCTGCGCTGCACCTTTCCCAGTAAGTAGGCAGGCAAGTGTCTGATGCAGTTAACCAGAAAAAGCCATATTACACTGGCAGCTCCTTTTCTTGACCTTTCAATATCATCACTATATGCATAAAATTGAGAATGTCGCCTGCAGCACGAGCCCTGTTCTGCAGCACTTAAGAACTGTCATGGCAGTGACCTGCATGTTGATGGGCTGTTTCCTCACCCCCAGTTGTTGTTGTTGTTGTTGTTTTGTTTAAAGTTGGGCATTTGGATGAGGAGAGGGGAAGACAGAATCACTTAGGCTTAACCTTTGCATCGGTAAGGCAACGCTACCAGCATTCTCCCTTTCCATAAAAAACCATGCGACACGTTCCAATTTTCAAATATTAAGAAGGGGGAAAGACATTTGGTCGAATGCTATGCGGTATCTGTTGCTTAGGCAACCACCTCCTTGGAAACTACACGGCATTCTCAGCATGCCTGTATATCAATTCATCTCATGTTCTGAAAGAGAAAAACCTGTGGTTTAGCAGGAACAAACATACAAATACGATGAGTCATAACAATGAGCAAAGGAGAGGAAGAAGTGGGGTGTTTATCACCTGAGGCTGAAATCTTGCACAGAGTTACACTGTTTTACATACACTTGGCACCTGATGTCCGGTTTAGGTATCTTCACCATCTGATGTCTGGTCAGAAACTTTCAGCTCCAGGCAGCTGTGGATGGTGTGATGGGGCAGAGATGCTTAAGTGACCTCACAGCAGGTGGGTGCAGTGCAAATGCACTGGTAGAAGCACCAGGTTGGTTCTACTGGTGCGTTTGCACCATGCCAACCTCACTGATGCTTCAGTGTGGCAGTGACTCACCTGCTGGGAGGTCAGGTAAGCTCTTCTGTCCCATCATACTTTCTGCTACTGGCTCCAGGGCCATTGCAGTGGTGTCACCCTCACTGTGAAGCACCTTGTAAAATAAGGCCTGCCTCCCTGCCTCCCTCCTGATATTAGGATCTATGTAAAAACAACAACCATAAATACCTTTAAAAGAGCAACACACAAATGCATTAGGACAGTAGTTCCCAACTGGTGGTCCATGGACTCAGGAGGTCTTCATAACCCACCCAGGGTCCCGTGGCACCATTCACAATGCAAAGACTACCACAGAGGTATCAAAATGTTCAAAAGTCAATGGCTTGGCTTTTGAAAAACAAGGGGTCTGCAGTAATTAGCTAATTGGGAACCACGGCATTAGGATGTTGAGATGATGCATGTGAACTGGTTTAGAGTGGTTGGTTGCTGGGGCTCATCTGTGGGTAGATTGATTTTAAGACAGCATAATTTTAAATTTCTTAACAGGATTATTGAAATCCAGGGGAAGTGAGATATATTTGAGTCCCGTTGATTTCAGTGGTAATCCTTTGGAAAAATTGAGTGTTCTTAAAGAAAAAAGTTATTTTTCTGATAACACCTTTTTGTCCTGCTCCCCATGCTTTTAGGGTCTTTGTAGGGAACCTGGACTGCACCCACTGGCCATGACTCAATCTACATCCCTATTATTAGTGGGATGTCTGGAAAAGGGCACCTTCCATGTGCACAGCTGTATGCATGTATGTGTTCAACCTGATATCTATGCTCCCAGTTTTCAGTTGGCCCAATGAATGTGCGGTTGTCAGGGGCATGGACAGTGGTGTCATCGTCCTGGGACTGGACCCTGCCATCTTCTTCAGGGTATGAGATTCAGAGCTCTAAAAGGGGGGATTGCATAAAGGCTCGGCCCCAGAAAGCAGGTTGTACAAGATGAACCTATGGTACTAGTGTCCCTCTAGTCCAAGGAAGTTACATTGCAGTCCTCTGACTCAGAGAACACCATTGCAGAAGACCCAAGATAATCACAGTCTCCCCCACTTTATCAGAGTGAGATTGCTGGTGTGTGCTGAGCCTTTTTAACTAAAGAGGCACTTTTCAGTAAGGGCAGAACTTAACAATTGCGATAGAACTGCTGCTGCTATGGAAGGCTCAGTCCAAAGCTCACTGTTGCTGAAGCAACATCAGAATTACCTCACCTTGAGCAGGGTGTGGTGATGCTCTCTTCCCTGTTCCCTTCCTGGGTGTGGACTAAATGAATGGAACACCTGAAGAGAAATTACTCAAGCAGTCACCAACCAATCTGACTCTGCAGAAAAAGCTGCAACAAATTTCCCCATCCTGAATTTGTGACCAACTCACAGTTAAGAGAGCAGGACTCATTCCCCACTGCAGATAATGCTATGAAGACATTTCAGGGACAAGGACAACAAAAAACCCAAAAATTCATGGGGAGCCAATCAGTGAATTAATATAACAAAATAACATTATGGCAGTGAAATGCACCTATTGGTTCCACCCAGGCAAAAACTGGAAATTGATTTTCATCCTTGCCTCAGGATATATTTCTTCTTGCCAGCTAAGAAAGCATTGAGGTCAAAATGGAAACACATTTGCCAATAATTTAAAGAGAAAATAGTGTAAAGTAATTCCCTCGCAGGAGATATTGCAGCTTCATTTGTAGAAAGTTTCAAATGAGGGAAACTGAAAACTCAACTTAGAAGGTTACAAGGCTATTAGATGCCAGTGAGTTTTGGGATCTAGTATGAAACAATAGAGTCTATTGTCCTAGATAAAGAGATTGATCACTAACTCTTCAAGAGGCAACTATTCCACAGTATGAGTAGAATTTTAATTTTTATTATGGATCCTTTTCTATCAAGGATTCAGGTCTGGTTTTGGCATGGAAACTGCCTTGGTCTCCTGGGGGATAATCTTTGCCAGGAAAGGGGCAAACCCTGTTGATTCTCCTAGATCTCTCAATGACTCCTGAATCCTGATACCCTTGAACATGACATTGTTTGGGAGAGGTGGTGGGAATGCTCAATCAGTGCCTGGATGCCAACATGGGTTGGATGAGGCGCAGTAAGCTGTAATTCAATCCAGACAAGATGGAGATACTTTTGAAGGGTTTATCTGCCCAGGTAAGTGGCATTCAGCTTGTTCCAGAGGGGTTGCACTCACCGTAAAGGATCAGGGTAACCATCTGATCCATTTTTATTGCTGAAGGTTCAGCAACTTAGGCTGGTATGCCAAGTGCAGCCTTGCTCCAGTTATCCATACATTTGGGTGATTATATGGGCCTGCCTTTGAAATAATTCCGAATAGGAGTGCAAGATTGCTAAATAGGACTGGATGATTTGAGCACATCATACCAGTATTTCATTGTCTTCACAAGCAGGACCTGAGTGGAACTCTCCACACCTGTGATTTCCTGCAGCTGGTATTCAGAGGCATGCACAATACTTCTGACATTAGATTCAAAGCACCATTTATAAAGTGTGTGCTCTACCACTGAGTTTATGGATCTTAATTATTCTTGCTATATGTTCTGGAGTATTCAACTTTCTGAGCATAAATATTTTCCATGCTACAAGACACAAATTGTCCTAACAAATTAGTCTCAGGGAGAGGATTACCAAATTGTATAACCATTTCCCTACCACCTCACCAGATTCAATGGTGCTTGAAAACTCCTCTAACCTTTTCAGATTCCAAGCTTAACATGCAAACACTCCAGATCTTCACAAAAGTCAGCTTAAGGAAACCATTTATTATTTATGAACCTTCAGGTCATGCATGAACTTTCTTGATGTCCAATGGATCTTTTTGGAGATTTGTTGGTTGTTGTCATATTAAAATTTATTTGGTTTTTCTTAGCGTGTGAGGGAGAGTGAAGATTCAGACATAATTAGGAAAATCTTCTTTAAATGTCTGTCGCCTCCTCTTCCAGCAGACTCTTGACATTTTCACTAATGTCATTCACAATGGTGATATTTACATTGTATGTCTTAGCGACACATTTTATTATTCCTTCTCAGTCCATGTTTTGAGGTTAGAAACCATACTAAATGCAGTCTGTAACCAAATGCAGAGCGTCACAAATAGAACATTCAAGCCTGGGTGACTGTACAAGAAAACAGAGAGAAGATCTGGGGTTTGCAGCATGGGAAAAACTATGGCGAGAGCACCTGAAATTTACAGCGTGTTATACATTGAAAGAAAATTATATGAAAATGATGTACTGCCGGTATGTAACCCCCAGTAAATTAGCGAAAGTGTATAGGACAAGCTCCAATGTTTGTTGGAAATGTAAGGAGAAGGAGGGCACCTTTTACCATAAGTGGTGGAACTGTAAAGTGATCGAGGAATTTCTGGGAAATGATATACAATGAGTTGAAGAAAATGTTTAAAATAATATTTGTTTTAAAAAAACCAGAAACCTTTTTTTGTTATGAATTGTAGGTGCAGAGATACTGAAAAGTCTGTTTATGTACACTACAACAGCTGCAAGGATGCTACTTGCCAAGAGCTGAAAGATGATAAGATACCTAAAAGGGCAGACTGGCAGATGAAATTATTGGACTATGCAGAGGTGGCAAGATTAACTGGGAAAATCAGAAGATCAAAACTTCAACAGAGAATGGGACAAATATAGATTGTATTTGAAAGACCACTGTAAACACTTGAAATCTTTGGCAGGCTTTAAATAACTCTTACAATGATACATCGACTTTGGATATAAAGGACAGGGCCGTCTTTACCCAGGGGTGCAAGGGGTGCGGGGCACCCGGGTGCCGAATTCTGGAGGGCACCAGGCACCTGCCACTGAAGCCGCCTAAGCTCTTAACTATCTACCTGTTATGAAATAATAATTTTGATCAAGCTAGAAAAGCAAAATACATATATACCTAGGTATTACCAAAATGTATGCCTACTGTTTCACTAAAGGACTTCCGACTTTGTGCGCTCATTTAACAGACGTGCCACGCCAGCAGTGGTGCTTGTCATTCACAAGGCTAAACTAAATTTGGGGGTGCTGGGCGGATCTTTTCACCCTGGCGGCACATATGCTAAAGACAACACTGATAATGAAGTGTTAACTAGATGTACTTATAATATGCAGTTAGAAAAGTTACTTAAAGAACCCATAGAGGGGAGGAGGGAAGTCTTAGTATCCGAAAGAATCTTGTATAAAATTCAAATATTTGCAAGAATATTATTTCTGTGAATGAGCTTGTAAAATCAAATATATAGACATATATTTAAAAAAAGGAAAACCGAGAGAAGAAATCCCGCACTGAAGCATCCATTGAGGAATCATTCAGGGGCAAGTTAAGGGTCAGCCAATTGGTATCCCCCCCAATAACACTATAATTTAACATGGAATTTCATTATGTCTTCTAACAACAATATTCAACAGCTTCATGTGAAGCTGGTTTTGAGCACCTCAACACTTGGAGGTACCTTAAAGCTTCTAAAGTTCAGATAAATGTATCTTCTAAGTAGGAGTCTAAAAACATCTGGACTTTTTTCTTCTGCTCAGGCAAATACACAGTGACAGTGGAATAGGTGATTGCGGCACAGAGGGAGGGGACTTTGGTAATGATAATAATCAATTTGGTGGCATGACTGTGGAGAGCTGCAATGGCCCTTGAGATGAATCAGAATACTTTTTTTCCTGAGTTAAGATGCTAAACAAACAAACAAATCCATTACTTTGAAATAATATCACATTGCACAGCACTATAGAAGCAAGGCATCTTCGTTTTACTGTCTGTTTTTATCATCCATTGTGCCACTGTTAAAAAGCAATAGTTTTATAAGCTGTAGGAGCCAATCTGCTGTTGTCTGTCTGTATATTCCTGAAAACTTTACATGGTCTGACAGAGAAAATTGCCCTTTGCATTCACTGTTGGCAGAGGAAACAAGCTGAAAGTATGTCCAGTTCTTATAAAACACTGACAACTGCACAATGCACCAAGCAATAAAAAGAATAGGTTTTCTATCCTCTGCTTAAAGTGGTAGAAAAAAAGGGAGCTGGAAGAAAAGGAAAAAACTTTTTTAAGGGCCATGGAAGCATCAGAGTTAAACTGGGTCACTCTGCAATGCAACGTAGATTTTTACTGCATATAAATTTAGCAGATTTCTTTGGCATTAGGCGTGTGCCAGCAGCATTTTTCTGTTATCTCAAATTCGGAGCAGGTCCACGGAGGTACTATGAAATTTACTTTGAGCCAGGTATCATAAACTGTAGTAGTTAGAATAGGAACTGCTGTCAATTATAAAAGACATGTTGGTTGATGTTGTACCTAGAGTAATACTGGGGAAATGTTAACTGAATCTGAAACTGGACAGATGCAAGTAGTTTTCCTGCTTGTTTTTCAAATGCAGGACCGAGCACTCTCTCCTTAGCTGCATGTTAAAGCGAGTCCTCCATTAAAGAGGGCACATGTTGTGGTGCGACCTGGCCACCTGACCCACTGCCCAGTGTTGTGGGTGGGTAATCCTGGAACAGCCACAACCCCTGATAGGTGGGTCCCACATTGTTTGGGCGCAATCTGACCAATGGGGTGCTGAAGAAAAGGAGCAACGCGGAACCTACATAACCCATGCGAGGCTTACAAGCTTCCTCTTTGGGGCTTTCGCATTGGAACACCCACCCACCTCTCCCTATATTTAGGGCTTGCGCTTGACCTTGCTATGCCATCGCGTGTCTCCTGCTTTTGGGGCAGGAGCACGATAGGAATTTTCCCCATTTGGCTGATTGGCTGGTGCCATTTGGGTTTCACCTGCCATGTAGCCATAGCTGTCAACTTTCGGATTTGAAAATAAGGGATCAGCAGCCTCACCTATACGGGGGACAGTCACATGGCAGTGGTGGGCGGAGCCAGAAGCAAAAGTGGGCGGAGCAGCAATGTAAACTCCATATTTGTACATTGTGCCAGTACAGTAGTTCCTACATACAGCCAGGCCTCCAAGCAAGAGGCGTTAATTATCAGATTTCAAGGTCACATTCCTACCAGGGAAAACCACAGGCTGCGAAGCAAGACCAGTGAGAATTGTGGCCTAGAAAGAGTCCTGAATTATAATATAAAAGAGAGAAAGAATCTTGAATCCAGATTGAGAGGCCTGCAGAACTGCATTGCCCACCCCCCAGGCCTATGTTTCCACACTTCACTGTAACACTGAATGAGGTTTACTACAAAGGCAAGTGCATCAGCTGCATATTATACAGGACTTGCAAAACTTAATTGCCCATTCTAGGAATTCATTTATTGCTTCCAGAACTTGGGAGCTTTGTAAAAGAGCAGGCACAAAAGGAAGCAGGCCTATGTTTTTGGTTCAGCTGCAGTTTTATTTGGGCAACAGGGTTTTTCAAAGTCCATTGTTAAAGTGCCACCTTTGCCCCTTTCCCCAGTTCAGCTCATGCACATATATTCTGTAAACTACAATGCTCAGCGGCAGAGCATTTCCATTGCACGCAGAAGGCCCCAGGAACAACAGAATTTTGAGATCAGAAGAGGTCCCCCAAAGGTCATCCAGACCAGCCCTTGCTCACTGCAGGATCTTGCCCATTCTCTATACTCATGTGTTTAAAAGAGATGAAGTGGAACCCTCAATATGTCAACAGTCGTTCACACAACATGAGGGTGGGGGAACATGTTCCCAATGTTGTTGGAACCCAACTCTCACCAGCCTCGGCCAGCAGGACCAATGGTCAGGGATGGCAGGAGTTTGCCCCCCCAAAAAAAACCTAGAGGAGGGCCAGTTTTTCCACCCCCTCCCTAATCAATTCCCCTGTCAAAAACTACAAACTTGATCCTGGCAAAGGGATGAGCAGTTGGGGGAGGAGAGCAGGCAAACCTCCCCAACCCAAATTCTCTGGATCCCTTTGTGCATCACAGGCAGTGCAGAGCAGTGGTAAGATAACAGAGGCCAACCACCGGAATCAGAAGTTTGTTTTTCCCCTTCCCCCCAGGCTACCTGTTAAAAGCCTTATCTGATTGCCTTTTGTTAGCAGCCTGGTCATTCCTTTGATATGGTAATCTGTTAATTCCTGGGCAATTCCCTCACCCCATCTCTCCTTGCAGAGAAAACAGCTTGTCAGTTTGGGAGTGAAAATGTTTTTCAGGGCTGTTTTTTTCTGTGCTGCCTCACACATGTGTATACGTGTCTGCTTGGTACATTAATAACAATTATTTTATAGTTAAATCCTCAGGTTTAGGGAACACAGGAAATATACTGCAAACAACACACAAAACACAATAACGCCTTTGCCCTGTTCCTCCCCGCACAATGACCCACAGAGCAATACACACCCCCACAGGTACACACAAACCAGAGGGGTAGCAATGAAGACTCTGAATCCACTCCCTTCCCCCCCCCCCAACCATACGAGGCTAAGCTAATCTCAGGCTGCTGAGATCTGTTTATCTCCGATCTCAGGCACAACAGCGGAGCGGAAAAAAGCCTCAAAGCAAACAGGAGGGCAGCCACGCAACAAAGATCTTCTTGGATCTCTTCTTGGATCGATCCAATTCAGCTGCTCAAAGGCAGCCAGGCTCCGCCCCCCCCCCAGCTTACCCTATTGTCCAGCTGAGGGGCTTGGCGGCAGCTGATAGGGGTTGATGCAGGGGGCCAAATACGCCCCCTGTAAGCGCGGGAAACTTGCTTTGAGGCTGCAAGGCAAGGAGGCGAGGTCTTCCCAGTCCCTGGCCGGCCAGGACAGGGAAGGAGAGGAGCTGCTTCCTTTGAAAAATGGGATATTAAGGGATATTAAAAAATAAGGGATAAGAGCTGAAAACAGTTTAAAATAAGGGAGATTCCCAGGAAAAACGTGATACTTGACAGCTCTGCATGTAGCAAATCGTCACAACTTGTAAGTTGCGGATAGGCTCTGGTTCAGGTGATAGGTGTGGCATGTGACGTGGCCCCGCCTATGCAAATGAAGTATATTCCGGTAGAGGAATCTGGGGACTCACTGGTTTGGCAATCCCCAGAATGGGTTCGGCCCATGCCCAAGTTCAGGGGACATCAGGGTGGATGATTGGCGCTCCCTCCATCAGCTGTCCCTGGTGTTCATCCTTTGGCTGTCCTATGAACGTGGCTCTGGGACAGCACTGCCTGCGTGGGTGCAGGGACATAGTCAAACCAGAACCTATGCAACCACTCACTTGATTGTAATCAATAAAGTTGTGGCCTAAATTCTGCCAAAAACCAAACCAAATATCTGACTCCTGTGTGAATTTATTTTGGGGAAAGGTAAAAAGTCTAGGCACGCAAAAAAATAAAACAAAAAAAGCTTGCGAATGCAAGGGATTCAAGCATCTTTTTCTGGAAGGCTAATGGATATTAAGTTCTCTTTCTGGAGCTTCACAGATATGTATTTCCACTGGAAAATCAGAGATTTGTGTGCAGTTAGGAACAAACTTTCACAAAAGATGTGTCGCTGCCTCTGAAAACAGGAGCCTCAGTTACATCCCTGCCTTCTCTCTTCCCTGCTAACAATACCTCACCATACTGTGTGCTTTGCCACCCTGCTTCACTTCCTTGGTTGCTACTTGGGGATAGGGGCTGCCCCACATATGTTTTTACTAGTTATTGCAGAGGGGAGGAGTTGATTTGGGGTTGCTGCTGTGAAATTCATACATTTAAAGCACACAGCTTCCCCCAGAGAGTCTTGGGAACTGTATCTCCCCCCTCACAGAGCTACAATTGCTAGCATAGGTGCCAACTCCCTGGGGCCCTGGAGCACCCACAAAATTCCCAAGAGGCCGGGCACCCACAAATTTTGGTGCCAGGGCCATGCACACTGCATGGTACCCATGGCCCCAGGCACCCAAGTCATGGGGCCAAGCTGGTACTCCTGATTCCTAGCATAGTTCCCAGGATTCATGTGGCGAAGTCTCATGATTTTAATGTGCATTAGATGTGCTTTTAATATATGGTGTGGATCTGTATGTTGCTGGTCTTACCTAGCACTTAGTTCCGCTCTGATGAGAGCTCCAGGAATTACACCTGGAGAGAACTGATTTGATAATTAAATTCAGACTGCTTACCTCAACTGTCCTGTGCACCAGCTGGTCACTAAATACACAAACACATGTTTTGACACAACCATACTGCAGCTGTTTTGCAGCCTCTGCGTTTAAGTGTGTGCTCCTCCTCATATTGTTTCCTCATTCTCCTTCAGACCCCATCCAATACCCAAATGGGAATGTGGTGAATGTGCCAGTGTCGTGTACTGGTTTAGGTGTTGGATGAGGACCTGGGAGACCAGGGTTCAAATCCCTACTCAGGCATGGAGCTCACTGTGTGGCCTTGAGCCCGTTCCCTTCTTTCTCTTAGCCTAACCTACCACACAGGCCTGTGGTGATGATAAAGTGAGAGTGAGAACCATAGATGTCATCTTGAGTTCCTTGGAGGAAAGCTGAGATATAAATGCTAAAATAAATATTACTATTATTATTTTAAACCCAAATGAATATTAACTCACCGAAAATCTGGAAAAAACACAGCGATCCCGTTCCAAAGCAAATCTTAACATGAATTTTCATGTGCAAGCTCACTGCTAAATTTTCTTTCTCAAAGGCAAGGTTCAGGTTGGTTTCTATGCTATTTAAAACTCCACAATTTCCCTTTTTGACTGAAACTGTGTTTCTTCAGAGCTTCCCTTCAGAATTGCTTCAGAGTCAAGTAGAAGCTCTTTATCTCATGATCTCTTGTTTGCAATTCAGCAGGATGCTGGCTTAATTACAGAATGTGATGGTGGCTGAGTTTACAGCCCACCAGATGGTTATGTCAGTTGTTAAAAGCGCAAGATCCCCACCCATCCATTGGAATGTTGTCACAGCTCTCCTACGCTGGATTGGCATTAGTTAAGACGGCTGCTTTGTTTAGCAGCGAATGAAGTTACAGAAAGATGGTGACGTTCGCGGCACTTTTGTAGATGCCAAATGTGTAACAATATGGAGGGCGTCATAGGTTGTGTGGTTTCAGCTCCCTTAGGAAAGCTGGAATTTAGATGAAGCTACTTGGAAAAATTTGCAACACTGAGGTAAAAGGAATAGCCTGTATTACCAGTACAATTTGCAGAAGGTGGCTTCTTGTAAAGGAAAAGCCAATTTATACCTGGTGCTGGACTTGCCGCACTAGACATCCTATTCCCTTTTAAAATGTGTTCTTTTTATTTTGATTATGTATTTTGTGGTTTTATATTCTGATTTTATTCTGTGAACCACCTTGAGACCTGTGGGTGTAGGGCAGTATATAAATTCAATAAATGAATAAAATAATAGAAAAGTGAAAATTAAATCATGTGCACAAGTGGAAGCATGAAATCTGAAAACATAGCACTGTAGGAAGTCCTGCATGACCATTTGTGGGAAGACCATTTGCCTTCCACTCATGGTTTTTTTTTGTTTTGTTTGTTAACTCACTGCTTATTCTGCATTGTTTCTTTTCTCCTGCTTTCTAGATTTAAAGCTTGCTTTTTCTTTGTTAGCATGAAAGTAAAAACCTGCTCAGATATTGCACGATGGGCTATAATTTAATATGGTATTTAACCTTTTAAATGTGCTTATCCTTTTCTCTCTCTTTTTGTCTACTGCTAAGTCATTTCCCAGTCGAGTTGCAGTAGTCAGCAAATGAACTTCTTCACAATATTCACATGGATATCACTAAATTAAACTAGCTATGAATATCAACCAGCTGTTTCTTCTTCTGCCTTCATAAAGACTTCTATATTGGGGTGGTGCTCAGCGATGCAAGATTTAGGCCGGGTTCTCTGCATGGCATTGTGATCTTGTCTATTTCCCGACTACTTCCCATGCATGTCGAGACAGTAAGCTCTTCTGTGCAATGCCTTCTTTCATTGTAAGTGCTCTCATATTTGCATAGATGGCATTATGTCAATATTATAACACGAAGGGTATATAAAAACCCCCGTCTAGGATCCCCTCTCTTGTATGCTAACAGTGCAATCCTACAGATTTCTGTTCAGAAGTAAATCTTGCTGAGTGCAATAGGATTTAACTTTCAAGTGGGTATAGCTTTGCAGCCTGAAAAACTAAAACCAAAGGAGGACTGTTCAGGTGGCTTAGAGCCCAGGGGCTCCCATTGAATTCTATGCTGCAAAACAAATAGGCTGTAAATGGCAACAATATTGGGAGATAAATTGGGTTCATCGGGTACAGATTTTGCTCACATTCCAATAAAATTATTGGGAACACATCCTTTAATTTTTTTAATCTTTTAATTTTGCTTCCAGGGCATTTTGAGATGCATTTTCAACAAACATGACAGGTGCTGTGCCAAACATCTAGAAACTATTTTTTTAAAAAGGAAAGAAAATTAATGCAGCCCTTGGATCACCTTGCACCTAGTTGAGCAGTGTTCTGGAAAGGTTTTATTGCAGAAGTCTAATGCATGTACATCCATCCTGATCCATGCACTGGTGTAGACAGTGCAAACCAGGGATAGTGGCTCCAAATTGTGGCCCAGACATAATTCTCTCCTGGGCCTTATTTATTTTTTTGCATTGAGATATTGAAATGAACTTGCTTGGAAAAAAATATGGGTTTGTTCCCACTGATAATAGTATAAGGTCAGTAGCAGAGAAAGAGAGAGAGAGAGATTGGGAGTGAATCAAATAATGAAATCCAAGCCTCAATTGAGCCCCAATTTAAGCTGTAAAAAGTTCACCAATTGGAGACTATCCTCAAGGTTGTATAGGCCCTATAGAGGAAATCCAGCAAGAGAAATGTATGGCCTTTTACATATTGTCATATTGCTACCACAGGGGAGATTACTTTTATTGTAAACCACCTTGGAAGTAAATAAAATAAAATAAAATGTCCAGTAGTACCTTAGAGACCAACTACCGTATTTTCCGGCGTATAAGACGACCCCCAACTTTTCCAGTTAAAATATAGAGTTTGAGATATACTCGACCGCAGATTCTCCTCCCGGCGTATAAGATGGCCCCCGACTTTTGAGAAGATTTTCTTGCATTAAAACGTAGTCTTATACGCCAGAATATACAGTAAGTTTGTTCTGGGTATAAGTTTTTGTGTGCATGCACACTTCTTCAGATACAAAGTTGATCTGAAGAAGTTTGCATGCCCACGAAAGCTTATATCCAGAACAAACTTAGTTGGTCTCTAATTTTTTGGACAATTTTTTATTTTTAAATTTATTTCAACCGCGTCAGACCAACATGGCTACCTACCTGCACCTTGGAAATATTTTATATTGAAAGGCGAGGTATGAGTCAATAATAAAAAACAAATATTCTTTTACATTTTCTTTATTTATATTTTTTAGTTTAAGAATTACACACTAGCCAACATTATTATATATTTACATGCTGAAACTGGCTGTAGTAAGTTTAGATTCAAGAAAATATCTCTTATGTGCTACTCAATTTACAATCATCATTTGACTACCTCCATGATCCCAGAGGTTAGCAGTCCTTTTGAGAAAAACATGAAAATCTGATGCAATGATATCCACTAGTATTTTGCATTTTCTAGCCATTGGAAAATGTGCATTATGTGCATATTAGAAAGGCTACAAGGTCATTAGTAAGGCTGATGATTACTACATTATGAAGTAAATAGTACTAAGTAAAAAAAGAGAGAGAGATAAAGAAGAACGGTGCAAAGACAGTACTAACAGAACCATTTAAACACCCATGCAAATTAAAATGTGAAAACTCAAAACATAGTCAACTTGATAGAATTTTTGGATGTTTTAAATGCCCGTGTTAACTAACTCAAACTGTACAATGAACCTTAAATATATTTTTGGGTGAAATTTTCTGTAAATGGCATTAACAATGAAAACATATAAAATGCTGACAAACTTGAATTAGATAACTTTTAGAGATGTGTGAAGCATTAAGAAAATAATTTAAACTAACTCTCCAACTAATATTAAACTGTAGCTAAGGTTGCCACCATTTCAAAATAATAGTAATAACAAATTCATCATCAGAGCACTTATAGAAATAATTTGACACATAAGGTATGTGTTGTATATAACCTGCAAAGATAATGAATTCCAATGTATCAATTAATTAAAATGGATAGAGATGCTATCTGTATAAGCTAAAATATGGTAGTGATTAATTAACATTCCATTTATTCCTCAAAAATTCAAATGTTTCCTAGTGCATTTTGTTAAACTTTACCTTTGGTGTTAAGCAGTGTCTTGATAGTGTTCCCTTTAAATAAATTTCTAAAGTAAAGATTCTTTGGCATGGGGGGGGGGCTGGAGTAGGGCTAGGTTGGTAAGGAAGAGACTACTATACACTGACAAATATGTCTTTCTGAAGACAATTACCTTCATGAAACAATATCTAGAGGCCTGACCTTCATTTATACTCAAGGGGATTGACACAAAGAGCATGTGGGGTTCTGATATGCACATGGAACTCTAAATGTGCATGAGCGTGCTTTGGTGTTTGGTAAGGAGGCACCAGGCCCATGGTAAACTCATTGGTAGAGGACAATCACACAGGCACAGTTCTTCTGTTCTAAGCCCACATACTATAACATGCACTGTCAATCTGCATAGCACATTGTGCAGACCGCTCGCCTTTTAATTCTCCCATAACTGGAAACATGAGCTTTGCTCCTCTGTCATGATGGCAAAAAGCCACTATGTTCTAAACGGTGGAGAATTTTTAAAGGAGCCCATCATAACACACAGGTCAGGTCTACTCTCTCTACCCATAGGTATGCTCAGTCAACCTCATGTTGTCTGGGGTCTACTTTATAGCATGCTGATTAGCCCAAGGGTTAACTCAGAGCTGCCCATTAAAATGGAGTTGCACCAGCCCTGTTCTCTCAAGATCATAGCTTTAGTGCAAGTGAACATCAAAGCACGTCTTTCTGTTGCCGTGTCTACAAAATTCCGCTATGGATCTCCAGTCTTAGAAGGAGCACTGCACCAGCAGTTACTGTCCAGTCTTTTTAGGGTTGGAGAAAGCTGAAATATCAATCACTCTATATGTGCAGGTATTTACGAGATGCTAATGCAAGTAGGGCATGCACACATGTACATCAGAGCCACTGGATGGGGTGCTAACTGAAATCTCTCAGTCGCTTGATTTCTTTCCGCATTGTGTCAATGATCCAGCTAATGGCCTTTGCATTGACTATTATAAAGTTGCACTTCCCACAGATTTGTGTGTTAAAATTCTTTTCTGGAATCCAAGTCTTATGCAAAAGGGTGTTTAAATTATTCTGCTAGAGAACTGCAAATATTGTACTTGGGTTGTTGTTGTTTTTTAAAAAAATCACTGAACAATTACTGTTTCTATTGACTGCTCATTTACAGCTTATTTAAATATTTACATGATTTTAGGACACTAACCTAAACCATAAATAGAATCAGCTTTTTGCCTTACATTAAGTACAAATTAGAAGTTAAAAATGTTAAGAAATCTGATAATATTTACACATGTTCGGTTTTAATTATGATTGCTCACGTTGTATGTTCTATGTACAGATAGCAAAATGTTATGACCGCTACTTTAAAAGTATTGTACCCTGGCCTTACTTTTCACTTTTTCCATATAAATATTTCATATTTTTCCCTCCTTCTAGGTATTAGGACTTTTTTTTTTAAGTTACTAGTGGACAATGTTTTTATTTTAAAAAAAGAGAAGAAACAGGCAAGCAATGTGAGAGCTAGTCTACTTTGAGATGCTAGGAGGTACAGTACTATCATAATGTCAAACTGTGAAATGCTTCGTAAGAATTATATGCATTGATCTGCTGATATAGAAATGCCCAGTTACCCTGTATAGTAAGATTTTAATTACATTAATAATTTGCTTTCTCAAAAAATATTCACATATCATTTGAATATAGAAAGAAAACTGTTATTAGCTTATTCCTTTAAAACACCTATGTAAGAGTCTAGCCGAAATCCACACAACCACAAGAGCTACAGGTGGGAGGATGCCTGCCTGCATACCAAAAAAAAAGGAAGGAAGGAAGGAAGGAAGGAAGGAAGGAAGGAAGGAAGGAAGGAAAAAGAAGATAGGGCTCAGCAGCATCGTCTTAGTCTCAGCCTGGATCATCCACCAGAAAGGCAATAGCAGGCAGGGCTTGCTTTTGACTCTGTGAGCCCTCTTCTCCTTTCCCATAACTGACTGGCAGTATAAGCATCTCACCCCCTTCGGTACAGATCCTTCTCACTGTGCGGGTGTGATATAATGGGAGAAACCACAATCTCACAACTCTGCTGGGGTTACAAACAGTTTGAAAGATCTTGGAATTTCACCTCCCTGCCCCCCCCCCCCCCAAATTCCTTTTGGCAACCTTCCTGCACCTCAATAAAGCAGATCTATGGGCAGAAACCCATTTCCATGTGGGTCACTCTCACTGGATTAGGATGCCTGTGTGCATATATCACGTATATTACACGCACACGCACAGAGGAATATATACACACATATTGGCATACATGTCTATATATTCGTAGTTTGCCTGGATAATGTATAGTGAATGTATAGTGTTTTGTTTCCTATGCTTACATTAACTTTGCTAACTATGAAATTGGAACACAGTTTCAGGTTTGCATTTTGTTTTTGTTTTTTTAAAAAAACATTTCAGTTGCACTGTTAATGTACATATTACCTTAACTTAAATGGGATTTGTTCCCCAGATATATCTATACTGTATATCTATCTATATATGCACTTACTCTCATGTTCTCTATGCATTGTGCTTTTGTGTCTGGCAGATTCTAAGTCCCCCTCCCCCATATTAGAATATAAAAATTCTCAGATGTTTCCTTCAGTGCTATTATTCAAGACTTTTGTTTCCCCCGGGGATGATAACAGAAAATGTTCAGAATGACATTGCTTGGTTCTTTCTTCCCAGTCATTAAAACTGCAATAATATAGAAACATAACATTCCTTAGGCAAACACAAATATGCTGCATGATTCTTTTAGTTTGGAAAATGCATATTAGACTTACTAGCAGTCATATACAGAACTTATTTACAGAGCATTAATTGCAAAGATATTGTTAAAACTGTGCCGTATTATATAGTAATTTTGCCATAAATTTCACAAAGATGAAGAGAAAACACCTTAATTGCTGGCTAGTATGCATCCTGAAACCTGAAAAGATGGAGTGATTATTATGTGGAAATACAGACCAAACAAAACTGTGAGAGAGTATATTTTAGTTCAATTCAAAGGTAACCATGTATTTAAGTTTGCTTTATGCAACGATATTATGGTCCCCCACTTTTTAAAAGCTCAATCTAGTCTGTAAACCTGTACACAGTATTTAGAATTAATTAGTTCAGAAACATGCTAGCCTGTCTGTTCCTGGAAGCATCTTTTCCTAAATAACAAAAAGGACCTCATGGAGGTGATTGTTTACTTTCTTTGTTATCCCTGTGGGTAGAATTTCATCCTCTCATTGGCAAGGTCAGATAATATTATGGCTTGTACTATAAACTTCCAGATATCTTAAAGTGCAGTACTAGGAGCTGATTTTGTAGTTTTTATTATAGCTGACCTGTTGAACCAATGTGAGAAAAAAAGGTATTTTCTTTGAAGGCCTATATATCCCGTGCATTAATTACAAGGTCAATATTTTTCACACTCCTTAAACTTCATTTCTAAAAAAAATAAGAATGGGTGTTTGTACAAAGAAAATGAAAATCAGAATAAACCATGAATACAGCATAGCTCAGCTGTCACAAAAGATGTCCTAAGCAAGGGTCGTTTAAAACATGGCTAGTCCAGTTGTAGATGACATCAAAAGGCAGATGATGCCCTGAATTGTGAAGTGCACTCAGCCCCAATGCGCATGGAAAAACATGGGTCACATGATCAGTATATTTTACAAATACACCGCGATGTTCCAAATTCTCAACAATCAGGTATGACCACTGGGTGCTCAGTTACCCCAATTTTAAAATTCTTTACAGAGGAAATGCTCAAACACTCATGGTGCTACTGAAAAGTCAGGTGGAGAAGATACACCAATAAATAAACTCTGCAGAACTGACTGGAAGATTCAACAATACTTAGTGGATTTAACTTTTTGCCTTTATTTTGTCCCACTGTTTCAGGAACAGGGACCACATAATAGTATGAATTACTCGAGGAAAAACGGGGGCATTTCTATAGTTCATGATTTTGAGAAAAACAATTCAGCCTCTTCCACCAGAAGATGCTGGAGAATCCAGCTATTTAAAATAAATATTTTCCCCCCAGTGCTCCCTTAAGTATTGCATCTAAAAAAGAAACTGAATGTAATGGAACTGGGTGAGGAAAACAACCCAACTCTTCTAAGTTTATAAGCTGTCTTTCTTTTAAAATATATATTGTCTAAACAGCAGACATAATTCTATTCCATCTATTTGATGTGGAAATGAGATACAAATCAAAACAGCAACTGAGGATCCATAAGAGAGGTTTATACTAACAAGCAAACTGACACCAATTATTTGTACAGTCTTTACCTGTCCCTTACATTTCAAAACATTTGCCACTGTTTTCTCTCTTCCACAGGGAAGGACAGAGCACCGAGAGAAAGCCACCTATGAAGTCACTTGCTGGCCCACTTACATTTGGCACTTTACATTTAGAATGCTTCTAGACATTATGCTTAATGGCACACTGTAGCACATAGTTGGGAATCTCTCAAACAACTCTGAGGGTCATTGTCACACAGCATGGTAACCACTGTGCTGCATTAACTCTTTGCACTTTATCTTTCAAATGAAATGCTTTCAAGTTTCATGCAAACTCCTCACTCACCCAAAACTTCCCTTCTCTACATCAGTAACATCATCTGTTTGGGAAACCTCTGATACTCATCCGCATGGTACAACGGTAGGCACTACTTAATTTCAAGTTAATGCATTTGACAGGTAACGCAGGAAGATGGTTTGGATTGCAACTATAACACTTCTCTCCATCCAGGTAATGTTGTGTATGTTCCAGATGTGAAGAGAGGCATGAGATACATTGCTCTTTGAACTCAAACCTATTTTCTTGCTTCCTCTTTCTGCGCTTAAACTTATGAGTGCTAAAAGGAGGGTGGAAACAACAGAATGAGGAAGTTTCAAATTCTGCCTCTAAATATTAAATGCTATTATATATTTAAAGGTCATGTTGTATACATTTGTACTGTAACTTAAATATTTCACAATTTTGCAAAGAAAACCCGAACATTACAAAACAGATTATAGAGTGGGCCAGCAACTAAGGTGTTTTAAAATAACTTTTTGTCCTGAATAGGTTTTTTTGTTTTCCCTAAGTCCCACATTTGGCTGTACAACCGATTTTGAAGAGAAATCCAGTTCTTGATAGCTGTGTGGCTTTATTTTGTTTTAGTTCACATAGTAAAGCCAATAGACAATATTGAAGAAGGAGAAAACGACAGGGAAGAATATGCGTGACCATCGATCTATGGCATTTACATCAGTCAAGTCAGGGATGGTAATTTTCAACTGAGAAGCACGTCTCCTTAGCCGGCTTTTCTTTTGTGCCACGTGCCGTTCCAGCGCATTGCGGCCAAAGCTGTGTCTTGGTAAGCCAGCCTTCCGGTACTGAATACTTGAGGTATCATAGGCCAGCATAGTGCTTCTGGGGTCCCCAAGGCCTATAACAGCTTCAGAGGCAGCCATCTCATTTTTTATTTCAAGCGTGCTCAACAAAATGTTTTCATGTGGATCCATCTGGAAAACACAAGAGGTTGTCTTAGAGTGTGTAACGAAACGTCAGACTCAGCCAATCATCAAGCAGGCAAGACCCAAGAAGTCCAACTCAATGTTGGCCTACAGAAGTATGCAACTTAATGTGGCATATGTAGCCTACATTTACTTGTGGGTCCTGTATTTTGAAAGCACAGGCAAATACATTGTATGGCACTGTTAGTAGCCACATGTTTGTCTGGCAGACATCTCGGAAACTTGCGGCACTGCCACTATGTGTTTGCATGAAGTGCTGCACTTTGCTGGCCCAAAAGTTCTGTTCTGACAAGACTTCTCAGCATTTACAATTAGAATGAGCTCAAAAGAATGACGCAGCAATGAGATACATCAGATATAACTTCTGCACTTCATCACAGGCCTTCTGTTTGGATGCAGTGTTAAATCCATTGGAACAATTTTAGAACTCTCATATCACTAGAGTTCAAAATGCATATTTTGATATAAAGATTAGATTCTTTGATCAGAGAGAAAGCTGATGAGCTGTTTTACACCTGCGCTAGGACCTCTTTCAAGTTGCAATGCCCAGGATAACAGTGTTCAATTCATCATGGAACATCTCATCAGAACAGAAGGCTGGCCATGGCATTAGGCTGTACTTCAGAGGCAAGTCTAACCAGGCATTCATTTCAGAGTATAATCACATTAAATCTCAACACTGGTTTTGGAATATTATTAGTAACTTTTTAAAAAGTGAGATTATATAGTATACTGTAATAAAAAATAATGCCATGTTGTTTCTGGCATTAACTGTACAAAAGGAAAGTGACGGAGCTCTCTGTTACTCTGAGGTAAATCTAGGATATCCTTTCATTGTCTGTAATTTTTTCCTCAGAAAAGTTGCCATTTTGCTTGACAGGAGATAAGTACCAATCCTTAATTTTAATAGCAGTTATAAACCAGTTTTCTTATCAGACAAGTAAATTTAAATTGATGCTGAATATTATGTTGACATATGTTATAGCAATTCAGTAAATTCTTTACATTTTCATTTGAAAGTATTTTGAACCTGCAGGTATAGGGCAGAACATAAATCCTCTGCAAGTTTTCTTGAGATCTGAATAGATAAAGTGATGTGTTTTATTGGGCTGGCTTCTAATGGTGGACAGATTCCATTTTCATTACATGAATATATGTATAAATAGCTCAGAATAAACTGCATTTTTGTACTCTTTCACTCTAGCAATTCCTTACATGATTGTGAACTCAAATGTGTCTACAGGATTCTCGTCCCATTTCCCAGGTCCTCACTCACTTGCATTTTGGCAATAGTTCCACTTCGAAAGTGCAGCCCCTCTGTTAATTTCTACTGCTAGAGGGCTTGGAGAATTTTAATTCTCGTTTGACAGTATGTATGAAAATTTTCTATGGAGAATATTTATGGCAAGGGTTTCCTCAAACTTTGTTTCTTATCATATCTTCCCTTCATTTTTTATTCTTCCAAGCATAAACTAAGGGAAAATGAAGACAGCTAGATAAGTTTAGGTGGGATATAATACACACAAACAATGATATTTTGAAACCGCTAAAGAGAGCCACACATTTAAAGTAGTCTTCCATGACTGTCATTTGCTAGATCAGGAGCTGTGGATGGGCATAAATCAAATGCGCATCCGAGTTTGGATGCTGTATGTCAACACTGCTTTACTTTCAATGTCAATTTATTGATAATAAATAAATAAATAATATTGCCAGCACGTAAATTTGATTCATGTGCATTCAGGGAGCAGGCCATACTTTCAACCCCACCCCCACTGTTGCCTGTTCTTCCTGCAATAATTTTCTGTGCTGCATGCTGTTTTCTGCAGAAAAATTCAAATGTGCACACAGCTACTTGAGTATACAGGTTACGTGTGATAGGCACACTACAGGTGAGTACATACTCACACATTTGCATTTGTCTGCTAACAACTACAGACAACAGGGACAATATGGATGTACACATGAGTAATGAGTGGTTTGAACTCTGCAGCCAAAGGTTTACATGTTTATAGAAGGTTTATAGATTGTCAGTGAGGAATTATTATTATTATTATTATTATTATTATTATTATTATTATTATTATTATTATTATTATTATATTTAACTGATTTAACTCATTAGATGTTTATCATGATATTATATTGAAAAGTTGTTTTAAATCAAGGATTCTGAAGTAAGCTGTGTACATTAAATTTGAAGTTGTGCTGCTAAACCCATGTGGGACTTCGCTTCTTAATTTATGAACATTTCATAGAATCATAGAGTTGGAAGAGACCACAAGGGCCATCCAGTCCAACCCCCTGCCAAGCAGGAAATTTAGGTTTCAACAGATCAAGGTGTAATTTAGTCAAAGTGATCCAATTTTGCTTTCCTGTCAAAATCATGTGGAGTTGGGTATTGTTTGAAATCCCATAAAATTTCTTTCTGATTATTGTAATTGAAAATCTGTTCCATTGTCACAAAATATGCCTGTTGCATAGGATATGTCTGAGCTGGAAGACATTTATGGTCTAGCCTGTAACAAAAGTAACTTAATTCTGATCAGAATGCCTGGAGTAGGTTCTCTACCACTTCCCATCGAAACAAACAACACATTATTTCTGAAGTCCCATAACAAACATTTATGTATGTATAAGCATAGCCATTTCATTTTACAAGACATTATTACTACTCCATCATTGAATTTTGAAGTCAGCCAGCCAATCCCAAACAGGAGTAAACAGGCAGGGGTGAATATTCCGTGCGCCCCCCCCCCCCAGTGGATAATTGCATATTTCAACATGTATTTTGTGGCATCAAGCTTTATTAAAGAATTCACCATTTCGCAAACAGTAAACTCTTTATAAAGTTTTTTTTAAAAAAAAAAATCATTTCAAAGCGAAGGAAGTTAGTTTTGTGACACAAAAACTGCAAAACCAATACGGCATTTTCAATTACATCCAATGTTAAAGAACAGTAGCACTGGTTAATCTGAACAGCTATACTGGGGGTGGTGGGTAGGTTGGATGGGGTGAGTCACACAAGCAGGGTAGCAAAGCTATTTTAAAGTTTCATTTTCCATTTCCAGTCAGAGTCCAGACCTCAGAAGTTAAGCCAGTCTTCAGCCTTCTACACACTCCAGGTAAAATGGAACTGTACTTGGCCAGAGATAAATTTGCTTGAATGTAAAATAGGGGTTGGTGTATTCTGACAAGGTAACTTTACAGCATATTGAGGGTATGAAACACTGAGAAATAAAGTGCCTGGTGATAAATATAAATAAAATTCTCAAATGGCCAGTTTTGGAGTCTTCTATGGCTGCTGCGGAGATGCCATTAACAGCTGCTGCAATGTGAATAACTTGTCACACACCCAAAAAATTTAGGAGAAAAACAGCATATAAGCAATTTAGTATTACTCCTTTTTTCTTGTCAGATGTTTTTTCTGCTGTTATCAGACACTTGTCTGATAACACCACAGTTTGAGAAGGCTGGAGGTCTCTATACCTTTTCCAAAGAGACATTGGAAATTACTACATAGCCGTAAATTAGTAATGGATGAACCTCCCAATTCATTTACTGCACAGCAGTTAGAAAGTGATTGCACAAGTCTTCAAGCTTTTCCTCGTTGGAAATTGGTCTACCTTTCATTTCCGAAACAGGAAATGCACAAGGTTATGATAAAGGGAAAAAAGGATGAAAAGTAAATTGACCTGATTTTTGGATCTGAAGTGAAGTTTTAGGAAGGCAACTGAGAGCACCATTGCAATACAGCAGGTTCACCCATCCCTAATGAAAATGTATGCTTATAACTATATAGAAGCTTACAATACAACAGTGAAACACATTAATTCTGCAGGGCGCCTTTTATCCAGACGGATCCCAAAGCGCTTTACAGATTTTTAGAAAGCGACAACACTTCACCAACAAGTGCAATCAACTCTCAGGCGAAATGGGGTGGCTATCTAACATCGCCAAACAACGCACTGTATTTTAGTACAGGAAATGAAGAATGCTGTAGCCAATTAAAACTATGCAGTGGGTGGGTGAGTGGTGGGAATGGTTCAGAAGGTAGAAGACAACTTAGAATACAACCAAAACTTGGACAGGATCCTGGCATTAAGATGCCAGTTCTTGTAAAAAGTGCTGTGGGATCTTTAATTGACCACTAATGGTCCAAGATCTCACTAGTAAGTCTCTAAGGATAAAATCATTAGAAAACAATAAAATATACCTTTGTTGAATACATTTCTGGACAATGATATGTGCCAATTATTCTTCTGTCCTGTAAGTTAATAAAATCAAGACCGGTTTCCATAGAGAAAAGGCAGCTGTTAGCTTTCATTAAAAATTAATGTACTATAGGCTATTATCATAAATGATGCACTTTAATTAAAAGCACAGGGCAATCTGAGCCAACAATCAGCAGAAGTATATGCTTGGTTTAGAGGTGCTGTTGTTGTCTTGGCCCTGACATTGTAGACAACACAAATTTGTAATGGAAATGTACAGCCCCCGCACACACAAAAACCTGGTCATTTTTGACCAAGAAAGGAACGATGGCATGTAAACATTAATCAGGAGAGAGGGGAACAACATGTGGATTTAAAAGGTGGTAGGGCGAAGGAAGTCTGGATGCTGATGTGGTTCTTCAGCCACATAACGGGATTCTTAATAGGGCAAGACAGACTTAATGTATTTAAAAAATCCACAGGGCAGGGAAAATAGGCAAACATGTGAAAGGGGGACAAGTAACAAAAACAGAAGATGAATGGTGCAAAATATTTATTTGAACATAATAATCATGGAGGTATCAAACAACTACTTTAAATGATAACATGATTAAGTGATAAAAATAGAATTCACTGTTGGGCCTAAAATCAGCTTGCAAGATGTAGACCACAGAGCATGGGACATTGCAGACCCTCCCAGCTCAAATAGCAGATAGACCTACATGGCAGGTGATTCCCAATATCTAGAAACTCCAAAATGATGGCTCTCTATAGTTGTTAACTCTTTAATACCAGCAGCACACTAATCTAACAAATTATTAAGGTATAAAATAATGATACCTATATAATAAAGAAAGTGACAGTTTTTATTTAGTGGTTACATTGGTAGCTTTCTTGCTTTAAAAACAGCTTTATTCTTGAGGTACTTCTGTAGTGCACATTTATTATTTACTATCAAACATGCATCAAACTGACACAGTAAAGCATTTCAGCCCTTCGGTTCCATTGCCTGCAAGCAACTCACTTTTAAAACATGGACAAACAAAGCTGTCAACACAGGCATACTTTTTTATTATTATCTCTGATTCTGAAATCAAATGGAACGAAAAAAACAACGTGTGAGAGAACTAATGCAGCATTGTCAAAATTGGTCCAATTATTGGATGGATTGTCTTATCCATTCAGCATTTCACCCCTAACAAAGCCCTTCAGTAAAAGATCTGACTGATCATTTCAAATCAGTATTTCTTCCTTACTGTCCTCTGCTCTACTCTTCTTTTCCATGTCTGTCCTTCCCTTTTCTCAATTTATTTAAGACTGCTCCTTCTGTCAAAACCTTCTGATTTCCTTTCCCTGCTACCTTCTCAATTCCTTTTCTTTACCTGTGCTATATAGTCTTATTCTAAACCTACTGCACTAGGCCGTTTAGCCTGTGATTTGCCTGTGCTGGACATGGGTTGCTCAGTCAATGGCAGTCAGAGAACCTTAGGATCAAAGCAGTTCAGTCAAGGGCAGCAAATGACTCTTTAGTTTGCTTGCCTTGTTGTTCTACAATGACCAGTCCTTCCAGGTACTCTACAGCTATCACAACAATATAGATTATCGGGCCTCTCATCTTGTGTCCTTGCCTCATTTTAAGATTAATAAATTTTCTGAGAAATTGTTTCATCGATGTACAATTTACTATATAATTTTAACAACATCTGAAATAAAACTGACTGAAATTAGATCTGCGTTTACAAATGTGCACCAATAGATGTGTGTAATTGCAACCCACTATTTGCCCAAATGATACCACTGCTTCTGTCAAAGCATGATGCAGTTGTACTTTTTCTATACTGTCTGAACTGCTACATTTAAACATTCTATTTGTGATAGCTGTATCGAAATGTATTCTCTATAAAAAGATCTTGAACAACAACAGCAACAGAAAAGTACTTTCTGAGAATTTTTCTGTCATGGTGAGAGCTAATTATTTAGCTCTCTGAAAGAATTGGAAGGCAGGCTTTCAGATTATGTAAGATAACTGATGTATCTTAAACAAGCAGAAGCTGGATACACACTGTCCTTGTGCAAATTAAAGATGGCATTCTGAGATTGTTGCTATGGACAGAGAGCTTCACACAGCTGACTTGACCTTTTTTCTGATGTCACCAGGAATAGCACTACAGACTGTATGGAGAAGCTACCTTGTGACCTTTTCTGTAAGAGGCCACAGGCAAAGTCTGCTGCCACCACTGCCTCGTATTACCTTCAAAGCAAATTCTTACATAATGCTAATGGAGAGATGGAAAACAATGGCATGTACACTGCTGGTTTATAGAAAATTCTTACCCAACAGCAACGCATAGTTATAAATAGTTGCTTTTAGGCACTTTTTTTAAAAAAAATACAAATTCAATGTGGAAAATATGTATCATTTATTGCAGACTGCTTTAATTTTGGCAACTCTCTAAACCTGCAAGGTATGCAGTATAGATTTTGACCACATTCTAAACCAGAGCTAGCTAACCTATAGCCCTGCAGATATTGTTGGACAACAATGCCCATTATCCCTGACAGCTGGCCATGCTTGTTGAAGCTGATAGGAGCTGGAGTCTAACAGCATCTGGAGGGTTACAGGTTCTCCATCCCTGTTTTGAACTGTAGCTCAACCATAAATGTTTACATGGTGGAAAGTCATGTATACTTAAGCATATCAAAGCTTCATGATATCCTAAACAGTAGGAATAACTCAAGATAAAGGCAAACACTTAGCAGGATTCAACTAATGAGTGCTGTCAGCAGGAACTCTGTGCAAGGACTTCCTCTAGCACAATGGGGTCCCCCCCTCCAAATGGATGTCCCTGGGAATTGGCTCTGGAGGGGTTTACTTTCCCAATACTCAATTTTTAAAGGCACTGGGATGTCAGAGGAAGCTGAATTTCCTTTATGAATTCCCCATCCCTGTCATTCACAGTTTGCCACCTGACACTGATATAGCATCATCATACAAATACATCTGCACTTGTTGCACTTTTTCATTGGCATATTGGTGGAAACTGTCATGAGTGGACCAGCTCTATGCTACAATTATTTCAAATTCATTTGAATTTTTTGTTGCCATCATGGGTGTGCAAAAGGGATGCAAATTCTATAAGTAGCTGGAGATTTAGTACTGAGCAGAACTGGTTCTATCTCCTTTGTGGCCAGGAAATAGGTAGCCTTTAACTGCAATTCTCTTTCCACTTTCTCGTGGACCTATGAAACTACTGAATGACACTGACAGCTGAAACGGGAGGTCTCCCACCATGTTCTTCAATCCTACCTTCACTAGTAAACTAAAACACAACGCTGGCTAAAGCCCCTCAAGCCTGCTCTTTCTTAATTATGCCCCTCTCCCACCTCTTATTCTGGCTAGGGAAATTTAACAAAATGACCTGGAACTGGTTGCCTGAGATGGAGACACTTTTCAAACAACATAGATATACAAAAGTAGAACACATAATACTAAATAAAAAGAGAAACAAACTGATAACCACCTCCCCACAAGAACATTTAAAAGGTCATATACAGTGGTACCCGGTTTACGAACTTAATCTGTTCCGGAAGTCCGTTCTGAAACCGAAACTGTTTTTAAACCAAAGCGCAGTTTCCCTAATGAGGCCTCGCGCCGCCAGTGCCCTTCCACCATTCAGATTCTGTTCTTAGACTGAGGTAAAGTTAGCAAACCGGTACACTACTTCCGGTTTTGTGGAGTTCGTAAACCGAATCGTTTGTAAACAGGACTGTTCTTACCACTGTAATGTTAAGCAGCCAAAGGCCTGGTTAAAGAGAAACTGGAGCCTAGCACCTAAAGATGTAATGAAGGCACCAGGTCAGCCTTTGTTGGTTGTTTCTTGGTGTTGGACAAGGAACAGGCTTCCACATTTTCAAGCATGCTGTCCGTAGATATGTGACATAATACAGACACTACTGAGCCAAAGGTTATCATTATATGCAGATTACTCTTAAATCACAGCCAACATGTCCACATTATATACCTTATCTAAAAGTACAGATGCTGGCCACATCAGTTCAGGCTACATTTTGAAGAGAGGTTTACCTCATAGAATCAATAATGGAAGTTTTATTAACATATATTGAAATGATTTAATTGTCAAAGGAAGTGATTTCTATATGAATGCTTCTACAAAATAGCAGATCCTATTTGTGTATTATTGGACAATGATATTGTGGGATAAAAGTTTAGACAAAAAAAAATGAGTTTATAAGTGAATAGACTTGAAAAACAAATAAATCTCAGGCAGTAAACTAAATAGAAGTTTGCTAGTAGCAAAGGCAGTTGAACTTTTTCATCTTTTGCAACCAGAAAGAACATGTGCAAATCTGTGCAATTCTGCAAAAGAACTGAATCTTGGCACAGAATTCTAGGCTCTCTTCTTCTACTAAACACTGCTTAGTAAAACTCCTTCATTCTCACATAAATACCGTTGCATACTAGGCTGTTATAAATTACTACTGCTGTTATTACTGTAGCATCTTCATATAAGATAATAAGAGCATGCAAGGTGCATCAAACAGGTTAGAGCAGTAGCAAGAGAGAAGAGATCCCAAAAGAGGAAACAAGGGAAGCCCAGAATGTTAAATCTCAGATAGGCATAAGCCCCAAAGAAGCTATCTATCCAGAAAAAATTGCAATGTTAAGAAGTTATTGATAAATGATTAACATACTCTGCATGGAAAATGAAGAGAAAAAATATTGCTCACTGAAGGAAACAGAGTTGCACAATACCTGGAACAAAGCAAATCCAAGATGGTATGATATCCAAGCAGTGTGAAAAGTTTTATGGATTAAGATTTCAAGTTGGCTTTAAGTATGGATGTGTATTATTATTTTAAAAATAGCTAGTAAGCCACAAATGGAAGAACAAAGCTCAACCTCAGTATATTGGGAAATAGATTACACAAAACAAGCAACTGCACACACACACATATATACACACACATACACAGAGAGTCTCAAACAAATAATAGACAAACTGAAACACATCCAAAAAGAAACTTTTCAACTTTCAGGCACTCCTCAATGAATCTGTGAAAAACTAATGAAGACTCAAATAATCTAGAAGGAGCCATAGTTCCCACTAAAATTAGGAATAAGTTAAAATCGTGACTCCATACTAGAACCTTAGCAGTCAACTCCATAATAATAAAACAAATGGAGTATGTGCTATATTCACAAAGGGCTAGATCAACATGGCTTAAAGCTAAACCTACTTAATTAATTCATAAATTGTCATTGCAACATAGATCATTTATATAAAAATTCTTTTGTTGCTTTTCTACTAAAAGAATTCAAAGTGACTTACAATGTAATGGATGATGAGAAAACAGTGAATATTTTATCTGGGTTTTAGTAAAGCATTTCATACAGCACTATACAATATCTTATGGTTAGAAAGCCAACATAAGATGTCTTGGACAATTAGTACAATCAAATGGATCAAAAACTGGCTATCTAACCGTATTAAGAGAGTAATCGTAACTGGCAGTCCATCTAGATGGGGAGAGATTTCCAGTGGGATCCAGGGATCGCAATTCGGTCCCATTTTGTTTTATATCTTTATAAAAGATCTGGAAAACAAAGTAGAGAATATGCTAAATAAGTCTTTTGGCTTCTACTAATTAGGGAATGGTGAGCAGAGCTAGAACTAACATAGTAGTTGTAAAATAACTCTAAATACTTCTTTGAAATTGGATGATAGATTTACAGACCATATTCTAAATTAAATGTGAGACAGAAGATAACAGAACATAGGGAGCTTCACAGAAGAAAACAATAATAGGCTTTGCTAGTCATGCCTGTGTCAAATATCCAAAATGATTTGAGCCTTTTGGACTCAAATACATCATATATCTCTTAAAAAGCCAAAGACATTGTCACATGGAATGGCAGAAGAGGAAAAGATCTCACATGGAGGTAAATTATAAGAGCTAAGTGGATAGAGAGCTTGATGAAAGTAAAGAGAATAAGGAATAACATGACAGTCAACTGCAGGAGATTCAGTCAGAAGTAGAGGTGTAAGTGCAATTAAAGCCATTAAAACCAATTGATCTGACAAAACAAGCATTATGGTAGTCTTGACACTATCTTCCCAGGCTGAATGTGCAATGTCAGCACTGAAGAAATTACACATTTAGAACATAACAGAAAGGGAATTCATGAAAAATTAATGGAAGAGGGGCTTTAATGGAACTGAAGCAGCTTTGGATCAAGATTTAATGTGTAAAATATAATAAAATTAATCTATGAATGCATGTTTTCTTGGTAAATGGCTGTGAAATCACCATATGGGCAAACCCTTATGTTTCTTTTGCTAGCAAAACTGAATTAAAGGAAGAATTGAGATGCAGAGTCAAATACATAAACACAAAGCTCACATACTTATAGCATGGATACCCAAAAAAGAAAAAAAGGAGATACTTGGTAAGAACAGAATGTGAATGTGAAACAGAATAAACAGATTTCACAGCGTATTTGACTCATGGGCAAACCTTTGAGCCCTAAACTCCACCCTGGAATGCTAAAAACCTGACAATGGCACTTGGGTAAACACCAAGCAGCTGCATTCAGGACAACAGACAAGAAGTAGAAAGGTGTTACCACTAAGCATGTCTGAGGGTTGTCAATTACTAGGACAGGAGCAACAGGACACAATCTATTAGATTTTGCTGCTGTGCTGGTAATCATTATGTTGAGTAGATTGTGTTCTGTTTTTTTTTGTCCAGAGCTGGAACTTTAGGGACTGACTGTGTTTATAAAAATTAAATAACAAAAGTATTTTGGGAGACACTGTTGAGAGGATCCACAACATCAATTCAGATAGGCTTATCTGGAATGGTATTAGGCCAAAACTTGACTGACTTTCCAATTTATTCTGCATCGAGTTAAGGGCTTCTTGTCTGCCTGTGCATTTTAAAGGGGTTATGTTTGCATTTGGTCTGCTTTTTTAGCAGTTGTCTTTTAGATTTTATCAGTTTAATGGGCTTTTACTTCTGGTATTTTTTTTTTTTTGGTGTTATTATTATACAGCACCCTGGGATTCATTGGTATGGAAGGTGAATTAGAAACATTAACAATAAAGTAAGCAATAAATCCTGAGACCAATACCCTTCTTTATAATTTTTAAGAGCTCGAGAACACCCCTTTGACATGCACAGTTCTTTTCCTCTCTTATTTGATTCCCTCTTCCTTTTCCTTTGCCCATTGCTCCCATACCAACCATGGTTACACTTGAAACTGATATATGAAACCATAAATCAGGCATTCTAGCTGCACCCCCATCCTCATTGTTGTTGCCCTATTTGTGGGGAAGTCTCCTGTACTCATGGAGGCTTCTGAGCATTTTGAAAACCAACAAAACGAGGGTTCCAAAACATGAAGGAACCTCCACAGATACAGGTCTCCCTGATGCAGACAGCCACTGAGGAACATTTAGAGGACGATGAGGAGGAGGATGAACAGGCAGAACTAGTATGCTTGTGGACATTGTTCCCTCCTCACATGTTGACTTAAGCCCTATTCACTATAGTGCTGTTTACAGTACTGAAAAGAGAAGGATTGGGAGAATTCAAGCCAGATGGAGGAGATAGATCAGGTGGGCCCTTCAGGATTTAGGGAAATTTATACTTGCATCAAGCTACACACAAAGGAAGTTGAAAGAATAAATGAAGCTATGCTGCTGTTATTTCCAAGAAGGGTTTTCTGAAGAGTGAGAATTGTGACCTCTTAGAAAATAAGAAATGTTGCAAGTTACCTTTTATGAAACATCAGACAACTAATAGCACCACAAAAACTGATACTTTGATATATAAAAAAATCACAACAGTTTTGTCGTGCCCTATGATACACTGGAGGAACACTAGGGTGTACCTAAAATGTTGGTTCATCTCTGGTGATAAAGTTATGAGACCCTTTTCCTTTGGCACCTGAAACTTCACTGACTTCCATGGGCCTCTGGAAGCAGTGACAAGAACGCACTGGTGTTAAAAGATCCTCAGTGGCTCCCAGTTTGTCTACAGGCTCAATTCAAAATACTGGTCTTGGTCATTAAAGCCCTAAGCCTGATACCTGGATATTTCAAAGTTCCATCATCTACAACGGTAACAAAATAGTTAAGATCTGCCCTAGAAGCCCTCTTCTGAGTGCCCCTGCAAGTGGCCAATGAAGAGGGGTGGCAGAGGAACCCTCTCCGTCACCTGGGGTGGGATGCTGAGGGGTGGGGAGAGCTGCCTGGTGACGCATGTGCGATGTCTGTATGCACTACACATGTGTGACAGCCAGTATGGACACCATGCGTGAGCAGCAGCCCGTATGGACGCTCATATGGACGCCATGTGCGAGCAGCAGCCCATACTGACGCCGTGCGGACGTGGCGCGAGCAGTTCCCACACTGATTGTGTGCATGCCCTACGCTGCTCTACAGCTGGGGGAAGGCAGCGGGCCATCTTGTCAAACCCCCCAGGGTAGTGCCACCCTTTTGTATGCCCCTGATGAAGAGATGGCCTTCTCTGTCACAGCACTCAAATTGTGAGTGCTCTGTCACAGCACTCAAAGAACATCATCTTCTGTTATTATTTATTCATGCTTCCATCTTCATTGGATATCTTGTTGTACTATAATTCACCCCAAGTCTAATTTACAAAAGGTAGAAATATATTAAATAAGTAAGTAAGTAAGTAAGTAAGTAAGTAATATCCATTGTTGTTGTTGTTCAGTCGTTCAGTCGTGTCCGACTCTTCGTGACCCCATGGACCAGAGCACACCAGGCACGCCTATCCTTCACTGCCTCTCGCAGTTTGGCCAAACTCAAATATCCATTAGCCACAGTCTAAAAGGAGACCCCTAGGCACAGAGAACCATGTATGGAAATGGAGTTCCCCTCCCTCTTCTCTGGAAAACCTTTGTATAGATCAAACCTTTGCATGAAAATGTAATATTTGAAATGGCTCTATGAGTGAATGGCTTCCACATTTCCCCAAATAAAACTTGAAATTATAATTTTGGCAGCAAATATTTAATATCCAAAAATTAATCATTTTTGCCAATCGTTTTTTATTGATTTTCCAATTGTAACGCAATTACACAAATTAATTCCAAATTAATACAATTTTGTTTAAGAGTTTCCCACAATCCATTTTTGATGCTTTCTTATGATCTAATACTACTGCATTTCATATTCTTATTTACTTTTAGCACAATCCATATTACAAATTATCACGTAGTCAACAGCTGCACTCTTAATGATTTCTATTCATTTTATTATATTATTAACTTTCAAAAAACTTCAAGTGAGGAACAACAGATTTTCTTTTCTTTTTCAATCTGCATGCGCCAAAAATTAATTGTTAACCCACCTTTTATTCATTGGTTTTCTTTACCCCCCCCCCCTTTCAGGCATTTTTGGCATGTTTTATTATAGTGGTACCTCTGGTTAAGTACTTAATTCATTCCGGAGGTGGGTTCTTAACCTGAAACTGTTCTTAACCTGAAGCACCACTTTAGCTAATGGGACATCCTGCTGCCGCTGCCCTGCCAGAGCACAATTTCTTGAAGCAAAGTTCTTAACCTGAAGCGTTATTTCTGGGTTAGCGGAGTCTGTAACCTGAAGCGTATGTAACCCGAGGTACCACTGTATTTGAAATGTTGAAAAAAAGATTTTAAAAACAGACATGTACATGCCAATACAGTTTTTTTGGGGTGTGTATGCATTATATAAACTGTTTTTGAGCACCACTATGAAAAGATAAGATAAAGCTACTGTGATGGTTGTTTCCTGTTTTTATGCAGCTTGCCTCTGTTTATTTGCAACTAGAAGTCAAGCAAAATTACCATAGTACCATTATTGTAACAAGCTGCGGGTAGGGAACAGGGAAATGAAGGGTTGTATCCAACAAAGTACTCCCATCCACAATAATTTCTGCTTGCACAACAGACCTCTCCCTTCCTCTTCTCTCCCTGTGCTCCTCCTTCCCAATCTGCTTGGTAGAGTTGAGGGAAATCCCAAAACAGATTTGGAAGCATGCATAAGGGAGAGAAGAGGGAGAGGATATTCCACTACATGAGGGGAAGTCTTTGCATAAAGGGGAAAAAATAACTAGAAACAAACCAAAAAGTCTAGCCCAGAACTGTGTGAATCCAACAGTTATTATCTCTTTCTCCCTCAGTTTTTCACACATTTGAGAAAATATGACATGGAATTTGGATTTTCTTTTAAAAAAAATAATACATGATTTTCTATGAAATATTTCAAGTTTTACATCTATACAATTTTACAAATAAATCCGTGCCATATTTGCTGAAATGATGCTTTTGCTGACATTATAAAAATGTAAGTATATTTATATATTTATTCTGTATTCTCTGTCAAGTTTATACCCCCTTTTGGTTCTGTTATAGAGTATCACACAGCTTTCAAGCACGTCGTAGTTTAGCCATCATTTTGGATTGTTCCTCTGAGGAACAGCTGGAAAACTCATGAATTTTTTAAAGTCTTCAAACCTTCTGCCTGACAGATGACAGCAAAGCCTATAGTGAATACATCCATCTTGTAAATCAAGCTTCAGAAAGAGGGAAATGCCACAGAGTGACAGTGTATCTAAAGCCCAAGGCATTCAAGGGCTTTCCAGATGATTTTGGTGTTGTTGTTGTTGTTGTTTGCATAATAAATAAGTGTACAGCTGTGACTATTGGTTGCTCAGGATCCAGGCACCTATGGATCTTCTTCAAATGCAGGAATATTGCATTTTTTTAGCACAGCACAACGTCATGCTAAATGGGAAAAAGTTATTTCCTTCAGCTGCTACACTTGTGTTAGACTTTTAACGAGCTAGAGAATTCATGCTATGTAGAACCATGAGGGTCTGTTTAGAAGAATGATCAGCGACACTCTGTAGAAAGAATTTGCAACACCAATTATTATAAGCTTGTGACACTTTTGATTTGTTTAATGCTTTTAGTAGTGCTGTGCATCTTATTAGACTGTTTTACTATTAAAATGCCAATTTATTGTGGCATTTATTCAACGTTTATTGCTATTGTATTTTACTGTCAACCGCCCACTATACAAAACAACAGCAAATAAATATTTGCTGGGGGTGAGGGTGGGACACAAGCACATCAAAATTTGAAAATAGAAAAAAGTGAATACTAACCAAGTTGTCTATACATTGATGCCCCCACCATCTTATGAAACTTTTGCATTGCTTTGATTTTTTTAAAAAAGCTATCACAGCCATGCACTATTTGTTTATTTTGGGTGGATATAAAATCTTTTGTAAAGATCCACTAATAGATGTAGAGAAGTCTATTTTTGCTGATTTCCCTTCTCCTCTTCAGCCCCTGGAAAATATGCTCAGGGGGCGGTGGTGGCGGCGGCGGCAGGGGGGTCTAGAGCAGTGTGGAAAGTGTCATGGACAACTGTAAAGGTAGCAGGCAAAAACTGCCCCTTCTGTGAGCAAAGGCCTCCTCTAGGCCAAATACTCTTCTATAAAAGCACTTCTTCAGTCTATGCAGAACTGACTGCATCCCTATATTTAGGTCTTTGATCATTGTGTGTTTATCTCCATAGCACAGACACACAAACCCTAATTTATTTTTTCCATGGCATATGGACTATCTTACCCCTTCCACGATGCTACATCTTCATCCATTATGTAAAGATGGAAGTATCATATTATGAACATTGGCTTGGGTCTAGTTCAAGCTTATTTAGTAAGACTATAAGGTGTTTTGTTTTGCTTTTTTGCTTTGCTTAGTTTTTTTTTTTTTTAAATCATCTGGAAAGGCTGTATGGTGAAAGCCAAGATGGCCCATAAAATTCCTACTGGACTTGTGCAGCAGAAGAACCAAATGTAAAAAAAAAGCTCTGTTTGGAAGAAAATGAATTGTCTAATGCTGTAACTGTCAGAGGCTAATCGTGTTCCTTTGCAACTTACCTTATTGACATCCATTCGTAATTTCTCATTGTTAGCACTGGCAGCTTTTTCGGCTGCTTTCTTCTGGCGTTGTGGTCCCCTGCCAAAGAAGATGTAGTTGACTAATGCATACTCCAGTAGGGCCATGAACACGAAGACAAAGCATCCCATCAGATACATGTCAATGGCTTTCACGTAGGGGATTTTGGGCAGAGTTTCTCTGAGATGAGTGTTGATGGTTGTCATTGTCAGCACCGTGGTGATTCCTGGGGGGAAGCATCAAAAAATTCAAAATAGTGTGTGTGTGTATAGATATAGATAGCTATAGGTATTAGGGGGAGCTGGAGTTCACTCTAGAGAACCACTAGAAGAAGCATTTTCCATACTAGCTTCTTTTTGGTTTTTGGTGATGCTTATTACAGTAATGAACAAAAAAAAAACATAAAATGCTACGAATTCTCAAATTCAACACCATGGAAATCTTTCCACAGGATATAAAGTGCACCTTTTTCTTCAGTGTGCTGGTTTTACTTAATATTTTCTTACATGTTGTCTTCTGGTTTGAATTCTCAGAAAAATCTTGCTTGAATACCTTGTGCAATATACATTAGCTTGAATCGAGGGAACAGTAGAGAATGCATTCAACCTTCCTTGAGATAATGTTTCTTCTTAAGAGCTATGGAAACTTGAAGACGCTTAAAGTTTAAATTTGCATTAGAGCTGGATCCTTACCTGGAATGCAAGGTTCAGCAAACTCAAAAGGCTTGCTAATGTAAACTAATTTTAAAAGACCAGCTATATTAGTTTGTAGCAGCAAAGCAACATTTGTTGTAGCTGCTCATTTATTGGATTACTGCACCAGGAGGTTAAAAATATTTGTTTGCACTATCAGTTTTGTTGGAATGGCAACACAAAAACTCTTTCAACCTCTGATTTGTGTATAACTGTTGGGTCAATGGATCACAAGTTGAAAAAAGTAAACAAACCATGACAAGGCCAGTGTCTCACGAGCTCTTCCTATTCTGTGTCTTGGGACACAATCTACAGTCACCATTCACAGACCCACATAAAAGCAAAGTGACTTGTCAATTTTTCTGTCAGGAACAAGAGCGTTTGAACTAAGAATTGTGGGGTCTAGGTCTGGGACCTAAGCTGAACTGTAGACTGTGCATGTTCTCAGGCTTCAGAGCTTTCTTCAGGCACAAAAGGACTGTGCAGCATCAAGTCCTGTGACTGGTGAAGCCTGATACAAATACTAGAAGCCATGCCTTTTACTGCTGTATGGTCAGAGATGTAGAACCTATTTGCTGCTCTTCAAGCCCAGACCTTGGGTGCAGTTCCACTAAGCTCTGGACAGTTTTGGCAAATGTCAAGACAAGTCAACAAGGGCATGTGACTGAAGGCAGTGGAATTCCTTGTCTGTGTTGCCTGGAGTTGTTACCCCAATGTAGCCAGAGGCAATAATACGGTGTAAAGAAGTCCATGGTAACAGGTATTATCAGGATTCAGCTTGGTAGACTATTTTACTTGTGGAATTTGAAATGTCCATTAAGATAGAATGCCATACTCCTGCAAAGTAGAATCCTTTTTCAACCTTACCCAAATTTTACCTAAGAAGACAATACTACATGTTGAGATAGGAGTGTAGTAAAAGAAACAAAGTGACACCATTGGTTCATTAGCTCAGTACTTCTCTATAACGATGGGCATAGAGGCTTTCCAGAGTTCAGGCAGGATCTTTCCCAGCCCTGTGGAACAAGAACCTAGAGATTGAACTTGGGGTCTTCTGCATGCAAAATATATTTTCTGTCCAGCTTTGAACCTTCCCCATAGTCTGAGGAATTACCAGCAAGGTAAGAATATTTTGTAATTTTTAGATTAAATATAATGCAAGAAAAGTAGCTAAGGTTGAAAACTCTATGGTCCCTGAAAAAGTGACCAAAGCCATACAGTTTTTTGGATCTCCCTGAAAAGAGAGGTCTGCTCTCTCAGAGGAAGACCTGAATTTATAAGCCTCTCTGTGAGGCAATGGAGAGGTCTGCAGCTAGTGCTTCTCCAACCAAATTAGAAAGGGGTGGAAAAAACCTGTGCCCCACACTTTCCACATAAACTGGCAGGGCACAGGTTCCTCTAATTTTATTTCTCCCCACTTCCCACCTCATATAGGTTTGCTCCACTAAGTAAACAGTGCTAATATAAACTGCAATGATTTTAAGCTAATTCAGAGAGGAAATGGTTAGTTTAATAGGTAGTAGTACACAACAATGCTGAACACCAGCACAAAACATCACACAGTCTTGCTCAGCTGAAGCACTTGTATTTACTCGCTTTAAAATTATCCCTAAACATTTCATCCAAACTGGTTCAAAAAAAGGTTTTCAGTGCTTAAGTATATGTAAACCTGACCAGCCTCCAAAATCAGTACAGGAAGCACATTCAATGGGCAAGAGCCAAAGTAACATTAGTGCAAGAAGAGCTGCTGCTGCACAGGCTAGCTTTGTTGTGTGATGGGTATCGCAAGTGGAAGTAGCGTAACAGCACAAAAAGTAAATGATAAAGTTAAGCTGTGCAACAATTCCACCATTCTAAGCCACCCATTGGATTTGGCTGTTACCGGTATGTTATGTTAGGGATGGAGCTTCTGTTATGGGTGGCTGGCACAACAGGATAGCACTCAATGTAAGATGAGCAAAAAGTGCTTACCTAAAGCCACTCTGGCAGCTGAAGCATCATAATTGATCCAGAATGAAACCCAGGAGAGAATAGTGATCAGAATGGAGGGCATATAGGTCTGAAGTATGAAGTAGCCAATGTTTCTCTTGAGTTTGAAACTGAGCGACAGCCTTGGGTAGGAACCTAGAACAGAATTTACGTTTAGAAGGTCAGGTTTCAGTTCTGTAGCCCTGCAAACAAATTGTTAACATTTACAACCCGCAGACTTTTACTGAAATTCAACACCCATAAGGCTAAAATTTCTTATTAAACAAGCAAAATGCCAGTTTCTTTAATCTGTGCCTAAACAAAGATGTCAAAGGTTCACTACCCTTTTGCTAACAGGCATGCATACACCGAGACAATTAAGCTGTGCAGTAGCTCAGCATCCAATGCTGCATTTTGACCTTTACATGTTCTACCTTGCCATGGTCACTTTGAAATCACCTGAAGTGCTAGGCTCAGAAACTGGTTCATACACTCACAGCTACAAAATTCAGGTAAGCAGAGTTGTATTCATGCTGTACTAGCTGTCATATCAATCAAACATAAGTTGTCATGTTGGGTATTTATGGCATGATTCTGCTCCTTCATCATTATCTTCCTGGCAGGTGATGCCAGAACATGTAAAAACTCAAAATAGCCCCTGTGTAACCAAATAAACAAACAGTGGAAAAGACCAGGCTGGGAAAAGGGAAATGAAAGGGGATGAGAAGTAAAAACACCAGAAACATAGCAATATTTAAAACTGTTTAGGCTCAGAGGTTTGTTGAGGCCTCCCACACAAACCTCCTGTGAGAGGAGCAAAATTCTGATCATTATACTTTCAAACCACTGATCTCTGCTCCCAAGAAAAATCAAACTGGTACAACTGTTCTGCACAAATCCATGAAATGCAAAAGTGGTATCTGCAATCAGACTTGATTAGCAGTCTGGAAAGTTACATATTGTTCTGTTGAGGATTGCTTGTTAGTTAAAAAACAGAAAACAAAAAACAAACAGCCCCACTGAACTAGGATTGGAAGTCTGTGTAGCAGAAGCAGGAGTTGCACATCCTGTTTCACTATATGAGGAGAAATGGGAATGTACTGCCCCCTGCAAAGCCTCGCTTATCGGGGTTGCACAACGGCTTCCGGCAAGATATCGCGAGAGTTGCATGAGATCTTGCTGGAAGCTGCTACTGCTTCTCCTCACTTCCGTAGTGGTGGCGGCAGGGGCGCCACCCCATGGGATTCCACCATCCAAGGCAGCTGCCTCAGTCCACCTCACGGGAAGGCTGGCCCTGAAAAGGGGGGCCGTAGCAAATTATTATTCCATATGGTATCATCAGGCATAAGAAAAGGGCATCCATATATTTTAATAATGAAAGTGTATGGGGAAAAGTAGCTTGCTTTTTTATCAGCTTTGAGAGCGGCCGCAGAAAACAGAAAATAGTTTATTCGTTCAGATCGATTGAGGTTGATACCCTTTAAAACAAACAAACAAACAAACAAACAAATCCCACATTGGCTGAATACAAAAGTATTTATTATATGTACACCACAGTCCTATCCATGTTTCTTTATGCACTGTGTTCAATGGGACTAACTTCTAGGCAGGCAGGCATAGGACAGTAGGTTTAGTGCACCTGACACGGCACAGTTATTTTAATAAAGAATAAATTGTATTGGTTTGCCTATTCAGTGCTCATTTGTTTATTCTTTATACGATCCATGCAGTTAGTCATTATCCAAAACAATTGATGGGAAGCTTTTCAGCGAGCAGATAGATGCATTTCCTTTGTGGCATCCCTTCACAAACCTGTCGAGAAAGCAACTTTCTTGGTGATAAGTTCGTAGTCCACAATGGAGAATTGTGGCAGTTCAATCTTTCGCACTCCTGTAACTGCATTATCACCCCCACGCCAGTAAAATTCAATATCATCTGTTGTGTAGCCATCTGTAAATAAAAAAGGAGGAAAGCTTTAGGACATGGTACACTTGCAGTATCACATCTGCTGCAAAAATAATCCAGTAATTTTACTTCGGTTTATTCTTATTTGAGATAAATATTTACAAAGTTCAAATTCACGGAGCACTTCTGCTATGCATACTCTGTACATTTCAACTGGCCTTGATTTAATCTGGGACAAGTGAAACAGAAGCCACTTAGGAACAGGAATCAGAAACCACTTGGTAAGAATAGAGAAAGGGACTTTTTTGTTATGGTACTTTGAGAGCAGCTAGAAGACTGTCTACCCTCACCCTATTCCACCTGACACTTTTGTTGTTTTCACATGATATATTGTTTTGTTGTTTTAAAACTTATGAAGGAGTGGAAAAATGGGTTAAAAATCCTGAGACAAATAAATAAGAGAAATAACTACTATCTTATAGCCTAAACCGATGAGCCTACAGTAGCTAACAGCTGACAGATTCAGATTTTGGACAGATGAATCCAGAAGTACTGGTGAAAGACAGATTTAACAAAAATGAAATCTGCATTTCTATTTTGCACTAATTTAATCCTCTTATACCGAGTTTGTACAACCATGGCAGCTGTTTAGAGCTTTGATAATTTATATACATATCTAATAATCATCTACCACCTTTGCCTCAATCAATGGCAATGAGAGCAAGGTTTACTAGCAAGTTGTATTTGGGAGTGTTGTTTAAAGTTGTTAGAGTTTTTTTTTTTTTTTTACCCAGATTCTAGTCATGTCACTTGTGGTAAAGTGCATGTAATAGTACTATGGGCTTTACCAAAGGTGTTGGGGACTTTGAAGAAGCACAAACTCAAGACGAAAGGCAGAAATGTGCTAAGAAGAAGGCACGTCTGGCAAACCCTCACCGTGATCAACTCCCGTTTGGAAACCTATGTCCCCACTGTGGACGGATGTGTGGATCCAGAATTGGCCTCCACAGGCACTTACGGACTCACTGTTAAGACCATGTTCATGGAAGACAACTTTACTTGGCCACAAGTGATCACCATATAAAAAGAGTTAATAATTATAGGCAGGCCACTGGAAAAAAGTTATCACTACTACTGTTATTACAGTCTTTATCACTTGACAGTGTTTTATATTAAAATAAACAGTTTGAGCAGCTAGAACATTATATGCACAGAAGTGGAAAGAGAAAAGTTTACCAGCTAATGTGGAATGGTTTATGAAACTGATGGAATATGCTGAAATGGTGAAATTAACTGCTAAATTAAGAGGACATAACGATGAAGTGTTTAAGGAGGAATTGAGACCACTGATGGATTACCTATCAAAATATCACCAGAAGTAGTGGGCAGGATTTGAAATATAAGCAGTGGATTAATGAAGATTTAACGATAGTGGGGTTTAGATAATAAAAACGTGTTATAAAACAACAAATAAAAAAGAGTAAAAAAACAAACGTCACAAAGGAGGGGTGGGAAGTCAAGAAGTAACTTGGTATGTTTTAAGAAATTGTATATAATGATAAATGCTTTGAAATATTGTTGGGGACTTAATAAAAATGATATAAAAATAAATAAATAAATAAACAGTTTGAGCCACAGGTTTGTCAAACGATGTTTTAAAATCCTGCAGCAGAACCAACCCAAGGTGATCATTTTATATTAATTTATTTGAACTTTAGAGAGTCAGTAAGCCTGGAGCAGGAACTGTCCTCTGTAAAGTACCACACACACTGATGCTGCTTAATAATTTTATTTATTTTATTAATGATTACATTTATATCCCACCTTTCTTCTAAGGAGCTCAAGGTGCCATACATGGTTCTCCCCACCCTCACAACAACCTTGTGAGGTAGGTCAGGCTGAGAGATGTTGACTGGCCCAATACGTTGACTGAGCTTCACAGCTAAGCAAGGCTTTGAACTCTGTTCTCTGAGGCCCTAACCTGACATTTTACACCACACAATTTAACACAAACACAAATCTGGCAACTGGTCCACAGCTCATATAATTGGTCAAACCATTCTTTCCCCCTCCCCCAGCTGCACAATCCCTGTTGAATTGGCAGGTTTGTGTTGCAGGTTTGTCAGCCGTAATGTAAAAATAAAAAAATTATTATTATTATTATTATTATTTAAAAAAACACCCTTAAAAGTTAAAACTCCTTTTTTCAAACAAGTATCACATTTCTGCCAGTGTGCTTAGAAAGAATGTCAGGGAGTAATCATGGAAAGTGAGGAAGATTTATGGCAGGGCTGTTAGGCTGCAAATGAGATATTTCCTCTCATTCCTCCGAGGCTGCGCTTGCTTCTTCAAGCCTGCCTTTCCAGTACTTACAGCATGCGCTTAACAGACTTTTCTGAGTCAGAGCTCACGACTGCTGGGTGTATGGCTACCAGGCACACTACACCAGCTCAACGATCATGCTAAACTGCCTCTCACCATTACTGGACTGCATCCCCCTGCAGGCAAAGTGCCGGAATGGAAAAGGAATGTCACTTGTGCAGCTTGTTGATCACACCAGCAAAGAAACTGTGGGACTGATGCAGGAAATGACAAGCGGCAATTGAGAGAAAAATCAAAGGCTTATCAGAGGAGTATCAACGTGATCCTCCAGTTTTAGATATACAGATCTGACTCCAATTCCTCTTATCTGATTCATGAGTTCTGCAGCCTGCAGACCCAACAGGGGTCTATTTAGCTGTTTAGGGATGCTATTTAGCTAAAAATGAAGAATTTAAATTAGTTATGCTCAAGTGCAGTTTAAGTTCCACCGCAATCCAATGAATACAGGTGAAACTCGAAAAATTAGAATATCGTGGAAAGGTCCGTTTCTTTCAGTAATTCAACTTAAAATGTGAAACTAATATATGAGATAGACTCATGACATGCAAAGCGAGATATGTCAAGCCTTTATTTGTTATAATTGTGATGATTATGGCATACAGCTGATGAGAACCCCAAATTAACAATTTCAACTTTGGGGTTTTCATCAGCTGTACTCCATAATCATCACAATTATAACAAACAAAGGCTTGACATATCTCGCTTTGCATGCCATGAGTCTATCTCATATATTAAACTCCAGTAGCTAATGAAGACAATTGCTTACATAAATGGACTTTTCCACGATATTCTAATTTTTCACCTGTACACTTGGGAAATAATCAAAGGCATATTGATTTCTCAGAAATAGACTCTTCAGATTCATAGTAAGCAAGCAAACAAAACAGACTAGAAACAGAGCCCCCCTTCTTTCCCCAACTGCACTCCCAAAATCTGCCCTGAAGGGTCCACCAACCCCGCCCCTCATAGATTTTGAAAGTGTGTGGGGAGATTCAGGGAAGAGGAGGGCAGGGGGAGGAAATGAAGGTGAATTCTTGTTGTGTGAGTGGAATCTCGCACACAGATAGCTTTGGATACAGTGCTAATAACTATTTACAGGCCCTTCTGAGCCATTTACAGCACAATCCTATCCATGTCTGATCAGAGGTAAACCCCACTAAATCCAGTAAACTTAATCTCTGGTGAACGGGTAGAGAACTGCAACCTTAATTGCTTTTACTTCTTTCCTCATTGCTATCATGGACTTAATTCTATACCGAAGCCTGAGAAATATTTCATACTTCAAAAATTCATGTTTTCATGCTCTTAAGCAGCTATTAGCATCTCTAGAAACATTTTTTTTTAAAAAAGTTATTTTGGTAGCATGAAATATGGAGCTTAAATCCGGGGCAAACATGATGATGTCCTTGAACTTTATTTCCACTATTGTTCCTTGTTGCCTGCAGCATTCACTCTTTGCTTTCGCTGGAAAAAAGCGGACACCAACATGTTGTTTCCTACTGAGTTAACCATACGATTGCTTCTAAAAGGCAGCTGGAAGCACTGATTAGTGACCTCATCCTTTCATTCTGTTTCCATCAAAGGTGAGCACAGACCACATCTATAATATTTCTTTATGTTTCCTGTTTAAAATCTCCAAACAATTTTTGTTAGCATCCTTTAGAGCTCTTTGACTATATCTCTAATATGCATTTGTGTAACATTGTCATCATGGTGCAATCTACATGGCTGCCCACAGATGGCACACTAGAGTAGAATTACAATTATGAGGACACAACAGTGAAGACTGGAAGATGGGGCAAGTCTAAGCCTGAGACCGAGGAGGTAGTGAGGGCAGAAGAAGAAAGGTGACCCGTTGAGGAGGCAGAGGTGATGTATGAGACAGAGCACAAGAGGAAGGAAAAAGGATGGGGCGGGGGGGGGGGGCTTCAAAACACACCACAGGCATCAACACGCTGCTAAAAGGAAGGTGAAAACAAGGTGCATTGAAATTCCAACTTCAAGAGTTCAAAGCATGATGTCCGTTGTTGAATTTGCACTGCAAGGCAGATCCTGATAAGGATCCGGCCTGCAGAACCAAAACAGTTCCCCACTTCTGGCCTAAGGTGGGGAGGAGGACAGTGTGAGAGGTGCAAGTGGGAGCGGGGGGGGGGGGGGTTGCAAGAGGAGAAAGCATGGGCACAGGTCCTGTAAGTTATAGAAGAACATACAGAAAAATGCATCAAATACAATTATAATCCTAAATACATTTATACAGAATCTAGCTTCACCGACGTCAGTGAAAATGGTTTCAATCTGAGGAAATGTTTGAATGAAGAATGAGTTGGAAATTCAATGTCCAATTTCTTTCATTAAGCCATACATAAACACATGCACACAACCATAGTAGTTTTATCAAGGCATCAGTTCTCTCTTATCGATAATGAACTTGATTTCCCCATTGCCACCCAACAGAGGTTTGAATAAGAACTGTTTTAATACACAGGCTGTAGAATTTTCATCTGAACAAAATTCAGTGAATGAATCATTCATTTCTTAAGGATTAACTGGGTCATTATATTTAATCCTTCCCTAAACTGGTGGACATGTGTTCCGCTTGACTGTAACATTTTCAATGGATTTGTGTCACATTATGTTTACTTGCTTCTTAAAAGACTGAAAAACTAATGTGCTGTAGAAAACCAACTCTATTGCATTTTAAGATCCATTACCTGATTTTTTCTGTACTTTCAGATACACAAATATATATACCGTTTTAATGTACTTGCTGAGAACAGTAAGGAAGCACCACCACCAGGGACAAGTTTATAACTCCTAGGGCGTGTGTAATCCAATTGTATGAAGGAGATAAATACAACAGTTCTAGCCTAAAATTAGACACAGCCCAATAACTGGTGATGGTGTCATGATTAGACCTCTGATTCTTCCAATATCCTAATTTCTTGAAACGTCGATCCCCAAATTTCAATATATCCCTGAGAAAGCATCTGCAAAGGGTATTTAACAAGTCTTATTTCTGAAACATTCACATCTCAGGGCAGCACCTACAGCCATAAGAAGAAGAAGAAGAAGAGTTTGGATTTGATATCCCGCTTTTCACTACCCGAAGGAGTCTCAAAGCGGCTAACATTCTCCTTTCCCTTCCTCCCCACAAGAAACACTCTGTGAGGTGAGTGGGGCTGTGAGACTTCAGAGAAGTGTGACTAGCCCAAGGTCACCCAGCAGCTGCATGTGGAGGAGTGGAGACGTTAACCCGGTTCCCCAGATAACGAGTCTACCGCTCTTAACCACTACACCACACTGGCGTTTATTTAGGAATTTATTTAGGAATGTTTTGTCATAGGGCCAGGCCCTCTGTGAGAGAAGGACACCCTCAAATTCTCTCTAGTGTTAATCTGGATTAGATATGGGTATGTCCTTACTAGGCTTTGCTCTTTCGCAATATCATTGTACCTATGAATATAAATCCCTCAGCTGTTGCAATCTGGTAAATGTGGCCGTACCACATGGAAAATATTATCTCTGAGAAATAATAAAAAAGCATACACTTGTAAACAAAAAAATGATCACAAATTGCAAAATTAATCCAATATGCAGAATAACAGATTTTGATGTGAAAATTCAAAATTTAGAAACATACTGTTTCTGTTCGAGCTTAAAAAATCATTAGTATGGAAAGTTACAGGTGGGTAGCCGTGTTGGTCTGCCATAGTCGAAACAAAATAGGAAATTCTTTCCAGTAGCACCTTAGAGACCAACTGAGTTTGTTCTTGGTATGAGCTTTCGTGTGCATCTGAAGAAGTGTGCATGCACACAAAAGCTCATACCAAGAACAAACTCAGTTGGTCTCTAAGGTGCTACTGGAAAGAATTTCCTATTTTGTTTCGATTAGTATGGAAAGGTGGGGTTGGAAACCCTTAATTTTTGTGATGTAGACCCTCTCCCCTGACAGCTACAGTTCTTAGCAAGGTGGAATGGGATCATGGCTTAGATACAATTGGCGAGAGTCATGTGGTGGAATTTCTGGATTTCTTTACGGGCACCCCATACCATTTCTCCATAATCCACCCCCTAAAAAGCCCCCAATTTAATAAATTGGATTACACCAGGCATAGGCAAACTCAGCCCTCCAGATATTTTGGGTCTACAACTCCTTCCATCCATGATCACTGGTCCTGTTAGCTAGGGATGATGGGAGTTGTAGTCCCAAAACATCTGGAGGGCCGAGTTTGCCTATGCCTGGATTAGACAAATTAATGGTGGCTATCGGTGGCTACTAGTCTCGATAGTCATATGCTGCTTCCAGGATTAGATGTACCCAGCCTCTGAACACGGTTGCTGGGGATGGGGAATAACAGCAAGAGACTACTATTCCCACATTGCCCATAAGCATCTGGTTAGCTACTGTGAGAAAGGTGTTGGGCTAGATTGGCCTTTAATCTGATCCAGCAGAGCTATTCACGTATTCTTATTATTCAACAAAGTACACATACTTCTGTACTTCCTGGAATTATCTGGTGTTTTGGAACAGAAATATTTGATATTTGATATATTACTTATTTTTCTGAAAGGCTTACCACTGACACCTGAACATTCCCACGAATATACCACAAAAGCTAAATGCCATCATTCAAGTGAAAAATTCACACAAAATCTAAAATGCAGACACCAGTTGTTTATGGAATGTTACAGATTGTAGACATACTGAAACCTGCAGCCTGCCATTGCATCTTTCTTTCACTAAAAAGTGAAGAGAATGCAATTTATTGCAAATTTTATGTATCATTTATAAAAGTGCCCCAAATTTTCTTGTTTGCTTCAGTTGCAACTGGTTATTAAAACTGTAGGTTGGGCTGACCAAGCTATTCTTCCTGGGCTTATAATTTGTTACCCCTGTTTCACATTATATTGCTTATAATTTGTTACCCCTGTTTCACACCTGGACATAATAATTCATTCTTCAGTACAATACTGACTACTATCCCAGGTAACCTATGCTATTTCACAAATCCAAAGAAAACAAGCATAATCTCCATGACCCAGATCAAGCTACTACAACAAGAGAATTTTAGCAATGTCTGCAGCACCTGCAGCACTCCTCAAAACACCATTTGAAATCCCCTTTTCATCGCCCTGATAACACCATTACTCGCTGTAGCAGAGCAATGAAGTTATGTAGCCCCCGATCCAAATGTCTACCCAAGGATGATTTCCATCCCTGCTTAATATCAGATGCTAGGGCATACTGTGTGAATGCAGAAATGGTCAATCAAAGGTGCTTATTTTTCCACACAAAATTTCATCAAGTGCTGCTGTACTCAGTTAAACTTGGACACACTACTTATAGTCTCTGCAGGCCCTTTAACAATTTTGACTTTTGCTTTGAAGGAAATTGAAATCCAAAATAAGATATCAAATCAAAACAAAAAACAAACAACAAACCCAATTTGGCAATAAAATAAAATTAAAAAGGGTGGGGGAGAGAGAAGTGGCTTTATTTATAAAAGATGATGGTTATGAACAATCTTAGCAGTGCCATTTTTGGCACTGAAAAGACAACAAAAATGTATGTGCCTGGATGTGCCAGAAACCCCAAAATTTTCATTCTAGCTTTCAGTACAAAATTAAAAGATTAATGAAACATAACCAGTGAAATGAGGCACAACAATACCTTCTAAGTCACGCTTTTCGCACAAGCACACTAATATGTAACATCTAACCCCTATCCCCACATTTCACTTGCTTGGCAGGCTAACGGGGTAGTGAATTAGAACCATGAATAGAAGAAGTGAATAACATTTGGCAACTCCAATAATGCTGGCAGTGAAATTGCATTAGTGTTCTACTTTGCTTAATTATTCCACAGTTATATCACAAATATAAGTTGCAAGGAATAAATCATAATTCCCAAACATAATGCCCACAATGTAAAGTTACCAACTTCCTTTGTTGAAAGGGAAATGTACAATGTGCCTATGGGGAATTTCCACTCTGTTCACCAAACGCTGTATTCTCGCAACTTGGGTTTTGGCGCATGTGCCCTAACAGGAGTATTTCATTAATCTGCACCAGCTTTGGCTGGTATGCCAATTGTTTCCCTTTCCTGGAGAGAGGTCTGCCATAGCAACAGTAATCCATGCTCTAGTCATGCCCTGGCCTGGGTACTGTAATCTACGGTATTGTGCTCTCTGTTGGGGCTGCATTTGAACTTTCCTTCAGCTAGTTCAAAATTCAGCTGCCAGAGTCCTGACAGCTCGACCTGTAATACCACTTGGGGATGGAAGTTGGCTCATGTAACACCATCATTACACCAAGTGCACTGTTTGTCAATGCATTCCTAAGTACTAAGCTTTAATAATTAAAGCTTTTAACAAATTTGGCTTGATATATCTGAAGGACTCTCTAAAGCGTCCATATCAAATCGACCATAGGTTAAGATCAACAACAGAGCCCTCCTAGTTTGCCCACCTGTTAGTTCAGGGAGGTCCTTTTCTGTGGTGACCTCACAGCTCTTGAACTTCCTAACAACTTATTTCTGGAAGGCTACCACATGACAGTGTTTTCAAAAGCCTTTGAAATCTACCTGTTTCAGGTAGTCTTCACATGACAGATATCTCTGAAGGCTTTTAATGAGCCTTTAATTGTACTAAGAAATTATGTTTTATTAGGGTTGCCATATGAGGGGTAATATGGCCTATTCATATTTTAAAATAAAAATAAACTTCCATCCGAGTTACGAGTAATTTTCAGGTGATATAAACAAAGTAAGTCATTCTGACATTCCATTTTGGCCTTTCTGGACATAGTAACCTGTTGTATGGTATCTCTAAGCAGTAACATGAAAGGGCACAAGGATTTCTTACTCATGTTCACAAAACAGTTTTCAATACTATACATGGATTTCTTCCTTTAGCAGTTCATCTAAGTCTCAACATGACAAGAGACAATAGGGCAACAACTCTAGCTCCTGTATGGCACCAGCCTATAAAGACCTGCATTTTGCAACCAGATTCTTCCAAGAGGTTAACCTACTCTTCCAAGTTCTCCCAGTGTAGCCTCTTAATTATGTCAATATGCATATGAGTGTTACATAACCTTGCCTCCTGGGCCAGAAAAGGAGGATATCTGCATGCAAATATTCATTAAAAAGAAGCCAGCAATAATATCGTAATATCTTTACATACATAAAAGGAACTTGGCCTCAAAGCAAAAGATGACACACTACATTTGTATGCAAAGAACACCACACAGGCTCATTTATGCCTGGGTATGTGAGTCTTGTACCGACAGCAGAATGTATTAATAATAAAACAATGAAATAAACTAGCACAGGAGGGCTTCAGATTTAGGGGATGATTGGAGAATACTAAGCCATGATCTAAAGAAACTCGGGACTGTTGGAAACTTGATCATATGCTGCTGGAGCTCAGAGGAAGAATATATGACTGCGTGCCTAGTCAAGTAAAAGAGTTTAGCAGAGGGTAGTCTGGGGGGTGATCCATACTCTAAAGAGTAATCCATAGTGTGGAACATGTACCTTACAGGGTTTACGGAACATGATTTTTCTTCTCAGGCCTTTCTGTGCGTAACACAGCAGAGCGTGGAAACTCATGTCTGCATAGGGTTTCTCTTTGCTGGATCAGGATGAAGAACTAAAATGAACTAGCCGAGAATGGATAAGAAGCCTCCTCTCAGGGGAGAGCTCAGAGTTGTGAAACTGCATCACAGCAGTAGGGAATCTCAGGCAAATACTGTATGCCCCTCCAGGCCTCTCCATCTAGGGTACGTTCCCTAGGCCATGCTCCTCTCCTCAGGCCACACCCCTTCTTCTTGCCATACCCCTCACTACCTGTGTTCTGCATCCTCCCTGAGTGCTTTTGCCTGGTGAAATATGTCTATGAACTGACAATTCCTATTTCTTGCCTGGATGGAGAGGTCTCCGTGTGCAGAAATCTCTGGCTTCTACATGGTTGCAGTACAGCCTAGTCACATCTGTTGCCTAACCCACTTTTGCCTCTGCCCTCTTCCTTCAGTGGGAGGTTGCTTATAAGCAAATGCAGCTTTTGGGCTAAAAAAAGGTTCTCCAACTCTGCTATATAATTTAATGAGACTTCATTAAATTTTGTCACCTAAGGTCACAAAAAGAAAGAAAGAAAGAGGACACAGCCTTAATTTATTTGAGCAGAAGTTTATCTTCCAGTAATCCTTTAAAACTGCATTCAGCTCAGTCCCAAGTCTTCACCGATTTATCTCTACACTGGAAAAATGCCTGCCAGATTGTGGGAACGTACTGTATAAGAAAAGAAGCCCCCCAATACAATTGGCAACTTTCAACCTCCCTTCCTGCTCTCAAAGGAATTTCACCAGGTTTCCTTTTTCTTTTCTTCTCTGTTAGATGCTATGTTTGTTTGTTTTTTTGCTTGCTTCCTCCATACAGAACTTGGGGCTTCCTTGCCCTCTGCTGCCTACTCCACTTTCCCCGTTTCTAGCTATTTGACCCTTCTCTCTTAGGTCTTCTCCCACCACCCTTGTCGGCCCCACCTTCCCCACAACTCCCCGCCCCCCAGGACACTGGTTTTGCCTAATACATCTCCTCTGAGGCACTTTGGAGGTAGTCATTCACAGATGCTCTGATCTGGATGCAGTATGAGCAGTGATGACTTGGCCACTGTCGGGGTAAGTTCCAGTTCTTCTGGCACAAGGATGTTGACTCAAATGTGTTTGTCTTGCCAGATGTACGCTTGACCGCTGCTGATCCCAGAGCTAGCTGGAGGAGAGTGGCTGAATTTGCCCAGGGGGTGGTGAGACATTGAAGGCACTGACCCAGAGCCTGGAGGTGCTAATGGCCTGGATGAGGGCCAATAAACGGAAAATGAATTGTGACAAGATGATACACTATTGGTGGGTTGTTTTAATGTGATGGTAATGGGTAGATAAGGGATGCAGGTGGCACTGTGGGTTAAAGCACAGAGCCTAGGGCTTGCCGATCAGACGGTTGGCGGTTCGAATCCCTGCGACGGGGTGAGCTCCCTTTGTTTGGTCCCTGCTCCTGCCCACCTAGCAGTTAGAAAGCACGAAGTGCAAGTAGATAAATAGGTACCGCTCCGGCGGGAAGGTAAATGGCGTTTCCGTGTGATGCTCTGGTTTCACCAGAAGCAGCTTAGTTATGCTGGCCACATGACCCGGAAGCTATATGCCAGCTCCCTCGGCCAGTAAAGCAAGATGAGCGCCGCAACCCCAGAGTCGTCTGCGACTGGACCTAATTGTCAGGGGTCCCTTTACCTTTAATGGGTAGATGCCCTGTTTTGGATTGGGGTCAACTCCCTTGAAGTAGTACTCACAGCACCTGCTTCTTCAAAGGAGTATAACTCCTTGAAGATGCCATGGAGGTTGTAGCTAGTGTAGCATGCTACCTATTCTCCATGATCTGCACATGATATGGCCAATGGTGCAGGGACCAAATACTTGATGAAGTGCCTATTCTGGTATATCCCAGCCTGGCCATGGAGATCAGTAGAGGGTATCACCAAAGCAAGGCTAAAGACCTTCTCTCTGTGGAATTCCCAGCCTCTGGAGGCCTGTCAGTCATCAACTATACTCCAATTCTGTTGGATACTGAAGACATACCTCTTTACCCAGGCCTTTTAATCTTATTGAGGTTGCTCTTTAGGGTCAGTGAATTTAACAATCTATGGGAATGTTTTATCTTGTTTGCTGTTTAAAGGCTTGAGATTATTTATTATGATTTTGTATTGTTGTCTACCTGTGTATTTTATATTCTTATTCTGAGCTGCTCAGCAATTTTTAAAAATTAAGATTGATATATAAATGGATTTAATAAATAAATGAAATAAATGAATTAAATAATGCTGTCATTTGCTTTCCTTCTCAGACATTATTTTGAGCTTAACAGCGCTCACTTTCTAACATATATTCTCAGAAGAAATGTTTGAACAGCATTTTTGAACCAGCAAGAGAGCCTTTGGGGCATAATTTGTGCTGTGAAAATGCCACCTGTCTGTGTGTTGGCAGCATTTTCCTTTGAGCTCACTGCATACCTAGAGCATTTGGACACCCTAGCCAGAACTCTCACTCAGCAAATTAAATTATACAGTCTCAATAATTCCTGAGCTCTTGGATACTATAATAATAAAGTTCTTTTGCTTGTCATAAGGAACATGTGAGCATTTGTAAAAAATAAATTGTTTAATTGTTTGCACTGCTGTTTTTATATTATACCACTTAAAGGTTATTGTTAACATTACTTTCCAAGTTTGGAATCTAAGGTTTACTTTTGAAGTTGCAGTTCCAGAAGTATTTAGATATTTCAAGCTGGAAGACAGACTAAGAAAGGAAAGCTAGTGGGTCAGCTTCTGGATTTGTTTTGCTCAGCATGTACAAAATGAGTGGCAGGCCAGATCAAGGTGCAATGAGGTTCTTAAAATGTGTTTATTTATTTAACTGGAGACTTGGCAGCTGGATGCTTACATAGTAATGTGAAGCAGGGGACCCAGGTATTTGAATATTATTATTTTTTTGTCCACATAATATAACTCTATTTTAGATTTACACCTAAATACTTGAGGGTGCCTGTCAAAAACTTGTAATATTTATCCAGCTATGGATCAATATACCTTACTGTGATTGCTATTAAATAGGATTGTTATTAATGCCTTGGATTCATAAACCAACTGAAACTTTGTCTTTTAGCCTTTCATGATAAGCACATTTGCATTTTTGTCTATCAATTCTAGAGATATATTACACCATCTCTATGCCATTCTTCATCTCCCGTAATTTCAGAAGAGGACATTCTTCCTGGAAAGAGGAAAAAGCTTATTGCTAGCATGACAAATAGCCTTTTTGGCAACTTCTAATTTATTACAAGCCTGCCTCTCACTCTACACAAATAGCATGCACGTGCGTGCACACACGCACACGTTTGGATCATTGTTCAGCAACTGAAACCTAGTGCTGATATGCTTAGGTTTTGGCTTCGGAGCACATGCTTCACTTTGTCAGAACAAGCCAAGCTCCCACCACAGGACTGGAAGTTGAATGCATTATGATTCCATCAGCTAGGCCTTAGGGAATACTCCATGGACATGGTAGGGTATCTGCACACCCAGTAAAGTATCTATATACCCAGCTAAGATCTTTTACACCCCCTGCCACTGCACTCAGCACTGCCTCCTTTAGTTTCTTCCCATCCTTCTAAGCCTTTCTCTGCAGTGCTAAGGCGTTCTAATTTAGAGGACAGGCTTTGATTCCTATTGGTAAAAACTACAGAGTTCACCCCTAGTCCATATCCTGAAGACACTTTTCATGCATTTTCATGCATTTATGTATCTGTTGTAAGTTTCAGTATCTCCAATTTTGAATGCCAGGAGCGGTATCAAATTTCTTCATTTAAGTTCACACCGGAGTACCCTGGTGATGCAATTTCTGATCTTTGTTGGCTCCAATAAACGTTTTGGTGAACCTATTTCCCCTCCATTCTAGACCTTCTATTGCAACGTAGACATTCGGTGCCATATTTTACACTATTTTCTCACCTGCTCATTCCCCATTTCTGGCCTGCCATCCTCCAGTGCCCAAAGCAATAACCCAAGACTATCTAACAGCTCTGCAGGGTTCCATTCAGAGAACTGCCAGTCCTTGGCAGGGCAGAGCACATAAGAAAAATTCTCTTTCTGTTTTCACAAATGTGCATTGAATAAATATGCTATTGCTCAAGGTCTCATCAGCATTTACTTTCATCTTTCCTCACATTTGTACCAAAAATACATCTTTTTTATTATCTTAACAAATTAACAAGACATGGCAGTTCTGCTGCAATCATGTTATATAAACATCTCCCATGAAGATATATCATTAGATTATATTTTAAGCTCCCATATGTCATCAGAATTCATGCTGAAGCAACCTTACAAAGCAATCTTTATGACAGATTTCTATGGATTAACCAGGTTCCCCTCCCCTCTCCCAACAATTTTCTCTGACATTTTGTTAAAACTTTAATACTCTAAGCATTGACAGTTGACATCCTTTCTGACACTACTTTTACCAAACATCAGCATATGCTACAAAATAGTAAATGATGCCTTGCAGATTTAGGCATCTTAGCTTGAAATACACAGAAATGTGTTGGTAACCAATGGCACCACTAATTAAATAATTAACTCTATTATGCACTATTCAGTTTTCTGGCTTCTTTCAGAAATCACTTATATCTTCTAGATCTCTTTGCATTGTGTTGTTCTTACCACCCGCTGTATAAACTTTACAATGTGCCGTAAACATTACAGCCTTTATTATTAGGCAGCATCTATTTAAATAGCCTTTTATGCTCCAGCTGCTGGTGATATACATGAAACACGGCTTTTGATGTAACTGAAGCTTATGGTGGGAAGGTGAGGGAGTGTAGAAGGGATCTTAATGGACATTTGCAGACCTAACACCTTTTAGCCTAGAGCTGCTAACATACATTGTTGTTGCTCAGTCGTTCAGTCATGTCCGACTCTTCGTGATCCCATGGACCAGAGCACGCCAGGCACGCCTATCCTTCACTGCCTCCCGCAGTTTGGCCAAACTCATGTTAGTAGCTTCGAGAACACTGTCCAACCATCTCATCCTCTGTCGCCCCCGTCTCCTTGTGCCCTCCATCTTTCCCAACATTAGGGTCTTTTCCAGGGAGTCTTCTCTTCTCATGAGGTGGCCAAAGTACCGGAGCCTCAACTTCAGGATTTTCATAGATAGGGGCAAATCATAAGCATCGCCATTATGGGCCAGGGCAACTAGTAATTAACTAGTAATTAACAGTTGTATCACACAAGCATCTCTGGATTGGTTTTCTATAATACATGTTTCTTATATACATATATATATATAAAATTTGAAGAAGAAAAAAGCTTCTCAATGCTTTGAGATGGGAAAGGCTTTGTTTCGAATGAAATTAGTTCACATTTCTATGGGAGATTGAGGTGCAGAGGAATTTTGTTTAGTGGAAGGAGGGAGATAAGAAAAGGGGGGAAAGGCTTCATTGAATCTGCTTTAGAGTTAATTGAATACTAGTTACTGAAACTATCAGCAGATGGAGCTGCTGCTTTACTTAACGCATTTTAAAGAACACACCAAGGAGCAATTTCCACCCATTATAAATAGCAGTTTCAAAGGAGTGTTTTTTGTCAGGAACCCAACAAAAGAGGGTTATATTCCTCCTCCTCACCTGCTGCAATAACCCAAATGCTCAACAGACCCGCTCCCCCCCTCCCCACAATGGCTGTGGGCATTTATAAAAACATGCATATAAAGGCAAATATGAATTTAACATCAGATTTAGTTTGGCTCAAACACTGTGTTTAATAATGAGCGTTCTATGTTTTCACGTGCTAAAACAGCCAAAAATATTATTTTTTCTCCATAATTCTGCTTCTTCAAATGTAATGTGGTATACATTTTCTTGCTGAGGACCATTAGTCCTAGGCTTCTTGCATGAGAAAGCTGCAGGAAAATCCAATGAATGGCTGTCAAATCCTGCAGCAAAAATACAAGGGGGTAAGCATTACTAGAATCATGGTCTTTTTTTTTTAATGGAGGCATAGTTTGTATGGTGTGTCGCAGGGGTGGGGAATCTCCAAGCCATAGGCCTGGCAAAATTCCTAATTTGGCTCATGAGGCAATTTCCCTCAAACCATGGCCACCTGCCTCAAATCTATTGTCAAATGTGCCATGAGGTGTGAACGAGGCTGGGATATGACTGTTTCAGTTGCACAGATGATCCCTGCAGAAAGCCGGGTTGAACTCACCACCTATCATCTGATGGGGCACTGAATCCAACCCTGTTGTGCAACTGGCTTCCCTATGGGGAACTGGGCCATGCAGCTGATTCTTAAAGAAAGCAGCTCTTGTGCTGCAGTTCCCAAGCACCCAACAACCAGCTGTGTCCCCCCCCCCCCCGGTATTGAACCCTACTGGAATATTGTACATATACCAATAAAGGTTTGAGAGTCTGACATCTCAGCATAGCAAGGAAGGCTGTAACCAGGTGATCTTGCCTATTCAGTATGCTGTACAGTTGTTAGGCACTGACTCAGAGCTCCAAGGCTCCTGCTCTGCCTTCTTATGATTCTTTATCTTTAAATCAGACTTGGACTGCACAGCGTTTCAGAAAACTCATTCCAAAAGAGGACGGCTCCCAAGTCCTTCACATTGGGGACTGTCATCTGTAAAGCAGTACACATGGCTACCCTACTGGGGTAAGATTATGGGATAGCATGATCAGAACAAGAGACTGAGGAGCCTGGTTCTTGAGTTCTCAGTTGTTCTCTTTGCAAATCTGGGGACTGGAGGTCCAGTTAGTCAGGAAGAAGTGTGCTAAGACGCCTGGATTCAATTTTACATATGGGGTGTATGGTATATCCAGTGATTTAAGTGAGAGAGGGGGGAGACAGATAATACAAAGCATTATCACTACTTTCACATATCCATACTTTTTTTTGGAAAATATTAAATTATGTTCATGTGGAACAAACTGTGCCGGATTTTCAACCCCAGCTGGAATCTCCCTAGTGAGCTTTACTATACCTTCTGGCTAAAAAAGGCTTCCTAAAAATCAGTCAAATCCCTGAAGGAAAATAAAAGGATTTAAACATAAGCAGCTGCCCTATGTTGCTTGACTTACAAAATTTAAAGAAATGTGTTCTTAAGAATCCATGAACTGAAAGCCTAAGGCTAGCCAATGGTCCATTTCAAGAATGGTCAAGTGGACTCTGAAATAAAATAATAAAGCATTCACCCATCCCACACCTTCTGGTCATTTAACAGCCCAAAATAAAATTAAGCTGAACAAAAGGAGTAGCAGTATAGCTAATTCTATTCCATGGAGCAAATGTGTCACTGAAACATTGAATATAAAAGTGAAGACAGATATTCTAAAATGTGGTGAATATGGCTTCAACATGCATTTGATGCATTCTGAGGAATTCTGAGGAACACACCCGAACTTCCTGGTCTTTCCTGCCTGCTTGCTGCCTCAAATTCTGAATGATGTCTAAGACAGACAACAGTTTCCTGCTTACTAATTAAATGTCTCCTGATCAACACTTCCACTAAGGAAATATGACACTAAGGTATAGTGCTTGCAAAATGATCTCACATTGGAGGGACATGGGAAGAGCCAATATTGACTTTAGCACAGAGCATGTTTGTGATCTAGTGGTTAGATTGACAGGCTAGAACCTTTGAACCTCAGGGTTCAAATTCCCACTTGGCCATTAATTTCACTGATTGATCTTGGGCCAGTAACTGCCTCTCAGCCTAACTTACATCACAGTCGTGGGGAAATAAATGAGCGGAGAACCATATACACCACCCTGATCTCCTTGCAGGCAAGGGTGGGATATAAATCCAATACATTAAACAACAAACAAAATAATATTATAACATGGGATCATTTGGATGGTGGCCATGAGCCTGACAGGCTTAAAGAGAACCAGAGAGAAGGTAAATTTTGCGTGCCTGTTTTGAGCCACAGCAGGACCAACCATGTTTATGAAGTAAGAAGACTTAAAAAAAACCTTTGCCAGACAAAGGGTGTGTGTGTGTGACTTATTGCAAGCAGCGATAAAATATGTTTTCTCAAGCTCTCTAATGGAGAGTGGATTTGTTGACTGGGAGTTTACTGTTTCCACCTCATATGTCAACATTACCAGCTACTGGGTTTCAAAGAGAACAAACCTAAGTATTTGCTTGAATGCATGATTGTCAACATTCATAATGTAACTTATGGAGAACATATTGCTTGCCACATTGTATTTATAAATCCAGCAATCTGTGTTGATGAGGTTCAGGGAAGAGAGTTCTTCGGAGGAGCTGCATCAGTGGTAACAAATGAGGCATTACATTACCTTCTATCACACTATCAGCATCAACAGCTGAGATTTAAGGGGCTTCTGCAGAGGGTTGGAAACACTTTTTTCAATTATGAAAAGGGTGCAGACCACTTCTGAAGGAGGCTGCATATTACCTCTGACAGCACTAGTAGTATAATCCATTTTAAAGCTATACAAAGCTATCCATGGAAGTAAAAGTCCTCCAAACTCAATGGATCTAATTTCAAGTAGACATGCATTTGATTGCACTGTAAGGGAGAAACTAGGTGCTATGTTAAACACATGTATGCATTTAACATAACCTTTTTGCTTTAAAAACAACAGCCATTCGGGGAGGGGGAAAGAGCATGGTGGGGGAATTAAACTCCCTACAAGCTGCAATCTTGATCGATCCCTGCCCCCTCTGCTATTTTCTCTTGAAGGGAAGCTGCCATTGGATAGCAGAAACTGTAAAGTTAAGTAATTATGTTAGAAACTGACATTTTAAAAAAAATTATATGTATATGCATATTTGTAACCACAACGGTGGAAGTTTTTCTTTGTTTTTGTCTTCCTTGTAAGATTTTTTATTTTAAAATTCATTCAATAGCTTCTAAATTCTGAGCATTGTAGCTATGCCTTGTTCAACTTATACACACTGTTCTTGCTAATAAAACTTTAAAACTGTTAAATTGGCAAGACTTCCCCCTTCAATTCTGCAGCAGTCTTGGTAGATTTTCAAAGCAAAATGAGCAAAACATTTTAAAATAAATAAATAATGAAAGCCATTATTTTTGAAATGGTGGTATGTTCTTCCGTGCCATAGAATCACATAATTGGAAGAAAGAATATCACTGAGAGCACTAATCAGCTCCTCAAGATTACAGGAATTTGAGTTCTGTCTTCTTCCTCCTATGAATAGGATGAGCAACACTATCATGCATTACCAGCTGAGGATAGACTGTCTGAATGTGAGGCAATTCTCAAAAAATTAAAATTACCGGTACTATTTTGTTTTTTATTCTTGTCATGTTTCAGGATAAATATTCATTTTGAGATAGCCCAGCCTTTCATCCTCCGAAGGACTGGAAGAAGCAGAGCTGTTAATTCACAACAGCAAAAAAGTTAACAGTCTTTGCCATAGCAATTTGGAAAGACAGTATGTGCCAAGTTTATATTCCCATGATACTGCACCATATGCATTTCTGAAAGCTTGTAAAGTTTCCCACTGAAGTAGTCGTGTTGCAACTTGCATGCCAATATGCTCTAGCAAACTTGCAATCACATTTTCTCACATCAGTTACCATAGTTTAGGCTGATAGGAAATGACAACTGCATCCCATAGCATTGCTAAAAGTTAGATGAAGCTTTGGCTGAATTATCTTAAATGAACTGCTGTTGTTGTCAGACATAAACTAACTCATCACTCCAGATTTCATAGATCTAAGGCATGGAAAACGGGGATATTTCTAATGGCAGAATGCAGCTACCGGTACATTTTCATGATTCATACAGACTTTGAACATGCTGTATTTGCAATACAAACAAAATACTGATTGAAAAGGACAAAAGTAAGTTTGGATGGCACAATGTGTTCATTCTGTGCAAATGTCATTCCAATCTAATAAATATAAGATTCCATGTGGGTTAGTGTTTCATTATGTTATTTCATAATCTTCCATCCAATGAAATATTGGCTTCCTTTACACTATCGGGGTCTCTTAACGATCCAGCAATTTGAGTTGGCTCATGCAGTGCAAATCTCCCACACGTTTGCCAATGGAGAACGCGAGGCCACAACTGGGAGGTGCTCATAGGTTAGTGCTCCCACCCAGGGGCCAACTAAGCAGTTGCAATGATCTCCATGATTATGTCATCTTACAAATTGCAGTAGATGCATGGACAACGCCATGTAGGTGCACTGATTAATAAAGAATACCACCTTTGTAAGAGCCTGATTGTGAAACCCTGCAGACTCCAAAAGTAGCTTCTCTGAGCCTTCCCTGAACTAACATTCTGCTCCCATTCCAAGGACCAACCAAAGTGGTGCAGCACATGATACCCCAAATCTCCTATTTATTTATTTATTTATTTATTTAGTTAGTTAGTTAGTTATACCCCGCCCATCTGGCTGGATTTCCCCAGCCACTCTGGGCAGCTTACAGCACATAAGACATAAAAAATGTCCCAATACAGGGCTGCCTTCATGTGTCTTCTAAAAGTCAGATAGTTGTTTATTTCCTTGACATCTGATAGGAGGGTGTTCCACAGGGCAGGTGCCACTACCAACAAGGCCCTCTGCCCAAGGGTGGTGTACTTATTTTTCAATCTGAGGTGCCTCTCTGGTCGCTGACAGTAAAAGTGCAATCATTATACAGCAGATCTGTAGCTTCTGGTGTGGTGTGCCAGACATGACCTTGCCACTGCCCAGTCCCACTCCATTCCAGCACCGTTCAGGAAAGCTGCAGAGATGCTGGTGTTGGGAAAAGCAGCTCTGCACCACCATACAAGACACTACTGTTATGAACTAACAGCTGGCCATTCAATACATCTAGAATCAGCTTTTTCCCACTCTGTTTGACGGAATGGCCAGTGCTGGGGGCGTAGCAAGGGGGGGGCGTAGGGGGCGGTCTGACCCATGTTCCATAATGGAGGGGGTGACAAATTATCAAGGATCAATGACTGCCCTACTAGGGCGGTTCATAAAAACCTTTTTAAAAAAATGCCTCCTCCAAAGGTCTTATCTTACTATACTAGGGATTATATAGCTATATATGAAATTTCATGCATATTGGCTAATATCTTGACCCTCCTCCACCAAAATAGCTGTTTACTCGGCTGTTTTCCTATGTCGTGAAGGCTGAAATTTCAGTTCAGTGGAGCACTTACTGTTCCCAACCCTAACCCTGTGGAAAGCCATCTAATTAGACTTTAATTTGATTTTGAGATGTTTTTAGGAGGTAATTTAATTATTGTTTGATTTTATACCAATGTTATGTATCTGATGTTAGCCACCCTGAGCCCGACTTTGGCCGGGGAGGGCGGGATATAAATAAAAGTTTATTATTATTATTACTTGTTATTATTCCTTTGTAAGAAAAAATGAAATAGCGTAAAACCATTTTTGCGTGCGGGGGGGGATCAATGGGGGGGTGACAAAAAAATTCGCACCGGGTACCACCTGACCTTCCTACGCCTCTGGCCAGTGCTACTCATCCTCCTTCCTAGCTCCTCCACCTAGTCATGGTTCTCAAATGTAGAATGAAAATCCTCTTGATAGGGACCATAAGGACTAAACTAAGCACGACTGACAAGATCTATGATTAAGATCTCCCAGCAATGAAATCATATAATTTAAAAAATAGTAGCTGTAGCATGCCACCAATCAGATTAGCACTGTGGCATTGGAAATATTGTTTACCTGATCAAAATTATGCCCCTTAGATGCTATTATCTCCACAGAGCAAGTAGTATTTTGGGGGTGGGGGACAATTTTATTCACAAAAACATCATCAGTGGGGTGGGGGGAAGGGCTAAGACCCCCTCTTCACCAGCATTGTAGTCCTAAGGCCATTCTCACCACAGCTGCTTTGTTCATTGATTTAACCATCTCCTAACCATGAGTTTTGTCTCCCATGTCATTGCAAAAACAAGATATATTTTTTAAACGACCACTAATAGTATAATAACGCTTCCAGTAGGTTAATCCAAACAATCTGTGATCGGATATTAGAGCCACAATGAGAGATGGTGAGAAAATAAGTATTTCTCTGCTTTTAAAATATACTTTTCTCCTGTTGCCCAAAGTAAGAAATTAGCCCATTTATGCAATTCTACTAGATGACAAAGTTACAGAAGTGGGAATTTGGACTGCAGCAATTTTAAGCTGAGCTGGCAGCACTTTCAACAAAAGAAAATACTATGATTAGCAGATTTCATTATTCCATACAAAAATAGCTGTTCAGTTCTAGCAGGTTTAAATTCTTGTTGCAGCTGTTATAACAACCGGACATCTTCAAAGCCTGAAATTCATCATTTTCCCATGCCAGGAGGTAGGGATTATTTATACAGTCATTTACAAAGATAAGTTATTGGTTCAGAAGCAACGTGTAATGAAAGAGGCAACTCGGTTTTCCTAAAAGATTTTGCAGAAATACCTAGGGCACTCAGCCTCCCTACTTCTCTAGAGGCAAAAAGTATAACAGGAATGAACAATACCTGTTCTAACCTAAGATGAACTTGCATGTTTTCTAGTATGGGTGAAGAGGGGGACATCTTATATGCTGCTTACTGGCCTGGATCATAAAGAATCATATATTTAGTTAAACAAAATGTCATAGACATGTTGAATGCAGTGATAGTGCAGTGTTGCTTGGTGAATATGAGACAATGGAATATGAGACAAAGATCCACAAAAAATTATCTTTCAGTGCAACTAAGGACATAAAGATTGACCAGTATTAGTTCTGAAATGCAGCAGAAACTCTTGGCAGTACTTTCTTTTTGGAAAAGAACTGGAGAATGCCTCTACCAGCATGCATTCACTGTGGGATAATCCATTTGCCACTAGTGATACCAAAAAATCAAACTCCCAATATATTTATTTTGAAATTTTAAAGTATGGATTTACTATCTCTGCTCCTAAACTGGACATAAAGGACAGCCAATGAGTTACTTAGATCATCTCAGAATTCAAACAAACACAGCCTACACTCATGAAAATTGATGCAGTTCTCCAATATATAAAGTCTGCTGTCTAATATTCTATCCAAGGCACACTAATTACACTTCCTCACTTTTTCTTAAAAGCAGATGTCATTTGCTAGATTTTTAGAGCAGATAATGAACAGCAATGAACATACACAGTGCCTAGAACTGCTGTCAGGAACGTTAGTAAATTTTTGATCTTATGGATACGTTCAGAGTAGACCCTAGTACCTTTGGTGAAGAGTTATTTGACAAATGAAACAAAGGCTACAATTAACTCTCTCCACGGTTTCACACAGTGAAAAATGAACAGGACTCCACATGCTTCTGTTCTTCAAAATGCAAACATAGGTCTTGTTCTGTAAAATGTCTTATAGAGCAGCAAGATAACACATTATCTATATATGTCTACTAGCACTAACAGAAATTTGGCATTCATGAGTGTTGCACAGCAGATCTAAAGTATCACATTTTAACCAGAAATCAATATGACAGAAATCAATACCTCCTACTTTCCTGGGAGCAAGCCCCACTAACCCCATTGACACTCTCTTCTGAGTAGGCATGTATAGGATTGCACTCGAAAGTAAGACCCAGTGAACCTACTGAAACTTATTCCCAGGTGTTATAAGATTGCAGTTTTGTTTTAAATCAAACAAAACAAAAACATTTCAAAAGACAAGGAAGAATAAAACTGAATACATAGCAGTAACAAAACTTTTTCCACTGAAGTCTGGCTTTTTATGCTTCATACTGTACTTTTATTTAGATGTGTCTAAGTACTCTGTAATTAGATGTGTCTAATTACTCTGTGAGAGATTTCACTTTCTTGGGTTCCATGATCACTGCAGATGGTGACAGCAGTCACGAAATTAGAAGACGCCTGCTTCTTGGGAGAAATGCAATGACAAACCTAGACAGCATCTTAAAAAGCAAAGACATCACCTTGCCGACAAAGGTCCGTATAGTTAAAGCTATGGTTTTCCCAGTAGTAATGTACGGAAGTGAGAGCTGGACCATGAAGAAGGCTGATCGCCGAAGAATTGATGCTTTTGAATTATGGTGCTGGAGGAGACTCCATGGACTGCAAGAAGATCAAACCTATCCATTCTTAAAGAAATCAGCCCTGAGTGCTCACTAGAAGGACAGATCCTGAAGTTGAGGCTCCAGTACTTTGGCCACCTCATGAGAAGAGAAGACTCCCTAGAAAAGATCCTGATGTTGGGAAAGATGGAGGGCACAAGGAGAAGGGGACGACAGAGGATGAGATGGTTGGACAGTGTTCTCGAAGCTACTAACATGAGTTTGGCCAAATTGCGAGAGGCAGTGAAGGATAGGCGTGCCTGGCGTGCTCTGGGCCATGGGGACACGAAGAGTCGGATGCGACTGAACAACAACAACAAATTACTCTGTAAATCACATTGAATCCTGGTTTAGGAAAAGGCAGGGATATTATAGAATCATGGAATCATAGAGTTGGAAGGGACCCAAGGGTCATCTAGTCCAACCCCCTGCAATGCAGGAATCTCAGATAAAGCATCCAACCTCTGCTTAAAAACCTCAAAGGAAGGAGAGTCCCACAACCTCCCCAAGGGAGACTGTTCTACTGTTGAACAGCTCTTACTGTCAGAAAGATTTTTCTGTATGTTTAGATGGAATTTCCTTTCTTGTAACTTGGTGCCATGTTACAGCCTTTAAGATATTTGTAAATGGCTATCACATCTCCTCTCATTCTCCTCTTTTCCAAGCTAAACATACCCAGCTTCTTCAACTGCTCCTCATAAGTCTTGGTTTCCAAACCCTTGACCATCTTGGTTGCCCTCCTCTGCACACATTCCAGCTTGTTAACATCCTTCTTAAATTGTGGTGCCCAGAATTGGACACAGTATTCCAGATGTAGTTTGACACTATTATTACTATTAGTAGTAGTAGTAGTAGTAGTAGTAGTACTTTAGTACATATATGTAAACCCAACATATATTCAGACAATGTTATGTAAGTCAGATATATATAAACCCCATTTAAATAACTCTTCGCAATGAAGAAGAATCAAAATATGCACGTGTTTTGTACTTTGTGATCTGAATCCCAGTACAAACTGCAGCTTGAGAAGCTACTTTCTGAACATGTTAAAATGCTCACATTGTATATAGTCCTTTCATGCCACCGGACCAAGTTAGAATGCACATTGGAGAAAACACCATTTTTTGAAGACATGCCCCTCCTTCCCTTACAGCCTCCCTCAGCGTGGTCCTTCCTCTATATGCATTGGCAACTATCTCTCCTTTTTCAAAAAAATTCATTTTGAGGTGGTGCAGTCTTATGGCAGAACTGCGACAACCGCCACACATTTGAAACCCCTCTTATTTAAGCTTGTTCAATACTTTGGAAAGGATAGCCAAGGGGCTGCTTTTATTGAACATGGATATCTATTTCTAGCAGAACAGGAAGTATTCTTCAACACAAGAAAAGCATTTTAAAAACATTTTTCTGCATTCCCCTTGCGTGTGCTGAAAGCTGTAAAAAGAAGGGCTCTGTCAAGAAAACCTTTAAATGAGATGAAATTGCATGTAACCTTATGTGTGGTATAAGAAAATGGGGGGGGGAGACCCTTAGCCTTTGATTCAAAATCTCTTTCATGTTCAACTGCTAGAGGAAAAGGTGCATCCCAGGGCAACTGCCATTCAGAGAATTTATCCATGCACATTTGCTCTCTATGTGCCACAAATTAATTTTACTATTCTCACATTCATTTTTTCAATGAAAGCTATTTGTTTCATTTGAAAATGTATCTCGTCAAAACTATTTAGTGCACTGTTTATTATCATCATTTCTGTGGCTATTATAAACTGTGAAACAAATTAGCCTTTTAGTATGCGTATGTGGCCGTGCATTTCCTTCTTCCTTCACAATTGTGAGCAATCAAATCAGGAAGTATCCAATCAATCATGGTTCCCATTTTGTCTAAACTGGGAAATTATGCTTGCCAGCTTCAGAAAAAGTCAGGATATTAAACACAAGTTTGAAATTAGTTTTGTTAATAAAAGGTATGTGGCATGTGAACATACAGATTCTACTTTTAGCTATCATGACCATCACCCATTGGAAGGCTTGCCCTTCATGGATTTGCCTAATTTTGTTTAAAATGTCAGCGCTAAATTCAGTGTACAGTACATGTATTGTGTAACTATGTGCCTTTAATTGTCCGGAACATACAATCAGTTCCATTGTGTAATTAAGGTCTAGCATTATGACAAAAATAGTTTCTCTTTATTCACTACCTATATGGTTGCTAATCTGATATGTTTCTGTCATGCTTCCTCCTCCTCTATCTTGTTCCTAAGCTAGCCAACCATCCAAAAAACCAAACAAACACTAGTTTAGCCTTTTCTCATAGTGAGATACTCTATCTGGATGATCAGGGTGTCTTAGTTGGCCTTTTATGTAACTTCTCCAGTGCTGGAATAGCTTATTTTAGATGAAGCAGCTATAACTGCTTATATTGGCAATGAACAAACTCGTAACATTAAATGCAGCTTTCTTATTCCTTTTAGTGAATTTTCCATTATGGTTCCAATCTCTCTTTTTTTGTGGGGGGTGGACAGACCTCATCTGCTGAGTGTAGGATTTTTATTTTTATTTTAATCTAGGTCACCTTTCAGCTATTGCTTGAATTTATTCTGTCCTCTGTCCTTTGTGCTGTGCTCCATCTCATCTAGCTTTAAGTTTTCATATTTAGCTGCTTTCTCCAGCCCAGTTTGTTCCTTTCTTCCAGATTTCAGCTGCTGTTTTGTCTTACTGAACTCCTGGCAACTGACCATTGGTTCCCCTTGGATTGTGATTTTGGATTACTTTTCTGGTAAATAATTATCGGCTCCATCATGATTTGCCTTCCTTTAGAGCAGGGACAAAGAACCTGTAGCCCTCTCAGAGCAAACCATACTGGGGCTGGGAGCCAGGGTGTGACTAAAATACATGATGACTATTTACATTTGTTGTGGGAGCAGATGTGCACCCCTGAAAAATACCCTACTTTACCAGGCAAGGAGACGACAGAACTCAAGACTATGCTGAATAACTTCTAAGGAATGACTAATACCAAGATAAACTAAACCTAAACCCCTGAAAATAACCTAGCGTAACTGATTTTAAAGATAGTGTTGAGACCATTTTTAGTGTGCTGTGCACCCTAAAGTAAAGCATATAATCTATGGTAGGAAGCAAAAATGACCTAATCCCATGTTTCCAGAAGGTAAAAGTGCTTGAAAATGTTAGTAGTTGAATTTTGTTGTTGTTGTTATGCTGGTTTTTTTGTTGCTAAAAATACGTTGTTATAGATTCCGAGAATGATCTGCCTTTAATAAAAAACAACAACCAAACAAACAGCAACACACCCTTACATCTTATCCAGGATACTTTATGAGCAGAGTAACTTTGTGAGCAATAGAAGCTGACAGGAACCAATGAAGCTGACAGGCTTATAATTGTGTGTAAACTGCATGGTACCTGATGTCTTATTCTTTCATGTCCACCCATGGTTTGATAATATATTTCTTTTTTAAAGTGACAGAAAAAGAGGGAGAGAATAAAAATTCTACCACTAGTCCAGTTTTAGCAAATGCACAATACAGGTTGAGTAGTCTGTGAAGTTGTGGGGCTGTGTCATGGAAGTTACTCCTACAAGGGTTAATGCCCTTTGAAATGGATGACAAGTCTGAAATGTAGAACTGCCACAGTCCAGAGCTGCTGGCCAAGGCATGTGTCTTGTCTGTATGCCACCATATCTTAGTACTAACTAGCAAGGTCACCAACAAGCGAAGGCTACTAGCTTGCGTCAGGGTAGTTTGGAAATTATGGAGAAAGAAAAACCACACCATGTGAACACGCCCCTTCCAAAAAGAACTGCAGCACAATGTCCTCAATACACTTTAAAAAAATGCACCCTGTTGTCTCCATGCCAAGTCTTTACCACAGATAGATTAAAGGATGCTGAAAATAAACAAATAATATCTGACCAATTTTCCTTGTGATATGCAGTTCCTACGTTTAAATGGTGGGAAGCATTTTTTTTAAAGAGAAAAACTTCACTTATCACAGCAGGTATTTCTTGGCTGCAAGCAGTCGTCATACTGCACAAAAGTAGCATGGGGGGGGGGTAAAAGAAGCCTAGGAAATAGACTACAAGCAAAAATAAGCAAACCATTTAAAACTTTGTGGTAATTCTGAACAATGCAGTAGCCATAACTCACCCAAAGGGGAATTAAAGTTGAGTATCGCAATTCTGAAAATTCAAAATATTCCAGAAAAATCCTATTGGCCTTACAAGAAAACAGAAAGACACACACCAAGGTGGGTAAGGGGCTTCTGAAAAGATGTGTGTCCCTCATGAAGCAATAACATGGTTGCTGTAAAGAATATAGAGGATTAATGGTGCTTTAATTAAGTACTACAATGGGGACGAGAGAAAGATGACTCTGAGACAGAACTCTTCATTACATAGATCACAGCATTGTGACAAACAGGAAGAAGAAATTAACTGTTATCCTTAAAATCATCATCACATCACTGAAATAAATGGTATGAGCGGAACATGATTAGCTGAAAGTTTCCAAAATCAGCTTAAAGAATTTTCTGGTTGTATCTGCAAGCTACACACCATAGCCTTTACATATGGATGGTGTCATCTGAAAACCAGTATCCAGCAATTCCTGGGTTTCTTTGTTTTATTTATTTATACATTTAATGAGAGAAACCGGTGTTCTGTGAACTGCAGAAAAACATCTGTTTGCCTCTGGCACAGAGGCTCATTTGTTAACACACAGCTAATATTGGAACACAGGGGGGAAAATGTTGGTGGAAAGGGAAAAGTCTGAACTGAGGGATAATGTAGAAATAGATTTTGTCCACTTAATAAAATAAAAAAGGAGGGAAAGACCAATGCATGCACTACAATTCTATTTTTCTGGGAGAACATGTCCCAAGGCTCTGCAGTCAGGACTGAGTTATATAATATTGAAAAGAAAAGTGGTGAAGGACATAGGCAAAAATGCAGAGAAGACTGGGAGCCTGAAGGCATTGGGAACCAGGGATATTAAAACAACAACAACATTCATGTAAGCAGGCTTTCCCTCTTCCACTGTCCTCAACCTACTTACACCCCTCCCGAAAAATTGTTCCTGGGGTAGTACAGGGAGGGAAATTAAGATGGAGGAAGCAGTTGGTGTAAAATGGGTCCCCCTTATGTGAAAGGAAGAGGAAAATGAAACCAATCCATTTGGCAGGAATTGGTGCAAGGCTGCTGTGGAGGAAAGGAGGAAATGATGGATAAGGGAACCCAGGGACTAGGAAGATTTGTAAGAAGCCCAAAAATTTGCTCAGCAGCAGAACATGGTGGGGAGGGTGGTGGAGTTGCCCTGCAGGTTGGGGATGGGCAAGGTAGTGGCAAGGTGGAGGGAGCTCTGGGTTGGTGACAGCATCCCAGGAAGTGTTATGTCACTGGGAGGCTAATTTGCTGTTCCCTAATGCGGGTGGCACTGTGGTCTAAACCACAGAGCCTAGGGCTTGCCGATCAGAAAGTCGGCGGTTCAAATCCCTGTGATGGGGTGAGCTCCCGTTGCTCAGTCCCTGCTCCTGCCAACCTAGCCGTTTGAAAGCACGTCAAAGTGCAAGTAGATAAATAGGTACTGCTCCGGCGGGAAGGTAAACGGCATTTCCGTGCACTGCTCTGGTCATGCTGGCCACATGACCTGGAAGTTGTACGCCGGCTCCCTCAGCCAGTAAAGCGAGATGAGTGACGCAACTCCAGAGTCGTTTGCGACTGGACATAATGGTCAGGGGTCCCTATACCTTTACCTTTTAACGTCAGGATACATGAATCCACAAGAGGCAGGCTAAAGATCCTGGCTTGTTAGGAAGCAGTAAGCCATGCTCTGGGTTTTGATATAATAGAGACATGCTACTCATGCAGAATAAATGATGATAAGCCAGCAACCCTGGACTACCATGATGTGCAAATTTCATTTCTATATCTAAGGCAGCAATCTGAAGGATCTAAAAGCAAGGACAAATGTGCATAAGCACTCTTGCTTTTCCTTAATTTAAACATTTTCCTATGCTGTGAATTCTGATCCCACCTTCAGATTTGCCTGTTTGTACTAGTATGCCTATATCGTTGGCACTAATTTTTATTAAAAATAAATGGCTTGTTCTACACTTACCCAACCAATCCATTCATCCATCCATCCATATACCTGCCCACACACTGCTTTCCAGGTGTAACCCTGGAATAAGCTACAGGAATAATATCCATCTATACTTTCTCTCTAACCAATTGTAGAATTTACTTAATTTCTTTCTTCTGTATTGTAGTGCCATTTTTGTACCTTCAAGTGCTGTTTCAGTTGTTTTTCATATATCCTAAATGTGCTTTGCAGAAAGCATTTTTATGGCTGTCTTATGACCTAATTCACCTACACAGAAAATATTGCACTCCTTTTACACACATATACTTAGCACCAAACTAAATGAAATGTAAGGCATTCCAACCTGCTGATACTATATAAAAAAGCACAAAGCTGGCAATATGTCTTATAGATTGTGCTAGTACTTTCTCAGACAGATATAAGTGGAAGGAAAATTTGCCTTCCCATAGTATTTCATGTTGCTGTTACTGATTCTGGGTCATTATTGCTGAACTGGAAACAACCGCAGAATATTGAGAAATCCAGGTCACAGGGAGGAATTCAACATAATGCTATTTTGATCGTTCCATCAGCACCAGCGTTTCTGCTTACCAGATGGAACAAGCACCCTCTTCTCCTCCCTGCACACTTGTCTGGGGGAATCTTCTGATCCTCCAAAGTGGATTGGGGGAGGAGATACAAAGGGAGAGGAGAGAGAAGTCCCATTGCATTAGTGGGAGCCCTTGGGTTGGCTTCTGGTAGTTCACCAGGTTATATGAATCCGGGCCACAGTTTCCACTAATATAATTCAATGGTTTGGTTTTTCTCTGTTTGCTAACAACGCACCATTGCTAGTTATATATCACACACACATAATTAATCATACATGTATAGTCAATAAGCAAAGGCAGCAATTATTAATTATCCTTAAATATTACAAGTAAAATACTAAAATATGCATTGGGTAGGTTAAATATCAAATTTGGGTTTCATGGCAGGATTCAGCATCATTTGGCCAATTAAAAATAATAATAATGGAGGACTCATCAATTCAGGCCACACGGAACCATGGCACCACAGGTCATTAACAAACAATGAAGGAGTGCTTAGAATGCAGAAGGAAGGGTTGGAATTGAAGCAATAGTGGATGGAAATAAAACTGTCAGCTTTGTATTAAGGCCTAATCAACACCCCCACCTCCCCCCACCCACCCACCTTTAAGGTCACCAGCCCTAGGGATGCTTGAATCTTGTCAATTTCAGAATCTTGCCGTTTCTCATATTCATCAACATTATATGCTACTTTCTCCTAATACAGTGGCACATCAGTTACAGACACTTCAGGTTACAGACGCTTCAGGTTACAGACTCCCCTAACCCAGAAATAGTACCTCAGGTTAATTACTTTGCTTCAGGATGAGAACAGCAGCGCAAGGCACCATTAGCTAAAGTGGTACCTCAGGTTAAGAAGAGTTTCAGGTTAAGAATGGACCTCCAGAACAAATAAAGTTCTTAACCCGAGGTACCACTGTATACATATTTCTGTACTGTATGCAATTTCGCCTTTTACTAACATTTGTGTTTGTGATTTTCATTAATAAATGTGTTTTTATGCCATTTTGTATGCACTGCATGGCTGCAGAATTGCACTACAAAATTTGGAGAAGTGTGAATTTTGAAGGGTAGTCATGTTTCATTTCACTTATTGTTTTGAAAAGTACAAATTACATAAGATTACATTTAAATGCAAACTCTCCAGCACCTTATCCTCCTGCATGAGTGCTTCAACAAACACACCCAGTCAACTGAATATGTCAACTAACTTGCTGCACACAATGTTTACTTATTTAGTTATCATTAATGTTTTATGTTCTTGTGCAGACAATGCAGAATTTGCAATATAAAAACCAGGGACGGGGGACGGGACCAAACATATGAATCAGTATAAAGAGGCAGGAAATAATACTTAAAGTAAATACACATGATAAAGCAATCACGTTTGCACTGGGAAGCCTAATTACAGTGGTGCATACACCATCTACTTCAATGACCAGTCTAAACCCTTCATTTAAAAAACCTGAAACAAATAGCAATCCTGTTCAGCTGCAGAAAAGGATAAAGAATTGATAGTAATCCTCATGCTCCTTGCATGAACTCCAAAAGACATTTGAGTGAGACTTTTAAAGCTGAAAATTGTCCATCAAACACACAAAATAAGTTCCTCTAATCCTTGTGCCACAAATTACTAATCCATCTGGAAAGCTAAATTTGTTTTTTTTTGCGTTTACAGGGATCTAAATGTCATCAGACACACAGACAACTAGGTTAGTAGCATGTGAGTGCAGGGGGAAACATTAAACGTCTGAATCAGTTTGAGTAAGTAGGACTTACAAAAAAATAAAAAAAAATAAATGTACTTACAGCTCTCTATCTCCAGTGTGCAGTTTTGTTCATCCAGGGGGTATCTTCGTAGATCCATCATACATGCAGCTGTTGTTGTAATTCTAGGAGAAAGCACATACAAAAGCTAGTTTTGTGGATTTTGTTCAATCTGCTTGAAATACAGGCAGATTCTCGAGGTCAAAGAAAAGTCAAGAAAACAATCCATATTTGCAAGAAAATAATCTATATTTTTGCCTGATTTTAGAACAAGCTGAATGCCATTTATATTGCTTTATGAGGCATTAGTCTTTTTTAGTCATGATTTCACTTCCAGTGGTCATAAGCCAGTGGTGGGTGGGCCATAGGCAAAAAGTGGGAGGAGCACTTACCTTACCTTTGTACAATAGCTATGAAAAAGAAATAGGTTTCTACATGCACGCACACACCCTTCTATCCTCAATCCAGGTAAACAAAAGGCATCATCACAGTTAAATGGCACATTCTAGCCCAGTGAAAGCACTTGGGGAAGGAATGCAGTATGGTAAGTGACAGTTATGGTCTGGGGAGGAAGTGTGCATGAGAAATAGTCCCTGCTAAGTGCAGATAATTTTCACCAGAACTGGCCACCATCCCAAAAAACGGTCACACAACTTGTGGTTGTGTGAATCGCTCTTTAGGCTTATGAATATCAGATGAATTAAAAGCTCAACAAGTAAGTTTTCTGGAACCAGTTCCTCTCAAATACTGGGACAAAGAATGAAGGGAGTACATTGAGATAGGGCTGTTTGTACAGCACCATCTCAGAAGAGCATGATGTCTCATGTATCCTGCAGTCTGCTGGAAAGATGCAGAACTGTCCGTGACTAATATTTCTTGCTAGTTCTGCCAGGGAAAGAGAAAGGAATAGTGAGAGTGAGTAACTCTTCTGTGAAACCCATCATGAAGTTGTGTAGTCCTTCGGCGCTGAAACACCACAGCTAACCAAATCTATAGAGAAATTACCTTTTTTTTGGCCTTTTATCTCTCACAGAAGCCATGGCTCTACCACCTTTTCTTTGCTTTTGCTTAATGACTACAGCTTTGGTCTGAGGTTTTGAATTTTAATAGAAAATTCTAATAATTGTATTTTTCTTTACAAACACAGCATTTCCTTACTCACACCTAATAGGGTGTCGGCATCCCCACTTCTGTGTGTTTTGTTTTTTCAAATATTATTTTTTTGTGGATTATAATGTCTAGATTATATGTTTCTTAGGGGGTTTGTTTGTTTATTTATTTGTTTCTATTGGTTGATTTGATATGGTTGTATTTTAGAAGTCTGAAATTAAATAAAGCTATTTTAAAAAGAGCACATAAATTTAAGGCAAACATTCTGAGAAAAATTTTCTGCGGAAACTTGCCTACAAAATATGTAGAGCAAGGTAAGGTTTTAAAGTTCCTAGTTTCCTACCCTCCGCACCCAGCAGTAAACAGGTATGCAATCAGAGGACAGATTTGAGTTCCTCATTAGCAATCTTCAGTATAAAATTATTTTCTGCACCTGATTTCATACTTTTATTAAAACCCTTATCAGAAGTCTCCCATGTGCAATGACTAAGCTCTGGTGACTCTCGTGTCTGAAATAGTTACAAAAGCTGTGCACTTGTAGCTTTGCCCAATGTTCACTTCTGCTTCTTGGAAGCATGCCTGCTTTGTGACAGTTGGAAAGGTTGGCAGCAGACCCAGTTATAATATATGGAAATCTGAGGACAAAACTGCCTTGTGATTAAATTCTCTCCTGCACGGAGAGATCAGCTTTGAAGAAAAATGGTTACGGCTTTTAGCAACAGTATTTTCTTCTTTTCTTTTAATTTGCTGCCTGTTGTGAAATTCAGGATAATTCTGTTTCCAGGTCCCTTGTGGGGAAAAATAAAATAAATTCAAAGCTTCCCTTCTACTTGGGCATTAAGATGAAGTGGGGCATTTTAAGAAACCCTGAATTGTAGTGACATAATCCCCGCTCCCCAACATGTGAACTTTTCAACAGATTTGGGACTTGAAAGTACTTGGTTTAGCTTGTGGGGTGGAAAAAATACTCCCACAATCTGCTATTCTTCTGCTTTGCTTTGTTTTGCTTCTGGACTTTTTCAATCCAGGTGAATGAAAGCGCTTGTGCCCGTGGATGAAATAAAGCATAAAAGGGATGTTGATATGATGTTTCACACCATATCTCTTGGTTCATGGTTGGAGAAGGGAATTGCAGTCTCAGAGGTTAACAGCAATGATCAGAATCTTATTGACCATGAGAATCATGTGATACCAGAAATCCAATATGCTGTCCTTGCCTGCTCTATGAGCGCCCAAGTGGAGCAGGGCCTATGAGGCACAGTGAGGCGACCACCTCAGGCAGCAGAGCCCACTTGGGGCAACAGACCCCAAGGCCAATCTTTCTTTCCCATTGCCTTTTTCCTGATATAGATCTTCCCTGATCCCTTCTTCCCTGGCAAGGAGGAGGGGCGCCATTTTGGAGTCCGCCTCAGGTGCCAAAATGTCTTAAATACTCTTTTAAAAAAACACCAGAAGGTTTCCTACTGGGAATAGTACCAGACAGTTTAAAGAAGGAAGATAAAACATTATACTTATATGCAACAGTAGCCGCAAGGTTACTGATAGCAAAAAATTGGAAAAGTGGAGCAATCCCAACAAAAACAGAATGGCTCGCCAAACTTCTAGAATATCACAATATGTCTAAAATAATGGAAGAAATTGGAAGGACCACAAAAGAAAGGGCAGACAAAGATTGGAAAGCGTTCAGAGGATACTTGAAAAATTATGTTGAAAAGTCAAATCTCCTATTATAATGAACAAGTTCCGTTACAACTATTGGATATTAAATAAGTTAGACAACAAAGGGGAACTGTAAATAAACGAGAAATTGGAATAATAGTGTGTTAGAAGAAAGAAAGAGGAGAAACAGAAAGAAATTATAGCTGAGTTGACTGGAAGTCATGCACAGGGTGGGGTGTGGGGTGTTGGAAGGTGGTGGGTAGAGTGTGATGAAGATAAGGAAAGTATGATGGAGTGTTTGGTTTTTAAGATGTTGAAAAATGTCTGTAGGTTGTGTATGTTTTGTCGGAAATATGTGTATGTATTATAATTTGAAACATTAAAATTAAGCATTTTTATTTAAAAAAAAAAAATGTCTTGGGCCAGCACTGATGTGGTGTAATACAACATCATTGCACTCTATGTATAGAATCAAACTGGGGAGACCCAAGTTCAAATCCCTACTCATTCATGATGTTCACTTGGTGAATTTGAGCGAGTCTGTTTATCTCAGCTTAAACTATACAATAAGCAGAACCTAGGAAAGGCATTGCTTGTAGCTGCCTGTGTCCACTTCTTAAGAACTGTGAACTGTAGTTCACCCCTCGCACTGCTACGATTCCCAGCACCCTCGACAAACTACAGTTTACAGGATTCTTTGGGGGAAGCTGTGTGCTCTAAATATATGGTGTGTATGCAAACTTCTTCTTGTGTCTTGTTTCATCAGCCTTCTGCATTTTTAATGCTCACATCCACTATCTCTTTCTGCTAGATTGTATTGGCCTACATACAACTATTATCGACTTTAATCTCAAGGAAGTAAATGTTAGATGGGATCTTTTTATTAATCCATCAAATTAGATTACTGCTATTTTAAGCACCTTGCCAGTAAATGGTGCTCCTCAGTGCAATTTGTTCATAGAATTTATTAAATAAGTTACTTATTTTTTTTTAAATCAAAAACTAGGCAGCCCTGTATCAGGAAATTTTTAATGTTTTATATATGCTGTAAGCCACCCAGAGTGGACGGGGAAACCCAGCCAGATGGGCAGGGTATAAATAATAAAAATTATTATTATTTATTATTATTATTATTATTATTACTACTACTACTTCCAAACTTAACGGCCCTCGTTTTTGTTTTGTCTTAGAAATAAAATAAAAATGAAATTGAAACCAAAAGATGTTTGGGCTAATGCAAAAATTTTATGCCATCTGCAGTCTGCCCTGCTACATAAATACAGCACAAACCAGCATCTGAGTGGTCCCTTCATTATCAGGTTTAAGCTTAAACTCTCTGACCTCACAATAAGCACTCAGGTGACTGGCATGTTTCACTGTGACTCCAGTCATTGAAACAAAAGCACTTCTAAGCTAGACAGCTGCAGAATCACAATTTGCAGTCTATGTAGGGGGATTGCTGTGACTCCATGATTCTATAACTCACAGAATGCTACAGTACAAAGCAGAGCATTTGGCCATAACACAGAGGAAAGCTTAGCAACAGACACATAATTGAGTTAAGAATTCAGTCTATCACTTGACTGGTTTTAATAACAAATACAGCTATAGTTATGGGGTCATTAGATGTGTCTGGTGTAGGAGTTGATGGCCCTATGTCATAACCAGAAAAATGTAGCTAGACTAGGAGATGGCTCATATGTTTAAAGAAATGGCTAAATAAATCTGAGTGATGTGCATGCTTCTTCTTTTCCTACATAAAGAGCTTCTATATGAAATCAGGGCTAACTGTTTGGGCCAGCTCACCTGCTATTAGTTACCTACCTACCTATGTATCAAATTTATATCCTGCCCTCCTCCCCAAAGGAGTCCAGGGCAACAAACATATCTGTAATAAAAGCACTGTGTGTGTGTGTGTGTGTACATATACACACACTCACACATACACATTTTAAAACTGTTCAGAAATCTAAAAAACAATGAAACACAATAAAACATGTCTGAATAGGCCTGTCAAAAGATCTTTTCAGATACCTAAAAGAATGTGATGCCTGCAGGAAGTTCCAAAATACAGGTGTTGCCACGCTATAGGTCAGCATAGAATGGACACTGAACAACATTTGTAGAAGTGCAAGTTCTGCAGACTGAAGTAATCAAGTAGACTTAAAGTAAACTCTGCACAAAAATTCTACAGAAAAAGGAACTGTACAAAATGTATTTTATTGGTTTGAGATCTCATTAAACAGCTGCCACTACATCTCCCTTTAATATTATTTTAAGTCTGTTTTGAAAAGGATAGCACCTTGATGTGGAAATCACTTAGTATACATTCACTCCTTAAAGCACCACCACCATTAATTTAATAACATTATAATTTTACTTTAATTTCCCCCCACTGCTCAATTCAGTTCATAAAAAAAAAACTTCTAATGCTTTCAATTTAATTGGAAAGTGCCTCCTCTGTCCACTATCCATTCCATAGTTCTTTCCATCTTCCTTACCGCTAGGACACTGCACATTGTCCCAGCTATCTTGTAGATGACAGATTTAGATTGTATTGAAAATCAGATGAACAGATGAAGCTTAGAGGAAATTAAATGAGGTGAAACAGGCAAGAAGTGAACAGATGAGGCAGATGAAATCTCTCACTCCGTTAGCAAATAAATATACAAAAATTGCGAACAGAATATTTAACATAACTAATGCAATTTTGTGGGGCAGAAACCCTTATTTTTTTTTTAAGGCAGAGAAAGAAAGATGGTTGAAAAAAATAATAATGGCATCTTAAGGGTGGGGACACTCCTAACATTTCAATTTCCTGCATATTTTGTGGCTGCGCATGTAATCTTTCTATCACATTTGTTCATAGTAAAAATAATTGCTGAGGAAAGTGTTGGGGGAGTAGGAATTAGAACAATATATATGAAAAAATATATATTTATTGAAAAAAAATTACAATGACTTATACATGTTGGCAGGAATGTGCAATTCATTCTGGGACAGACCATCTTAAGGAGAGGCCATAAAATGGGCCACATTAGGAACAATACAAAGCCAATTGGATTTCTTTATTTTTAAATAGGTAGGAGAGAAAAGGATGACAAAGGTGGAAAACTGCAGCAGCATCCTGAATTCAGTTTCAAATTCAAAACACCTGCATCAAATCAAGAAGAGGGGCATACCATGTGAGAAATAATGTCTGAAGGGTTGAGAATGGCAACAGAGATCCTAGGCTGCCAAATCTGAGCCTTGGAGAGCTGGAAAGCCCGCAATTCTGCTTGGACAGAAAGGGATATGAACACAGACTGGGAAAACGGATAGCGCCCACCTCAACTCTTACCCAAATAAATTTTAACCCACAGTGCTATTCTTCTAGAAAAAGAGGTGCTGGACCTCACAATGAATGCCTCCTTTGTTCTCTTATAATGACAATGGTGTCCACCTGAGAGGTGCTGGAACTAAGTTCCAGTGAGTTCTGGCAAAGAAATGTCCTGCTTACCCAGATACTTGCCTCTTACCCAAAGAAATCCTAATGCCTCACTAAAATTAGCAACATACACACATACAGCTTGGATGGCTACAGGAAAGCACTGTCCTCTGTGCACTTTAGAGATTGCTCCAAAATGCTGCCACTTGGAAGAGGTGGAATTGTGTGGTTCCTGAGTGACCTTTGTACATTTATTGATGTTTGCTGTACTGTGGTTTTTAAGAAAGCACTCCTATACAATGCAGTTTTGTAAACTGTATTTTATAGGGGTGCTTCTTTTTTAAAAAACAAAACAAAACAAAACAAAACAAAACCACAGTACAGCAAACCTCAATAAATGCAAGTTTAAAATGGCAAGCTGAAGTTCCTATCTTTTGTTTTCTTACTTATGCGTTGATAAAACTAACTCCAAGATCCAAATACAGAAATGGCTGCTTGGAATATACATGGGGATAGTATATTGAGACACTGGGGAGATAATGATGCAATGAAAGAATCCAACAAAAAGATCATTTTTAAAGGATAGAGCTTATCAAAAGAAGCCTACGGCGCTGACTAAATCCTCTATTTTCTGAATTGACTTTGTGAGAGAATGTTCTGTGGCACTGGCTACATGACGTAAGGACTTTCTAAGCTGTGCTAATGTGGCCTCCCAACCTGGAGTGAATGGAGGCTTTAGCTCTTGTTTTTTTAAAAAATGGTTATGTGTGTGTAGTTAATCTCATTCCCACTTTATTATTATTTTATTTAAAAAAATAAGTAAGGCTACGAAAGCCTCAACATAGAAGTATTCCTATTTTTCCATACACACCATTAAGTGTAATTTTGTAATTCAATTATTTATATTTTAATGCTATCCCATTTTGAAATTGCAGAACAATCTGCTTCCAATAAATCCAAACACCATATAACTGAATAGGAACATTTATAGCTTTTTCAGCTGAGTGCACAGCTCATTGAAATTCTAAGAATAAAAACTCAAAAGGAAACCAAACGCTCCACTCTTTTGAAACCTGGCCAGTTCTCCCACCTTGCTACTTAACTAAAGAAATATGAATGCCTCTCTAAAATTAGAAACATATATAAAATTATTTGCCTCTTAACCAATAAGTTTCCTTGTACCCTGCTGTATCCACAGGATGCATCCCTCTCTTTTAGCAACCTTAACTTTCCATCCATGCTTCCTTTCTACCCTCTTAACTATTTAACTAGCTGACCTACTAGGACGCCATGTTTATAGAATTCCATTCCTTATCCAACTTTTTCAGTCAGTACTGAGCCCAAATTTTCCAAAAGATCCCACCCCCCTAAGAATAAGGCCAGGGGTCAGCAACTTTTTTCAGCTGTGGGCTGGTCCACCATCCCTCAGACCACATGGTGGGCCAGACTATATTTTGTGAGGGAAAATGAACGAATTCCTATGCCCCACAAATAACCCAGAGATGCATTTTAAATAAAAGGACACATTCTACTCATGTAAAAACATACTGATTCCAGAACCGTCTGTGGGCCCCGATTGAGAAGGCGATTGGGCCACATCCAGCCCACGGGCCTTAGGTTGCCTATCCCTGAATAAGGCCATGTGCTAATTTTTCTCTGAGCCATCCCATTATTTTTGTGGCAGCCACAATTTCCTTCTACATTGCCTCAGAATAACACTACTGTACATTCTGTCTACCGTTTTCAAACCTCAAACCAGGACCATGTGTCTTCTGGGACATACGGTACTCCCAGGTGAGTCATATGACCCATACCCCTTGCTCTCGCCCCCCCAAAAGTGGGGGGGGGGGTTGGGGGAAGATCTTGCACGGCTCTGATAAAAGCGCTTATTTGGTGCAAGAGCACAGTGTTAAAGACGACAGCACCCCAAATGGCCACTGAGATCCGGGGGGGGGGGATATGACCTCTTTTCCCTGGGGCACTTGGGAGGTATGTCACTTTGGGCAGGATGAGAGTCATCATTGGTAGCCCTGAACAAAGGCTCCTGCTTGCAGACTGGAGCTTCCCTCCTTCTCCCTGCTTCCAAATTGGCTTGGGGTGGGGGGTGGGAGTTCAGGAAAACTCCCAGACAAACAGCGGGGAGGCAGAGGGAGGGGATCATTTTGTCTGGCTAGCCAAAATGCTTGCCCTGACAGAACAATTGCCTGAGTGCAATGTTAAGTTCATCCCTAGGTCTGGGAAACTGTGGAGAATACAAAACAGAGGCCAGCTGCCAACACCACAGCTACAGCTGAAGCAGCAAAAGAAAAGAAAAACTTGGGGAAGGATAATAAAGCTGTGCTACTGCCGCTGCTCATGATGATTCCCAACCATGAAAAACTGTTGTAGAATTTCTCTTCCCCGTGGAAAAATTCATTCACATTGTCCTCCAATCCCTCAGTTGCAAATACAGTGCAGAAAGTCGAGAAGCCTTCTGCTCAGAGTTTTACTGTCAACAAACTCCAAAGTGAGACATCACAGCAAAATGAAAGAACTGTCCAAAATAAAATAAAATAAACCCAAAGACAGGAGCATGAGAGCTGCCAAGTCATGATACAGAGGACAGTGACAGGTATAGTCCCTGCATACACACGGGGGACAGAGCCCACAGAAAATGCTGTTTATTTAAGTCTTTGAGCCACAAGTCTTCTGCCACTAAGCGCATATAGTACTAAACCCTCAAGATCGTGACACAATCCAGAATACAAACAAAAGCCACTTACATGCCGAGCAGATAATGCAAGTAAGCAAGCCACACTCAGGCTTTTAAGGGTCAGTAAAGCTGCAGCCCCTGCCCTACATCATATTTATTATTTTAGGGCTACTGCTGTTTTTATAGTTTTTATGTATTTGAGTTTTACATTAGAAGTTAATATTTATTATTGCCTTAAGTTTTGTATGTAAGCTTACATTAGAAAAAAAAGAATTACAAAGGAGGAGTAGAATTTTAAAAGGAAACATTCAAGGAATTAAGAATCTAGAAAACACTTACCTATTTTAGAGATTCAAAACAGCAAGGCAATGCATTTACCCTTCCCAATCCTGTCTCATATGCACACAGGCAGGGTTCATATAGCTACTATAACATTATTATTATTATTATTATTATTATTATTATTATTATTATTATTTGATTTTATATACTGCCCTATACCCATACAACCGCACAACACCTCTCTCTCTTTCTCTCTCACACACCTAGCTTTAAAATACTAACTTTAAACTATTTTCAGTCGTGCTTGTGAGCATACACTGACTCTAAGTCCTCCAGCAGGCAACACCTTCACTGCCCTTCCACCTGCTGATCCTTGCACAAGCTGCCCACTAAGGCTCTTCATCGCCTGCCCTCCCCTATCAGCACTTTCCCCTACCAGCTGCCTTTCTTTAGCCACCCTAATGCATGGAGATAACATACTTAAGCGTTTCACAAAGCTGTCCACAAAATACCTCGCCAAAGACTCCTAAGAAAGCTTAGCAGTCATGGAATAAAAGGAGAAGTTATCTTGTGGAGCAGGAACTAGTTAAACAGCAGGAGGCTGAGAGTAGGAATAAAAGGCAAAGTCTGTGCTAGGGATCATTACCGGTAGGAAAGGAATTGAAAGCAAAACTGCCAGTGTTGCCATGCCATAATACAAATCTGTGGTGCAACCACATTTGGACTAGTGTGTACGGTTTTGGTCGCCCCACCTCAAAAAGGATATTGCTGAGTTGGAAAAGGTTCAGAAAATGATTGAGGGGAAGGAGAAACTGCCCTTTGAAGAAAGGCTACATAACTTGGGGCTTTTTGATTCAGAGAAGAGGTGAGTCAAAGGCAACAGGATAGAAGTGTACAAAATTTTGCGTGGCATGGTGAAAATGAAGAGAAACATTTCTACCTCTCTCATAGCACTGGAACACAAAGTGCTTGGTGTTTTTGGTGGGGTTTTTTTCATTTTCTCTTCCTTTGGTCTCAACAGTAGTGGAGGAAGCCTCCACTCCACCCAGGGCGGCGCACGGAGGCACACCTCTGGGGGCGGGGTGTTGCAAGGTCACAACGCACGTCGGGACGGGCTGAACATGTGCAGTCCATCGGCCCAGCGCTGCTGGGCGGTTCGCTCAGTCGCCAAGGGAGCAGCGGCGCCGACTCGGATGCACTGTGCATGCCCGTCCGTCCATGGAGCAGCACGGACGGGGTGCCAGGCAGCAGGGAGTGGCAGGAGGGGCCACCAATTGTCACCCCCCTCCCCTGGACCCTGGGCGGGGCGCCTCCTACGCCCCGCCACTGGGTCTCAATAGGAGGGAGAACAAGTACTCAAACCCAAGGGGTGGTGTACTTAACCCCCCTCATTCAGGGGTCTTTTGGGGCAACCGGATCAAAAGCCTCCCTCAATCTACTCCAGTGTACCCTCTCTTGTCCCCCCTGCTGTGCAGAAATGCTAAATCAGATTTTCCAAGGCTCATAGGAGAAGAATGAGTGTTCATATATTTCCAGTGCAAACCCACACGTCTACTCAGAAGTTAGACTGACTGAGACCCAACACAGTTTTTACAGGATTGCAACCTTATTCTTTCAAGGTATAGAAAGGACACACCTGAGTGCTGGAAGGCTATGCCTATTACAAGCCCTGAGAACATAAATTGTTTTGCAAACAACAGTTTCTAGTGGCCAGTGCCACAACTGGGCAATTCCAGCATGTAGGATCTATTTTGTTTTAATGTGGTTTTTGTTGTTGTTGGGTTTTTTTTTTAATTTTTAGTGGATGTAGTTCTTTTCCTTCTGGTTTGATTTTTTGACATCTCCCTCTGGCCCTGTAGCATATTTCCCATCTGTTCATACAGATGGCTCATTCCAGCAAAGTCAAAGAAACTGGTGTCCAAACATTCCAATATATTATGCTATACTTGTATGGGCATGTTGCAAAATACTGGGGAAAGGAAGCCATTTCAACTTTCTCAGGAAAATCAAAGAAGAAATACAAATACAGAAAATTGATACTGTAGCTATATGGCTAAATACCCACCCCACCCGTTTCCTCCCGGTTGGCCTTTTGTAACTAACATTAGAACAACAAGACTATCTTGCAAAGGGGCTTCAATTGGTTAGCCTCAAAGCAAAGTGTAAAAAAGCCTTTTGTGACTTTCATCCATATTGGGAGTCCTCAGACTGCCTCTAAACTGAATTGCAACTAATCACCAAACTTAAAACCATGGAGAAACCTGGTCTGAACAAAGACATTGGATTCTTATCTCATTATACATAACAAAGCTATCTAGTAGCACCTTAGAGACCAACTGAGTTAGTTGCTGGTATGAGCTTTCGTGTGCATGCACACTTCTTCAGTGTGCATGCACACGAAAGCTCATACCAGCAACTAACTCAGTTGGTCTCTAAGGTGCTACTAGAAAGAATTTTCGATTTTGTTTTGACTATGGCAGACCAACACGGCTACCCACCTGTAACTGGAACAAAGCTATCTTTAGCCATCTCACCCCTTGCCTTTCCCTGCAAGACTAATTGCAGCCGTTAAGAGTCATCAACAGGTTTTCCACACCCATTTCCACCACCCATTCCCACCACCCTTCTGAGTAATACCATTCCCACCACCCTTCTGAGTAATACCCCTCCCCACTCCCTCACTATATTTAAGGATCTCGTGGCTTCTGTTTCAGTGTATCTGAAGAAGTGTGCATGCACACGAAAGCTCATACCAAGAACAAACTCAGTTGGTCTCTAAGGTGCTACTGGAAAGAATTTTCTATTTTGTTTCGACTATGGCAGACCAACACGGCTACCCACCTGTAACTCTAAACTTCAGTTAGACTCCCTGCCAAGGAGAAATCTGCAAGAAGACTTCTCCAGGTTTTGTCTCTTTGTAGACAGAGCTGGAATAGTTGGGCAAATGATTAAAAACACAAGCTGATCTTCCCATTCAAGTCTTAGCACAATCATAAATATATAATGTGGTCTTTGAGCTTTTAAAATAAAAGGGCGTTGGTAGCAGAAGCTCACACAAGGACTTTTGCTAGCACAAATGGGTTCCCCCCCTCACCCCTCATGGCAATTGACTTGTGGGTGTTGTGAGAACCCCCATAACAGCACAAGGGGGGAGAGAAGTGGGATTGTTGTACCCAGCAAGCTGAAAAGCTTCTGCTTTACAGAATAATTGCTATAGCAGTATGTTGAATTCCTCCCAGTATAAATACTAAGAGCAGAATTCTAAGCTTGCTTTCTTAGCTTTCAGACCTGCTGTGTTTAATGGGACTTGGAACGCTTCAAGACAGGTGTTTCTTGCGGGATGGGTGCTCCTCATGCATGACTTTTTTATTTTTAATTTTTGCGGCATCCACACAACATTGTTGGTACAAAAATGCCAGCCCGTATTCCACCCCCACACTTACACTTTATAAGAAAGAAAATAAGTAAGTTTTCAAAAGAGTGGGAGTCCTGTGACCAACAAGACATTTGCATTATTAAGCCCCCATATGGAAGTACCCTAATTCTCAAGCAACTGTGTTTGCAATTGGAGCCTAAGTGTTATTATTTTCTCCCCAATATGGAATCCTACCAGGATGCAATCTGGTTTCAAAGTTGAGTTTCAGGAGACACTAATCGTCGCAATAAGTAGCAATCAGTTCTCTAATGTTCTTACATAAAGTTAGTCATCCCTCCTCCTTGATCACACATATTTGCCTCCTGCTGGCTTTAAAAAGGTGGTCTAGAAAACAGATTCCTGGTTTTCTTCTTTTTCTTCAAACTCTATAACACAAACCATAGAATGCCCACAAAAGCTCAGTTTCCAAAAACCCACTAGAACTTCATGGGTGTCAAATGCGGAATCATCATTTAAAACATGCCACAACACCATGGTAGCAAGAATAAGCTTGCTCTTCTGAAACAGTTCACATCACGCAGAAGTGAGCATCTTTCTTTCTTCCTTTCTTTTCTCCAAGGGGACAAGTTTTTGTATTTAGGCAGTAAAGTTTGAGAGTTTATAATTAGGGTATTTTATGACAGAACTAAGCATTCTGCAGCAAACAACAGTCTGGGAATCCAGGCTGTTGTTTCTCTGCAGTAAAGGATTTTTTAGGGAATAAGCAGCATCTGGGTGGAAATGCTGAGCTGTTTCCCATCTTTTCTATGACCCCTCAATGCCACATTGTTCCCAGTCAGGGTTCTGAAATAGAAAATAGCAGGTGAGGGGAGGGTTAAGCATTCTACTTCTCGCCACGTCTCCTCTACAAATCTCCATTCCCCACTCCTATCTTGCTTTACAATAGAAAAGCAACAACTGAGATCTTAGGGCTGATCCTGACTTTTGTTGTTTAGTGGGTCCATTCTTGTTCACTTTTAATTTCCCTACCTGGAACCATCTCCAGAAAACCTGTGTTTCTTTGTCCACTCTTGGGTAGTGCTTAGCCTGATTTTTCTGAGTGTATCTGTCTTGCTCCACGCTCTGTGCATGTCAGGACTCAGAGGGGCTGTTCCTAGGAGGGGTGATGAAAGGTGTTCTAGGCTTTCAGGACTCCTGCTAGCTAGCTTCTCCCCCCATGTTGTTAAGAGGAGTTCTTAAGGGCACTGTGGGCTTCTGAGTTATTGGTTCTTCCTTTTCCCTCTCCCTTCTCTGAAGACACTGGGTCCTTTTATTTTTTTAGAGGACCAGTTTTGTGATTATGCAGAGATGTCATAAAATGAGGACAGAGGTATGAGCTGATTTTTTTTTGACAGGGTCATTTGGAAAATGAGGGGGGAATCCAGGCAATAATAACTGGAAGCATGCAGTTCAACCATTCGAAACTCTAATAAACAACAGGCAAGGTGGGTGCATGGAGAGAAAGGGAGGAGAGGAGAGGAGACTGCCTCACCTCTAGATACAGGAGAAGCAAAGTATAGATGGGTCCTTAGACTTTAAAAACAACACTTGACAGCTCTGAAATATTCTACCACAGCTGTAATTGTGATGCCCTTCCAGCTTCATCATATTTATACTGATGGAAGCTCTTTTCCTACAAATATACTTTATTTTGATGTGGATATCATCTGTTTGGAAAACTCACTTGCAACACAAGGTCAACAATTAAAAGATGATAAGGTGGTGTCTCATGTACAATGCAGGTGTTAAAATGAATTCTTACCTTTTAAATGTTTACAATATACTAGTGCAGGAAAACTAGTATTTCTGTAATATGCTGCAGCAGTGCAGCTAAAGTCAAGAAGGTAAGCAGAGCATTTTTTCAAAGGTTAAGCACATATCTTTCACACACACATGTAATCAAGCACATATAGAAGAATGTTTTCTGGGAGGGGGGGACTGTGCTGTATTGTCTGTGCTTAAAGTAGCTGACTTTTTCCACAAAGGCATACACTAACAGTATATGATCCACTTTTCACAGTTCAGTGTTTCCTTATTAAAAGCTACACGGCTAAGTCTGCTTATCAAGGAATATGTCTGACTGAATTCAGTGAAACTAACTTTCAAGTAAACATGCACAACACTGGACTCTTCTATGAACTCTACTAAAGTTGCATTCCAGAAACCTCCCCTCTCTTCTTTCTTTGTTGCATGTGTTTGTATAAAGCTCAGTATCTCTTAAAGTCTCTTAAAGTACTTAAGACGGGTGGGCAAATCCAAATCACCTGGAACTGAAACTATGGAATGCTGGAAAATAAAGGAAAAAACAAATCTTAGCTTTAGATATTAAATTATGGCATTTTAAATATTAGATGCTGACCTGAGACCATAGAGAACTGTCCCATCAGGATGTAATCGAATCATTCTGTTCTTCACAGTGACACCATGCACAAATGACTTCTTATCATTCAGGAAGTAGGTATCGGGAACCCAAAGCTGATCTGCTACTCTATTGTCCAGTGTAAGATTTAAAGGTATTACATTATACGAAAGCCTCTTATCCCTCCATGCTTGCTGAAAGTACATTGTCAAGGTATAGTCCTGAAATGATAGAAGAGAGAGGGGAAAATAGGTTGAAAACGGTTTTACCATTTCTTGTGTTACCTGAGACACGCAAAGCAAATCAGGGGTTCTTCCTGCATAACCATCAACATATGGCCAAAACCTAAAACATCCATGTCTGAAGCATATCTGCCTCCTAAAATAAGAGGTGCACAAATGTTTTGAGTATATAGGACTAACCAATGAGTAGCATGATAAAGTCTTCTCTTAATTATTCTACCTTCTCACATTACAGGCAAAAATCTTGAAATCATAATAGTCAAGTGACAATCCAATAAATATTATTTGCTCATTAAAAGATACTGTATTTAGTATGATCTGCATTACTTGATTAAAATGTGAAAATGTTAGCTTTGGAAATGTACTTTCAGTTCTCTTTTCCCAGATGTCAGTGATAAAATTCTTTTATTTACGTAAGCAACTGAAATATTAGTGATCAAATGAGGCAGTTCTTTCGTGAAAGCATCTATCCAGCAGTCAGACAAAGGTATTGTGCCCAAGAAAGACTATTTAATAGTTTTGAATAAATTATAAAATAACAGGTTTGTGATGCACCATGTATTTACTAACACAACTACTTGAGATTCAGTTAGTCAGACAAAAGCAAAAACCTAGGCAAATTGTCACATTCATCTAGGTTTCATAAAGACAGCATAGAACTGCACTGTCAGCCTGAAGGAACTACTAATCTGTGATCTTTGAATGAAGAGCAGTTATAAATTATTATTATTAACAATAACAATAATAGTGTCCTGCTGAAATGAGGTACCTGTAGGGAAGATCTTTCCTGAACTTCTTGGCAGTGTACAAGAACTGCTTGTCAAAATACTCACGAAGACATATTGTACAATAGCTGGTACAGATAACTTTCCCTTCCTGTTCCCCCCTTTCAACTGAAGTTGAAAAATTTTTATTCATTCAGACACATAACACCAAGGCAATCCAATTACCCTGTTTGGGGGGGGGGCAGGAACAGTTTAGCTTCAGGTTTCATGGTCATTCCCAAACTCCTAACTGAATATATTTGAATGCTCCAGTACAGCATATCTAAGGCCAGACGCTATTCTTTGCAGCTCTTTGCAACATGCATGCAGGACATAATTTCAACCTATGACTGCAAGCAGTAATTTACCGCAAATATTTATAAACAATCCAAGCACCAGAGCATTCAACTGCCCCTCAGAAATTTATTACCCAAAGTGTAATGTTTGCAGAGTGAACAAACACACTTTTTTATATTCTATTATCAGGGACCATTAAACAAATTTTTCACCAGAGTTTCCTTTTGTCCCTGGTAGAGGTAAAAAAGGAAGTTGGAAGGAGATGACTTATGCATGTGTACTGAGATCTCCCTTAGGAATGAATTTGCCGCATACACTCTTCAGCTTCCCTTTAGCCCAGAGCAGAACACTTAGGCGTATCCCCATTCATTTCCTTGTGCTCAACTCAAAGGCATATGCAGCTTCAATTGAGGAAATTTCAATAAATCAACACTGCATCTCAGTCTCTCTCTCTCTCTCTGTGTATATATGTGTATTTTTTTAAAAAACAACAACAACACACCACTATTTGACTTAGCAATCATTCTCATCTATCATAAATTACTGTAATTTTTCTTTAGATTGCAGATAAATAGTTGATCAATCCTTGACTAGAAAGTCCAAAATGCACAAACACTGCCCACTGATCTTACAAAATTTCCCTTTAGATAATAAATGAATGATTTTCTGCCACTGATGAGGCAACTTCTATAGCGATTTCTACCATTTGAGAGTTACACTGCCACCAGCCGTACATCTCTTCTCCTTCAGGACTGCAAAATACAATTCCAGCTGCTGCTTAATTAACATACCATGTTTTAAAATATGCAAAGCATGATTCTGAAGTACCATTGCCTACTGTGTAGTTATACGAATGTCATAAGTTATTAAGAGTAATGCTCAAACTATCTGTGAATGAGGTCTGCAGAAGGTAGCACTCCAGAGAAAAATAATACAAAGTATCAAGAATGGAAACACTACATTGAGAATCCTAGACACAAACACACCCCATCGATTGTACCTTTAGCAGAGAAAGCAAAAGCAAAACCCTTTGTAGCTAAATGTGGAGTAAGAAACTTGAACTCTCTAATGGGGGGGGGGGGGAGGCCGGATTCTCTTGGCATACTAACATGTATCTAGCCTTTTGTGTAGATATGGGCACATAATTTAAATAGCAAATTCCACGTTATATAACATTTAACAGCATAAAATGAGTTGGGTTTTTTTTTTTAAAGAAATTTTAATCGTAGACGCTGTTCAGTTTAAACAATGAAGATATTTATCACTTACTCTTAGTAAATTCATGTTTGCACCAGAAATGCCATCAATTCAAACAGGAACGTTCAGTAAGCTATGTGCTACACAGTGCTGATTTAGCCTGCTGCAAGTTTTGGCATGCAAGAAACAATTTCAACTTGCTGATACCTCTAAATTCTTATATGAAATAAACTGAAATATGAAGTCAATAGATTTATAGTCAACCTAGACAAAAGGCTGATTATGGCAACAGATCACTGAAAGAGAAGGAAAATAATTACTGCTGCCACCCACTCACTCTTAACAGGATTAGTATTCTAAACCGTATTTTATTTTATTTATTGCAATAATTTGTATACGGCTTAATACTTCAGTTTCTAAACAGAGCACAACAGAGATACAGCATAAAATTAATTAATTTGATTTGATTAACCATTAGATAGAATACTGATGGGGACGTGTTTCCCCAACATCTTATATATCCTTGGAGACACTCATCATTCCTCCTAACAATGAAAAAATGAGTTACTCAACTGAGAGTTCTTTCACCCAGTTTCAGCACATCAAAACAGCAGAGTCTGGGGAAATGTTGACAGCAGTTCACCTCAGAACTGCTATTTCCTCTCACAAATGTCTTGTAATTATAGATAAAGGGTGACAGCCTATAGTTATTCATCAGCACACGAAAGCATTCTAAACATGTGCAGAGACACTCTTTATTATTTAACATGTTTGGCAAGCTCTGGTGCAAATGAGGCACTGGCTAAGGAATAAAGGAGCAATTTAAAATGTCTGGCAGCTGAAGCGATGGCCCAACAATGCATAAAAACCAATTTGGCAGTAACAAGCCACAAGTGTACTTAACGTAGATAAATGAACATCTAAACTGTACACCAGAGAAGGTCTGCTCTGCGATGTGAGAGCGTTGCATAAGTGACTTTGCAGACTCCTCAGGAAACTTGGCACAGGCCAATATTTAAAAAGAATGATAGATTGCTAAGTTACTCTCAGATGTGTGTTTGCCAAGCAAAGGAGGCAAGCTGACCTAATTATTATATATCAGTTATAATATTGTGCCAAGATCATTTTGGGTAACATTTCAATAGACACGTCACGGAGCAGTTCAGTTACTTCAGTGAGCTCAAACACCTTTCGAAAATAAAAAGGAAATATATAGAGGAGTCTATATAAAGGAAAACAAGGCACTTCCATAAATTCCTTTGGTCATAGCTGTTCTTTACCAAGCCCTCTCAAAGCTGTAAACTGCAATCCTAAACACATTTACTTGGAACTAATCCTACTAAAAAAATCTGTACAACTTATTTCTGCATGAACACAGGTAAGGTTTGTGCTTTTTCTTATGATTTTTAGCATATGTTTCTATGGATGCTGAGCCACGTTAAAAGTTGAAAGGGTAAGTTCCAGGGTGTTGTGCATGTGTCTATAAAGAACTTTACTCAGCACAGGGTTGAGATATTTGTTCATGAGTTTTGTTCATGAGTGGTGACTAACATGTCCTTCATATCCCTTATATCCACCATCCTGATTTTTTACATTTAGGCTACATTTTATATTTATGTTTATTTTTAGGGGGGGGGTTGCAGCTTGGTAGGCAGAGTCTCTCCCTTCCCTTTTTATTTTTGTTAATTAGCACAATTTATTTATATACTGCTTCCAGTTCAAAAACACCTGACTTGGGTCTTCCATGTTACTCTCCAAATTTATCTTCCTCCCTGGTTAGTCTATTTCCCTACCACTCATGGACCCAATAATTGCAGGCCACTCAATGCTGGGAGACTAAATGGTGCAATGGGCTTTGCGGAAGCATTTCTTCATGGTTTTTTTTTTTTTTTAAATAATTTATAAAGCTTAAGACCCATAGGGCAGATAGGACTTAGGCTCCAATCCAGTTACAGTTAGTGGGACTTAATTCTGAAAATATACATATGCTTGAATTCCTAATTGTACAATAGAAGGCATCAACAAAGGTGAAAATATATAGATTCTGTGTCGGTAACAAGCAGTAAAAAATGACAACAGAAGAGTACTTCCACTTCTATTTTTATAGCCAGTGATTTATGATTTAGTTTGACTGTAAAACTTGGTTGTTTAGAATATGTATACGGTAAGACAAATGCAAAAGAAAAGTAACAGTACACAATGTGTTCTTCTGGAGTTAAAGCTTATAATAAGAACAAATTCATCTTCATCATTATGTGCTGCTAAACATCAACATCAATCAAGAGACAATTCCATAAGGAGGCACATGCATTCTCTCTCACACACCTGCACCTCCTTCTGCCAAAAACATCCTGTTGCAAAAGGAGGGGTTCCGAACACTGCAAACAAGCATGCTAGTATTTATGAAAAGAAAAAAGAAGAAAAGCTGTAAATTGGAAGTAAGAACTACTAAATGAGTTCCATTTGGTGCCCACATGTCTTTTCTCAAACAATTTATTTCGCTCCATAAAGCTCATACCAATTTCTTTTAATATTATCTTTTTGATATAGTCTCATCCCACAAAATGAAGAGTCATGCTTGTAAAGATCAAGAGAGAGGATCCTATTCAAAATCTACTAAGTATGGGGAAATGAAAAGGTAATCACTCGGCGCTGAAAGAATATTTAACTCTGTACAAGGTAAAGCTCCCTCAGGAGTAGGTGCCACAACACAAATATCCGATCTAGGGTCTCCACACTCCTCATCTCCAACAAGAGGAAAGAGGAATATGAAGAAGACCCTCTAATAATATTATACTATGTGGGAAGGTTCATTCAGAAAAAGGTGGTCCCTTAGGTATCCTGGTCCCAAACCATTTAAGGGACTAAAAATTAAGAAGAACATTTTAAATTTTTGCTCAGAAGCAGACCAGGATCCAGTGCAGTTGCTTTAAAACTGGTGGAATATGTTACAAAATATTGGTCATGGTCAGCAATCTAGCTAATGCATTTTGAACTAAGTGGAGTTTTTATTTTCACCCACCAACAGTATATCCACCTTGATTATTGATTTTAGACCTCAGTTTAGCATTTCAAACATACATTCTTAAGTGTTTCTTTAAACATAAGAGTTTGTTTTATTTTATTTCTATTGCATTGCTTTCTTTTCAATACATTTCACTGATTTCGTATTTTTTAATAGTTTTCATTCACATTATAAGCTACTTCAAGCTTTGGAGGAGGAACACACAAATAAGTAAGTAAACTAACATAGACCATTGCTGTCATAAATGGTTGGAGCAGCTTCATAAAGGCAGTTACAGCTGCTAATTTCCTTCCAAGTTGCTTGAAAATACCAAGCATTTTTATTTGTATATATATATCCATTTTCTAAGGATTCGGGTTACAATATAACAAGACATCTCTTCTGATTGTACGGCTAATAAACACAACTGTCTCACAACCAGTGGGAAGCAAATAAATGACAATTGCAAAGCTGAAGAGAGAGAGCGGGGGTGGGGTGGGGGTGGACGAGGGATGTTATTTTGAAGCTAGGATGTTCCTCAGAAGCTTCATCCTTAATAACCAAAAAGCTGTGTGCTGAGGGATACTTCTCTAGTTACTACTTAAGTCAAATCCAATAAAAGTTAATGGGGGGTTGCTGGCCTAAAACAAGTCAGCAATGCAGTGCTGTTGCAAAACAGGTAAATGCTATACGGCTAATCTGAGTTCATTGCAATGTAACCCAGATCTACCTTTTTCTGCAGTCCAAGGGAATGTGATATGCTTGCTAAAACAAACAAAACAACAGCAGCAGCAACAACAACTGTGGCCTATAGCCACGTTTTCACAGAATCATAGAACTGTAGAGTTGGAAAGGACCTGGGGGTCATCTTGTCCAAACCCCTGCAATGCAGGAATCTCAACTAAAGCATCCTGGACAGATGGCCATCCAAACTTCAGCTTAAAATGAAGTAGAGTCCACCACCTTCCGATGGAGTCCTTTCTACTGTCAAAGAAGCTCTTACCATCAGAAAGCTCTTCCTGATGTTTAGTTGAAACAAATAACATGCTTTTGAATTGTTGACAGTGAATAATGATTTTCTATATTTTTCTGTAAAATATTGGTCTTCATCTGGTGGATCAATGTCCTCAAATGGGTTGTTACCCTGACCAAGGACATACTGCAACACCATTGTATTTTATTTGGCTCAGGGTGTGTGTGTGTGTGTTTGTGTGTGTGTAGAGAAGATAGGAGGGAAGAGAAAACAAGGGGATAATACAGAGGTAAAATGTTGATCAAGTTTGTTTACATTCAAGGGTTAGGACAAAACAAGGAGAATGTAGAAATACAGAACAAACAACCATAATAGCTACATTTCACTTCAAAATGAAGAGGACATCATATGAAAAGAAAAGGTAGGTATATATGGTTAAAGAGTGGGCTTCATTTGGCACGTTGTGCTTAACGCTGCTTGAATCCTGATCTGCAAAGAGTTTAAACTAAAACAACTACATTAACCAGAACAGAGCTCAAAAGCAATTTTCATGGCTTTCCAAGGGGTGAATATGCAAAATTTTCCTGTATGAAGTCTGGGAAAGTCTCTCCCCCCTACCCCGCACCACAAAGATAGAAGTAGCCGTTCCTTCTCTCACAACTGGCAGAGATTCCAAAATGTTGAACACAGATTTTATGCTAATCTTAGCCTGCTCTACAAAATGATGGCCTGATTATGCCTAAATAAGAGCAGTATTCCACTGCTGGCACTACAGAGAAAGCAGTAAAGGCAAAACAGAGGAAATGTTACTTAGGCTTTTAATAACGGAACTAAATCACCCTTATTCAAAAACGGCATATGTATTGAATTCTTCATTATTAGTGCTTAATACTAATTACTAAGAAATATACCAGGCAGACATTTAAGAATTATTTTCCAATGCAGTATGCACGTAGGTACTTGAGGGAAATTTACCCGAGTAAATGCATGCATGAGTGCATGAAAAATGATGCAGAAGGGAGCTAGGGAACTAGGCAGATCCATCTACTCTTCAGGACAGGAGCTGAAATGAACAGAAGATCTCAGTTAAACCCCACAGCTTGTTGGAGCAAGTTCTTTGCATGGAACTTTCCAAGATCCTGCAACTCCAGTCAGTCACAACCTGCCTGCTTAAGCTGCTCTTGTGGGCTCCTGTGACATTCCAGGTACTGTTCTTAATTTAATTCATTTTTTGCCTGTGTACACATTGATTCTAAAAAGCAGTAATCACAGTTCATTTGCCTTTTTCCCGGAAAAAAAAATGATATAGCTATAAGCTTCTCGTAATGTAGCAACACATTTTCCCTTGCAACTAATCCTTCCAGAATCGCAAAAGAACACAGTACCCTGCTCTTTCCCTCCTTATTTAGCAGTGTAACGTCTGGTGTTCTGTGAAGTGAACTAAGGAATCAAACATGTAGAAAATAATTTAAAAACCAACCCTTTCAGAATGGTGTCGATGTTACCCTAGAGGTCTAACCTTGTCGATTCCAACCACTCCTCTGGGCCTAATGGGTCTAGCTTTGGCCTGACAGGCCATCTGTCTTTCTGAATCTATTTCTACCTTGTGCACAGGCAGTTCTACTGGCCTGTGCTTGACATTTGGTGCAGAAATGCTGAGGGCCTTTTTACAGCTAAATAGAGAGTCTCCCACAACTAATTATTCACACTGTATCCATTTCTCAGTGATAAGGCAGCATTCCCCTTCCCGGTTTTATTGATTATGCCAGTGTGAAAGAAGGAAAGGAGAAGATGTACATGTGAGAGGAAAAGAACAAAAATCATTCTCAATTGCTAATGCAAATTCTTCTGTTTTATTTGTAGTCTTGGACTTACTTTAACAATTGCAATCCAATACATTTCAATACTTCTAAAAATGCTGCAGTAGAATATTGATTATTATTATTTTTTGAATGGTTGCAAGCTGTCTCCTAGAAAGCAATGATCTGTCCTGCATGAAGACTAGATGTGGAAAAGGGAAGAATGGTTTCACACTTAAGATGAGCGTACTGCCATGAATAATATGTGTAATTTGTTGTATTTGTTGACATATTCCCCAAGTGTCTTTTCAAAAGACTAATGCATTTTATCACAAGTTTCTTTTGCGGTAATGTGATATTGGTTTGCCCAGGGACAGCTTCTTTTTGGTCTGAAGTTGCTTGTCAGGGGGATGGCCAAGACAGGACAGATAAGAGGTGTGACCGACAGACGACCCCACAGCAGGATCCAGTGGCCTGGGAAGGTCTTGGCCCAGGATGGGAGAGCCCGACGAGCCTGGAGAGAGTCTTAGCTGTGGGTGAGTGTTTCTACTCACCCTGTTCCATCTTCCCATCAGTCCCTACAGCATGAGGACTCCACCTCAATCTCTGGAGTTGTCAGTCTTGAGTCTGGTTCATTGGTGACCTCTTCCACTTCCAGTTCCACCAACCATATCCACACCTACCTCTCCAGGAAACACTGTTGCCCTGCCTGTCCTGTCCACCTGAAGAAGCAGTGATGCACCACCTATCACAGAGATGCCACTGCAAGCATGAACAGGCAGGTCAAGTTCAGTCCAATCTATGGTTGCCCAATCTAAGGAACCACTTGCTGTGCTAAGCTATGCTAACTGACCTGTGAATATAAAAGCTGGTGATTTAGGTTTCATTTTGTTGTTTTCATTTCCTCTTCTCTCCCCCCCCCCTAGTAAATTTGCAAAAAGAAAAAGAAAAAAATTCCTACCGCCAAGAAGCATTGTAACACAAGAAGAGCACTGCTGAAGCATTACTACGATATGAGTTAAAAATGTCATATGATTGCCAGCCAGGCTTATTTTAATATATTATTTTTTACACTGAATATCCTCTATTTTTAACTGATGTGAAATCATAATTACATACTGCAAGTCTTTTGGACAGAGAAGAACTCCAAAGGAAAAAAACCCAAAACAAAATATCAAATATAGGTAGCCATTCATTAGCTAAGAAGCTCGGAAAATATAACTTTTTGCCAAGCTTAAGTAGTCAACCATAAGAAGCTGCTGATGAGTAACTAATATGGACTAGAATATTCGATTAGTAACCTGTACTGTTATTCCCTTCCAAGCCTTCTAAGCAGGTTGCTATCAGAGTGGGTGGATCATCCATCTGATTTGTAAAGATGCTGTTATGCTTGCATTGCTAATTGCTTTTTCACATACATAGAATATTAAGCTTTTTTCTTTCTTTCTCCTTTTCAATGGAGCCAACTGTCCAAATCAAGTGCATCAAGATCCAAAATCTTGACCTCTGCAACTGGATGCACAAAACAAAATGAGCCTAATTACCATTTCACGTATTTGGAAAGCTTTGTCCCCAAGCCATACAAGTAACATTTATTCAAATTACATGATTTAACAGGTGTGTGTGCGCTGCTAGCTGACTTGCCCTGGAAATTCTTTAACATATAAGCTTGCTTAAGATTAATCACAGACTTAACAAAGTATTTTTTTACTCTCTATGATATGGGTGGTATCCAATGATATACTCAAATTAGACCTACTATCAATGAGAAGGAGAAGGGGACGACAGAGGACAAGATGGTTGGACAGTGTTATCGAAGCTACCAACATGAGTCTGACCAAACTGACCTGTTGGAATCAGGATTTTCACAAGGATGATAAATTAGTAAAATCTACACTCAATGTTTTTTATTTAAAATATTGATCACTTTCAGTGATAAATCCCTAATGAATTTGCAACAGAATAAAACGCATCATACATAAAACAGTAAAGTATTAAAAGTGAGCAGATAAAATTATCCTTTAGAGGGGATTGCTACCCCATAGAGAGCAAGTAATTGACTACTGCCATCACACCCATAAAGAAGACTCAAGATACAACATATGTTTCAAAATAGGTTATCATAGAATCATAGAATCATGGAATCATAGAGTTGGAAGAGACCACAAGGGCCATCCAGTCCAACCCCCTGCCAAGCAGGAAACACCATCAAAGCATTCCTGACAGATGGCTGTCAAGCCTCCGCTTAAAGACCTCCAAAGAAGGAGGTTATAACAGATTACAGGAACCACACAAACCAATTAGCTAGATCAACGAAATCAAAGTAGTCCGAGCAGGAGTTATTCAATAAGGGGGGAATCTGACCCCCCCATCTCCTGAGTCATGTGTACAGCCATAATCTGTGATCATGCAGCCAAGGACCGGAAATAAATCCTTCCTCCCTGCCATGTGACCCTGACATGCACAACAGGGACTCTGCTGCCCAGTCACACCTAAAAGAAACCCCCAGGAATGGAATGGGCTAGCACAAAATTTATGAGCTTCGAACTAAAACAAACTGAGTTTTCACAAGGATGCAGTGAGGGGGGAAAATGATTGGGTACATGACTATGAGCCCTGTCACCTAGAAATGACTGTAATTTACCACCTGCAGCTTAAATACCTCTTAGCATATTTGCTGGCCACAACAAAGTCAATTCCTCAGCAACAGAAATATTCAAAAGTATGCAGTCTGGAAAACTGTTTCGATTTTCCTTAGTAATTCACTTTTTTGTATTAATGTATCTAAAAACAATTTGAGATGCATTGTTAGCAAGAATTTCTAACCAGTTAAGACCAGTCTGATTTTACCTTTCTGGTCCTTTTGCTGGGAAACCACCGCAGTGCCTTTCTAATCAGTGGGGAAGTTCTCTAAGTTCTCTCTGAATTCTTGCAGACTCTACATCTGTTCTCAAACTCATCCATAATTTGCGTATCACTTTCTTTTTGTTATTTAAAAAACCACACACCAGCAGTTTGAATGAAAACGATAAACTGAAATATCAACTCACCAAAAGGAAAAAGAGAAAAAACAATCTTAATCAATAAATCCTAATGGGCACAAAGTTTCCAGCAAAAGGAGGTTGACAGCTAGATAAAGATACACCTAAGAACATTCATATGAAGGAATCTATGAAATTTTTGATTGCACATGCATAATCTTCACAACTGAAGGTGCAGGTGGACTATGGGCTAGCTATTTTGAGTAGAATGCATGGATCACTGTAATATATCATATACAGGATCAGGGTGTTGTCAAAATTGGAAAAAAGCAACAAGTTCCAGAACCTCATCAAGTTTCAGTGTTACTTTACATGGAGGAGGAGGTGACAAATATGCCTGGGAAAGGCCCCTTTTTGGTGAAAGTGCAGCCAAATCAGGTTTAATTGTATAAGGAGGAACAGCCAGATATTTTGTTGGTATGGAAGGTTGTACTGCTGCAGAGAAAAGATGATCTGCATCGACTGTGCATGACAGTATTCTGCATCGACTGTGCATAACATGGTAACATCTGTATACACCTTTATTCTACATTTCCCCCCTCAGAGACCACTTGAAAATTGGTAATGGTCTTGGTGGACCATTTAATGATTTTTCAACCCGTTGTAGCAATTACAATGCCCTGTGCTAGATGCTGTAACAATTTTAGCTGTGTTTTTATTACTTCTTTTGTTTCTTATATTGTATTACAATCTGCCTTCCATAAAATTTAAACTGTAGTACAATTAAAAAAAACTAGACAAAAAAGAAAAGAAGCAATAACAATATAATTTGAAATCAATATGGATTTTTAATATCGACATGCCACGGACCACCCCAAAGATGCTCGCAGACACAACCATTGGTGATCCATGAACCAAAGCTTGGAAATCCCGATTCTATAGCCTGGCAATGGTTAATGTTTTCATGTTAAATGGAGCACCCCTCCACAAACAACAATATTACATTTCAATGAGATTTTTCACTAACAATTGTTACAGATTGTTGCAATGTAGACAGAAGGAGCAAATCAGGTTTCTTTACACAATCCACAAAGAGTTTAAAAACTACAACTATCCATAGTGGAAAGAGCGATGACACAACAGAAAAGTGGACTTTCAAAATAGTGGTCCAGAAAAGCCTTCTTCTGCAGTGCATCACAATATTCAAGACACATCAAGACACAGCAATGCCCAGCTTATTACACTCTGGTTATTGCAGAACAAGCAAGTATAAACAAGTTTAGCCGAAAGGTCAAAGAATACTGATACTGCCATTCTGTGTATGTCTACACAGAAGTAAACCCCACTGAGTTCAATAAGTCTCACTCCCAGATTAGTTGATACAGAATTGCCACTATAATGGAAAACAACAATAATGATGCTTCCAGCCATTAAAGGCAGTTGTCAAGATTATTTATGCATGTTATTATAGGAAGTTTTCAGAATGTAAATGCATCTCATTTTAGTCTTGTTTTATTCAGATTAGTTCATTTCTTTAACTTCTGGTTCACTTGTCAACTGTTTAATTTGGAAAACATTCCACAGAATATTTTGCAATTCATGGAACCTGCTTTTTCCTTCACCTTTCCGAAGATATTTGAGGTATTAAGGAAATGGAGTGTGGAAACAAATCCCAATGATTTTCTGTTGTATTTGTTATAAAACAGAACGCCGTGCTTCTAAATATCAAGGAGGAAATCATTTCTCACAGACGCAGTCCAAATGAAATTATCCATTATAGAGCCAGTCTGCATTTCTTTTTATAGCTGCTCTAATTATTAAACAAGCAAAGTTGTGGAATGCTTCAGTATCCTACCAATTCCATGCTGGATTAAAGTTCTTTTAAACTCCACCGATTTTTAATTATACTACTGATGAGAGTCCCAAATACTTCCAAAGCTAAGCTCTTCAGATAAATTGCTGCAATTCCAACCACCACCTCTCTTTCCTCTATACCAGACCTCTGGGTCCTCTTTCCTATGCAGTCTTGAGTGCTCTCAAGTCCAGTTCCTTAGAAGAGCATATGCAGTATAGCATTGGAATCCTTAATAAGAGAAGTCATGTCGACTGGATTATGCATAAACTGGACACCAGTGAATTCAGGCAAAAGAAAAGGGGGCACGCTAGCTGTGAACTGCAACAGATGCTATGACCAGCATGCCAACAATTATCCTTCAGTGCCACAAGAGGCCCTGGAGCTGACGATCAAAACCAATTCTGCTGCTTTAATTGTTGAAGACTCATTGAATCTGTACATCTACAGATGCCCTACTTTCACCCTTCCATCCCTACTAGCTGATCAAGAGGTTCTAAGCAGAGACCGGGTTCACTTTTACCATCAGTTGGCAAACAACAATCCTGAGTCTTCCTAGCAGCTGATGTTTAAACTAGTAAATGTAGCATTGTGCTACTGATGCTGCCTCCTTCCTGCCATTGTACGAGTAGTGTGATTCAAGAAAATATATCACATATATAGATTGTTCTCCTTGCTATTATTTAATGGTTTTCATTAACAAAGGGACTGCCAGCATTCAATATTATTCCAGAGGGGCAATTGTTCTGGCCTGTTAAAACAAATATTTAAAAACACGATGTGACACTTTGAAGACTAATAGTGTTTTTCTGGACTACTGAAATGTATACAATATGCACAGCATATTCACAACCATTCACAACAGCATAATTGTCAATAATAATATCTTCCTAAATTTTCTGGGTTCTCTTTTATGTTATGAGGGGGTTGCATAGCAAGGTAAATTGGTACCCAGGGGCATAAAATGCATGAAATTTCATATATAATTTTCATATATAATCCCTAGTATAGTAAGTTAAGACCTTCAGAGCAGGCATTAAAAAAAATTTTTTTTCAAAAAAAAATTGTTCCTTGGTAATTTGTCACCCCCTCCATTGTGGAACCCGGGGTGGCCCCCCCTTGCCCCCCTTGCTACGCCCCTGGTTGCGGAAGAGAGAATACTGCCTTTTGGTCATATTATTCAGAATTCCTCAGTGCACCAACTGGGCAGAATTTTATTACTTTTGTGTAGTGAACAAAATTTGGAGACTCAAAATGGGAATTCATCTGCTGCCTGTCATCACATCATATGTCAGCTGCATGGTGCCCTGAGCAACATGCATGCCTTTAGCTTTTTCTAATTTTAGTTTTGATTTATTCATCTTCGCTCATTTCTTTTGTTCTTGGGTCACTTCATTCATCTGCAGTGATTGAAAAACAACACAAGTACAAATAAAGGAATGCTTGCAAGCCATGGTAGTGCATAACATGATTCTCCACAAACAGTCATTTGTTACAAAGTTGTTTTAATTAGCTTTTAAAGGACAAGGCCAGTTAATAACCCAGAGAATATACTTGTCACAATTCACATTCTTCTCATGAAGCAAGCAACATAGACAAGGTAAGCAACATAGATAATTCTTCCAACATTTATTTGTGAGAGCACAGAACTCAATATTCCACTGATTATGCCTTCATAGAAGCATTTTAAAAACACTATTAAAATCGTAGAGAGGTATTTAATATGCACATGTTGATTTGTGTTGAACTGCTGAGCAAATGGTAGAGGTTAGAAAAATTCTCACATCTTATAGGTATGCTTTCCTCAGCAATGAATTGTTTTGCTCCCAAACTTTGGAAAATAAGCATATACATAATAGCACCACTTTAGTTAATTAATCCACATTTGTCTTACTAAATTCAAAATGAATTTACATAAGGAAGGTTTCTCTCAACAGCTTCATTTTTGAGCAGAAATCAACAAGCACTAATGCAAGTCTCAGTCTAATGATGTTCATTCCCTACCTGCATAAATTTCAAAAAATTCACTAGATGATTGGCGGAAAAGTCAGCAACCTCATTTTGGATGCAATTTCCTAAACAGTGCTTTTTTAAAAACGACTACCACCACCACAATAACCTGAGAGTTGGAGAGAAAATGATTTGGAAGTGATATTTCAAGTACTCCTGGATAAACAATGATAAATAAAAACATTTGTGTGGACAGGCGGAGTCCCCCAAACCCTAGGCGACCCCCGAGTGGAATAATGACACAAGACAACGTTCTATGGGATTAAAATTGGCCACAACTTTATTAGGATTCAGATGTAGGGAGACCTTGGCTCAGGCATTGGGCATTTATCCTTCCCAGTCCCCAGCCGGGGATCTGGGAAACTTCAGGGTTATCCAGAATGTGTGGGGATTGGGCTGGCTATGGAGAACATATGTTCAAGCAGAGAGCCTGCCCCCATTTTTCTGCCATTGGTGGGGGAGAGCAATGACAACCTCTCAGCATATGAACAATGCCTCCCCCAATATCCTTTTAATGGGGAACCCTGTTATCGCCGCCACACTGGGGGCGTGGAGTCACCGCTGCACGCTGCTTCTCAGGTAAGCTACACACTCTGTTGTGTGGGCTGGGTAGTCCCTCCCCTTACCTGGCCAATCCCTTGGCAATGCCTCCCCCAGGCAGGATTGGACGGTAAACTGGGTAGGCGGAGACCCCAGGTATCCCTTCTGGGGGAAGGCAAAGCCAGTCTGAACTACCCGGTGTTGCCCAGGAATTCAGGGGGCTGCGCACAACCACGCAAACGTTGCCCTCCATTTGATGTGGGGAGTGGTCATTACTGTTTCTATAACATTTAAAATTGTTTAAGGTGATATTACTATGTTTAACTTCTGTGGTGGTGGTGAGTATGCACTTCTAGATAATGTTGTATTGACAAGAAGCCAGGATAGAGAGGCAGGCATTAGGGCTCTCAGATCTGGAAGAAGAAGTTGCATCAGATAGGGAAAAACATGGATCACTTCTATGAAATATGAATGCTTATGGGAAGTAGGCAAGCCCACCACCTTGCCCCCATGATTCAGGGGGGTGGGGCCATGCAACATCAGCAATCAGCGTGTGCACACGTAACATCAGCACACCCTACAACACACCCCGCATGCCATGCTGCCAGGAGTTATGTTTTAACCTGGTCTCGTACTTTCTCTCCAAAAATGCCATTAGCAGCAACCAAGTCAAAGGGGACGGCATTCCAAAGTGCAAGGACAATTGCAGAAAATGTCCATTTTCTGGTAAACACCCTGTGATATTCTGTAGAGTGTGTTGCCACACGTAAAATTTCTGCAGATTATCTAAGTGATCTTACAGATCTGTAAAGAGGCAGGCAATCCTTTGGGTAACCTGGCTCTGGGTTGTTGTTGTTGTTGTTGTTGTTGTTGTTGTTTTAAAATCATTTATCTGCTTTGATTTAAATAAGTATTTCCAATTTACTTTATTTTGGGTCTGACTCTGGTCTCTCTGGTTACCACAGTGGATTCAATGAAGCAAGCTCAATACTGCCAGTTAAAGAACCTATTTTCGCCTGGAATAACAGCAGCTAAAAGAATCTTCCCAGGGCACAGAACAGGAATTAAGCTACTACATGTTGCTGGAACTTTCCCTTTTCAAAAGGAGGATCAGAGTGAAAATTATCAGATGATTTATAACAGATGATCTGCTTGCAAAAATCATTGTGCAGCATTAGCCAAAGCATTTTAGGAATATCACTTGTAGAGTCAATGAACCTCTAATATGTAGCATATAAAGCAGCTTTGAACTGGATAGGGGGTCACGATGTACTAATTATTTGGTTACTCACATAGTGGCTTAGATGTAATTGTACAAAGTTTAAGGCATCAAATTGTGTAGCACAGCTCTCCAGAAATCTCAAGTTCCAGCATTTTAGGGCTTGTAGCTGATCATAAATCCTTATTAAAATGGAAACCTAGCTAGCATTAACTGTGCTGAACAGCAGTACTGACACAACACTTGACAATGGTTAAGATTAGCAGATGGAAGTTTGGAGGAATCTGTGTTTCAGCACATACAGTGATTCTGTACCAGTGTAGTCCTATGGTTTCCAATGTGGCACACTTTGATACTAAGCAAGGGCATTGCCCCTCCCAATTTTCATTAAAAAATGACTTTTATTGTTGCTTTCTTGTTTGCAAAGGTTGCTTGTTTTGAGACGGGTTAGGTATTTTTCCTGGGTTGCGGGTGTGTGTATTATTTTGTGGAGCTTCTTAGAGTTCAAAATATGCCCTAGGCCCATAATGGTTGGGAACCACTGCTGTAGCCAGAGGCACCAGGTTTCAAAGTAGAATGTGGGGGTTGACTTTATGCACCTGACATCAGGGGAGTCAGGGGCAGAGTCAAACCTGGCTCAGCCCCCAGGAGATGGAGCCCCTAGCTGTAGCCCATTCCCAACTCTTTAACCATGGTAGAAGAAGACTTAATTTATTTTTTATCAAATTAAATATCAATAAGTTAAAAGTGAACTCTTCCGTGAAAGCAGCAATAGTGTTATTTATTTACCCTGAGATAGAAAGTTTGTCCAAATCATTACAATGAATACCATCAGTAAGAAAAGCTCAGCCCTTGCCTATGTTTCTTCATGCAAACTGAGTATTAATTCAAAATTAATATTTCATTTTATGTAATTTTCCATAGCAGAATTTTAAATCATATCATAGACAAAATGGCACACTCAAATCAAGAGAGTTTTAAATGGGAATCTGCCGCCACAAAACGCTGACCAGAAGCAGTGGCAAACCTTTTCCTTTTCCTTGGAACTCAACACTAACTTATGCCAACCACTGATACTGATGAGTTGCTATTGCCCAGTGCCCACAAACTGCTGGGTGGCACATCTTGGTTGCACAAAAAAGGCATTCCTGGCTGTTGATGTAGCAATGATTAATGAGGGCATAGGCACAAAATCAAACAACTTTGCATCATGTCCTAGGAATCAATGACACTTGAAGCTACAGAAACCCAAACCTGAACTTGCCTCCCAGAAAACTGAGCTGCCTAATATATATACTTTCACAACTATGCCCATGTTTTTTGCAAACTTTTTTAAGTTTAGAGACAAAAATGAACAACATGCAGCCAGAGTTTGTGTCTCAGCATTTAGTGTAACAGCTTACATTGGGCAACTAGTCAGAATTCAGAGTGAACTGGGTAAGACACCAAGTTCAGTTTCAGAACAATTTTATAAATGGAGGTTTCTCTCTCTCTCTCTCTCTCTCCTTCTCTCTCTCTCTGTGTGTGTGTGTGTGTGTGGACTTGCCTTTAAAATAGGCAATAAGTAGGTCAGCAGTGAAGATGGCAATTAAATAAAAACAAATTCGAAGATAGAGCATGGCAATTTTAAAGTATCCCAAAGGTGCACATAACCGTCAGGTTTTCTGAACACATACAAATATTCCTTATAAATGGGGATAATCCTGTTTGCAGCTAGTTATATAAGCTGAGGCATATATATGAGTAATAAGCATGAGCTGTCAAGCCCTTAGCAAGTTACAGTTTACTATCTTGCCTTGTGTCTCAAACATATTATCACCAAAGGCTGGCTTCTGTTGCCCCAATGATGCAAAACAAGAAACTTTTAGAAAACATACTTTGTAACTTGCATATTACAAAGCACAACTAATGCAACTGCCTAATTTCAGTATAAATATGGCTTTGCATACGTTTGTATTAAACTGTCCACCCTCCAAAATTGGCTTGTGGGAGTACGGGGGTGGGGAATCCCCAGAACAGTGCTTTAATTCACACAAAGTGTGACATTAAATTCTGCCCTATGACTATGCTTTGTCAGGTTCACTATACTTTAAAACGTGTTACATAATAAAAGCATACATAAAGTACAGGTGTGATACTGCCTAAACCTTATTCTGTGATGGTTGTTCGCTCCTCTTCCTCCTTCTTTCTTTGGCGATCACTTGTAGCTGGAGTAAGATTGTCTTCCATGAACACACTCTTAACGGTGAGTCTGTAAGATTTTGGCCAGCCACAGCTAATAAAGAGATAAAGAGATGCCTTGGTAGAATGGATTGTGGAAACTATCACCTTTTTTTTTTAAGAGATTGATCATTTTGACATCCCTAAAGTCTGCTGGGATCTCCTCTCTCTCCCCAGATTTTCCGATGAGCTTGTGAAGTTGTTGTGTAAGTTCAATTCCGCCCACTTTGAAGACTTCGGGCTGGTCTCCCATCAGGTCCACTGGCTTTGTTGTTTTTCATTTGGTTAATAACTGTACACAACTCTCCCAGAGAACCTCAGCAGCTATGGGGCAGTTGCGGTTAAAGGGATGCAGATAATGTTCTTTCCAACGCAGTGCAATAGCTTCTTATCTTTTAGAAGTGTGGTACTGTCTGTTGAGTGTAGGGGGCATATGCCATGATTTATTGGCCCATAGATGGTCCTTTGTGGCTTTAAAGAAACTCTGTGCATCGTGGGTGTCAGCTAAGTTCTGGAACTCTTGAGCTTTTTTTTTATCCACCAGCTGTTCTTTAGTTCTCTGGTTCTTCTTTGAACCTCAGCCTTAGTGTTGGCATAGGTTTTTTTCATAGTGGCACAGTTTCTATCTCTTTGCCAGATCTGAAAGGCCTTCCTTTTCTTGTCAATAATGCGTTCAATCTCACTGTCATCCTCATCAAACCAGTCCTGGTGTTTATTGGTTTGGTATCCAATAGTTTGTTCACAGGCTGTAAATGGATGTTTTAGCTTGGTCCTGTGTTCCTCACTGTTATCAGGGGACTCTGAAAAGCAGATGGTTCTTAGAGTTGTTTGGAAGCAATCCCGCTTAATGGATCTTGAAGAGCTTAGTGTTCATTGTGCACCTTGATTTCTTTCCTTGAAGCTTGCATTGAGGTATAATCTTGATAGCCATCATGGAACGCATTAATCGGTGATCTGTCCAGCATTTGTTGGCACTCGTCATAGCTATGGCAAGGAGCACATCATGACTGCTGGTGCCTCCATGATTTATTTATTTGTCAAAAGAGTGTGTTGGTACTCTTGCATTAAAATGCATTTACCTGCCCACGTCATACAGATATTCCCTTTTCAGTCCTGGAAATAATGATAGCACTATGTTTGCAGTGCTTTAAAAAAGAAAAAGAAAAACCTAACTACAGTGAGCATGAATCCAATTTGAAACCATGATCAGAGATTTGGGGCAATTTTTAGCAAGAATATTAGTGATGAGATAATGTTTGCCACAATTAAAACTAAAGGGGGGGGGGAATAAGTGCACAGGAATAGTCTGTGAGGAGTTCTATATTTCCAAACTATGGTTCTGTGACTAGGCAGTGTTTTATCTTCGCTGGAGAGTGAAGGGTTATTCACATTTCCATTTACTGTGGCTCCAGCGTGCTCCTATTGCTGTTTGTCTTAAGCTAGGTTCACATGTTAGCTACAATCATCGACATCCTGTGGCTTTTAGAGGAATACTGCAATTTGATGCACTTTCCTCAAACCAGCTTCCACCTGATTAAAAAATGGAAGCCGGCATTCCACTGCAGTGTGAAAATATGTATTATGATGATCAGACCGCTTTGTGAGTGCACAGATGACAGAACATGCATAGATGAAAGTGTCACTGACTTAGGAAATGAAATTATGGGGGGAAATCATCCCCACCCCTGCCCTGATATGAACAGTTGCAGGAGAAATCGACCTGGATACACAGTGGTGGCCGGGGGGGGGGGAAGAGAACAATGACCTTGCAGCATTTCAACAAACTAATGTGAACTCATAGAATCTGCTTGCCCTTTCATAACCTTTTTCCTATATTTAACAGAGAAAATCAGCAGGAAATAAGAGAACATTATAATGCTTCTCTGTTTATTCCTTAAAGCATACAGAATGAACCTTAATGCAGAAAACAGGATAAAGATCAAGACAGGATCATTTTCCCCCTACTGATCTGAGCTAGTTACCCTAGGATGCTAACACACTTGCTCCGAGACTCTAAACACACTTTCTTTTTTAAAAAAGTGTCTGCTTAAATATATGCAGCAGGGAAGCTATTGTTGTTTCCTTGGAAAAGCAAAGTGTCACCAAACAGTTTGATTCTCCAAATTCCTCCAGTTCAAACATGGCCGAGTTTGTACATATGCTGAACCATTCCATGGCTAAGCTTGAAGAAACAAGCATGCTTTACTCCTCCCCCAGCCCTCTTCTTGCTACACTACCCAGATCTAAGCTTGTGGTTTTATCTCTCTCCAGAAGAACCATGAACAGTAAACCCAAGAACTAACTTTGGTTATAGCTGCCCAGGGCTGGATTAGGTTAGATGAGGCCCTGAGCTTCTGAAGGTAATGGGCCCTTTATATAGCAGGCAGGGCCCATTACTTACATCATAGGAGCCTATACAACACAAAACACTGTTGCTGTATGTAGGTTTTATTTATTTGTTTTTTATCTTATATTTTGGAAATGTACATCCAGGTTTTTTTCTTTAATTTTTTTTTGTGCCCTCAAGAAAATGGGGCCCTAAGCTATAGCTTGTCTAGCTTATACATAAATTTGGCACAGTAGCTGCCTTTTATTGAGTCCACCTGGCTCAATATTGTCCACTCTAACTGCTAGCTGAAATCCCACGTTTTCAAACATGGGACATTTCTAGCTCTAACTAGAGATGCTGGGGACTGAATCTGGGACCTTCTGCTTGCAAAGGCAAGTTCTCTAACACTGAGCTACATCCATTCAAATCCTAAGCATGTTTAGTCAAAAATAATCCCACTATGTTAGATAGGGCTTACATCTTGTAAGTGTGTTTAGGATTGCAGCCATCGTTCTTTCATGCTTCTAGAAGCTGGGACATTTGTAGAGAAAATATGTATTACTGTGATGAGGCTGATTATATTTTAAGCGAGAATCAAAAATTATTCTGCTGTACTTAAAGAACTTCTGGAAAAAATGACTATCAATCAGCTGCATTTAAACACAAGGGGGTGGAGTTGTTTGCCCTCACATAGCTTTTTAGAAACAAAAAATAAAATATCAAAGATTCCAGTTCATAACGACCTCTCTTGAATTATTTATTTATTTATTTTAATTTTAAAAAACAATACATGCAAGTTTCTGTTACCATTACAGAAATGTTATCCTATGCTAGTTTCAGATAATTTCTGGTTCTTCTCTTATTTTTTAAAATGAAAGCAATACAGCTAAGAGATAGTTATTCAGTCATTGTACATACAGAATAGATGCCTCATCACCAAAATGTCAAGTGATGCATCGAGTGTTGATGCATCATTCTGTTCTCAAAAGTCAACCCAATTAAAAAGTTAATCAAAATGAAATCCTGCACTTCAGTGCTCTTATGATTATGAGTACCTTATCCACACATACTCACTTCTGATTGATGAAAAACAGTTCCCCCCCTAAAAAATAATAATAATTGATTTGCTTTACTGTGTTCAGCTCTGGAGTCTGGACATCATGCTTATTTATTATATTTATTCGTCAACTCATTATAAAAAAAATTTCTCTAGACCACATGCTGATTAAAATAAATTAAAATAAAATACATTAAAATCCAGCATGAAACCCTAAGCAAACCCTGAATGTTAAAGAAAATAAGAAAAATTGAAGAAAATATAGAAAGAAGTACTATGTGCAACTACAAATACGTTTAATTTCAGCCACATACACTTTGGATGTTACATTACATGAAACAGACTGCGACTACCTACCACTATTTCTGTGGAGCAATGAGAGAACTTCCTCTTGATGTTATAGTGCCACTAGCCCTAAACCTATTATAGCTGCTCGTTAAAAATGAAGGATGCAAAAGGAATCATCGTTACACAATCAAAAAGAAGTTTGCTCTAGTGCTGAAGGGGAGGGGGAGATTAAACCTCTGCTCCCTTCATGCTATTGCCAACAATCATTTATCCCAGCCACCCCCCACGTACTTAAATAAAAAGGGGTGGAAGTAACTGCATATCGTAAATAGCACTATCCACACTGGATAAGAAACCTGACACAATATCATTACACCTTTTAAGTTCGTCCCCACTCAAATACTGAGTTGGCTTAAATGTTATACCAACTAGAAAGAAGGCACCGTTCCATGTCCCAACTTGTATTGTGACTCCAAAAGTGTGCTGCCTCCTCTTGGGTCATGCATTACAGATGGCATGCTATCCCAAATGCTCCTTGGATTCATTCATAAATAATCCAGAGTTATTGGTGGGGAGGTGCTGAGGGGCACTGGATTGGAAAAACTCAGATTATTTTCCAAGGGTTCGGGAAAACACTCACTTGTTTATACTAATGTACCAAAACAAAACAAAACCCCTCTCTTCTGTTTATTGACCTATGCAGTGGTTGCGGAAGCAGTAGTGGCTCATGGCGAGAGAAGGAAGGTTTTTCTTCTCCCATCTCCCTCCTCCATCTTATTTTCTGCAATATGCTGGGTAGCAGTGCAGCATATCTGGAAGATCATGGAAGAGGTGGTTGCAACTGTGTTAACCCTAGGGAGAACTGCTATCTCACTGTCTCCCAGGTTGCTGGTATTTCTATGAAAAAGAGTTTGGATTTGATATCCCACTTTATCACTACCCGAAGGAGTCTCAAAGCAGCTAACATTCTCCTTTCCCCTCCTCCCCCACAACAAACACTCTGTGAGGTGAGTGGGGCTGAGAGACTTCAAAGAAGTGTGACTAGCCCAAGGTCACCCAGCAGCTGCATGTGGAGGAGCGGAGACACGAACCCGGTTCCCCAGATTACAAGTCTACTGCTCTTAACCACTACACCACTACTATGACGGTTTTGGAGCTGAGTTTTCCATGCTTTTTTCAAAGATGTAATTTAATTTTACTGTGGCATTTGTATTGTTTTTAGCATATTGTGCACATCAAGTGCAAGTAGATAAATAGGTACCGCTTCAGCGGAAGGTAAACGCTGTTTCCATGTGCTGCTCTGGTTCACCAGAAGTGGCTTAGTCATGCTGGCCACATGGCCCGGAAGCTGTATGCTGGCTCCCTCGGCCAATGAAGTGAGATGAGCGCTGCAACCCCAGAGTCATCCCTGACTGGACCTAATGGTCAGGGATCCCTTTACCTTTACTTTTACACCACTTCAGGTGCTGCTTAGAAAGCGGGAAAAGAGGTACAGCAGTAATATTACTGTTAATAGTTTAGTATAGTTTAGTGCTAAAGTAAACAGCATGAAATACTTTATACAAGCCAAAATGCAAAGTTTTACAGAAGTAGGTTAAAACGGACCTATGTCTCAAATAAATAATTCATACTTTCAAGCTCCCATAAAACATTTAATAGGCAATAAAGCTTAAGAGCCAGAGTTTTCAAAATTTCTCAGGCCCCAAAATTGATATTAGGTTTTCAAACAAGCTTAATGCCTAGTTTGTCTCTTTCAACTGAAGTGGACAGCTTTTTCAAAGCACTCAGCACTTCAAGCTCAGATTCTTCTTATGAAAGGAGTCTGGCAGAGCAAACATCCGGCTGATAGAAACTCATACAATTTTATATGACCAAAAAACACAGCTGAAATGTAAGAAATGCTTTCTACTCGCTCCACTGGCAACAAATGCTATAATTACACATATTCCAAGTCTTCAAGATCTTTTTTTAAAGTATTTTAAGCTTCTCCATCAATTGATCTCTGTATGACTTATTTCCTAACCATTTTCTCCTTCTCCCATCTGCTTTCTAGTATGCATTTTCTAGCTTAGGAAGTGCTGATCATTGTTTCACGTTTAAAATATGGCCCAGTTCAAATTAAGCCAAAATATGAAAGAGCCTTTTGCTTCTGCATCCCTTTGCTTCTTCCTTCAGCACATGCTTAAATACCTAGTTTCATCTCAGCTGAGAGATTATGTTGACAACTTCCAAACAATCCAGAATCCTAAACCAACTTCAACTTGTTCAAAGTTGGGAACCATGATTTTCCAATAAAGATGAAACAGAAATTGATTCCTCCTTAGAGACTTCCTGGTTTAATCACAGCTCATGCAATGGGGATGGATGCATCAGCAAAGGACTCATTCATGTCTCAGATTATTAGAAGAAATATGATTGTCCAACAGTCTCTTCAAAGCTCCGGCTTAAACTTAAAAGTTAACTCTTCTCAAACAGATAGGGCTTGGTTGATACCAGGGAGGGGGCCTTTAAAACAGCTTGTCTAAGCTCTGGAGAATCCCCTTCCAAAGGAAACCCATCACACCTTCTCTTTATGAGCCTTTTGCAAGTTGGAAAAAACCTTCCCTTTTAGGAAGTATTTGGGCTGTGGACTGCTATATTAAGCAATTGGTCTCTGGATTTTTGTTTTGTTGTTAGTCACTGTGACCTCTTCAGAAGAAATGTCAGATAGAAATTATCACATAAATAAGCCTGACTCCCAGTACACATCTGTCTTTCTAAAATGCCCTCAGCCATGAGAGTCAACTCTCATTGGGTAGGCTTGCCTGCTCTCTGAGTATTAAAAGGTATAAAAAAGTCAAATCCATAAACACAACACACACACAATGAAAACTTAAAAAAAAAAACACTACAGGATATGATCTGCTCACAGAAACTGGATATTTGTCAGTATTTCTCTTAGTGGAATTTCCACTCACCAGTTAAAGTATTTCTGAATATTCCAACATACTGTGACATCACAGCACACAGGAACAGCTGGGAGAGAGGAGTTTGTAGGTGGCAGGCACCAACTTCCTAGCGAGAGCCAATTTCAAGCCAATTGTAATTTTTAATAATTTACTCTTGCTTTGTTAAATGTTGGAATTTGCTCACTGTATTGTTCTAGTTTGTTCTGCATTACTCATATAACCACAACAGCATAATGGCATACATAAACCACAGGAAACTTATCAGATTCTTCAGCCTAAAGTCATGTCCAGCACTCAATCATGCAATTAAAGACCAGTATGATGACCATATAATTAATACTATAATAATCAGTAAAAGCCATTAATGCCAGTGCAGTGTCCACACTACAGTAATTATTACCAAAGTCCTTGTGGTTATATTGCTTGTTTCCTGTGTTGTTTTCCAATGGTTAAGTGCTAATGCAAATACGTTAGAGAGGACAAAATTTTTAAATAATTTTTGGTCTACCCACAGTATAACTATTGCAATAGGAACATCAATATCTATGTATAAGTGCAATTGCTTCAGCAGCAAATTTAGTTTCCAGAATAGGCATGTTAACTTTGTAGCAGCAACAAATAGTTTGAGAGCTCATTTAAAATAAACTTGATAGCCTCTAAATTGCTACAGAGGGTTTGTAATGTTATTAATTGCTTAGGTACCCTTATTAAAAGTTAGGATGTGGGTCAGTCCTGATAGGCAAATGGTATAGTCCCTAGCAAACAACAGACAATCCCCAACATGGCAGTCTTCTTTCCCACTTCTTTCTGGAAACACTAGGGATCATTTTCTTACAATGGTTCAATCTGGTAATGGGTGACACAGACTCCAAATTCAGAATAAATCTGATCTTTTATACTCTCTCAGATAAATAAATGGGTGAATAGACTTTATAAGAGAGGTCTCTGAAATCTCATATGTCAAGTGCCCAGGAACCATCCTGCCAACTTATTTGTCCATTCCACTCTTTTCTCCAGATCTCTGCTTACCATTTTACACTTGTTCACAATGAATTGCATTTGCCATTTTATCACCCACCCACTCAGGTTTGGAGAGGTCCTTTCAGAGCTCTTCACAATCTCTTTTTCATGATCCTGAACAATCTAGTATCATCTGCAAACTTGGCCACCACACCACTCACTGCTAACTCTAGATCAGGTTAAGAAGCGCAAGTCTCAATAATGATCTTTGCTCCACTTCAGAGAACTGTCCATTTATCCCCACTCTTGCTTCCTTATCCTATCCATGAACTACAAGAGGACCTCTCGTCTTACTCTTTGACTGCTAAGCTAGGTTTGCTAGGAAAACTGTTTCCAGTTTTCCTGGCAAACAACACAATTGAGGCTTCTGAACATGCCACCAAGACTACTGGGGTATGTCATTTGAACTCCCCCTGGTTGAATGAATTGAGCCAAATGGATTTAGAAAGTACAGACACACAGCATATAGAAGCACCAAGCATGTTTGGGAAACCTTCAGAGTGTCAACTGGTGTCAACAGTCTTCTGTACTGTCATTTCTTCCCCACTATTGCAATCTAAGTTGGGAATGCATGGGAAGAAGCAAACCAGCTGCACACTACCCTGGGGGTAGTAGGTGCTGAGGCAAATGAATTACAAGCTCAGGTGACCTTTGGAGGGAGGGTGGATTCCCTATATTTGGGTATCTTACATATTTGAGTAGTTTAAACATACACACACACACACCAGTTCAAATTTGACTATCTTATGTGTACACTGGAGCTTTTCTGGCCTCTGCAAAGGCATTAACCTGCCTGCTGTTTATTCTAGTCCTCCCCTTCAGCTCCCTTCATACGACTCTTCAGAAGGAAATGATGAAGGCCTGATTTGTACTTTGCAGATAGAAACTATTGCAATGGTCCTCTAAATTTAGCAGTCAGTGAAATCTGTTCATGTGGGAGCCAAGAAGATTCTTCAAAAGCAACCAGCAAACCAATCACAACTTCCTGCTGGATTTGGAAATCCAGTTCTTTCTGCTCCAGAATCCAGTGGGGAGGGGCGCTCAGAAATTCCATGGAAATCCATTGTTTGAATTCAAGCATGCAGGTTCATGCTTGAATTTTGTTTCCTGCTGAAGTTACTTAGATTATAAAAGTTTCAAAATATTATAAGAGCCTTCTTCACTTAGCCACAGCTGTGAAATGCACTATGGATAAATGATGCCCACCTGCATAGTTAACAGCAAACTTATCTATCCTAACATACATTTCTAGGATAATGCACTTGGATGAACAAAATTTCTGAGCTAGGCTATATTATTTGTTATAAAATAGTAACAGTAATACTTTCAATCTCAAGAGAGCTAGTGCCATTCGAGATAGAATGATAGACATAAATTATTGACAACTAGGTACAAAGTCAACTATTCAAAAGTATTCTCAGTGGTGTAACTGCTGCCCAAAAAATCACTTTTTCATTGTCGGATTGCACAAGACATAGTTGAACCTTCTCATGTACCATTAGCTCACAAGGGAGAGAAGCTTTAAAAAGGGGTGGGGGTGGGAACAGTGATGTGCATGTGTGGTAGAGTTGGAGCACACTATCTGCAATGAACTATATTTAAAGATGGGGAGGGACTTGTTTCAAAAGAAGGTGGTGGAGCAAGGGGTGTTCTTCCTGGTGTTCAGCATTTGTTTTATCATTCTTGTTTTTAATACACTTCTGTATCTTGCACTTGCTTGATATAGAAGGGGTACTAAGCCTTTGAAGTAATAAAGCTGTAAATAAGGTCACAAAATGGCTTGCAGAAATTCACAACTTCAAACTACAAAAATTATTGGAATATGTCCCAATCGCAGAGGAAATCACATTTTCCCAGCAATGAAATACTGCCGTTTGAGTGCTGGGAAAATGTGATTTATCGCCAACAAAAACACATGTGAGGAAAGACAACTAGATTGTCAGTGCCAGAGTAACAAATGCACATTTTTATTGCTGACAAAAATAAACTGGCAACACCCTGACAAATTAATTAAGTTCTTTTTTTTTTAAAACACTCCTTGTCACAAGCCTGTTTACTGCTTGCTCTCATATGCCACTCTCACATGTCACTCATATTGTATACTGCCATACATATATGCTGCTTTGGATGGATATGCACTCTCTTCACTTCTGCATCAACAATTGTTCTTGTACATTCTTTACCAATATACCCAGGACTGGAGGGAGGACAGAGGAGAGGGTGTGTGTGTGGTGTGTGTGTGTCATAATCCTCATATCTTCAAGATATGGTTCTGCATCAGCATTTATTGACAAATTAAAGGCCACAATACATTAGACTGAATGTTAGATGAACAATTAGAAGATATTACATGACAACTATGTTCAAAAAAACCCTGGGCTAAAATTTTCTATCGTTTAATAATGCTGGTGTTACTATTGACAACTGGATACTTGTAGCCAACAACCCAATTGTATAAATGTTTACTCAGGAGTAAATCTCACTGCGTCCAATGAGGCCTACTGCAGGCAAGTGTGTGTGTAAGGTTGCAAACATAAAAACACTTGCTAGGAAAAAGTGGAGCTCGCTTTTGAATTCACATGCTTAGGATCAACGCTGTAAATCTTCTGTTTGTCAAACATGCCAGATTCAGCTGTGCTAGACAGTAAATTTGTACAACATTTTGAATATTTTACTTTAGACTTTGGGGGGCGGTGAGAGACCACAAGTTTCAATGAATGTAAGTGAAGCTTTAAATAAAGCAAAACGCCTTTGAAACTGTCACTCATGCATTTGACCAGACAAGCCCAGTATAAAAAGGACACACACTCAATCTGTACAGCACAAGGCTACTCATATCTACTCAGAAGCATGTCCCATTAATTTCAATGGGGCTTATTCCAAAGTATTGCACTGGATTGTAGGCTTAACAATAGTGAATGACCAGGAGCTGTCCGTGGTACTACGTGCTTCTCTTCCCTGCAGCCCCTTCGCCTCTTCTGCTCAAGTTCTTGTTACCAAATTTAAATGAGTGTTAATTGGCACCAGTTGCAATTAGGGTTAATATTAACTGAGGGTTGACCTTAGCAAGCATTTGAAGTAGCTTCAAATTCTGGTTAGAGACCAACACCAGTTAGTCTAAACCAGTGTTTCCCAAACTTGGGCCCCATCTGTTTTTGGACTACAATTCCAATCATCCCTGACCACTAGCTAGGGATGATGTGAGTTATAGTCCAGCTACAGCTGGAGACCCAAGTTTGGGAAACACTGATCTAAACCATGGTTAATGTGGGCTCTGATGTAGTCCTTAACTATGGTATAGACTAAAGAAGGGGAAATTGAGCTTGAGAAGAGAGGTGTTTCTGTAGTAAACCCACAGCATGTTCCTTTTTCTGCAATCACGGGAAGTGGTCAAGATTATTTGGTCTGCACCAACCTATAATGAAAATATCAATTTAGGCACTGCCAAAGTAAGTGGCAGCATAGCGACTAAAACCCACAGAGAAAACAGTAAGGCCCTTCTATGGCAAGATGTCAAAGAACAAGCTTACAAATTTTCAGGTGAATTACAACCTGATTTTCAAAGAAGCCAATGCAGGGTCTATGCAGAATTAAGCTCCAATGAGTTCAATGGGACTTATTCTCAGGCAAGTGCGTATAGAATTGCAACCTCTATTTTTTTAAAAAAAATCAGATCACATTGCAGCAAAGTGAAGAAACTCTGTGTTGTCCTTGGCAAAGGCACCCATCCACCATCTTCAGGAAATAAGTTTACTGCAATTTCTTATCATTCATCTGATTAAAAGAAGCCTTATGAGGCCAAATTCATTTTATCCAAACAAGGTGGGTGTTTTTTTTAAGAGTATTACCTAAGTAGTACTATGAATATTGTTTTTTCATATTAATGTCCATTCTTCATCTGGACAGAGACCTTTTCTGATACTAAAGTTTCACCATTCAAACTTCTGGAGGCCACTTAACAGACTGCATTACTGTATCTTCTTAACAAAACAGAATAGTTACAAGCCTTCAGATCAGAACAGGTTCTCATTTTAACACCAGTATTGCGATCAGGTTTGTAAAGTATGAGACTCTTGAACAAAATAAATGTTAATATTTCCAAAAAGGCATAAAACATGGTATGTGTAACCCAGGTTAGTTTTATTTAAGTAGTGGGCCGATTTCAAAAACAATCTGCCATTTCTAGGACATATAGACAAACCACTAGGAGCATGCTGGAGTATGTTCACGTGACAGTGATCTAAATTCAAAATTCAGCATCTCTCACTAGACATATTATACCTTAGGATCACTTTGGGAAGAAGGAATTGGAATCATGCATGCCTCAGTGATCAGGTTCAGACATAGTAAAACAAATTCCCTGAATATGAACATGCAAAGCTCTAATATTTACACAACCATTTCTCAATACATTAGAAATGGAATTGTTCTTTCAAAGTTTGGAAGATTATGTCTATCACAAAGACACATTAATAACTTCTGAAGAAAAAGTGTCACACCCTGACAATGTCCACCGAGTGTTAATTCATGTCATGCTAATGTGCAATAGAGCCAAATACCCCAAGCAATCATAAAAAATTTTTTTAACACAGTGTGTGGGGGCTGGGGCTGGGAATCTGTAATTTAAACTGAACATTTTCTATTTGAACTCTAGGTCTCACTCATTAATGAAACTGAGCTGACACAATTTCATGTCATTATAATTTGCCTGGTCATCTCATTAAAGGAAAGTCTTCCATATTTTACAATGCTAAGCTACTGTGATCCTTTAACAAACACAATGGATGTTAAGGTTCAACACAGTCTGCAAATGAAAACAAAATGTTCAAAAGAAGTTAACCCTAGTGCTTCTTGTTACTTTCTTCCCTTCATTAGTGGTCTGCCGCCTGAGTAATGGATATATGATGAGGCTATCTTATTTTTATTTTTAAGTGTTTAAGCAACTCTAGATTAACTAGTCTTATAGATAGCTCAGTCGCTATGCAAGAAGTTTTGTTTTAATAAAATAAAATAAATACTTGCCTCAAGTGTAGCATGCTATAATAGGGCAGTCTTCCTAACAAACTTTTCAGTGTGTTCACATGGCTTCTACGGCCATTTAAAAATATATATGCAAAGAACCAAAGATATGCAAGACAAAGTGTGACCTCATTTTATGCTATCCAGGTCCCATTCCAACATGTGTACACACCCATCTCTTCACCCTCTATACTTTCATTTAATAGTATGGCTCTACACATTAGAAATGGCAATAAACTCATATGAAGCGTTCATGCAACATTTTAAAAACTGCATTCATCAACCTAATTACAACTTTATGTTTGGGTGCACAACATTCATCTCAATCTCCATGCCTCCCAATAGTAACTGAAACAATTAAACTGTCCCAAATACATGATGAAAATTTTAAAACATTCTGAACTGTTGTGCAAATTGATGTCAGCAGGGGGCGCTCCTGCATGAAGCAAAAGGAGGCCACTATTGTTCCTCCAAGTCTCTCAGTAGCACTTAACTATATGTCTGAAATGGTCTCTCCTATATACTAAGCTCTGTCAAAAATAATAATCATCATACCAGCTTTTTACACACTAAAAGTCGTAGTGTTTAAAAGCCTTTTGGAATAAACTTGCAGATATTAATCTGAAGGACAATGTTTTATTTCAGTGGCCTTACAAGAGGCCTCTTAAAACTCATTCTAGTTATTCTATGGATTTCCCCAAAATACCATAGGCTACTAGCATTTTTCTTATTCAAAAGTTTCAGATAAAAATAGCCCAAATCAATAGCTTGAGAAATTATTTCACACTGCTTTCTATGTAGAGTAGACGCAAGCACCCAGTTGGGGAGCGGGGGGGGGGGGGGGGAGATGGCCTAATTAACTGGAGGGCACTGGTGCACATTGGTGGTAAATGAGAAATAAAAGCAATGAAGTCAGAACCTGCATTCACAGTTACTGATTCCACAGACCCTTTAAAAACCTGGTTGGGGGAAGATGGACTGAAAGATAAATGAAATACTCACCATATTGACTTCTGACACCATGTCTATGCTGGCAATATCTATGTTCATGCCAACAGCCACAGGGGGACCTGCAACACAAGATGGTCTGCACTGTGATCTCTCACAATTTAACTCATTCATGCAAGCATTATTCGGACTGAAGAAGGGGTGGGGCACCAAGGGCTTCATTTTAGCCACGAGTTTGCCTTGCAGCGCTTCCAGGGTCGCTGTCAGCGACGGGTGCTTTATATAACACACACACACACACACACACACACACACACACACACACACACACACACGTGTGTTAATAATAGGGCAAAGTGTCTTTTTAAGTGGCTGGCCGGAGATACACCCCACTAGACTTGCTGTGTGAGTTTCAACCCAGAGGCTTCTGTTCCTGCTTGCTGCACGGGCTCAGTCCGGTTAGCTGAGCCCTGCAAGCAGGCGAATCCGAGCGAGAGGGAAGCAGACTCGGGATTCAAGGAGGACTTTACGGGGCTCTCGGAACAGCACGCTCCTCAGAGCCCAGTAACAGCAGTGTGCCGTCTGTACTAGCGGCTGCCAGATACGTTCAGAGAGGGTCCAAGGACCCGGTTTAGCATACAGAAGCACAAACGGCGCGGAAACCTGCTCCCCAACGCACAGCTCACAGGGAGCAGAATGACATTTTCACCTCGCTTAGCCGACATCCTGTACTCAAAAAAGGAGAAATATTTACTGTGGCCACAGGCACAGCACACCAGGCTTGGTGACACGGATGCTGGGGAAACTTAGGAGATTTGCTTCTCCATAAGCCAATTAGCCAAGCTTTAATTACGCGTTAATAGGTAATCAACGCACACGAGACCAAGTACTGTATGTATAGATACACAAACATACAAATATAGACACAGACACACACGAGGAGATTTAAAGGATCGCGTCACGGCCGTTCTGGGCTAAGGGAAATTGGGGAACCAATTGGCTTAACTTTGGGTCGAGCTTCAGAAAATGGCAACATAGATGCAGAGCAGGAGCAGCGCTCACACACGTTGAAAACACACACACGCGTGCGCGCACACACACACACATACACACACCACACTCCGGAGAAGGGACAGCCAGAGCGTGGAGCAGGCTTTTCTACAAAAGCAATCGAATTACCTCCGAAATCTGGCCTCAGCCGAATGTCGTAGCCTTTCAGCAGTCTATCCACGGTCTCTTTTACCAGGGACATATTGCTGGGATCATTAGCACTAAAGAAAGGGGTAAAAAGACATGAGGAGAGAGCGGTTTCCCCCGTCTCTATCTCGAAAGATGCATTCTGCACCTCCCCAGTTATACAGTACAATTCAAAGTGAAGGCGAAAAAGAGAGAGCCTTCGGCCACTTACCTCTGTGCACACACCACTGTTATGATTAAGGGCAACGACCAAATTCCAAAGCAACCCTTTTCCCGGACTCAGCATCCCTTTAGCTTTTGATATGATTTAGGGCTTCAGTGGAAGAGAAGAAGAGATCCAACTTATTCTAGCCAGTGCAGTAATTCTAATGTGGAGCGCATGCGCACGGCGTACCACAACATCAAAAGGAGCAGTGGTTGCTGCTGGAGATGGAGCAAATTTCCTTGCCAAAAAAGAAGGAAAGGAGGAAAGAAAAAAATTAAAGGGGAAGAAGGAGATGCATTATTTAAAAAAGAGAGTGATCCACAAGAGGATTAAGAGGTTGTTTTTTTGTTGTTGTCCTCTTAAGTAAAATAACATAGACTTCAACAACCGAGGAAGTTTCAAGAGTTGCAGGTTACAGCAGTTTTGCAACCTAGTTTAAATGGGGAAATGTGCAAAATCGGATTAGGAACGGAAGGGAAAAGAGGTTAAAACGGGAATGCAAGGCGTGCACATGGGGGAGGGGGAAAGCTAGACTTTATGCTCTTTGGGAATAGCAAATGGTGGGTGAAATCGCGGGGGGGAGGGGGCCCGAGTTAGCAATGGGTGGCTGGAAAGGGCTCAGCCTATAGCATTTGGGGAAGGGGGGATGTGAGATGATGACGAGTTTCTTTGGTAGGGGTGAGATGGTTGCCTGAGCTCCTGGAAAAAGAGAGAGAGAGAGAGAGAGAGAGAGAGAGAGAGAGAGAGAGAGAGAGGTGGTCTTGGGGGCACAGAAATTAAGAGCGGGGAATCGCTGGATGACGTGGTGGGTCCTGCGATGCTCAGGAGTCTTTACACCGGAAAAAAGTAAAAAAGTAGGATCTACAGAGCCTTAACACCATGCAAAGAGGCTGAGACAAAAGGCCACGTCTTTCTTTTTTTCGGTTTTTATTGTATTATTATTATTCTTCCACCTAACGAGATCGTGCATCTATAGAAGGGATGGGGCAATGCGAGAAGGCGATCGTGCCTAAATGCACCACCACCATTCATAGGAAAGGTGGGGTGGGGTGGGGGGCTGGAAGAGGGCAAGGGGGGAAGTTACCCGGACGAGAAGTCTAGGCTGTCAGTGACCATGCTGCTGCTGCTGCTGCTGCCGCCGCCGCCGCCGCCGCCGTGGTGCATTTGGCACTCACAGCCTCCTTACCTTCCCTGGTAGGAAATTGCAGAAATGCACCGCTCAGGGCTCGAATCGATGCCCGCGAAGAAAGCGCAGAGGAGCAGCGAGCTGATTTGGGGATGCTTTGAGTGACACTTAAATCCCCAGAAGCCGAGCTAGACCTGAAAGGCTTCCTTGCAAAGATGCCTGCTGCTGCTGCTGCTGCTGCCGCCGCCAGCTCCTTTCCTCCTCCACCACCGCCGCCGCCGCCGCCGCCACCACCTCCTCCTCCTCCTCCTCCTTCTCGTCCTGCAAAAACCCACTTGGAGCCGCCGTGGATCTGTGCTGCTTCATTGAACGGATGCGGGGTGCGGGGCTGAAGTGCTCGCCTTGCCGGGGATAGCACGAGAAGCAAGGCGCGCGGGGCGGGGAAAGTTGGAATTAGGCAGAAACACTTGGATTCCTCAATTAAGCCACGAAATCTCTAATTCGCTACAGGGGAGAGAGAGGAGAAGGAGGAGAAGCAGCAGCAGCAGCAGGGAGAGGAGAGAAGAACGGGGCGGAAAGGGGGGGGCGTTCCACGCCGCGGGAGGCGGAGGGGGGCGGCGGCGGCGGCGGCGGCGGCGGCAGAGAGAGGTGAACTGTGCTTGTGTAGGAGACGCCGAGAGCCTCGGGTAGCTCCTCAATAAACGTTTAGTCATTCCGCACACACAGACCGCGGCAGGCGGGTTTCCAGCCCCGGCCTCCTCCTCCACCAGCACCTCCCCGCCTTTTGCCTGCTGGCAGCCTATGCTCGGCTTTTCGGGAAAGGCTGGAAGAAGCCATTCTCCAGCACTGGGCCGTTCCCAGCACGAAACTGCCATTGCAAGCACAAAACACACACACACACACGCTTCAGACAAAATAGCAAGGCGCCTCTCGGCTGCCCGGAATGAACAAAGCGGGGTCGTTTTCCTCAGGGAAGGCCTGCCCCGTTTCAGGAGCCCAGGCCTGGGTGGAAGGGGCGGCAAGCGGGCGTGAGGCGGCGGCGGCGGCAGCCTGGCTCTTTGGATTGAGCACGTCCAGCTGCACTGCCTTGCCCTGCGCGTGTCAACCGCAGAGGCGGCCTGAGGAGACGCGCTACCGCAGCGCTCAGCGGCGCGGCCCGAGAAGGGGAGGCGGCTCTTTCTCTCAACTGAGGCGCTTCACCTGAGGCGCTGGGCTGGGATGGGCTGCTCCAGAGCGGAGGCCGCAGGCGGGAAGAAGCGGCCTCGCGTGGCGCAACGTAGTCCTTCCCGCCCACCGCTGCTGAATGCCAAGGTGGCGGGCGGAAAGGGGGGCGCAAAATGTCCATGTGAGGGAGAACTCCCCGCGTTTCTGCATAGCGGGTGTGTGAGAGAGAGGTGTCCCCAGGCGTAAGCAGGGAGAAGGAGTGTAGGCAGCGAGGAACATTGTGGGAGCTCAGGTGGGAGCCCCCGCAGAGCAAAAAGAGAGACTCGGCGTCTTCAACACCGAGAAGCACATTTTTTCCCTCAGGTCCTGTCCTAGAGGGTACGGGGAGCCCGCTTTAAACTGAGGCTTTTTTATTTGGCCTCCACAGCCGCCTCTTATAGTGGCGCAAGTGTCGAGCGGGAAGGCAGGGAGTCCGGGGTCTCTCCTGCGCAGTCCGTCACACACGCGCCCAATGCAGTAGAGCCAACTCGATTGGCAGCGGCGCTCCGGAGTCTGCGAATGGCTTCGGGCGGCAGTCGGCAGACCTGGCATTGTAACTCCCATTACTTGGAAGACAGTCCCATTGCGATCCAAACAAAACAAAACAGCAGTTGGAATGGCCTTAATGGAAATCATAGAACTGGAGGATCATGGCCAAACTTGGCCCTCCAGCTGTTTTGGGACTACAACTCCCATCATCCCTAGCTAGCAGGACCAGTGGTCAGGGATGATGGGAGTTGTAGTCCCAAAACAGCTGGAGGGCCAAGTTTGGCCATCACTAGTCCAACCATCTGCAATGCACGAATCTTTAGCCCAGTGTGAGGCTCAACCCCACAAAACCTGAGATTAAGAGCCTCGTGCTCTACTGACTGAGCTAGCCACATCATTTGAATGTATGGGGAACTGTGGGCAATAGATAAGCATGTGCTCATCTTGAGGGGGTTGCTGGCTCACAGCACCCTGAATTCACCGTCGCCCCCAAACAGCGTTGAGGGACCTTCCACTGGCCAAGCCACTTTGACTCTCTCGTTCAGTTGCCAGCGTTCAAGGGAGCTCCGTTTCCCCACCCCACACTAGTCAGCTTCCATTTGGTATCCTAACCACAAGGATGATGAGAAACATTCAAAATCCCCTGAATCCTTTAGTGGCCAGGTTTTTTCCAACAGCAAGAAGCAGAAGCTGGCCTTGGAACAGACTAAATCCATGTGACCTAGTTGCCACTCTGCAGAACTATGGATTTCTGAAGCTGCAAGAAGATACTGCTGGAAAGGGAAGTGATATGTGTAAAGGGAGTTGTTGCTCTGCCAAGATGGCAGGAATGGGGAATCCGAGTTAAAGGATCATGCAACAAGAGGTCCAGGCTAAAGCTGGTGTGCCACAACAGTGGAAACAGTTTCCAGGAGCATGAAAAGCTGAGTGGTGAAAAGCAGCACGAAAGAGGCAAAGATGAACAGGGAGGAAATAGCCCTGGGACAACTATCTTCAGGCAGGGAGGAGGCTGGGGGGTGGGGTATATCTGCATATTGAACTGGCTGGCAACAACAATTAAGAATATTGTTCTGGATTTCCTGGCTATTGGACAAGCAGCCATGGAAGACAGCAACCTGAAGAGATTCCTGATGCAAGTTTTCCTGGGTATAATTTTGAACTTTACAAATTGACTCTGAGGCTACAGCTTTCTTTTTTCTTTTTTGTTATGGATACTCTCTATAGATACCTCATCCTCTGTAAGGAGGAGCTCCCAAATTCATTGCTCTTTGCAGACCTCCAAAATGGCTTCAAAGTTTACTTCTGTGAAGTCTGAGCTATGCACATGACTGAATCTTCTGCCATTATATTTCCCACAGGATCCATTTTAAACTTGAAACTCATCTGAACTCCTGCCTTGGGGAGGCTGTGAGGAGATCCTTAACTCCCTGCCATCTGACCAAAGGCTATATGAGAAGTGCTAAGAAAGGAGCTGGGATGTGGTTGGGGAGCAAAGTCATCCTCTTCCCCAGCCTTCCAGAAGTCTGCCATTCAGCAGACAGAAATGCATGTCTCCCCACTGAATGTGGGGCGGGAGAAACTGACAGGAACTGAACTGTTTCCCTTTGACCTTTTTGAAGGTCAACAATCAGCTGGGGGCAGAATCAGCTGGGTAGGGCACAAACTTTATTTCAAACTGGGAGCACCTTGGCTGTACTAGAAGCTATCTTTCTGTTGAGATGTTTACATGCTTTCCGACCGAGTACCCTGCTTAGGGGCAGCGAGGGTTGAATAACTTGGATGCCTGACAGCCTCCTTAGCAGAATGTTCAAATGACAGAGATGAGTAATTCAGTCTCCTCTGTTCCCCTTCCTGCCCCCCATCTTGTTGCTCAGCTGGGAGGTGTGCTTACAACCATGTATTTGGGTTGTGGACACATGCAGGAGGTATATAAACAGCAACAAGCATGATACATTGTTTACGCCACTGAAGTTGATCCATAGGATCAAGTTAGCTGCCAAACATCTGCACTTTTAAAACCACCTTGAGTGACATCTACCCAGTGCTACCTGCTATACAATTGCATTTATTTTGGTATAGTTTCCATGAAATGCAGTTGGTGGGTGGAAATTGTTCAGCAGCAATTGCTTTTAGGTTTGAATTTTAACCTTTTCCCCCTGGCTCTTTAGTTGTCATCTTTGGAGTAGTTACTTTTAAAAAATGTGCAACAGCAATTCATTAGTGACTCTTATGAATTTATTTTCCTTTGCTCTATTTGCAATGCAATCTTCTTTCATTTTCTGTGGTATACAAGACGTGCCAACCTTCTTGTGTTGAGTGGGAGCCACTTCTAAAAACTGGTGCCTCCTTCCCACTGTCAAATGTGACCTTTGCTTTTGTTCCTGTCAATTTCACCTCTAAAGTTTCCTCAACAGCCTTATTTGCTGTTAAGCTGTTCAAGAATCGAGTTGGCTAAATCAAAGTGCAATATGTTGCAGTACATCTCAGCTCCTTTGCAAGCTAATTGGCAATACTCTTGCCTATTTGCTCTGATGAACTAAGTCAGTATTGGCCATGTTTGAAAGCTAAGGTTTGGCGAACTTTTTATTATTGGCTTTTAGTTTATTTTTAAAGGCCTAAACTCAATTTTAAGAGGCAGCCAATAACCTGCCCATCCCAAGGGAATGTGGTTTCCTATATATGTCACCTCAGCAGTAACTGGAGGGTCTGGTTGGGCAAGAGAATTGTCGAATAGAAATTCTACCCTTCATTGAATTTCTGGTTCAACTGTTAGTAAGTTTGTCACCAATCAAAAGTATGTTTCACTCACTTGGGTTCTTGGTGTAATCTGTGCCTTCCTCACTTTTCATTGGCTTTTCACGGCCACTGCACTCATGGCTTTATAAGGTATTGGTTGTTTCAAAGGTATGTGTGGATTCTGTTTGGCACAATCCTGAAGGATTTTCCCTATCAAAGGATGGGTGCAATAGCTTCTCTCTCTTTGGTTCTTTTCCTGCTTTCTCTGTTTTCTGCCCAATGGAGCACATAGTTGGTCTACAGATCATGCAATGTAAGCCTTCTTGGGCAGTGAAATGGCCTCTATAGGGCTTCTAAAAGTGTGTAACTAGAGCATGCATGTTTCTTTTTCTCTTTATGCACTTATGAGATAAACAAATCTTCCTTTTTTTAAAGCCTGATTTGAAAATACAGTCTTTTCTTTTAGGTTTCGAATTCTAGGTGATGGGATATACTAATAAAATGAAGTTTTTGTTTCAAGTGCCTATGAGAACTTAATAATATCATATAGCACAGCAAAACATATCAATTGGTTATGTTGGGGATTTGTGATGAATTGGGTTATTATCAAAATGGCTGGTGGGCAAAATAAAAATAAAAATTATTGAGTGTTACTTATTAAGGTCCAGCTGGCATGGTGACAGTCAATGATATGTTTCTCTGATTTACTTACTGTTAGTTTGTGACTATAGGTATGAGGTTAGGTGGTTGAGGGAGAACATTTGTTGTCCTAGGTCACACTTGCCTCATGTCCGTTCTTACCTTCTTTCTCCACCTACAGGAGAGAAGGACTCTACAGACATGAGGCTGTTGCCTAGCAACACCCCCTTCCTCTATTCTGCTGCATCTGGCTAGCCAAGGAAAGAGCCAGAAAACCACTGCATGACAATTTTTCCATGTGTCTGTAGTTTCCCCTTCTATTCTCCTTCTGCGCATTGCCATGTCCAGACTCCTGGTACCCTGTTCCTTGAAGTATTGTACAGAATAGTCTTCCCCAACTATTGGGGGAACTTGTGCATTATAGGTATATTTTACCACAATTCCTATGCTGACTGGTGCTGATGGGAGCTGTAGTTCAAAACATCCGGAGGGGACCAGGTTTGGGAAGGCTAGTAGAGAAGGAAAAATCCATCTGTTTCAGCGTTTTCCTTGAGCAATTCTTAAAAGAGTATGAGTTCTTGCAGGCTTTCACCTGGCATTGGACTCGGGGCCAGATTACCTGAAAGGCCATTTCCCATATATGTGTACCCAAAACTTAAGATCCTCTTTGGAGGCCCTGCTCTGGCTCCCCTTGCAAGTGAAGTGTCACAGGTAGCTGCCGGGGAGATGCCTGCAGTGGGGTTGAAGTCACAAGGCTGGCAGTAGCACCCCAGCCATGAAATAGTTTTCCCAGGGAGGCTTTCCTGAAACGTCCATGGGCTTTTTAGTCCTTGGTGTAGACCACCAGTGGTTAGTGAGCATCACTCAGAGTATCCAGTTAAAAATCATACAGTATCTAGCACAGCAGGCAGAAAAATCTTTACATGGTTTGTAATGATCCTCAGCAATTTTCACATGGCCTACATTGGGGGGGGGGACTGTTTTATTGCCATGAAAGTTTCTTTTTGTTGTCTTCTGTTTGTTGGTTTCGATTACCGTATTATGTATTATATTTTTAACCTTGTTTTGCTAGTAACCTCATGAGCAAGTATTTACTGATAACTAGAATGATCTGATCATTACCATCTTAGCTCCATATGCAGTCAGAAGAAGAAAGGGAGGCAAGATGAGAAGGTCTTCTGATCATATCTAGACTGTGCTGCACATGGGGCCATGGGGCCTCTGACATCATTTGGCTCAGTTAGTGTGGTGGTACTTATTATTACTGAGCATTCCAACAGTTTTTCAAAAGCTATCACAATGTTTATAAGATGAGATTCTGTCAAAGACAGGAAAGTTGCCCATTTGGCATAACAGTTTCAATATAAAATGATTCTTCGTCCCCCTCAATGGCATAGCAAGCAACTTCCCTTAAATATTACTTCTAAGTAGAAATGCATAGGGTTGCACCACATATATATAATCCTTACTCTGCAAGCCCAGTAAACTGCCCTAAACTGAAACTAATTTGTATCTTTATATCTTCCCCTCTTTTGTATCTTGTAATTTGTATCCCCCCCTTTTTGTTTTTTTAACTGCTTCCAAAGCCTGCTTGAAGGCATCCTGATACTTCAGGGAAATGTATTAAACACTGTTTCATTGGTTTTAGCGAGAGTAAGGAATTTATGTAGCTAAGTACTAACTAGAGCATCTCTACTTTTTTTGTAATTGTATACTGTTGTGTCCCTCACGTATCCCAGGATGACATGTTTTTATACAGAGAGACCTGGAATTAAACAAAAGGGCCTGGTGCTGTCATGTCTACTTTGGTTCTTACGGAATAAATTCAAATTGTGACCCGAACCCTTCTAAAACTAGTCTCAGTTGCTGCACTCGTGTGTTACTTGAGAATAAGCTAATGGGTTTTATTGACATTTGGTGTGCTGGTGAGGTGCACAGAGCCTTCAGTGAGCATGATTGTAAATTAATGCCAATTCAGGTGGATGGTTGATAGAATGAGAGGATGTGAGTGCTGTACAGATATGGAGAAGTATCAAAATTAGATAAAGGCACTTTAGTGAAATAACAAGGGGGGAAGGATGGCAATATCTGGCTGACTATAGAATTGCAACATCACATTATTTTGAAGTAATAGATAATTTTTGTTGTTTCTCTGAACACCTTGATTGGCTACAAGAGTAGATAGGTAAGCACATGCCTAATAGTCTGCATTATTCCCCATTTTGGGGGGGGGGCATTTCGAATATATATCCAGTTTCATATTGGATCCAAGTTTTTATTAACAGTCTAAAGGTAAAAACAGTCATCTTGTAGCACCTTAGAGTCTCACACATTTGTTATGGCATAACCTTTTGTGTCCAGCGAGTTAGAACAGTAGTTCAGCTTAATACAAAGTTAGAACAGTAGTTCAGCTTAATACAAAGATTTATACAGTATTAGTGCACTTTAAAAGACTGTATGATGGGGTTTTTATTTTGTTTTTTTTTTAAAAAAAGCTTTTTTGGCAATTCATGCATATCTGTAAAATATGCTATTCTGTTGTGTTGTTGGTAAGTTAACGAGCTTGCTGCATATGTAATACATGTCACAAACTTTCCAGTTGTAGTGAGAACCCATCCATTGATCTGTCAGAGTTAAATAGCATATACCTCAATAAGACAGCAATGCACAAAAGTCCATTCAAAGCATGTGTTAGTGTTATAAATCCAATGCACTTTAAAGACTGCTCGTATGAGTATGTACAACGAATGCACGCAATTTCTGTATTTGATAAAGAAATATATTGCTTGTGATCAGCAGTGGAGGAAGCCGCTCGGGTGCCTGGGGCAGTGCCCCCAGGGGTGGGGCACAATGCCGGGCCTTTGGAGTCTGCCTGCCTCCTCCCACTCAGCCGCCCTACAGTGGGGAGGCGGCAGAGGGTGGACACTTTGGGCAGTGTGGAGCCTGTGCGCGCTCAAGCCACTGCATCTCTCCCAGGAGAGACGTGTGGCTCGGGCATGCTGCGGGCCCCGCGATGAGTGCCGCCCGACATTTTGTCACCCCCCCTCAGTGGTGACACACGGGGCAGCCCGCATCCACCGTACCCCCTTCCTCTACCCCTGCTTGTGATTATGATGGGTTACCGGGAGATATTTCTGTTGCTGTTCTACAGTTCGAACAGGAGTATGCGAATCTGAACTGTTCTCTGTAGATCATGGCATGAGCATAAGATTGACATAGGGGCATACAGTAAGGCTAAGGGTTAACACATACTCATAGACAAGTGTGTGCTATATATCCAGCGAAAGCTCCTAAACCTCTCAGCAGGGTGTATATGAACATACCCGAATGCTTTCTGCGCTTGTTACACAATTGTAACAACAGCTCATTAAAAACTAAAGAACATTGTTGTTCCCACTCCCACCTTTAAGGAAAGAGGCTGACCTGTATTTCCATCTTGTCTTATAGTGAACTTCTGGTACTTTAATTCCCTAGAGAGTTTTTTTTTCCTGGTCCCTGACATTCAGCATGAGAGTCTGAGTCACACTCACAATCTAGCACTTAGCTCTGATTATTCTTCTTTAGATGTTCTTATAAATCAAGAAACATTTTCTTTATTTAGTTCTGTGTTTTTCCATCTATTGCTTACTGTTCCTACCCCCCCCTTTCAGCAATCCTCTGCTTCTTAGGCTTTTGTCACTTGTTCTCCTATTTCCTTTGGCCTCTTTCCATTCAGCTTGCTAGCCCTCTGCTTCCTCCATATTTTGTCCAGCACCCTTGTTTCCATTTGCTTGGTAGGAGCATAGCTTTATATTTAAACAGACCATTGGTTGATTTTGGTTGATTTGTCAATTTCTTTTTTTACTTCACCATGTTTTGGAGGTGGGAGGATTATGGGAATCTGGCAGAAGATGCATTGGATGATACAAATTGCAACCCAGATGCTGAGTGATGCATAATAGGAAAGATGGATATGATTTAAAATGTCGAGCAGGCTCCCAAATGAAAGTACCTGTCTATCCCCATACATCAGAGATTTTCACTGAAATCTCTCACATGGTGCCTCATCCTTCATTTTTCAGAGGAATAAACAAGCAATGTTAATCTGTCAGGTCCAATTGTCACTTTTATTTTATTTTCTTTGCAACCCCCTCCCTTCATATAGGATTTTATGTACATTAGTATTCTGTTGCCTTCTTACACGGCCTGCCTGTTTACTGGGCTTCTTATGTATATACCTGACATGTGGTTTCCTATGTGCCGTGATAAACTCTCACACAATTCTGAGATCCGAATCCGACTGCATAAAGAAGAGATTACGATGTGTTAATATCTGAACCAATGCATAATCGTCTCAAGAGGTGGGATGGATATCACTCAAGTGGAGCCAGGAGTGTTAATAAAGTGCTTGACAAACAGGGACTACAAGTCAGTAAACCTGAAAGCCTTAATCAATTAATGGGTTTGATTAGTAGCTTAATTCAGTAATCACTGATTTAAAACGTAGGTGTTTAATTGGATTTTCATCAGGACTGTTTTGGGTGACAGGATTTTGGTGCTGTGAAAACAAGAAGGGAATATTATTTTGGATATGAAGGGCTCAGGAAAAAAAGTAAAAGCAGTAACTTTGAAGAATGTTTGTTTTTTAAATGAAGGAGCAGTTCATCCATGTGCACCAACCTTTATGGCAAATAGCATTGTGGAAATTAAGCCACTGGGCAGTAAACACCTGCATTATCAAAAGAATGCAGCAAGAGTTTGTTTACAGAGGCAACAGTATTTACTTTTTCATTTATCTCTTCTTTCTTCTGGGATTTTAAAATTTATACTAGATTTAATCTGTCTGTCTATCTATCTATCTATCTATCTATCTATCTATCTATCTATCTCTATCATCATCTATCATTGTTTTAAAGAAGAGCACAATCTACAATGACCTTTTCACTTTTGTTTCACTTTTCTTTAAAGGTCATATTTATCCTCAAGCAGAATGCAATTTACTTATTCTTGGTCACAGCAGAGATGAAATACTGTACTCAAGAGTGTGTAGGTCTGGTTTGGAGCCACGAGACACTGAAAAGTAACCCCACAAAGCAAATACTTAAGTAGCAATATATTTGCATGCTTTATATCTATCTATCTAGTCACTGGCGTAAGACTGGCTTTTATTGAAACAATGGATGAATTAAATTATTTAGGAAGGGCTATACTTTTTTAGCACCCTGTATGGAATAGACAGAGCTTGTCTCTCTATATGACACAAGTCACTTGCTGATACCTTAGGGTGAGGCCTTGCTCAAAATTCCATTACAAAAGGAGGAGAATCTGGCAGGCATTTGGTACAGGACCTTCTCTAAGGTGGCTTCAACTTTAGGGAACCAGTTAACTATTGAGAACAGTTTTAGGTCAATTCAGCAGACTCAATAAACATATGTGTCTTTAAGATAGTATTTAATTGGGTCTGTATAATGTATAGCAGTGGTGAGGAACATGTGACCTCCAAATGTTATTGGACTCTAGCTCCCATCGGCCTCTATCTGCATGGCCAATAGCCAGGCATGATGGGAGCTGTAGTCCAGTGACATCTGGAGGGCCACATGTTCCCCTTCCCCAATGTATGGGTTAAGTAGTAGTTAACTGATTCCCAATATTATGCTATTGTTTACAGTATGTTTCTTTTTTAAAAGCTACATGCTATAAATATTATGTAAGTAATAAATCAAGTCCGGCATTGTTGCAATTACCTTGACATAACAGATATTCCAGCTTTTACAAAACAAACAAGGAACTCCTATTTTTAAAAATAATAATAATAATAATAATAATAATAATAATAATAATAATAGGAACTATCATTAAAAAAGCACTTAGAACAGAAGCTTGGAACTGGGAAGATCAAGGCCAAATATCACATCATTCACTTACCAGAGCAAGGAGTGTTCATGTGTTAGTCTAGTGGTCCATAAAATGTTGTCATTCCTCTGCTCTGTATTTAGTTCCACAGCTTCATTCCCCCTGTACTACATCAGGTAGAAAGGACAACTATGGAAGAGGACTCTTAGAGTACTAAGAGTGACATTTTCTTTTGCAGTATGCCTTTCATCCCAAAAATCTTGGAATTGCCAATATGCGTGATCCCACTTTATCCTCTCGGCAATCGTATTAAGTATGTTAGGCTGGGACATAGAGCTTTATGGCTGGGCAGAAATTTCAGTCCAGATCTTCTTAGTCCAGAGTTAATACTCTCTCAGAACTAATAAACCATATTTTCTGACATCCTCATCAGGAGAGCTCTGAATGCTCACCTCTAGGTGGATTGCAGGGAGTAAGTGGATGTCACTGAAAGGTATGATGCAAACAAGGAAGGTAGAGTGATTACCCTATGTGGATGTAAAGGCACTGGGAATAAAAATAGAGCAGTAATAAGCAACTACCAATTCCTATTGTTTTGTGACATCCAAAGCCAGCTGCCTGAAGCACCTTCTTCACTCTGCCTAATGGCAAGGCTGGCCTGTTTGGACAAATCAGAATGGCGTGACATGCACTTAACTGACTTATACAATTGGCAGATGTCACTTTTCTCAATCCATCGAAGGCAGGAGAAGCATATGTCCAAAGATGGATGTGAGGCACTGTAGAAGACGACTTATGAATACTTTGTGATTTTTAATCAAAACCTCCATTATCAGCTTATGTGCCTCCTCTACATGTCATGCAGGTGACATATTTGATTACCTCCATCATCAGAGGCAATATGCTTCTGGGCAACAGAATTGGGAAAGTGCTATTTAACTTATGTCTTCCTTGTGGGCTTCCTGCAGTTGGCTATGGTGGGAACAGAATACTGGGCCAGTTGGGCCTTTGGTCTGATCCATCAGGGCTTTTCTTTCCTCCTAACATTCTTAAGTTCAGATGCGCATCAGCTGTATTTTGAGAAATCTGCAATTTTAATTGAGATGAGTGTGCATGTGTGCGTGTGCATGCATGTACGCACACACATAAATAAATCAGTGGTCTGCTGAACCAATTGTTCACCACCAGTTAAAAGAGACAATAATATTTGTTGGTATGGTAATGTACCAAATATAGACTAGCTGATGTCAAATAGGGACATAATTTGGAGAGACAATTTTGAGTACAGTAAACAAAAGCTCCTTGGAACCGTTCATTCTGAAGCACAGAAGAGGAAAGGCTACTCTTGACTTTGCCCAGAGTAACATACAGGAATTGATTCAGAAAGGAAGAGTGGTTGAGCCACAATAGACTGGGCAAAATATAATTCAATTTGACATCTTCTGTGCAATCATACTTAGAGGTAGTATTGTGACACTGAACTTTAATAGTGTGAGGGGCTTTTTTTAAAGGAAAAAGTTGATTATTATTTTTTTAGTGAGAAAGACCCTGTCTGTAGAATCATAGAATTGTAGAATTGGACCCTGAGGATCATCTAGTCCAACCCCCTGCAATGCAGAAATATGCAGCTGTCCCAGATGGGGATTGAACCTGCAGCCTTGGCATTATCAGCACTGTCCTCTATCCACCTGAGCTATCCAGTAGTACAGAATAAGAATCCATAGAGAGCAACATGGAGGTAGTTTGCAAATATCTAAAGTTTTAGTTAAGAACCATGTAAGGCCCATTTGAGTCTCAGGTCCAAGGGCTCTCCCATCTGTTTAAGAATCTTTACAGAAGATGCTAGTGATTGAATCTGTGACCTTATGGATGCATAGCATGTGCTCTGTGATGGAGCTGTCCTAACCAAGTTGCACAGACCTAATACCCAAGTATTGAAAATGCTTAAAATAGTGAACAGCAAAGGCAAATAAAAGCAGCAAGGAAACAAACTGTGGCTGCACAGTTAGACATATTGCCCTAAATGCCCCGTTCGTGACAGGAAATCTTGCCCAAATAGGTTAAAAGATAAACAAACAGTAGCTTGGAACTTAAAAAGAAGAGTTCAACATGAGCTCGTGATTCCGGACTAACATTCAAATAAGTGGGTAGAGAGTTGCAGTGGAAGCAATTTTATTGTAAGTGGGAAAAGAAGTGTGGATATGATAACCTTCAAATGCATCCATCAGTCAAGCATTTTTCAGTCCAACCTCCTAGATGTGTGTTCTCCTGGCGGCTGAGAGCTGCAAGCAAAGAGGAAGCCATTGTCCACTGTGCAATACTCCCTACTTTTCATACCATACGCGTTCTAAATTTACTCCTCTGTGTCATTGGCTTTGTTGTTTATAATCCAAAACCCCACAACGTAGCCTGCTGACATGTCTGCTCTGGTGCAGACACGTCAGCAGTTTTAATAAAGCCTCGGAGCTCAAAATAGGTAAACCCAACAGATGCTGAACATGCATGATACTGGGGTGTTGCAATCTGTTGTATACTTTTAATTTGTTGCATTCTTTTGACAGCTACCCAGAGACCCCCCTCCCCTTTTAATTGTTTTGTTATGGGGCAGCCAATAAATAATACACATATAATTTCCAAGAGAAGTGAAACTTGATTATCCTAGGCAATTGCTTATATAGATCTGGATCCTAAGATAAGTTAACCTAAGCACATTCACAGAATAAAAGTTCCTTGCCTCCTCCTTTCCAGTGCAACCACTTACATCCCTTGGAAGCTTTCTGAAATCACTGGGGAGGAGGATACTCATGGAAACTGTGGTCTGGGGTGCATGGAGTTCCTAGCATAAAGAAGGAATGGGGAAATGTCATTGCGTGAACCTCCTAAAGTTAACTTATCTCAGGATCCAAGCCTTTATATGGCATTGCCTCAGACAATCATTAAGAAGCCCCCATTTAAGCAAAGGTCAGATCCATCCAACTTCCTCTTTCAGCTTGTGGACCTCATTAATGAAATTGTTGAACAGAAGGAGCAGCTGAAACAGCTGAGAAACCAAAGGAAAGGTTTGGAGGATGAACAAAATATATACAAATGCATGCTACAAGGAACTGGTCTTTTTTTGCCCAAGAGTGGACAGATAATACGTGATCATATAACTAGGATTCAGAAGACGAAATGAATAAAAGAACATATGCTGGCTGGGTGGAGCGAGAGGTTGTATAAATTATATCTGCTGAAGCCCTTAGGAGGACTACCTCTTCCAGGTCTCAGCATGTCAGGTAGAAAGGGATATACCGTGTTTCTCCTAAAATAAGACACCGTCTTATATTTTTTTTCGCTCAGCAAAACACAGTATGGCTTATTTTCAGGGGATGTCTTATTTTAACCGCGTCGCATCGGTACGCTGCATAGCTACGCCTCTCCAGGCTGTTTTAATGGGAGGTACCACGTCACTATGGCTTGTTTTCGGGGTATGGCTTATTTTTGGGGAACAGCTTATATTTCGCAAATGCATAGAAATCCTGCTATGGCTTATTTTATGGCTATGGCTTATTTTAGGAGAAACAGGGTAGGTGGCACTGTGGTATAAACCACTGAACCTCTTGGGTGCACTCTGGCTTCTGTCACAGTCTTCCGTGTGCCAGTAGCAGTTTAGTCCTGCTGGCCACATGACCTGGAAAGCTTTCTGTGGACAAATGCAGGCTCCCTTGACCTGAAAAGTGAGTTGAGCACTGCACCCCATAGTCGCCTTTGACTGGATTTACCTTTTTTTTTTAACCTATGTCAGAAAGATATGGAAGAAGGGAGGAGAGGGGCAAGCCTCCTTTCCTTGTATCTGTTGCTGCTCCAAACACCATTGCTTTCCAATGAGGTTTGGGGGAGAGTTTGTGGGGACAGGCAAGAGCTGACAGGGGCAAGCTGGGAATTCTTCTTTGGCTCAGTTTTTTTTTTTTAATCAAACATGTTGAAAAAAAGTCTGGGGTTTTAAAAGCTTACCTCTCATATGAAGGGTACCTTGAGCTCTCAAAGTTCATATCTAAACCCCTGGAGAACTTTTCCTGGCACAACTTTCTACCTACACAAACTATGATTTCCAGAGCATGTCCTGGCAGAAAGTGAAAATATGACTGCTTCTGCTATGTCAATGTAGCACAGGAGAAATTTCCATATTGGTTCTAATGATTTTCCATGACTACATCTTGCATGACCATCTCGTTTATTTTTTATTTTTTATTTTTTTTTACATTACACTTTAGGGTTGATAAAGCAGACACTCTGAAATTGATCCCACCCCAGGAGACCTGGGAGAGTAGAGAAATCTTGGCTCTGAGTCATGGAATAGGGAAGTATAATCTGTATTGTTGGTATAGTTTAGTGAGGTTCACTACTTTTAAAGAAAAGGTGATATGTCTATCCCAACAGCTGGGAGCAAGAATAACCCAAGCATCATGTGATTGTAAGATGCATTCCAATATATTACAGATGTACTTGCAATGCTTCAATTAATAGTGTCAAATGTTTCTTCCTACCATTTATAGACTTCTTTTATGCAAATATACACTCAATGGGATTTAGCATACTGAAACAGGGCACAAGTTAAACTAGCAGAAAAAAGGGGGCCACAACAACCCTTTGTTTAGGGGCAAACAAGTATAACATCTGAAAAACCTGAAGAAGTTATATTCCCTTGTCTCTGAGGAAGGTGAAACACACTGGACATTTCATATTTCTTAGTTTCTAATAGCATAGCTACATGCTCTGTTAATATAAAGGATTGTCTACTGTAATATGTTATATGTGGGGCTGTTTTTGAAAACCGCTCAGAAATTTCATTTATTTCAATATACTTTCTCCAGGCTGTTCAGGAATTGGTCTGGGGGAACAGTGAAAGGACATTTCTGGCTACTGATCTATTTTCTGAGCAAAGTGTTGGTGCTCACCTTCAGAGGCAAGAAACCTATAGTTCTCCAGAAGCTGGACACTAATTTCCATCAGCATCAGCCAGCATGGGCAATGGTTGGGGCTGATGGGAGTTGCAGTCCAGTTCCCGGTCACCCAATCCTGCTTTCAAGCCCTATACAAATTAAAGCCCATGTACCTGTAGCAATCACTGCTCACATATGGAGTTCATCTTCAAAGGCTTTCTTCCATATGTCCCCTCACTGGAGGTAGGGGAGGTGATGATCACAGAAAAAGAGCCTTCTTAGTGGTAGCAACCCATTTGTCAAATGCTCTATTCGCAAGAAGCCTACTTGGTGCCAATATTGTTATCCTTCTGTTGCCAAGCAAAGGTCTTTTTATTTTCCTATAATTTTAATGTATATTAATACTTTTTCTCTGTTAACATGTTATTATGCTTTATTTGTGATCTAGCTGTCTGTCTACTATCTATCTATCTATCTATCTATCTATCTATCTATCTATCTATCTGTATTGAGGCCTTGTCTCTCACCATCACCACCCCTGCAAACTTAATTGGGAAATCAGTTTGGAGAACCAGTGTAGATCTCTCAGGACCGGTGTTATGTGGTCCTGGTGGCCACTCCCAGTCACCAGTCTAGCTGCCGTGTTCTGGATTAATTGCAGTTTCCGGGTCACCTTCAAAGGTAGCCCCACATAGAGTGCATTGCAGTAGTCCACGCTATTATCTATCTATCTATCTATCTATCTATCTATCTATCTATCTATCTATCTGTATTGAGGCCTAGTCTCTCACCATCACCACCCCTGCAAACTTAATTGGGAAATCAGTTTGGAGAACTGGACCAAAGAATGTAATCATTGTGCCTTTTTTGCTGATAATGTGATGAAGGCAGTTATTTTGCAATGAAGAGGAGATCAGTGCTTGAATCAGCAGCTTCAGTTATCTTGTGGCATCACCATTGTGTACCTGATTGCAGTCAAAGAACTCCAATTGCGTCATCAAAAAACTTCATTCACTTTGAATTTTTTGAAATATTGTTGTTTTTTTTTTGCATAACTCTTGAGACAGACCCTTCTGTCCTGCTTCATCAAAGACTTCTGAAAAATAAGAGGATTTCTTTGTTCTAGAAAACTTCAGATCATTTTCCCATAAGCACTGTTAGGGGAGCTCCAAAAAGGCCATTTTCTGAACCTTTGACTCTTTACTTCCTGTCATATGTATACATAAATTCAGATATTGCATTGAAAACAAACAAACAAACAAACCTGGTTGATGAGGAAGGCTTTGCAACATAAAAATTACTTTGTTTTGTGATACACACACACACACACACACACACACACACACACACCCCGGTATATATATATATGGTTAGTCTGTATTTGAATATTTGATGACCTTCTAGCTACAGCCAGAATTTTATACCTACCATCCAAAATTTAAGTCTAGTGATAGGCTGCTTGCTACATGACGTGGAGCAGACAAGCTTTCTAATCTAATGTAGTGTTTCTAATAGTTTTAGTGGGCTGACATTTGTCTCATGCTTACAGTAGCAGCTTTATGCCACCTGCAGATACATCCTTTAGAAATGTCCCTCTGATCACTGATTATGTGTGTACAGTATTGCTATCTGAAGTGGAAAGTAGTGCCAGTGCCAGAAACAAATATTGCAAGGAGGGGCAGAAAAGAAATGATGACCTGGCTTCTCAAGACAGGATGGGGAAAGTCCTTATCTGAAATGTGGAGAGCTGCTACCAGTCAGTGCAGAACAGAGGCAGCCATCTGGTCTCCCTTCCCCTCTTGTTGTTGGAGTAGAACTCCCATCATCCCTGACCATTGGCCATGTTGGCTGGGACTGATGGGAGTTGTAGACCAGCAACATGTGGAAATAAAATGAGCTTTCTGAATATTTGCTATCATTTCACTCTCTCCTTCCTTTGGCTTAGCTCTCAGTATTCAGTTTCTGTGTTTCTCATTTTCTGGGTGACTTGCTCATATCATCCACCAATTGTTTCTTGCTGTTGCATCAGCTTCTGTTCCTCAGATTAAAAGGCTTGTAGGAAGCGTAGTTATCTGACAAAAGAAATGAACTAACGCAGGATGGAAGTATATTTTTGGCTGGATGTATGGAAACTGCCACACTCCGATCAAAATCACATCCCTGCTAACAAGGACACACACAGAATGTTGTCAGCCGGGAGGGAGAGTATGTCTGGATGATGCCCTGAGACCCTTCCAAATCTTGGGATCCTGTATCTGTGGAAATAGAATATATAAGAGCAAGCTTGCCAAACTAGTCCCTTTATTAAGACAATGACCTTGGCTCGATAGTTAAGCACCACAATTAGCATAACCAAAGAAGTTGCTCTGTGCCATAGAACAAATGAGTGGGTCTTTCCTCCCACACCTCACCTAACTGCTAGAGTTGTGTGGAGAGAGCTGGGGAGACAGACATATTTGCTCTGTGCTGGGCTTTTGGAGTGCTAATGCTATGAGCTCCTCCAGCATAGGCTCAGGTTGTAAATAAAAACATATATCCTGAAGACACCAGAGCCTCTACTTCATTTCAAGGAAACTGAACCCTGGGTAAGTGCTGGAACACCTGGCCATTGGAGTGGCATGTAGCAATGTATAGTTAGGGAAATGAGTTATTGAAAGAATAGGAGACTTGATCTATTCCAAACAACAGAAACAATGAATTAAATGCCCAGTAATGTGGAGGCTTATGACACTATTTAGAACCATTCACAATCAAGGAAATAAATTCCACAGGGAGGCTTCATCAATAGAAAAGGCTCTCTGCTGCTGAAGTTACCCAGGGCATGGAGGGCAGAGGATCCGAGCAACAGGATCACAATGGAGGAGGCAGAGCCAGCAAGCACGATGCTGCCTTCTCCTTGAACAATACTAATTGTGTAGTTGGTAAACTACTGAAAAGGGCTTAGTATAATTCCTCAAATGAATCCTGAAATTTGAGCATCCACAGTTTGCCACTGTTTCCAGTTCCTCCATTTGCATTTTTCCTTTCCTCTGACTTAGCAACACACACATGGAAATTGCTCCTTCATTCTTGATGTGATGGCAAGTATGGTTGCATTAAGATTTCTTTCATGTGGTGCTTTACTGATGTGCATGTGCACATGTGTGCACTGATAAAACACCACAAAAAAGCAGTCTTGATCTGATTTGATTCAATCACATTAACATTTATTTTCTTGTGGCATATTATCAATGCGTGCATGAGCACATCAGTAAAACACGGCACAAGCAGAATCCTGATGCTGTTATACCCAACCACATCAAGAGGGGTTTCTTGCAATGTTGATCAATGTATGCATGCACATTGGTAAGGAAGAAGGGCGATATGGCTAAAGGAACTGAAGACTGCAACAAGCTGCACGCTTCAACACTGTAGAATATTCAAAAATACAAAAATGAAAGATTTGCAACTCCGGTTCAGAAAAGGGACTTTAGAATGTTTAGATCTGCAGCAAAATCTGAATGTAGAGAATTTTGGAAGCATCCTTCCATCTATCTGTTGCCTCATATTCAAATAATGAATATTTAGGAGATGTAAAGATTGCTATATTCTGCCTGCAGGAAACCAGACAGGATATGACAGCATGACTACCCAACCCAAGGAGTTAAAAATGTATAGAAGAAACACAGAGAACAGCACAAAAGAAATATATTGTCATTCTTTTTCATATATATATATACGCTTGATGGTTCTATTCTACCATGTAATTTATTTCAAAATAGCAGAATTTTAAAATGTGGATTGTTTAGAGCAACTTACTTTGTGCAACCTATGAAATGTTTGCCACTCAAGACTGCCCACGACTTTAATCATCAACCTGGGAATACAACCAATCAAATTCCAGCTGCCAGTAGTTTCCTAGGTAACCGGTGAAGATACTGACATAGATTGCGCACAGTGAAAGAAATGAAATATATATAACACCTGTCTATCAATTTATCTATCTATCTATCGATCTACACACACAGTATGTTTTGAAAAGGTTAAAAGGTATTGATAAAAATAAATACAGAATTGAATGACGTGTTTAACAGTAATGTGTGTGTGTGTGTGTGTGTATGTGTGATTGCTATGTGGGATGGTTGACACCCACAATGGTTTATCTGGTTTCTAAATGTGCCGAAGAAACCAAAAAGGTTGGTGACCCCCACCTTAGCCCTTTGTTGCTCATCCCCTAAATAATAATTGCAGCCTAAATACAGGGAAGCTGTACTTGGCCATGTTATTCTTCCCGTTACTGGTGCCTCTGTCTTTCTTTCCCTCCCCTTTTGTTGAAATGTGGACTGCAAGCTGCATAGGAAAGAGACCTGTCATTTTGTTCTTTTTACTTTGGAAACTGCCATACACCTGGATATATAAATATTTATTGTCCCTACTTACTATTATGAGTCTGACCAAACTGCGGGAGGCAGCGGAAGACAGGAGTGCCTGGCGTGCTCTGGTCCATGGGGTCACAAAGAGTCGGACATGACTAAATGACTAAACAACAACAACAACTTACTATTTTATTGTGCCTGGTTTCACTTATGAGCCACTAATAGCAAAAGAAAAAGAAAAAGAAAAACCCAGAGAGGACACACTGCCTCTAAGTTATGTTAGCGAAAGGAACAGCTACATCTTCCTGTTCCTTCAAAGCCTCCTGGCAAATTAGCTTTTGTTATTCGAGTGGTTAACTAATAGCTCTGGAGTGGATTATTTATGTTTCCATGCAATTTTAGAGAATGGCATTGTAGACCTATATTAGCGCCACAGTTTAAATGTCATTGGTATGCTGAAGGAAGGGCCATTAAGCTACCCACAAGGACAAAAGGGGGGACCTATTATTATGTTACACCATACACATATATCTCCCTGGCACTGTTATTCTGAAAGCACACAAACCCATGGATGCAATGTTTTTGAATACCCAAATGGGGATCAGTTCAGATGTTAAATAGTTTTCGTAACATCCAAGCACTTTGAGAAATTCAACATTCTCAATCACTTGTGGGCAAAGAGCCAAGTACCACACAGGTTGGTTTGCTTTAAATCGATTCAATTTATACTGGTGATATAAATCAACAAGCATGTCTCCATGGCACCTAGCACACACACAAGGGGTATGCAATCAATCCATGCTGGACCTGAATAACAAAGCAAATCAGGGTGATTTTACTTCTCCCCAATTTGAACGAAAATGCCCTCCATCAGAGACTCTGTGGCTCTGTTTTTCTGGATTCTCTACTTATTTTTTTTTCTGATGCACCAAGCCCACAGCCAGCAGAGGTCAAGGGGGCAGGCTGTGCACATTCATTTATTTCTTAAAAGGAAGTCTCTAGCCCTCCTAGAGATAAAGTTATGACACAAAATATTCAGGTGTCTTTTGGACAATTTATATGAGATGAGCTGGTGTGATTGCTCTTGCCTTTCAGTGTTTTTAACCAATGAGTGAAGTAAGAGCTGTGACTAACTAGTGAGCTTTCTGGACACCAGGCAATAGGAATCCCTAAAGAGCTGCTGTTTCCTCCTTCTCTTCAGTGTGCTTTTCCTGCATCTGTCTCCTTTTTTTGTCCTTTGAATCTCTGCTGTTTGCCCTTCCTTTTTCCCTAGAAACCAGGATGCATTTTTCCTCTGGTGGGCATGTCTGAGTTCAGGCACTCCCTAGTCGTAACTTTCTGCAAATATTACGGCACAATAAGTGTGGGTGGATGTTAAGTGATCCCCCACTCACCCCCACAAAAGGCAAAAACTTTGCCAAGAGACCTAGGCATGTCTCCTGCTATATAGTAGCTAAGGACCAGACACACATAAAGACTTCACTGCATAGTTAACTTACAGTACACTAGTACAGGATTCCAGCCTAGGTTTTGGTTTAGGGTTGACATGGGGATCAGGGTTCTTCTGGCTTTATCAACCATGCGGCAGGGACAAATTCAAGAGGTCAAGCCTTTTCTAGTATGGAAATACAATTATGGGAAAGCTTCAACTGTACACAGTCCATCTGTTAGGCATGCTATTATATGTGTAGCCATTGATTTATTTTGGGGCCCTCCATTCCACCTGCAAAAGATAACACATATTTGCATGAGATACAAAGCACAAACTGTGGCCTATTTTCCAAGTTGGGCAGAGGATCCAATGCATATGCAGCATATTGGGTTCAGAAAATCCCTGCACCTAAATATTTAAAATATAATATTATTTGATTCCTTAATATTTAATGCTAGTCATCTTTGTGTTTACTCCAAGCTACACAGTAAAGCTATGAAAGTGGGTAATTTGATTGTAAAGTTAATAAAGTGCAGTTTGAATAAAATCTTTCTCTAATGTATTTTTGGAACATAGCATTTTTCTATTTAGAGCCTACAAATTTTAGGAACAAGTTGGACCAACTGATTCTTTCTTTCCTTATATGTTTCCTTGGAAGTCTGTAAGGCCATTCAACTGATCTGCATTTTGAATGTGTCACTTGTTAACCCACGTTTTCAATACTCTCCAGTGCTGTTTAATTTAGCTCAAAGTTGCCCAGTGTCAGAATGTAGGCTACGATGGGTCTTGAACTGATGATATGAGGGATGTCAGATAGAAATTCAGCTGACAGACTTCAAGAAAAGGACTAGACTGAGAATTCAACTGTGTGGAGATGGGACTTCCCTTTTACATTTTGACAGTGTGCCCCCCTTGACTGCAGGACCTAGAAACAGTGAGAGCTGTATATAGGAATTAATGAAAAGTTAAGGACCTTGCTCACACTGGTCACTGCTGTTTTATTGTGTATGTGTCAAACTGTACTCCTTCAAAGTGTTTGTGTTCTTTCTAAGTCAGGTTTTATTCTGTCAAAGGTTTTTATACATACATTAAAATATGTTATGCAAATACAGCCCACAGTATATTATCTCCATATACTGAAGGTGGTAGTGCTGGCTTTGGTGGAGAGAGTGACGTATGGCCACCATGCAATGTAATATAACCCCGTGTCTAATATTATTTTAATACTGCTGTCTGGGGCTGAGAGAGATCATCTCACAACAGCCCTGTAATAATAGCCCAGATATGCTTTATTTATACACACATGTCTGGATGAAGGAGATTATCTGGATCTTTTCAGGGTGGCTTCAGGCCTAATTTTGGCACCAAAATTTGGCAGCTTGGTCACCATAACTAACAACATTTACTTGGGGGGAGATGGGGAAGTTCTACCGTGTTGATTCTCCTCAATCTGTCTGCAGAGTTAGACACCATTGGAGTGACTCTGTGGATTTGGAGTAGGGGACAATTGTGGTTCTACTCCTGTCTACAGAGTCACATCCAGACAGTAGCATTGGGGAACTTCTGCACTTGTTGTGCTATGGGGCCCTGCAAGTTCCCATCTTGTTAGCACCAATACAGTACCATCAATATGTGGGTGACATTCATCTCTCTCTCTCTCGCTCTCTCTTTCTTCCATCTGAATCAGGAGAGGTGGTGCACTTGGTAGACTAGTGCCTGGAGGCAGTGATGGCCTCAGTGAGCACCACTAAACTGGAACGGATTCCATTCCTCCATGCCTGTTCACTTCTGATATGAGAGGCGGGCTGCGGAAGAACTGTTTATAGTAGCAGAGCAAGATAAGGCAGGCGAGGAGGGTGAGCTTGGCTCCCTTCTCCAATGCACTCCTTTTAGTACAGAGCAGGGGTCAGCAAACTTTTTCAGCAGGGGACTGGTCCACTGTCCCTCAGACCTTGTGAGGGGCCGGACTATATTTTTTGGGGAAAAATATGAACGAATTCCTATGCCCCACAAATAACAGCACACATTCTACTCATGTAAAAACACCAGGCAGGCCCCAGAAATAACCCAGAGATGCATTTTAAATAAAAGCACACATTCTACTCATGTAAAAATACCAGGCAGGCCCCACAAATAACCCAGAGATGCATTTTAAATAAAAGCACACATTCTACTCATGTAAAAACACCAGGCAGGCCCCACGAATAACCCAGAGATGCATTTTAAATAAAAGCACACATTCTACTCATGTAAAAATACCAGGCAGGCCCCACAAATAACCCAGAGATGCATTTTAAATAAAAGCACACATTCTACTCATGTAAAAACACCAGGCTGGCCCAACAAATAACCCAGAGATGCATTTTAAATAAAAGCACACATTCTACTCATGTAAAAACACCAGGCAGGCCCCACGAATAACCCAGAGATGCATTTTAAATAAAAGCAGACATTCTATTCATGTAAAAACACCAGGCAGGCCCCACAAATAAACCAGAGATGCATTTTAAATAAAAGCACACATTCTACTCATGTAAAAACATGCTGATTCCCGGACCGTCCTTGGATTTAGAAGGCGATTGGGCCACATCCGGCCCCCGGGCCTTAGTTTGGGGACCCCTGGTATAGAGCGCTAACACACTCCTCCAATTCCCTGTTTTTTAAATGTATATATACACATATATGCACATATCTGGTTTGGTTCTTAGACACACTGCTTACTCCTCTTAGGTGAAGGTTTGGAGATCATTGGGAGAGCACACACTTTATATGCAAAAGGTTTCAGGTTTAGTTCAAGGCATCCCCAGGGAAGGCTGGGAAATAATGCTTTCTCAAACCCTGGAGAACCACTGCTGGTCAACACAGGTAATACTGACCTAAGCAGACCAAAGGGAGCTTTCTATGTACTAGAGCACTATGTTGCTTTAGAGTTCTTGTTTGCATGGCAGACTGATGACCATGTGGAGGGTATGTAATGCAGAACATGGGTGTGGGAGAAAACTGGCCATAACTTTTTATTGACTACACCAAGGTAAGTGGGGTTGGCATGGCATTGAGTCAGGATTGGCTAACCCTTATGACTCCCAAGCAGAAGCCTAATACACCACCCCAGAATGCCCACTGGGGAATGTCAAAAGGACACAGTGTAATGCATGCCATGTGACTGTCATTCCTCTGGTAACATGAGACGAGGGGTGCCAGGCCAGGCCCACCCTGAGCTCAGCCAGAAGCTGGAATGCCTCCTCGAGACCCCCTATGAGAGTTCTCCTCATCCTACCCAGTGCCATTTCCACCAAGTTGAGACAGGGAAGTAGAATACGCCCAGGAATCATCTGCTATCCATATAGGAAAAGGAAAAGGAAAAACAAAACCACAACCCTCTTATCTGAAGGCCAATCATGGTTGAGTGTAAAAATTCATTTCCACCTCTAGAATTAGTGGTCACTTGAAGCCTCAGTGGAAGACTCTAAAAGCAAGGGAAGGAGGGACAGGAAAGGCCACTAACATGAGAAAGAAGCTGCTTCTACAGGTGACAAACCCTTTTAAAGGGGCTGCTGTCACACCTTTCCTCGAGATCTCACCAGGAGGAAGTCCCTCACTTCATGGTGGCAGCTTCAGCACCCCACAAGCTGGCTCCAGTCTTAATCCCTCATCAGGCCGATTTCCCATAATTCAGCCTGCATATCCCTTGCTATTGAGGAGAGGAAACTATGGAGACATTAGCCAATGAGTTCTTACTCTTAAGATTTAAGAGCACAAAAATGTCTATGAAACCCCCTGGGCCATTTTTGATCACTGCAGCTAGGAGACTTGCTCTTTCTGGCTGCAGAGCACCTTTGCTGGATGCTACATCGGTGGGCCTTGGAATTCAAAACCTAAACCTTTCACATTGGCTCCATGGCACTCATTGTTCTGCACCAAAGTTGCAGGGCCCCCTCTGACTGCTGTTCCAGTGACAGTCACAGAAGCTGCAACTCCTAAACATGCATCAGGCCTTCTGATGTTTTAAAAGACTTTGTGGTCCTGAGACCAGAGAAACAAAGTAATGTGCAAGATTCACACTGTTGCATCAAAGCAGAGAAAATGACCTGATGGCATCAGTTAGGGCTCTGAAAGGAGAGTAAAAGGTTGTCTGGCAATAGTTTTGGCAATGTCCATAGCTTCTTGTCACATTTGGGGCTTTAGTTATTTATGTAACAGGTAAATATCTAAATAAAAGGAGACTTGGGTACCAAGGCTGCAGTCTTATAGTCACTTAGCCTAGGAACTAAGTCTAATTGAAACTCAGTAGGACTTACTTCTGAGTAGACATACACAGAGTTTTGCTGTAAGGAAACTCAAGGATTCAGTTTTGATTCTAGTAATTTACCCTAGATTATGTGACAGAAGAATGAGCTATCTGTTTATATAGCTGTGTAGGGAGACCATATTTTTAATCTATCACAGAGACAAAGCAAGTAAGCATCAGAAACAGTTTTTAATTCAATATATGCCCAATTAATTTAGATACAGAAAACTGGTTTAAATTCAAGTATCTGTCTTGAGACTGTTGATTAGCTGTAGTGTTGCCACAAAAGTGTTTCCTAGAAATTGTATACTTTAAATAAAATGTTTTATTTTATTTTATTTTTTAAAATTAAAACAGTATTTTGGACAGAAGAATCTCTTTAAAAGCTACTTGTTCTTGAATCTCTTATTTTTGCAATACTTAGGTCAGCCGTTCAGACTGCAGGGGGGAGTAGTGGAGGAGAAGAGATGTATTTATAAAGAATTTGTATGAGAACAGATTGACCCAAATGTAAGTTACTAAAATAGATTATATTAGCTAGAATGAAGCACATTGCATGCATGCAATCAGCATGAGCTTTGTGAAGATGTCAGATCCTGTATATATATTCTGGAACATATGCCTAGGTTAATTCAAGGTAAACCTTTTCCTCAAGGAAATAAAGATAATTTACAAATACACGTGACATAGAACAACATCCTCATAAAATTAAAAATGCCTGTGAGTAGGCCTACTAGTAGACATTCCAAGTCTTTTCTATTTAATTTTTACCTGCGCAGAGTGGGCAAAACAAGTGATCTATTTTTAGACCAGTCTTCTAAGTAATTAATCATTGGGGTTAACAGAGTGATAACCAGCACAGTCAATTTTCTCCTTTAGACCTGTAGGTCTAAGCACCCAAGGGGGGTGGGTAGGGTCCAAAAGAGAGATGCACACTGCCTTTTCTGTCTGGAGGTGAGATAGCTACAAAGGCAAGTGTTAAAACAAGAGCACAGGTTCTGTGTGCTTTTAGACATTACTTATAATAGGCACAGACAGAGGAACTGAAAGTGACTCATGCTTCTTGTGTAATGTGCTGAGCAGCAAGCTGCACATCCCACCCCACCCCCCGTGGAGAGAGGCATGGGCTCCACATGCATCCAGAACACATGAATCTCACAACATAATAAAGCCAGACAGCCTCCATTTGTCCATACGGGCATATCCCAACCATTCTGATTTCCAGGTTCTCCTTTTGAATTTGAATAGTCAGGCCTGCTTTAAATATTATGCAGAGTAGGGCCAAAGCTAATCTGACACACCTGCTCTGGCTCAACTGTATGGAAGTTTACCAAGATGAAGGATGCTCCCAATTTTCAGCACTGGGCTTTCTTAACCATTATTTCCAATACTCCCCAAAGAAGCCTATTTCCTTAACCCATCGTTAGGAGTGGTGGACGTGGTCTAGGGTATAAGAAAACTTAAAATGCTGGCACAGGGTGGGGGTAAGAACACCACATGCAACATAATGCATGCAACATTGTGAGCTGGACAGATTTGTACCACTTTAGGCTGGAGTTGGGGGATCATGCCATTGAATGTTTTTATAGAATCATAGAATTGTAGAGTTGGAAGGGACCCAAAGGTCATGTGCAATGTAGCTATCTCAACACATGGTTCCCCATCCAATTTGAAACCATACCAGACCCTGCTTCGCTTTGTAAATGTGGAAGCAGTTTTATTGCTGCATGACCCCCTTTTAAAAAAACCCTATTGGCGTGTAGGTTAGTAGAAGAGCATATGCTTTGCATGCAGAAGGTCCCGGGTTCAATCCCCTAGTGTCTCCAGAGAGGGTTGGAAGAGACCCCTATCTGAAATCACAGAGAGCTGCTGCCAGCCAGTGTAGATAACACTGAGTAAGGTGACCAATTTTCACTATCTGGGCTCAAATGGCATGGTCCAAATGGCATGGTCCAAACTGGCCAGTGGCCAGGTGCCAGTGTGGCAGACAGGGCTCTAAAGGGCCAGAGATGGATAATGTGGTCAGATGGGATGGAAGTCAGGCTCTCCAGCAGTTAAGAATATTCTTTCGCAGTTAAACTGCAGCCCATTTTAGTTCCATAGGTCATCTGATACCTTCTGAGCTGACTGGCTGTAGTTTCTCTTCTTACCACTGTAGGGGGTGCTGTGGTGCAGCAATTCTCTGGCCACCCTCCTGGGAGGGGTGAGGGGAGAGAGAGAGAGAGAGAGCAAGGCATCTGGGCCTTGAAGCCAGTTTCCTGGCTTGAGTACACTGGTGCCTTCCATTGATGCAAAAAACTAAATGTCAAGGGAAAGGGTTCTCCCTGACATGACAGTTTTCTATGTAAAGGGATTAATTTATTATATGGAGGAGCACTTTGTCACCTGAAATCTGAAACAACAGAGCCCACCCCACAAGTTTACCAGCTCAGACCTTTGCACCCAATTGTTGTGTATATATATAATTAATATTTATTGTTTTAGAATGCTGGCTGCCTCAAATGCTTGTGTGTGTGTGTGTGTGTGTGTGTGTGTGTGTGTGTGTGTGTGGCCATTTCAGCACTAGGGCTGTGGACAGCGCCAATAGGGAAGAGTAAGAATTAAAAGGAAGGGGCCTTGCTGCCTATGGTCTTGGCTCCTAATCCTTGAGCTTGTTATATCCTACTTTGCTCACCAAAGAGGTACACAGTTCTCTCCCCCATCATTTAACCCCCACAACAACCCTGTGAAGTAAGTTATGCTGAGAGGCAGTGATTGGCCCAAGGTCACCCAGGTAGCTCTATGGCTAAGTGGGGACTTGAACCCTGGTCTCCCAAGGTCCAGCACTCTAACCACTACACCACACTTGCTGGACAGAAGATCCAAGCCACACAGACAGCTCTTTAAAGCACCTCTGTTGCCTATACCACCACTTCTAACATACTGCACACATGCAATTCAGCCCTAAGTGGCTCTTGTCCCAACTCAACTGCCCAGCCCTATCCAGTTCATATCTAGTATCATTAGAATCAAAAATAATTGTATCAAATGGAGCCTTGGGTAAGGGCCATAGCTCAGAGGTAGAGCATCTTGTTTGCATGGTCATAGGTTCAATCCCTGGCATCTCCAGGTAGGGCAGGGGGGTAGGGGCACAAGTGTTGGAAATCCTGAAGAGCCTGTTCGTCACTGTAGACAATACTTAGCTAGAAGGACCAGTGGTACAAGGCTGATTCCTATCTTCCTATGGTATCTTCAGAAAAGTTTCCCAGTTGCTGCTCAGGATTTCATTATAACTCTTAACCTTGTGCTTGCTGTCTGATATCCTCGCTTCATTTTCTGCACCTCGCAGGCTGAGGCTCAAGCATGATTCCAAGTCTTGTCATGTGCCGTGAGTTGCTTAGTTCCTTAATTAAGGCTGCTGCTCTCTCTGATGGAACATTTCAGAAGCCAGTTAGCATTTGTACTCTTCCAAGTCTTGCTCCAAAGCTGCTGCTTTTTAATGAGAACTTTTGCTGTGGTCCACATAACTCCAAATGGCATCCAGCCATTATGCTCAGTATCTGACAGGTGGCCTTTTCCATTCAGCTTTCCATTCAGGTCAGAAATCAAACCTGATCCAGGCAAGCAGGCTCAGGGGGAATTAGAGGAGATGGCTGTGCTATCCAGCAATAATAAGGAATTTACCTTTCTATGGCACCAATATAACACATTCATTTAAAATTGGACCCTACTACATTGACAATTTGAAGTGACTGCATTGTAGAGGCCAGTCACTAGCGGTAAAACACCAGGCAAGTGATCACATAACTTGGCTTTCATAGCACTCACTATTAATTTGCATTAATTTGCCATTGCGGGACTGCCAACATTCAGCAAATACCATAGTTCTGTCTCCATCTGCAGCACTCAAGCAACCTTGATGATCTTGCCTCAGTGTGCAAATACTGGTAGCTCTGTCAACTGACAGATTAGATAGGGTACATGGTAAGATTTTGGTGGTTTGATTTAGTTGGTGAAAATTCCAATAGCACACCAGATTAAACATGGATTTGCCAACCAGTGCAACGGTATGACAACAGCAAGCATAATTCACATGAAAGTCATAGCAGGTACTTACAATCTCTATTCTGTTTTGCACACAATTGGCATTAAAAACACATTACATAAAAATAAAAATAATATGGGATATGCCAGAGGCCCAAACTAAAAATACTTTATGTGACGGATCTTAGATACTGCAGAATAAAGAAGGTGAATGCCAGCACAAATATCAGCTCAGTCATTCATAACACAAGATGGGAATCTTTTAAACATATACGTAAAATGCCATCACAGTAACTCAGCCAATTGGCGGCAGATGCACCACTGCCACAAGTACAATATAAATAGAGTAGATTGGTGGGGTAAAGATTAAGGAGAAAGACAAGATTCTTCAGGATGATATAAGAGAAAACAGAAGAAAACAAATTGAAAATGTCTGGGCTGATGCATTCAACAGCATTGCAAAAGTGGTTTTCAAGCAGAGATTTTAAGAAAGAGTAGCTTGATGGGTAGGATATGTTCCCAATAATAGGAGCAGAATATTACAAGGCCTGATTCAAAATAAGAATTTTTGTTTTGTTTCCCATTTCCTACTTTCCCTGAGAAAGCTGTACAGCAGCTTTAGGAAATGAGACTTAAGGTGTTTTGTTCTGTACTGGTTACAACCATAGAGGTTGAGTAGGTAGTGAACAAGCTGGACCAGTCAGGCAAGGCAACCTACAAAAAATAACAACAGTACAAATTCAACAGAAAGCACCCTTTAACTTCCAATAACTTTTCTTCCAACCAGTATAAAAAAAGAACTGCTTTCTCCTATTGGTCTAATTATGTACCAAAAGCCACCCCAATTTTTAGTCTTTCCACAGGCAGGTAGGTATAATTATTTTTATTTTATTAATTATTATTATTATTATTATTATTATTATTATTATTATTATTATTTATACCCTGCCCATCTGGCTGGGTTTCCCCAGCCACTCTGGGCAGCTTACAGCAGATATAAAACATACTAAAATACCAAACATTAAAAACCGCCTTATGCAGGACTGCCTTCAGATGTCTTCTAAAAGTTATGTAGTTCTTTATCTCCTTGACATCTGAAGGGAGAGTGTTCCACAGGGAGGGTGCTGCTACCAAGGTGGCCTTCTGCCATCTCTCTGCTGGCTCATTTCCTCATCCAACAGAGCACACTAAGACTTAGGAGAGGACCACTTTGCATCATAAGTTACTTTATAGAAATGCAATGCCATATTCCTTTTTCTTTTCTTCTTTGCAAAACAACTACTTGTTTGTCCTGTTGTGGTCAATAAAAAACAGCTGTGCTCCTTCATTAGATTAATGAAAGGTTGCTGAAGCCTTTAGTGCCATCAATGCATCAATGGTCTTGAAAGCCAGAATTATTTCCCCATCCCTTGTCATCTTCATGTTCTGTCAATCAGGAGGTGGGACAATGCAATTCTATTCAAATGGAAGCTCCATTGTATTTCTTATTACCAGACAAGTGTGCCTGTGATTGACTCCTGGTGGGATTCTCATGTAACGGCTTCAGAGAAGAGAACCTATAGCAAACTTCAAAGAACACAGGCAGAAATGATGACAGGCAGCCAATTAAAGTAATTAAAGCAAGACCCAGCATGAGACGCAACAATACTCAAATTGCAGAGGAGCTCAGAGTGAGCCACTTAGCACTTGAGTTGGCATCCTTAGCTACTGTATTTAGAAGGCAATGTGATGACCATGGTTGACCAAAATGGAAGACAAGGGATGGGACTTGTGGAGTTCATGAAGACCCTTCCATATTCTGAGCCCCGATACAGCATTAAGGTCAAAAACTATGGAGCAGATTTAATGAATTCAGTATGGTAACCTTAAACTTTGCCTGCCACTGTACTGTGGGAATAAAATATTCATCCCAGTGCTGTTGCTCCTCAGTAGATGCCTAGATTGTAGCTGGATGAGCTATTGACACCTTGTCACAAACAATTAGGTTTAGCCCCGTCATGCCTGTCAGCATGACAGAGCAGAAAATAAAAGGTTTGGAGTCAAAGCAGCTGCCTTATACTGATAGTCCATCTGCCTTATACTGATAGTCCATCTTGCCCTATATTGTGTTTACAGCTCTGACTGGTATCTTTTCTGGGTCCTTTTGAGCCCTGGTACATGGGGTGTTTCAACAGAGACACTGAACATGGAACTTCATATTTGTAAAGCATTCTGTACCACAGAACCAAGGGACAGCTCCAGGTCTGAGGCTGAATTGGACAAAATGCCCACTAACGGGGCCCTCTCCTACCTCAGTGGGTTCCTCATCAGAGGGTTTTCCTGGAGGTAGCAACAGCAGGCGGCAACATTGCTGCGCTTCAACAGAGCTGTCCATTTTAATTTTCCTTAATGTCCTAGAGCAAAGCTATGTTGGGAGCATTGGGGAGAAAATAAAATGCTGGCAACTATAGGCTGGAATGAATAGTTTAAGGTGGAGGGGGCAGGCATGGATTAGGGGGGTCCTGCAGCTGACTAAGAATGTTGGGTCCTGGTGCTGGGTCCTGGTGCTGGGCCTGAATACTTGCCCAAGCAAGTATAGTTTGTCACACAAAATGTTGGACGTATAACCTCTTCTCCTCTGGCAGTGTAAACAATAAAGTAACAACTCCATAAGCAAAACAGAGCAAAACAGAGGGAGGAATTCAACCTAGTGCTAAGGAGACCACTCTGTCAGCACAAAGCGTTTCTGCTTTCCTCTCCTCCCCAAACGCACCAATGGGAGGCACATGGAGGGGAGGGGGGAGTGCAGGGAAGACCCATTGCAGTAGTGGAAGTCCTTGTTTGGGCTTCTGCTGATAGGACTCATTAGTTGAATCTGGCCCATATTCACAAGAACCAGCTCTACCAATCAAGCCTCATTTGTACCCTGAAGAAAGCAAGATAAACCATGCCAGGGTTAGCCAGTGTGGTGCCTTCCCTGCCACATGTTGCTGAATTCCCATTACCCCTGACCATTGGTCACACTAGTTGGAACTGATAGCAGCTGAAGTCCAAAGACATCTGGAAGGCTACCCTCAAACTACACGGTGTTATTGGTTTCAATGCATTCTTATTAAGTATCTGTTATACTGATATATCTGCCTGCTAAGACAGGGCAGCAGCTCTGAGAAATGGATTCTGCATATTGCCGCAGCAGATGTTTCAGGAATGTGATCTTGTTACATAGGCAGCACGGTGTTCTATCATGGGGGTTTGTTTGGTTTCTGTTAGCAACCAATGTAAATTTTTGCATGATTCTCCTATTTTATACTTCTACTTACTTCTATATCAAGACAAGGCTGAACGTTATGTACGGAAGAATAATAGGCAGGCTGCTCATTGTCCATCTGTTTTCTGGGGCTAAGTTTTGTCAAAAGGTTTGGAGATTTGTTTTTTAATCATGAGCCTTCACAAAATCTAAAATGCAGTGGAAGAGTTGCACCAGCAAAAATAATAAGGACTTCCCCCCTCCCCCCCCCAGTGTGACAAAAGGGGAGGTGCCCAAGTAAGTTGCTTCCACCCCCTTCACTGCTCAACTGCAACACAACAGCCCTGCAATGCTGCCAGTGGGTTTTACTCTCGAGCAGTTGCATCTATCAGCCTCCCATTTACTTCTGCAACCCAAATGGTAAGCAATTAATTTTCAAGCTTCCCTTGTGAGTTACTTGGAGTGTTAAGGGAGCCCAACACTCTCTTTGAGTCTCTCCCAGACCTCAGAAGAGTGTGCTGGTCACTTACAACTCCGGTCCTAAACCTCCAGTAGCCTGAATGCCAAGCATCTGGGCATGTGGGGATTGTAAGACCCTGAGGTTGGCAACCACACACACTCCAGCAGTCTAATCAAGAAACTTTGTTAGGAATCAAGTGTGTGGGGGAAGCAGGCAGAAGGTCAAAACAGAATACAAAAGAAACCAGAGCTCTACAAGTGAACTAATCCTAAACACACACACTACACTAGCTGTTCAGGTTTACTCACCAATAAGCAGCATCAATGGTCAACTTTACAGACAGTCCAATTGGAACCCTGATGTTGGAAAGAGAACAACAGGACCCCCTGGCTGTGGGAGGTGAATGAGGCTGCAGGGGCAACTAAGCTTTATAAAGTTTTCTCTCTTCTTATAGGAGGGGTGACCACTGACTCTTTCTGACCGATAAGCTTCAGAGTTTATTGGTCAGCTGTCTCTGTTCCTCAGGTAGGCCCTTTAAGTACCCTTTTTGCATATAAGCTTAGCGGGAGACACCTGACAGACTGGCTTAGAGAAATGGTAGGCAGTTTAAATCCATGCTCCCTAAATCTGCTCTGGAAGGTTGGGGGAACCCATAGAACAGATTTAGGGGGTGCATAGGAGAGGAGGGGGAAATCCCATTGTATGAGTGAACCTCATTCCACACATACATGTTCCACTTAGTGCTATGTTGATTTTCACCCACAGCTTCTAATTTTAGGAATATATCAACTGAAGATGTAGTCCAATAGCACCTGGAGAGAGACTGGTTTCACACCTCTGATGTAATAACAAATCAATATTTTGTTGACTGATGCCTACAGGAGAGTAGAAAAGACTATACCACTTTGGAGGGAGATTCCAGTTTTTAATTCCCCTCCAAGTTAGAAAAAGGTGGGGCTGCAATAGAAACTAGTATATCAGGGAGAAATATTATATTCCAGTCTTTGACCCGGTATTCTATGTTTCTATTTGCAGACAGTTTTAATGCAGGAAATGGACAATAACCAAAGATGGGATCATGTGCTGTCAGTCTGAAGTGGTACAGGCCATTCTGTGCCTGTGTAGACCAGGAACAAATTAAATAAGTAATTGGCATAAATGCATTTACAGGGAAATGTAAGAAAACACAATGGTATCAGTAAATTGCAGGCCCATCACATATGTATTTAGGACTGGGGTGGTTACCACTAGTTTAACAGCAGTACTTTGCTACTAAGCTTGAACTGTGGTCTGGAGTGCTTATTTAAAAATAGAGTTTGGATATTCAGTCATTTGCAGTGCTACCATTGCTTTGGTTACAGCTCCAGCTAAATGTGTTGTGTCAGCAGACTGTAATACACACAGACACTTTTAACAGGTCACCAACTGACTAAACGTCACACTTAATTTCTATATTCCCTCTGAGCCACATTCTTGAAAGCTGAAACACTCATTCATCAGGACCCAGGCTTTCAAATGCTGTTTCTCTTTCACAAGATGACAAAAGGCCAACAGTTGTGTTTCATCTGGATTTCTAAATGAACCACACCGTTAATTTGAACCCCCTCAAGAATTGACCATGTTTTATTCAGGCGCTGTCCTCTTGGGTACAGGCCAGGCCCCACCCACACTTTTCTGTTTTTGGAAGCTTTGCTGCAGGCCTGCATAGGAGCCCCAGCACCCTGTCCTGTTGCTGCCAGCATCACCATACTTGCTAATGATGTCATCCCTTGCACCACCCACCCTGCCACACCCGTTGCTGGCACCAGCCAATTTTGGGTAAGATCTCACATGAAATCAGCAACAATGCCAGCGCTGCTTCTCCATTGCTGGCAGAGACATGGGGCACCCAGCCTTGCGGGCTTCTGCCAGCTGGGCCCTGCCTGCCAGGGATCTAGTAGAAATCCTGTTAAATAAAACCTGTTACGTTATACCAGCTATTTATTGTTATAGATTTGAGAGGGGTGTTTCATTGGGGTACGGTCCATGCTACAACATCCTATGGGATCATGTCTTTGAGATCTTAAATAGATGCGAAGCCTGGAACTCCTAAAGGCATCTGGTTCTCTTAAAGCAACCACAAAACCCCCACTTTGGATCAGGACCACAGTGCAGGTTGCAGTTGTTATCCCCACTGCTGTGGGTCCAATACAGATTGGGGTCCCAATGGTTGCTTTTGGATAAGAAAATCATTCCCCTGTCACAAATCTCCCATGTAATCTCTAGATTAGCCTTGAGGTGCTTCCAGACATGTGTTCATTGTGGGATTGGTGTTCCTTATTCAGGAGCCTTTCTGTTTTTGCATTTGGTCACCCTCTTCCACTTAACACAGCCAATGGAGAGTAGCAATGAAGCTGGATATTGACATATGGGAAATGACTTCTCACTTTTCTTTGCAAGTGTGAGTTGTTGCTGGCACCCATCCATCTTGAGGGACAATGGAGTGTGTCTCCACGGGTTAAGTCAGACTGTTGTGTTAGCAGCACCAAAGTGATTTCCCTGGTGTGCAAGCCTTGGCAGTGTATATGGAGGTCCTGGGCTGCCCTGGTGACAAGACCCCACTCTTGACATCACTGGTGTGGTCCAAAGGAAAGCAGAGCAATATGTTTGGCACCAGCTTGGCTGCCGGAGCTGCCAGAAGGAGGCCATCCACTCTGGTTCATCTCCTGAAGATATCCCACAGGGCACCAGATGTTTAGGATCAGAGTTTTCCTTCTATATGGGCCAACTTCCCAGCTTGATGAGCCCCATCTACTCCTGACTTCCCTCTACAGTATGTGCAGTAACCACCTTCTTGACCATTGGACCCACTATTGGCCTCGGCTGCTCAATCTGCCAGAGGTTGTCTTTGCATGCAGATGAAGTTCCTAACTCACCAAGGGTTGGAGATCCATCGACTATAATCACCTGGTTTAGCTGGCCAGTCAAAGCCGTTCCTTTGGTGTGTCCACTGTTGCATGCTGACAGCTTCTAGGAGTAAGTGCTATAGGTAAATAATAAGATACACTTAAAGGGATGCGGGTGGCGCTGTGGTCTAAACCACTGAGCCTCTTGGGCTTGCCAATCAGAAGGTCGGCGGTTCGAATCCCCGTGACGGGGTGAGCTCATGTTGCTCGGCCCCAGCTCCTGCCAACCTAGCAGTTCAAAAGCATGTCAAAGTGCAAGTAGATAAATAGGTACCGCTCCGGCGGGAAGGTAAACGGTGTTTCCGTGCGCTGCTCTGGTTTCGGTGTTCCGTTGCACCAGAAGCGGCTTAGTCATGCTGGCCACATGACCCGGACAAATGCCGGCTCCCTCAGCCTGTAAAGCGAGATGAGTGCCGCAACCCCAGAGTCGTCTGCGATTGGACTTAACTGTCAGGGATCCTTTACCTTTACCTTTAAAGATATGCTAAACTTAAAGATACACTACCTTGCTTTCTGTATACCAAACGCAAAAACCGAATAGTGTGCAGCTGGTATTTAAGCCTCAAAGGCAATAAGGCTCTGTTAATATTCAGGATCTGCTTCGGCATTCTCACACTCAAATATCAGCAGCTGTCTGGGGAGAGGACCATTACATTGGTAGTTGGCAAGCAATTATGCTGCTGTTTGGGCCGAACTCTTTCTCTATATGGCTTGCTGCCTCCAGATCCCCATCTTTGTGCTTCCCTCCCCACTTTACGAATAGGAAATAAAGACATCCAGTGTTGTTCTTATTCTTCAGGTGCTTTTGGGAGATCTACTGTTGTTCCCTTTAATGCTCTGGGCAGCAGATAATTTTTAACCAAGGCCATATTTTGAACTGAGCTGAAAAAGCCAACAAAATGCCCATTGCTGCATGAATTGGAGCACAGGCAAAGGGCACATTGAATTTCTCATTCCCAGTGCAAATGTGAATGGCCCTTCTTTCCCTGCCCCTCCACTCCCTCATTCAGTACCAAGCAGGCCTTCGCATATATGCTCTGCTGCTGACAAAAAGGGGGTGGGCGTAAGGAGGGACAGCAGGAGCTGCAGCTATCTTGCCTCCCACATTATTAGTGCATCTAGCAAAGAAAATATAGAGGTGCCAGCCTAGATGTGATATGAGGCGCCTGTGATCAAATTGCTTGAGAAGTTGTTCTTTACTTAAAAGCAGCCTGGAGGTTGAGGTGGTGAGGAATTTGAGCAAGGTGCTCAATTTTAGTCAGAATTGCTTTAATTGAGGTCCAGGTTGGAGGTTCTGAGGCACTGGCAAAGTGAGGCCAGTTACATATTCCTATTTTAGTCAATACTACTACTATGCAGGGGACGCAGGTGGCGCTGTGGTCTAAACCACTGAGCCTAGGGCTTGCCGATCAGAAGGTCAGCGGTTCGAATCCCCACGACGGGATGAGCTCCCGTTGTTCGGTCCCAGTTCCTGCCCACCTAGCAGTTTGAAAGCACGCCAAAGTGCAAGTAGATAAATAGGTACCACTCCAGCAGGAAGGTAAATGATGTTTCCGTGTGCTGCTCTGGTTCGCCAGAAGCGGCTTAGTCATGCTGGCCACATGACCCGGAAAAACTGTCTGCGGACAAACACCGGCTCCCTCGGCCTATAGAGCGAGATGAGTGCGCAACCCCAGAGTCTTCTGCAACTGGACCTAGCGGTCAGGGGTACCTTTACCTTTACTACTACTACTACTACTACTACTACTACTACTAATTATCAGTCCCAGCAGCATATCCACAGAATCTCTTTTTAGTGTCTCTTTAATGTAAAATAAAAGTGCCTTTGAGGGTTCTTTTTCTCTTCTGACGCATAAGGTCCAGCCCATTCTGATCCAGCTGTAGCACAGATGGGTTTCTGCACCAGGAAGGTGGGTATATTGATCCAGAAAGGCTTGGTCCCTGACAGACCTATCCCTGACATGTAGATGTAGTTTTAAATCACTCAAGGTGTTGCCTGTTATAAGCTGTCAGTTTTCTCCATCCCAATGTGAATATTTGTCTTTGGAGAATATCCCTCCAACTGTGCTGTGATACCACCAGCCACCATGTGAACAGATTTAAGGCTGTAATATGAAATAATAATAATAATAATAATAATAATAATAATAATAATAATAATAATAATATCATCTTTTAGTCACTTTATTTTGCCCAAGGCAACTCAAGGCAACTTACAATCAAATAAACAGACATACACCCCACCCCCCCAACAGATACATTAAAACCAATAGGAAAAAGAAATACATTAAAAATGCCCCACCTACTTCTAAAAGGTCATGGATAGTTAAAGGCCAAAGATTTTGCTTGGCGCCTAAATATATATATAATGATGTGCCTCCCATATGCATGGGTCCCACTCAGTAGGACTCACTGCGGAGTAGACATGTATAGGATTGCACTGTAAAGGTAATTTCCATGTGATTGTTGTAGGTGAAAATGTAGGCTGGTCTTTAGTTCAGTGGTTATCTTCCACACAAGAGTCAAAAAGGGGGGGGGGAGGAAAAACCTGCCAGGATAATCATGATTTTAATTTATTATGATCAAATTGTGGATGATTCTGAACAACACCAACACCAGGCCATCCCCAAATTCTGAAATATGGCAGGAGAAACAGAGTGGACACAGCCCTCCTCCTCACTCGTGTATACCTTTTGACCACCTCCATATCTCCCCCTACCAACCATTGTAGGGGTGGCAGTCCCACTCCCATCCCCTGTCTCAGTCCCAGCCAAGACATACAACTTCCCTGACTCGCCTCTAGTAAACTGAATACATACAGTAGAGCAGCCTTTCTCAACCTTGGGTCCTCCAGATGTTTTTGCCTACAACACCCATCATCCCTGACCACTGCTCCTGCTACCTAGGGATCATGGTAGCCAAAAACATCTGGGGACCCAAGGTTGAGAAAGGCTGCAGTAGAGGATACTGTCAGGGGACAACAACTAGGACACCCACAAAGAAACTATATTGGATGTGACTCACACTCCAGCTCTCACCTGGGATAAAAAAAACTCAGCATTCCCCCTGTTTCCCATCCAGTAAGGACAGAGTTGCATGCAGGATTGGACTTGTACTCCAGGGACATAAAATCCATTTCCACTAGCACACACCACTTCAGACCACTTCCAGCCCCTCACACAAGAAATGGTCTAGACCAGGCCAAATCCCCCCCCCCCGGTCGGTTTTATCCTGCCCCTGTGGCAGTTTACTTATTGGTGTAAAATCCTAAAAACAAAACAAAACTCAACAATGTCAATTCTAAAAAAAAGCTCAACAACTGCATCCCTATCAACCCTAAAAAATGCTCAACAACTTTGGCCGGTGCTCATGCATGTTCACTTCATCAAATCTGGCCCTCTTTGGAAAAAGTTTGGGCACCCCTGGTCTAGACTCTAGAGAAAAACTTGACAAGTCCCCCACCCATGTATAAAGACAAATAATACTACATATAAAGCCCTACTCTGTAAAACTATTGGAAGAATTGGAAGAAGCTGCACACTACAGCCATGAGTGATGCCTTTCCAACCATTTGAAACCACCATCAAGTAATGTGATCCCACAATTTCTCTTTTTTAAAAAAGCTAGTTCAAATGTTGAACAATCAGTTGTTAATGGTGTCCAGCATTCCTGACAACCTGAGATATTGCGTACATAACAATGTCTGTAATATTTATGTTTCTGCGTGGTTTTTCTGGCCATTTGATCTTCTTGCATAATTCTTTTTGGCACATGCAATGGCAATTGTCTATTCCAAAATATGCAGCCTGTCCTTTGTAATAAATAGCACTGGTGCCAACAATGTGCCTTGAGAACTGCGGTAGCTTATTAAAGTCTCTGATGAAGTACTCATGAGAAAAGTGAATGTTTTTGGACTGGGTTTTCAGTGTTGTGCTTGGGGAGTTACTTTTAATAGGAGCTGTTATGTTGGGGAAACTGTGGTTGTTGTATTGGCTGTTGACATTGCTCGAGGCTGCTAACTTGTATGGTTTGCAACATTCTTCAATCCTGATAACTTGGAACAAGGAAAAAAAAGATAATTGATGCTCTTAATTTTTGCTTTCACATGAATATTTTTCTCCTTGGAAAGCTCATGTCAGGGACTGGGCAGAGGAGGAATGGTGGAGACCGCCTCCCCCACCCTGACGCTTGCAGGGAGGAGGAGGAGGAAGAAGAAGATTTACAACAGGGATTTGAGGGAGGTAGCAGCTCAGAGGCAGATGAGGGGGAAAGCTGGGAAATCATGGGAGAGCCAGAACAACAACATCCAGCTGGCACGTTGTTATTAGAAAACATTCCAGACCCTTCATCTCCCAGAACCCAGCGAGCCTTAAAAGTAGGAGAGCAAAGAGCTCAAAGACAGAGGGCACTTAGTAGTACCCGTAAAGATGATGAAAATGACGAATGAGGAATTGGGAGAGACAGGGTGTGTGTGTGTGTGTGGATATTCATTCAGGACAATACCATTATCCAAGAGGCTGGGCTCTATAGGCTCTTTCTGTAAAGATTGAAATAAACAAGGACGGTAAGAAACTTTTTCTTGTCTTTATACTTTCCTGGGCAACCAGCTGGGAGCTGCTGATAGCATCCTGACAGCTCAGCTGTTAATATAGGAAATGGCTGTATCCCAAGCCAGACCACAAACTTATCTAGTGCAGGAATGCCTAGCAGCTCTCCAAGATTTCAGGCAGGAGACCTTGGGATTGGTCCTCTGATCTTTTGCATGCAAGGCATGTGCTTTACCAATCCATCCCTTAAATACAGGTGGGGATGCTCCAGTTATGGGGAAAGCCTACTGAGTGTATGAGTTTTCTCTGATGGGACGAATTAGTTGAATTTTGCCTCAAATATGTGTACTTTGCACACTCACTTAACATGCTAAAATTTTAGAGAGGGTGCAACATATCCATTAGCAAATGTGTTGTGGGCCAAAACTCATTTTGGAATCAAGTGTGAAGGTCATTGAAGAAATAATTGCATTTGATCCAAAAAATCTGACTGTTGGGTTGATGCCCAGAACAGAATTATTTTAGGCAAGAGGGAAAACCTACTGCCTGAAAGGATGACAGCATGCATCAGGGCACAATAATGTTCTGACAGATCTTTGGAAACAATAATTCAGCTAGAACAGAGATTCTTGAGATTTATCACAATAAGCTGCCCTACGTAAGGAAAACCCCCAACAATTACAGTTTCTGGCTTTTAAAATTCAGCTACACCAAAACAATTACAGGCACATTTGGACAGTAGGCAAGTGGGTTTGGGGAGAAGAAATAATGAGTAGGTCCACATGGAAGAACAGCTTTTATGTGCTCCTAGGAAGTGGGAAATATATGAAAAACAAGCTTGATGAGTAAGAAGAGATGATAACAATGATAATGCTTATGATTTGAACAGCACCTTCAAGAGTTCAAAATGTGTCGCATGTATTATCTAGCTATAATACATAATTACAACAGCACTCTAAGGCCAAACTGAATGTCGTCAATGGAGGATTCCCTTTTGTTTGGCAGTCTCAGAATTGTGGCCTGTGGGTGTAGCAGGAATGATACGCATTAGATGATGGGTTTGGTCAAAAACAGCCCACAACTTCATTGATTATACAGCAGGTAAGTGGAGTTGTCATGACAGCAGGGTGAGGATCATGCCATCATTCCAATCAGCCCTTCCTGTTGGAACCTCCCAATGCACCCTTTGAAGTTCACCAGTGTTGGACCCAATGTGATGCAGGGCATGCATCCAGGATCCAACTTAGCAAATGTGGGAAGAGTTTAGGCAAGGCTGGGCCCCACCCCACCTCCCCTAGGCTCCTTACAGGCGCCCCCAATGCCATTTTGTCACAAGAGAAGGATGCGAAGCAGCGTGAATCCCACCCAACCCAACGACTGCTGCAGCTAAACAAAGAGGCCGGAGCATAGGTTGCCAAGTCAAGGCATCATTGCCCATTTTGAGCAGGCGCACTCCAAATGGGTGAAAGACCCTCGATGACCCTTTGCTGGCCACATCACCCATGCTTGGGTCACATCTAGGTTAAAGATATTGCAACACACTCTTCCTGAGGCTGCCTTTGAAAAATGTCTGCAGGATTCAGCTGGTGCAGAATGCTTCAGTTAGAGCGTCGAATGGGTTCTGTTTTGTGGAGGACGTTGCTCTGATCATTATCTGATCTTCCTTAGCTCCTGCTGTGTGTTCCAAGCCCCGTGCAAAGTGCTGGTTGTCACACTTCCAACTGGGACTTAAGGAGCTGCCTTCTTCCACATTCTGATGTCTGATGAAGACTGTTCTATTCTGGGAGTGAGAAGTTGTCTACCCCTCCATGGACTTGCTACTTTGTTGCTGCTTGTTCCTGCTGCTTTTTAAAATTCTGGTTCTTGATCTTGTGCAGTCTTGCTAAACACTGTTGATTATTTTAGTGTTGTTGTTCTGCTATATTTATAAGGTTTTATTCTGTTGCATTTGAATTGTAAGTTGCTTTGTGAGCCCCATCAGCTGAAAAAGCAGATTATAAATTTACATATAAGGCTGCGCACATGCCTGGCATTTAGGGTGGAATTCAACATAGTGCTAAGTGGAGTATGTGTGCACAGAACAGGGTCTCCGCATGGAATGAGACTCCGCCCTCCCCATGAACCCTGTTTTGTGAGTGGCCCTCATTCCATGCATGCAGCTACTTAGTTGAATCCTGCCCTTAAAGGACATTACTCCCTCCAAAAAAACCTGGGACCTACATTTTGCTAAAGGGGCTGGGAATTGCAGTTCTGTGAGGGGTAAGCCAAAGTTCTGGGTTGTTGTTTTTTTTGTGGGGTGTGGGAAGTCATGCACTTTAAATGTATGGTGTGGAAACGGCCTAAATAAATAAAATGCAGTGTCACTGAAAAATTAAATCTGCGTTCCAAGGGCCACGTTCCAAGATGGGCAACTTTCCAGGGGCCGTGTGCCAGTTGATGAGAAGAGCCAGAGGCAAAGATGTGTGGAGCAATGGTTGTGATTCTCATCATTATACAGTAGGCTACACTGCAACCATACAAAAGTCAGAAGTTTCTATACCTCCACCCACAAGCACCTAGACAACATCTCATCCTTGAATGTGGTAAGCAAGAGACTTTATCACAGTTCTGGGACACATTCCAGCTAAGCCAAAACACTGAAGGAGGGTGTAGAGCAGGGCTGATGAGGGGGCTTGGAAGAACCCCAAGAGCCAGATGTTCAGCACCTAGGCCTGGGGTTGTCCACTTCTGGGTTAAAACATGCCCAACTAACTTTTCCAATAGGGGAAGCCAACAGCAGGAGGCACACAATTGTCACCCTTAAAGCTGAATGGAAATACTCACAAATGTTCAAAATTAAATGAACATTTCAGTTTTGCTGTTTGTATTGTATGTTTGACTTCCTGAATCAACAAAACAAACACGTGGTTTTAAAACAAATGTTTTAAAAAAAATGGCAAAGAAGACTTCTTGCAGCCTAATTTGTTCTTGAAAGTTTTTGTTTCAAACCATTTCAAATAACAACTGTTGTTCCATAAAATAGTATTTCTAAATGACTCAGAATAAGTATAGTCACGATGGCTATATTTAAAATCCTATAAAACCAGTCAGTCACTGTAGTATCTCTTCCAGTAGAACACAATTGCTGTTGCTGCTACCAAGAGATTCATAAACAGTTTTAAATCTATTATAAGCTGTATTGTCCCAATAACCTAAAAAATACATTGAGTGGGATATTTTATATCCTGTTATCTGTGGATGGCAGTGAGGTTAGGGAAGGTCTCTGGTGCTTTCCCATCCTCTTACCTGCTTTTAAACGGTTTTGAGGGAAATTGACAGGATAGATTTACACCAGGTTCAGGGACATGTCAGGGCATTGAGAAAGCTATGGATCTTTTGGATTCATGCTTTTCCCCAGTATGCCCAGAAAACACAGTGTCATCCACCACCACTCTTTTTGGCCCTACTGATGTCAAAGCTAGGGTACTAGGAGGACCAGATATGTGGATATTTCCTCTGTGCTGGGGATCCAACATCTAAATATCCCTTTCCAACATGGTGCCTCTCTCTCTCTCTCCAATCGTTAAGAGGGAGATAGGATGTATGCTATGCCCCTTGAGATGCACTGGAAGAGGTCACAGGATTGCAGCCCAAGTCCGTTTAGTTGACTTCTATGTTGGCTTGAACACCTTCTGCAAAATGATTGTCAAGTTCCTAGTACAGCTCCATGGACTGTGCTTGGTTTCGTGGGCCATCGGTGCCAACATGCTTTAGGACACCAGAGGAGACTCTCAATTCTGAGCCAACAGACTAACATTAAATAATACAGGTGAAACTCGAAAAATTAGAATATCATAGAAAGGTTCATTTCTTTCAGTAATTCAACTTAAAAAGTGAAACTAATATATGAGATAGACTCATGACATGCAAAGCAAGATATGTCAAGCCTTTATTTGTTATAATTCTGATGATTATAACAATTTCAACTTTGGGGTTTTCATCAGCTGTACACCATAATCTTCACAATTATAACAAACTAGTGGTTATTATGCCCGTTAATATAACGGGCACTAGAACATATGTGGCGCTGTTGCTGGGGAGGGGGAGGCGACGGCACGCATTCACGGGGTGGCTGCTGTGGGTTAAGCTCATTTGCCCCTTGGTAGGAGTGGCACCTGCCTAACCTTGCCTGGTTTCACGCAGGATCCGGCCTTGAACCTCTCCCCGACTCCCTGCTCCCCACAGCCCTTCTCCTGCCATTTTCCTGTTCCTTTTCACCTCTCCGCGCCTGCTTCAACTTGCAGGCTGCCAGGCTAAGCGGGAAACTCTCACAGTAGTGCCGGGTCCAGTCGAGGGAGTCCTTGAGCTCTGGCCGGGCGCTCCTCTTCGCCTCGCGGATGTGCTTCTTGCTCTTGTGGTTCATGCCCCCGCTACCAGCGCCTTCGCCGCCGCCTCCTCCTCCTTCGTCCGCCATTTCTTCAGGCTACGTATTCGCCGCGGAGACACCCCGGCCCAAAGGAGCAGCGCCCCACAGCTTCCAGAAACCTCATGCCCACGCCTCCTCACTCAGCCGCCAAACGCTGCTGCCTCCTCAGCTTCGCTCCAGGCATCGATCCTTCCCATTGGCTCTTCGGCGCGCACGCCCAGCCCTTGCAGACACGCTCCCTCGTCGGCCCCCCTTCCTTCCTCCCTCCCTCCCACCTTCTGCTCACGCCGACCTTTCCCGAAGTCTCTGCACTCCAAGTCTCAACGGCTGTCCATGGGGCGCATGCGCAGTAGCACAATCCCACGGACACAGGGACTGGACGCAGAGACACTTGGACTTTATTATATAGGATAAAGGCTTGACATATCTCGCTTGGCATGTCATGAGTCTATCTCATATATTAAACTCCAGTAGCTAATGAAAACAATTGCTTACATAAATGGACTTTTCCATTATATTCTAATTTTTGAGTTTCACCTGTATTTGAAATCATGTTTGAGCACCCAGTAGCTGAATACTGGGGTCACCTTTCAAATCTAACGTATTGAATGAATATTAATTTGGCTTTGACTATAATTTATGGATTGACCTCCAAAGGATGCCTCTGATTTTGCCTGGTCGGCTGGAATGGCTACAGATTTCCTATGAATGCACCCTTCAACCAACATTTACAGGGAGTGATTTTAGATCTTGTGCGTGAGTGGCACTCATTTACTCCAAAGAACTATTGATCCACAATGGTGAGATTCTCAAAACTGCCAGCTTTATCTCTGTATGATAGGTCTGATGCAGAACAACAAGATTAGAACTGTGCAAAAAAATTACTTTTACATTCTTAACACAAGCAATCTTAACACCAGAAGCAGCAGCAGGAGGAGTGATAAGAGCTGTGCAGGAATACTCGGTCCCACTCAAACTCTTCAATTTATGCTAGTCTTTCTTCCCACAGTCTGAGTTAAACCAGGTACTGACCTTTACTAAAACACAGTGCTGATACTCTGGTTTTTTTTTGTGGAAACTACCAGAAACCCCAAAATTGAATTTCCATCCCTTGACATTTTGCATTATCAGGCTAGGTTCACCTGAACTTTGGAGCTGGACATAGATTTGCATAATTTCACTTGAAGCTTTGACTTTTCCTATGTAACAATCATCCATGCATGTAAAAGTGCTTCTCTCTCCTTACCTTCAGACAAAACACTACCCTCGTTATTCTCAATTTTAGACCCAAGATGCCACAGCGGTAACCACAAGAGTTAGCCAAGCATGACAACAGACCTTTCCTCTTCTTGCCCAAATATATCAAGTTCCATTTTCTTGTTTCAGTCACCTATGACCTTTAAAATGTATGTCAACCTGCTTGCCAAAGGTATAGTTTTCAAGAAAATAGCAAGCCCATACTTAGTGATTCCAATGGGCACATCCCAGATTGCTACAGTTTGTATATTGTCATGGACTGACTGAATGCAGAAAAATAGTGGAAAGCAACAGCTGGGGAACCCCAAAGGGAAGAATGCTCAGAGCTAGGAGATTGGTGGTGGGATAATGATGAGTGGTCAGAGGGGGAAGATTGGGAGCAGGAGGTATCTGAAGCTGAAGAGATAACAGGGCTTAGTGAGCAGGGAGAGTCTGTGGCAGAGAGAAGTCCAGAATCAGAATCAGAAGTGGAAGCAGGAGTAGAAAGAAGGCAAGAAGCAGAGATGAGTTAGGCTGGTGAAGAAGCTCAGGCGTCTCCACCTCCTGCTGCCACAAGCTCCCCTCACCACTCGTTTCCCAGGACCAGGTGAGGTATGCAGTTGGAAGAGCAGAGACAGGTGTGTGAGTGTAGCTGCAGATTGCTTGGGAAGGACCTCGGAGAGGAGGAGACTTAGACAGCTGTGGGAAGGTGGGGACCTTCAGTCTCCATAGCTTCCTCATAGGGAGAAGACCTACCAAGAAGAGTAGCTGTGCTCATTAGGTCTGCCACTCCTCGGCAGACCTTATTTCTTCTAATCAAGAGTTAGCGTCACTTACTTTGTGTGATTTATTGCTGGCTCGCTTCTGACAGATATCCAGATTTTATCAAAATGAATAAGCATGTTCACACACACCCCCGTGTGTGTATGTGTGTGTGTGTGTATGTGTGTTACACACACTGCTACCCAGAAATATAGATGTATTTCTTTTCAAAAGTATGTTTAAATGTAAATATATTCAGATGCTTAAGACACACAGAACCCTGTTCTTGGTAGTTTCTTTCTTTCTCTGTATGTATTTGCTCGCTGTGTGTTTGGCAGCTTCATCTCCTAACACAAAGTGTTGCAAATCCTGTTTCACAGCATGCACGAGCAATTTCCATCTGTTGGTTGAGTATATGTACATAACCCCCCCCCCTCAATGCCCACTGCTTCTCTGTGCCAGAACCCTGCCAGCTATATGAACTGGGCAAGAGCATGCCAGGGAGTTCTTTCCAGCTCTTTGACTTTCAGACCCAATTTTGGTTCTATCATTACTTAGTTTTCCTTCAATGCATTTTTACATCTCGCCATTTCTGGAGTGTGTTTAATGGAGCTTTCCACAGTGGTGTCTATACATAGAACTGCCAAAGTCATCTTCTTAAATACACTTCACAGAGAGGAGAAGAAGGTTCAGATCACTCACATTTTGTACCAACAAGTCTTTTTAAAAACATCTTCAGTCACCGAGGGAGCATGCCATGAGTATGGGCACAAAAATCCACCAAGAAAATGTATTGTGCTCACTCCATTGAAATGAATGAGAATTGAACATGAACCCTTTGCACAGCTCCTGTTAATTCCAACTGTTAGTGATGGCACTCAAGCTGTGGAATGTGCTCCTAAAGGCAGCTTGCCTAGAAACTACATGGCCATCTTTTCAGCACCAGACAAGGCTGTCTTAGTTTCACAGGTTTCGAAAGAAAGAAAGAAAAAAGAAAGAAAGAAAGAAAGAAAGAAAGAAAGAAAGAAAGAAAGAAAGAAAGGGTTCAATCTTAATTTGATATGTTTGTACTCTACAGTTTCATTTTTTTCTTGATGCATTTTTGTATTTTTGATATATATTTCTATTTGAAATTTGTGACACCTTTGGTAAAGGCCATTCTCCAATTGGAGCGCTCGCAGGCAAGTGTTTCCCAATTGTTGGTGTTTATACTACATTTTTTAAAAAAATTGCCTTGAGACAGTCTTTAAACCTCTTTTGTTGACCACCAGCATTACGCTTTACATTTTTAAGTTCAGAATAGAGTGCTTTGGAAGATGATAATTAGGCATCCGCACAACATGACCAGTCCAACAAAGTTGATGTAGAAGAATCATTGCTTCAACACTGATGATATAGTTTTCTAAAGGGTAGGAGGACAATTTATTAATAAAATAAAAATAAAATATTTAAATCTTCCCTAATGACACAAATGGGTTCTCTCAAGACCTCCCTTTGTTCTCTTGAAGCGATTGGAGAGGTCAAATGTGATCTCACTTTCAAAACTATTTGTGCCCACAAAAAAATTGGGGTGGTCACACTGTGCCACTTCCAGTCAGTAAATATCTGTAAGTTCTGGCAGAAATCCAGCAAAAATTTTATACCACCAATGTTCCTAGTTTATTTTTGTCCCACTTTTGTTGCACTACAGCCCTTCCAAACAGCAATAATGTGGGAGTACAGGGGAAGTATCACAGAACAAATTGAAAGCAGAATAAATCTACCCATGATGCACTATTATTGTGTTAAGAACACATTGCACAATACACCCACAATAAAACACCCATCTGGAGGTACCCAATAAAATGGGATAAAAGTATCAATGTTAGATTTCAGTTCCAGTTTATTATCTGCACTCCGGATCAATTCAAATACAATTTGCAATGAGTCAGCAGAGACCTTACTAAAAAGGAATGCTTTGCACTATTTCCATAGCTGGACAAACTCAGTCCTTCCTTAGGAACACTAAAAAATAGTTGCAGTTCTGGTGTGAGTAAGCCCAGCTCTGTGCTCAGAACAATTAGTTTCTTTATCTTATTTTATATAATGTATTCTGCTTCCAAGACTTGAATTTTCAAGGTTTTTTACTTGTTTGTTAAGGGTTTCAGTTGCAGGGAAAACTGAAAAAGGAACACGGTATGATTAATAAGTTCTTTGATGCAAGTTGGTCAAAAAAAAAAAAAAAAAAAACACCATTGCAACACAGTGCATTTTATTGTAATTTTATGATGAGTGAAAATATTTGACAAAGTTAGGGTAAGAAGCACATCTTGTAAAGAATGTGAACTTGCATAGACCAAATGGCTTAAAAAAGAAACTGATTAATTTGTGATGGGAATTTTTTAAAGTGATATTGCTGAAAAACTAAAATTTGCACCTAATTTTGACTAGAACAAACTTTTAACATAACTCTCACTTCAAGCATGGCAAGGTAAGAAAAATAGCTCTTATCATGGTTTTATAGCATCTGTCTTGATCCATCAGTTTTTGATATAAATTTTGACATAAAATACAACATGAGAGAATAAAAGCCTAATATGGCCATCTTCTTCTTCATCATCAAGTCTTGTTTTATGGTGGTGTTCCTGGATCCTGACCAAAAGGAACAAGTTTATGGGCATACTTCATAAAAGCTCAGAGATATTTGACAATATAGACAAAATATATGTGCATCAAAATATACCACTTCAGACTAAACAATTTGAGCCATCCCTTCTTTATGCCTAGCTGTATATTTTTTTCAGAACCATAAATCCATAAACTATATGTAACAGGTATCTCTGGTTGAATGATATTCTGAATGATATTCTACCACTGGCAGTAATCTTTGAGAATTCCTGGAGAACAGGTGAAGTCCCAGCAGACTGGAGGAGGGCAAATGTTGTCCCTATTTTCAAAAAGGGGGAAAGAGAAGACCCAAACAATTACCGCCCAGTCAGCCTGACATCAATACCAGGAAAGATTCTAGAGCAGATCATTAAGCAAACGGTCTGTGAGCACCTAGAAAGGAACGCTGTGATCACTAAAAGTCAGCATGGGTTTCTGAAAAATAAGTCATGTCAGACCAATCTGATCTCATTTTTTGACAGAATTACAAGCCTGCTAGATGAAGGGAACACTGTGGATGTAGCCTATCTTGGTTTCAGCAAGGCCTTTGACAAGGTGCCCCATGATATTCTTGTAAAGAAGCTGGTAAAATGTGGGCTAGACAATGCTACCATTCAGTGGATTTGTAACTGGCTGACTGACTGAACCCAAAGGGTACGCATTAATGGCTCCTCTTCATCCTGGAGAGAAGTGACTAGTGGGGTGTCACAGGGTTCTGTCTTGGGCCCAGTCTTATTCAACATCTTTATCAATGACTTGGATGATGGGCTTGAGGGCATCCTGATCAAGTTTGCAGATGACACCAAATTGGGAGGGGTGGCTAATACCCCAGAGGACAGGATCACACTTCAAAATGACCTTAACAGATTAGACAACTGGGTCAAAGCAAACAAGATGAATTTTAACAGGGATAAATGTAAAGTACTACACCTGGGCAAAAAAAATGAACATGAAAGGCACAAATACAGGATGGGTGACACTTGGCTTGAGAGCAGTACATGTGAAAAGGATCTAGGAGTCTTGGTAGACCATAAACTTGACATGAGTCAACAGTGTGATGCAGCAGCTAAAAAAGCCAATGCAATTCTGGGCTGCATCAATAGGAGTATAGCATCTAGATCAAGGAAAGTAATAGTACCACTGTATTCCGCTCTGGTCAGACCTCATCTCGAATACTGTGTCCAGTTCTGGGCACCACAGTTCAAGAAGGATACTGACAAGCTGGAACGTGTCCAGAAGAGGGCAACCAAAATCGTCAAAGGCCTGGAAACGATGCCTTATGAGGAACGGCTTAGGGAGCTGGGTATGTTTAGCCTGGAGAAGAGAAGGTTAAGGGGTGATATGATAGCCATGTTCAAATATATAAAAGGTAAAGGTAAAGGGACCCCTGACCATCAGGTCCAGTCGTGTCCGACTCTGGGGTTGCGGCGCTCATCTCGCTCTATAGGCCGAGGGAGCCGGCGTTTGTCCGCAGACAGCTTCCGGGTCATGTGGCCAGCATGACAAGGCTGCTTCTGGCGAACCAGAGCAGCGCACGGAAACGCCGTTTACCTTCCCGCTGGAGCGGTCCCTATTTATCTACTTGCACTTTGACGTGCTTTCGAACTGCTAGGTGGGCAGGAGCTGGGACCGAGCAACGGGAGCTCACCCCGTGGCAGGGATTCGAACCGCTGACACTTCTGATCAGCAAGCCCTAGACTCTGCGGTTTAACCCACAGCGCCACCTGGGTCCCTTTCAAATATATAAAAGGATGTCATATAGAGGAGGGTGAAAGGTTGTTTTCTGCTGCTCCAGAGAAGCGGACACGGAGCCATGGATTCAAACTACAAGAAAGAAGATTCCACCTAAACATTAGGAAGAACTTCCTGACAGTAAGAGCTGTTCGACAGCGGAATTTGCTGCCAAGGAGTGTGGTGGAGTCTCCTTCTTTGGAGGTCTTTAAACGGAGGCTTGACAGCCATCTGTCAGGAATGCTTTGATGGTGTTTCCTGCTTGGCAGGGGGTTGGACTGGATGGCCCTTGTGGTCTCTTCCAACTCTATGATTCTATGATTCTAAGTACAGTTCATTACAAACATGGGACTTGGCTTGTAACCTTGTGCTATACCTCTGCTTTGAGAAAAATGGAAAATACAAACTTGTTCTATTCCTTGCTATCAGAAGAAGAAGAAGAAGAAGAAGAAGAAGAAGAAGAAGAAGAAGAGTTTGGATTTGATATCCCGCTTTATCACTACCCGAAGGAGTCTCAAAGCGGCAAACATTCTGCTTTCCCTTCCTCCCCCACAACAAACACTCTGTGAGTTGAGTGGGGCTGAGAGACTTCAGAGAAGTGTGACTAGCCCAAGGTCACCCAGCAGCTGCATGTGGAGGAGCGGGGACACGAACCTGGTTCACCAGATTACCAGTCTACTGCTCTTAAGCACTACACCACACTGGCTCTTTGCAATGTAGCTGCTTCGCCAAGCTGGGGGTAGCCATGGGATAGAGAGCTAAGGCATAACCTTCCAGGAAGTGGGGACAAGAGAATTGTATCTGCTACCTTCCTCTAGAGATGACTTATTCCTACTATCCTCAAAACAAAATAAAAATAAAAAATTCCTTCCAGCAGCACCTTAGAGACCAACTAAGTTTGTTCAATTTTTTCAATTTTATTTTGTTTTGACTATGGCAGGCCAACACGGCTACCTACCTGTAACTGGAACTCCTACTATCCTGAAATTCACATCCACCCCCAACTGTTTCTTCATCTGACCATTCTGTTGACACAAGAAGGGTGAAAAAAAAGTATTGTAATAGTGTTGATTTAAATAGTGAAGATTTATTTAAAAATACATTTATTTATTTTTACTTCAGATTAATCAGTAAATCATATTGCTCCCAGAAGCATCTCAAGTCTCCTATTATAAACTGGTTCCTCAGAATGTGACCTGTTTGGAGAACTGATCTGCCTTTCTCTTCAGCTTATGGTCTATGCACTATGTTGCTGCAGTATGAATAAATGAATGAATAGTATTTAAAGAAAATGGTCATTACTAACAATAACCTGCTTTAAAATCCCTGTGTTCACACAAACAGGGGCATTGCTTTGATTTACATTTTTTGTTGTGCCTATGTGTCTGATCCCAGTGTTGAAGTTCACTAGTTTACTGGTACTGTTTCTCAAGCAAAACTCTTTAATAGTAAAAACAAAACAAAATAAAAAAATCCTTCCAGTGGCACCTTAGAGACCAACTAAGTTTGTTCTTGATACCAAGAACAAACTTAGTTGGTCTCTAAGGTGATACTGGAAGGAATTTTTTATTTTATTTTGTTTTTACTATGGCAGACCAACACGGCTACCTACCTGTATCTTTAATAGTAAAATCCTCTTCCCCCACTCCCTCATGGGCCAGCCATGGTTAGAACTGTGCATTTGCTGTTACTGCAACAAACTTTATGTTAATATACTTTAAGTGAATTAGTGCTGCGTGTTACAAAAATTTGGAGACAAAGAGTTGTATCCAATATTAATCATACACAGACCCATTGAAATGAACATACACAACTAACTTTGGTCAATTGATTTAATCGTAGAATCATAGAATTGTAGAGTTGGAAGGGATCCCAAGGGTCATCTAGTCCAATGCCCTGCAACGCAGGAATCTCAACAAAAGCATCCATGACAGATGGCCATCCATTTGGTGGATCTCATTGACATCCAACACCCTTTTAGAATGTGGCTTTTGGGGCGGGGGTTATTGGGTTACTGCTTTTGGTGTGATTTTTATGTTGTGGTGTTGTTGTGAACCGCCCTGAGACCTCTGGGTACAGGGTGGTATATAAGTTGAATAAATAATAATAATAATCCAACCCTTTCTTAAAAACCTCCAAGGAAGGAGAGTCCACGACCTCAGCAGGTCTAAGCTGAGCAGCCAAAAAACAGGGCCAGAAAAGTGATGAGTTGCATTTTATGTATGGCATATAGTGCTACCTTTAAAGAAGGCTACACAACTGACCTATAGAACAGATTGTGGTGAGTGTGTGATGAAATAATTCAGCATCTCCCAGCAGGTGGGACAAGCCATCTAAATAAAACCAAGGCCGCTTGTAGTTTTCATGTTCAGCAAGACTTTCGCCTAAATGAAACATGAACAAGAATACTTGGATTGCTTCCCTGTGCTTTGTGAAAGCAACATACAAATATGAAAACTTGCTTAGCCAGCTTTCTGGTTTACTAATAGAGTGAGAAAAGGGTTTAATGGAAAACCTCAGCATCTAAAAGCTAAGGAACAAAGCCTCCACAGACATGTTAATGGTGTTTATAATAGGCAGGCTGAATTATATGGAGTTATTCCCCCCCCCCCAAGAAAGCCTAGGGACTGCATTTTCTATCACTGCTATAAATCTAAAGAGACAAGACGAATGGTATCAAGGAGTAAGTACCGGCAATATTCTTGCATTAGGCTGGTTGTACTCAGTCCCACCGCCCTGTTCTTTACAGAACCTCTCTTGACTCATTTCAAAATGAGTAAAATGTTTGACAAAATATTTCCAAATGTCTGTAGTAACAACCAGCAATTAATTAGTGAAGCCTTCTTTCTGCAGATAAACCCCCTTTTTGTGGATAGCTGGGAACGGGGCTGGTCAGAGGGGTAGGAAATGAAATCGATGGAATCAAATCAAGAGACTGGGACACACAGAGGAGTAAGTGTGAAGAACATGCCCAAAGCTGCTGGTGGCATGAGAAACGGTAATGGATACCCCATGTAGGAGCTGCTGCCAAAACAAAATACTGGAGGGGATCCCAAGAACTGAACTCACATTGCCCAAAGGTTGCATTAAATTAACCTCTGGACCTCAGGGTGTAACTTTGGCTGGGTTCCTCCCCTTATCATCCTGCATTCCAAGGGGTGGGGGAGTTAGCTCTCTCTGCTGTTCATCCTGCATGAAAGTTAACCCTCTCTGTTCCGGGTTGCTTCCTGCAGTTGACTGTAAGCTATCACTCAGAGCTGGCTGCAAACCCTCAGAGGGAGCTGGCTCATTCCTGACAGATGAGGTCCACTCACACAATGGCACTTTCTCCTCCCTCTTCTTTCCTCACATGCTCAGGAGGGTTGAGGGAACCCTTGAATGTGTTTAGGGAGCAAGTGGGGGGGCATGGGGGCAGAGAGGGAGCAAGTGTCCCACACTGTGAATGGACCTTGTTCTGTGTACATGTATCTCACTTGGTGCTGTGTTGAAATCTACTTACTTATTATTGCTATGATAGCATACAATGCTCTCCTTTGCACTCACTTCAGTTGGGTAGCACCAGAGCAGTTCCTCTGGATTATGTCACCAGGTTTTTTTACATAAGGATTTGTCTAATAGCATCTGGTGATTTTATTTTTTTGGGAGAAAATAATTGTTTGCTTCTGCCTCTCCACACTTCTTGCAGCTCTTGCCAGCTCCATCTTCCCACTGAAATCTATAAATACCAAGAAAGCAATTACTATAAATATAATATATAAAATAATAATAATAATAATAATAATAATAATAATAATAATAATAACAACAACAACAACATTGAACCAAATATTATCAATTAAGAAATATGTTTTTCCCACTAAACGGTCAGCTAAAAATATAGATTGTAATGCCACAGATATTTTTTATTGGAAGTGACATAAAATATAAGCATTAATATGAAATGTTTTGCTAGCAGTATGATACAAGGCAAAAATAATAATTCTAAAACTATAAACTGGCTTCCTTGTCAACCAGGGCATGCGGTATATTTCCTTTTATGTGGCTCTCACAGCAAATGTTTATGCTGTTTATCATAACCTTTAATTTACTCACCCAGATTCCGTTACTTTTTGTGAAAACAGTAGCAAAAAACGAAGTCATTTTCAAAGTTTTTTTTAGGAGGGAGGGATGTTGTCCTCTTGAGGGGTTTTCAAAACGTTTGAATGAAGGTGTCTGCTGCAGATAGTGTCTTTCCTACATGTGCTTTTTACCAGCGTGTTGCACTATTCCACTGGAATTATTGAAATTTGTCACATGCAAATAACAAATGATTGGTTGGTTGTTATGCACCCCCACACTCTCTGGTCCTTATTGCTGAGGGTGCTGATGATTCTAGATGGAATCATCTTGCACGTTCTTGTCTTTCCACAGTTGCTCCTGCAGGGAGGGCAAATTAGGTAGAACAGGTTCCTCTTAAGGTGTTTTTGCCAGTGCCAGTGATTTGTCAGCAGCCAGTCTGTATGGCTCTGGATTCACATACTTTCCGTTCTTCCAGCACAGAGATTCTAGCCTCTGGTCTGAAACCCCTTCATGAAAACACCAGATGCCTGCACAGACACATTAATTGTTCATCTCACAGTCTATTCATACATATGTGCCTACTCAGAAGCAGTCCCCAATGTGTTCAAAGGGACTTTCTTACTGGTAAGTTTATACAGGGTTGAGGATTAAGTTACAATTTTTAGTTATATGTCTCAGATTTTTATCTGTTCATTTCTTATCACATTTATATCCCACTTTTCCTCCAAGGAGCTCAAGGTAGCATGCATGGTTCTTCCTTCCTTCCATTGTTATCGTCCCAACAACCCTGTGAGGTAGATTAGGCTGCAAGACAGTGATGGGCCCAAGGTCACCCAGTCAGCTTCATGGCTGTTATGGTACTCGAAACCAAGTCCTACTCTAGCACTCTAATCACTACATCACACTTGTAAGTGTGGAGTAAGGAGTATACACTGGGTTTGTGTGTACAGGATTGCATGTTATGTTATATTTCTTAGTCATCCTGTTGACACAAAAGAATTTAAAGGCAACTAGTGAAATCGCTTGTACTGTTTTTATTTGACAATAGCGGTCAATTGGCCAATCTTGGTTTTAGTTTAAAGGGGTTGGACCAAAAGTGAGGGAGTGATTTCAGGAAGAAAGGGAGGGAAGAAGTGGCCAAATGATCCTTTGTGCCCCAAAGCCCCCAGAAGTCTGGACTGGTCTTGGTTGAGGGAGGTTTCAAAAGTAAAGGATAAATTTAGGTACAGGTTGTCAGTGGCTGTGCTCTGCCTCCATAGCAGGAGGCAGGAGGCAAGAGGGGAGAGTGCTTTTTTGCTCAGGATGATGGGAGCTGTAGACCGATTTCTGGAGGACCACTGCTCCACATTCTCAAGACTTGTCACATTTGCATTTTAATGCTAAAATCCCTCAATAGCATGCTAATTAAACAAGTTAGTCACTTCCTAAAATTCAAATGCGCAGTAAATTTGAACATAATTTACTATTATGTGTAAATATATTCATAATTCATGAAACCATTACTTTTAATTCCTGAAATCAAACACCGTCTGGCTACCACTGTATTGATTTATTCAGGAAAGAAATGTATCATAACAACATGCAATTAACACATCCTGTTCCATGGGGAGGGAAGAATTAAGCTTAATTGTTTAAATAAACTAAATTTTAAATAGGCTACTCTGAACTGTATTTCTGCAGCATATTCAAATCCAGATTAGAAAGATTTTATGTCTTTTAAAAGACAGAAACAAATGCTGAGGCTTAGGCCTTGGGATTCAAATATGCCATACCAAACAAATAAAAACAAGTACAAACAATTTACACTTAAAAAGATATACATTTTTCAATATGTCACAACCAGGAATGGATGAATCTGTCAATTTCAGTTTCTCTCAGTTTCTCACTTTTTTCAATCTGAAGAAGTTCTCCACATTTTCACATCAGTTTGCATTTCCCCCCCCTTAAAAGTCCTCATGAAAATAAACATCTTTGGGTGAATTTTAATGCAATTTTGCTAGCTAACGTACACATTTTGTCAATCAATTTCCTTTAATACAGTGGATTTTTGTATGTTTCCTTCACCAATGCAGGTGCTTCTATGCACATTTTGCCCAAGTTACATTTTTGTATACATTACTTGGTTGGAAGCTGCACTGCAGAATTTGAAGAAATGCAAATGTTAAGGACCAGCTATGTTTTGCTTTGCATCTTGTTTCAGGAAGTGTTTAAGTGCAAATAGAACTAAATTTCTCCTCCACCCCTCATAAACACCCCAAGTCAATATACATAGGATTGCACTGTAAACTCATTGGCTGGAAAATGCCTGCTAGGCCTAGAACCAAGAAAGTGCATTACAAGTCCAATAGTTATGGCTGGAGGGCAGAATTAGTTACCACTGGAAGAGCAACAATACAGCAAGGCCCATTACTTGGTCGCCATGCTGGATCTATGATGATATGATCAGCTATGTGGTCTTTGATAAAGGAAACAAAATGGCACGTGTTCTACTATTGAACAAATGTGGGTACCTATAGGATGCAGGACAACAAGAGACAGGGGTAGCCTGAGGCATTTTGGCACCTGAGGTGGAAAGCCCTGCTTCTGCCCTCTTAGCAAGGGGGCAAACTCCACAAGGAGTCTCATCTGCCAGTTGCATGGTTCTTTGTGTTTGAGCAGCAGCCTTTTTCTGTCCACAGAGCTGACTCCTTGTTTTTTCTCAGGGATATGTCAAAGATGCTCAGATTTATAATAAAACGTATAAAGGTAGACAGTCTGGGAAGCCTTGTTGCCTAAAACTAGCTGTCTCAACCTAACACAATCACCAAAGATACTGGTGAGGGTTTTTCAATAAAGTTCTGGCCAAATTAAATTGACAGCCAATGCATTCTGATCTGTTAAGTGCCTGGACAGTGAGGCCTATTTTAGTGGTATATCACCCTTGGTGTCTGAGAAAAGTAGCCTAGGCTCCCCATTTCACTTGCTTCGCTTCAAGGTTCAAGTACTTTGTTCCCATACTGTAGAAATCAAATTCTACCAACATTGTAGTTGCCTGAGTGCACATCAAGCTGCAGAGCTGCGTAAACAACAATTATGGAGCTTGAACTATTAAGTCAAATAATACTGATCAAGGTGCAGTCAATTGTGTGTATTAATGGTTTCTTGGGAAGCAAGCTGCACATGAAGAGGTGTGCTACCTGTTCCCCAGGAAAATATATGGTATGCAAGTGCAACAGCTCTACAATCACAAATTATAGTCTGATATCTTAATTCATGTCCACTTCTTTGGCCATCTTGAAATCTTTTGGAATTGTGATAGAACACTGTGAGCTGTGCTGGGCTTTTTATATTTTATAGGGAAAGGCTATTTTATTATCTTTGCATAGAAGGTCCAATGACAGCACCAGAACACGTGTTGTAACATCTAAATAGCTTGATAAAAGTCTAAACTTTCAGGCTAAAACTGTTAGGATGAAAGAGATGTTCTAATTTTTAATACTAATGAAAATGTGTAAGTAACCACACCAAAATAGTGACATTAATTGGATATATGCGGTTTTGAAGACTAACTAGACTGGATACAAATAAAGTATCAATTATAAGGAAGAAGGATCGGCTGTATTAAAAGAAGGAGGGTCTACAATCTCAAAAGTGGTTGCTCTGGAATCTAGGATCACTTTGTGTTGTTAGATAGTTACACTTGACCACCTGTTAACTGTCAAAAAATTGTTAAGTGCACCCAGGGGATCCCAGCATTCACCTTGGGTTTGGCTTCCTTGGATTGAAGATTACTAGAGTCTGGTGGCATTCTGTGATACAAGTTTTATCTACACATATATACAGGGTGAGAAGGAGATCGAATGCTCACTGCATTCCATCAGATTTCTGAAAAGTGTCCCATCACCATAGTGTTGGTTTCTCACAGACAACAAGTCAGGTGTCTATGTCTCTCTTTCAGTCCAAGTTCCAAGACTGCCTGGATATTGTTCTCTCTTAAAATTGCCAAGACACACTGGTGGCATTACCGCCATTCAGGAGGGAAGGAAAACATGCTCCTCTTCCTGATCTCCAGCTATTTAGTTTCTGTGGATTTGGAGTTGTTGTTTTTTAGCATGAAGACATGTGAAGAAGAATCCCAGCAAGTCCAAAGTTGAGCTACGAGCATGCTCCTAGTAACAAATGAATCTTCATAGATACAAAAAAACATGGATCACCATCTGTCAATAGTTCCATCAGCATATTTGCTTTAGGGACTTGAGGATAGAAACAGATTCAAAGCCTTAGAAAGATAATGAAAAATGAGATTGCCTTGACGTTTTGGAATATTGCTATAAACATACACACAGATCCAATTGTCTGGCTGACAGTGGGCCCAAAAGGCACATGCTCTGCCTTTTTAATTGGCTTTAGCAAGAGCTTGAAATATTGTTGAAAGAGGAATCCTGAAGTTCCATCCCTTCAAGACTAGTAGATTTATATAGTTTGCTCTATCCCTATGGCTCAGGGTGACCAACAGCAGTGTTACATTAAAGAAAGGAAGGGAAACTGCCGCGTCCCTGGAGGAATGATAGTCAAAGCTAACTGTCAGACAAAAAACTTTGGACAACAACATCAGCAATAAAGTGGTCGGAGGCTGAATTGTACAAAATAGTATAATATAGCGCACTGAATTATAACCCAGTCAGTTCAGAAAGAAATATAGTTTGCAACACAGTTAAAAAATTTCAAAACAACATATAAGTTGCAATGTAACAAACCATTCTTGGGCGCAACTAAACTCTCTGTATGTATCCATCTGTTTTTGGTTGTTGTTATTTTTAAACCTTTTCCCCACTTCTGTGTGACTATAAGAGCACTTTTTTGTGCTACATGCATTTCAATATTTCAAATCTCTTTTTGTTTGTTTTCTAATCTAGCATCTATATTGATTTGTAGTTGTGGAAAGGGGTTTCCTTTGGTTGAATGTTTTGCTGAGGTTCTATTGTGTAAATAGAATGACTGTGAGAGGCTGTGGAGTCCAGGCCTGTGGAGTGTCAGGCATTTGGCCAACTTCCTGTTTTTCCAGTCAGGCAGCTGGCACATGTGGAGATGGAGTCAGTCCCTGAGTTCAGTGCTTGGTCTCCCAAGTTGTACTGGCCCGCCTATACAGGGATATGTATGGGAGGGGCATCCCAAGCTGAAAGCATCACCATCTGTTGTTGATGATGCTGGGTGGTGCTCTTATATCTAAAGGGTCCTAAAAATAACTAGGCACTGTGTGGTGATGGCAGTCTTAAACTCTTCCATCGCCTTCTCATAGGGTACTAGGTCCATGATTATTTTTATTTTATTTTTAAAAAAACTCATATTGTGCCTTTCATAAGAAGCTCAAGATAGGGTACATGGTTTCCCTCCTTCACAACAGCTTTGAGGGGTAGATGAGCTTGGGAGACCGTGACTGGCCCAACATCATCCAGTGAGCTTTATGTTAGGATTTGAACTTGGAGCTCCTCAGCATCATCCAGTGAGCTGAGTTAGGATTTGAACCTGGAGCTCCTCAGTTCCAGTCGCATAGTTTGATCACTACTACACACTTGGTTGGATGCACAATCAGGTACATTAAGGTCCTAATGTATGAAAGACATCAGAATCGTATGTGTTTATAGGGAATTAAGTGCTTGGTGTTTTTAAAAAGTACCGGTATTTATTTATTTAAAACAATTGTGTTTATTTCGTACCACACCATGCATAATTTTATAAACTCGGCCATGTCACCTCTTACTTGCTTTTCCTCTAAACTAAAAAATCCTGAACACTGCAACCTTTTCTCAATCTCCTTGATCATTTTAGTTGCCCTTTTCTGAACCTTTTCCAACTCGGCAATATCCCAAGTCAGCGTAATATCAACGTCCAAGCAGTAGTTAATTTACGATCTTTGTTGCCACCAGTTAACCAACTGATTCTTTCCAGAAATATAATGAACAATAACCCTTTTTTTCCACAGTCTGGTTAAATTGAAGTGCTTGGATTCCAAACGATTTGCTCCCTTCAGCTTAAAAATTGCCTCACTTCAGTTTGACTGGGTTATGGATTGGGCTGGCAGTGATTCTTACACTTTAACATACCAAATAGCAAGCCACAGCGAAGCAGCATTGGCAACAGAGAACACGATGACATGATGTTAGGCCCAGGTGGAGGTCAGGCAGAAGAGATTAGATTTTTCTTTCTTCCTTTCAAAAATCGATGCATATGTGTTTGAGAGCATGCCTGCACTATTGAGGGAAATGTTAACAAATTTAGTCGAGGCATTTAAGGCCTGGTCATAAAGGGCAGAAAAGAGCAAACTGGTCAAATAAATTTTACACAACACCCTCCCCCCCCCAAAAGGTGGGGGCAGGGTTCTAATGATGCACAGGCTGCATAATAAAATCTCTGTGAACCATAAAAATAATAAAAGCTGAGGCCATTTCCAACATAATCTCTATCAGCAAGATGCCAGTGCTTTTCCAGATTTCCTAACAGGTCCCTGCTAATTCCATGCCAAAACTAGCAGTGGATTTCTTCCTTTTAATCTCCCCTAATGCCTTATTCGATTATTGTCACTGCTCTCCGACCAAGCACCGTCCCTTCATACTGTAATTCCACAACTGAAGTACTCAGATGAGCCTGAACGACGGTGGGGGAATATCAGGGACCGACCACACACGCACACTCACACACTAACACACAGTAACACACACAGAGGGCGAAGAGAGCCCCTGGAAGGCGGGGCTGGCAGGGAGAGGAGAGGGGGGGGGAACCAGCCCAAGTCCATCTGCCCATCCACACTCCTCTAGAGCATTAGGTCTACGGGTATACTACTGGTAGTAAGGAAAACGCCGAGTGGGAGGACAAAACTGAAGAAGGAAGATGGGTCCTACTCAGATTTGCTCCAGTTGACCAGGTTGACATCCAGGTCTTGGGCAGAGCGCAGGCATGGCTTGGTGGCTTCCTTGGATTTGCTTCACTGCGTGGTAAGTAATACAAACTTGGGCGCAGGAGAAGTTGGGGCCAGCCTTGCTCTTCTACATCTTGGGACAGCAAATGGCCGGGAGGGCTGCTTTGCTGTTGTGTCGATCCAAAGTGAAGCAACTTTTTTTGGGAAGCGTAGGGGTGGTGGTGGGAGTTTGTTTGGGGTAAGAAGGGACCCTGTGGGTGACGGCGGGGCTCTGTGCTTGCCTCTGCAGCCTCCACAAGGTGCTGGCGGACGACCCCGCCGCCGACGAGGGCGACCTCTACTCGGAGAACATCTCCCGGATCCTGGACAAGCTACTGGACGGCTACGACAACCGGCTGCGACCCGGGTTCGGCGGCAGGGGCAGCCCAGGTCCTTACTTGTCTTGTACACTTCCCCTCTTTCCTCACGGCGTTTGACCTCTCCCATTGAGCTGCAGCCTGCGAGCCACAGTTGCCTGCAAGGCGGGCTGGGACCCTTGACGTCCCTTCAAGGGAGCCCCCTCGGACACCGCAGCGTTTGGGTGGTGGGACTTGCATTTCCGAGTATGCGCCGCTGGGGTCGCGCTGCAAGCGGGGGGGGGGCTGCTTGCTCCTGACATTGGGGCCGTTGTGGGGTGGGGGCTTCTTGAGAGGAGATTTCACTGAGGCAAGACCACCCCCGTCCACCTCCTTCCCAGGATTGCATCGCCAAGACACCCCTTCTCGAAAGTCCTGTTTGGGCATCTGGGGAAGCCAAACCCTACTTTTTGCTAACTACGTGCAAACAAGTTGTTTCCTCCCTTGGTGGAGGGGGAGGGGGAAGCACCCTAAGAATAAGTGCCACCCATCTCACCGAACTCTCTCCTTTCTCCCCTCGACGGTGCGCACGCAAACTTTCGCCCCCTGGAACCGCTTCCCAGGAGCCGTGACGGAAGTCAAGACAGACATCTACGTGACCAGCTTTGGTCCTGTGTCAGATGTGGAAATGGTAAGACCCCCCCTTCCCATCAACTCAACTCAACCCCCACCCCCCATCCTAGCCGTGAGAGGAGCCTTAGTGTCAAAGAAGATCGCCCCCCCCCCCCTCTCTGTCTTTCAAGCCCTTCGGCTGCAAGGGAGCTTGCTCTGCCCCTGTTTTCTAGGATTCATTACGGTGGCATCTGAGTGGACTGTCATTAGAGCAGATTACTCGCTTTAATCTTCTTGACAATCTCTGCCTTGCAGGGACCCGGCCGTGCATTTCCCGTTGGGGCTGCACAGAGAAACAGTTTTGCACGACTGCGGTGGGCCAGGCGGGCGGTTTTAGCATGCATCTTTTTTTTTTTTTTTTGAGGGGAGGAGAGCTGTGTGCTCGCGCGCGTGTATTCAAGCACACTTGCAAATCAAATATTTAGATCATAATGTAAATGTCTGGTGGTGGGTTCACTTCCCCCACTGCTCTCTGGCCTTCCAGGGTGGAAAGCAGGGTTTGTTGGTTAAGAGGGCATCAGAGCTATAAGAAGATTGCAGCCGCTTGCACCACAATGCGGAGAATTATACACAGCAGAGCTCCCAGCAGGGGAAGTAAACTTCGCCAAATGCACGTCAAACAGGGAGTACTCCTTTTTGCTCAGTGAAAGAGCAGATGGCAACAACAGGCACTCAGTTATGGAACCTGGGGTGGGCTCATCAGTATGTTGTGTGTGAGCCCTTGATAGATACTGTAAACTTCCTTCCTACTATTATTAGGATCCCTTACATTCTGGAGTCTGGCTATGCACACATGACATTTTATTCTAGAATCAATGGAGACCTGGTGCTTGTTTTTTGCATGTACCGTGGTACCCCAGTTTTAAGAAAAGCCCTGTTTACAAGTGATTCGGATTACAAACTCCACAAAAATGGAAGTAGTGTCCCGGTTTGTGAACTTTACCTCTGTCTAAGAATGGAATCCGAATGGTGGAAGGGCACCGGCGGCAGAAGGCCTCATTAGGGAAAGGGCGCCTCGGTTTAAGAATGGTTTCGGTATAAAAACGGACTCCCGGAACGGATAGGGTTCGTAAACTGAGATACCACTGTAGTTCACACACAGTCTAGATCTGTTGCATATTTTTTTGCCCCTGAGAAGTATTATTTGAAAAACTAGTTTTGTTCCAAAAATGGAAGCTCGTTGCAGAGCGATTCTGCATTACCAACAGTGTATCCATTTGAAAACAGATACTGTATAGGTCAGGGGTCTGCAACCTTTAAGACACAAAGAGCCACTTGGACCCGTTTCCAAAGGAAAAAACAACAACTGGGAGCCGCAAAACCATTGCGACATTTAAAACAAATATAACGCTGCATATATTGTTTCTTACCTTAATGCAATAATAATAAATAACATATAGGAGCCAATGCAAAGTATAATTAGTAAAAACAACAAGAATAAGTTCTTACTTTTTTGCATTGACTCAGGGGCGTACCCAGGATCAAAACTGGGGGGGGGGGGAGCCATGGTAGTTCAGGTTGTGACATTTCAGCACGGAAAGGCGAATGAAACCAAAATTTTAGGGAAATTATATATAATTATAGCAGTGCTTTATTACAGTAGTTATTACAATTATTTGCTTGGTTTTTTAAAATTTTTATTCTAGTTACATGTCTTATACCAGGGGTGGCCAACACCCAAGAAACTGTGATCTACTTTCAGCAGTGATCTACCCCCGTTTTGGGGGGTTCAGCTCAAAGTTGTTTTTTGGGGGGTGTGGTGGGTGGGAGAGAGGGCTTCCCCCTCTAAGATAGGTTGGCAAGCGAACTAATAAAGAAAGAAAAGGGGGGGGTGGGAATGGAAAAGTAGGGTGGAAAAATATAAATTGGGGGTGGGGTGGGGTGGGGAGGATATCTATTAAAAATATGTAGTAGTTTAAAAAATAAAAATAAAGGGGAAAATCTTTTTCTTCTTTTTCCTTTTTTTGAAAACAAAAACAAAAGGGGAAGAGAAAAGAAAAAGGGGTGATAGAGGGAGAAAAGGGTAATAATAAAAATTCAAATAGAGTGGCTGCAGCAGCTGTGGGGGGTGTTTGTTTGTTTTTGTTTGTTTGTTTGTTTTAAAAATGGGATTTCTCCCCTTGGATTAAAAAAGGAGGGGAGGAAGAAAAAGAGAGGGGGGTGGGAGAGCAAGGCAAAAGCCAAAAAGCAAAAAACAGGTTTGAGGGGGGGAATCGCGCCAGGCACTGCAGCGCGCCGGCCTCAGGGCTTCAGGCCCCCGAGCCGCCCTTGGGGCCGTCTTGAGCATGTACACCGCCTGCAGCGAGCGCTGGCGAAGTACCGGTTGGCGGAGGTTTCAGAAGCAGCCCGGATGTTTTCGCCACCACCACCCCAAAGCAGCTCTACTTCATCCTGTCGGCGACCATCACCGCCCTCCCGTCACGGCGACGCCTAGCCCGCCTGCTCCGCCCTCCGCGCGGCCGCTTTGAAAAGGATTCCGCCCGACAGGGGCCGCTCAGAACAGGGGCCGCTCCAATCGCCGCCGCCGCCACCTCCAGCCGCCTTTATTATCCCGACTCTTTTCTCTCTCTCTCTCTCTCTCTCTCTCTCTCTCTCTCTCTCTCTCGATAACTCGCAAAGCCCAGCTCCTTCTTCTCCCCGCCCTAACGCCACCCTCATTGGCACGTTCCCCTCAAACAGGAACAGGCATCCCAGCGGCTCATTGGCCGGACGAAGCGTCGCTCTCCCGTGCCCGCCTCCCGCCTTCATCCTCAGTGGCTACCTCGGCGGTAAGGCCCCGGCTCCGAGCCTATGTGCCAAGGCGGGCGATCTGTCCTGCCAATTGGCACGCCGAGGTGGTAAAAGCTCAGCCCTCCCCACACGCTTATTGGTGTGAAGAAGTCGCTTCCTCTCTCTGGGAGTGGTCAAGGTGGACATCAATCTTGGGTCTGTCCTCGGGAACCCCGAGAGGGCTGAGAAAGACCGCCCAGCTGTTCAACGTTGATGCGGATTATTCATGGTTTTTTTTGGCCCCCTTTTTTTGCCGATAACCATTTAATTATTATTGAAAGGGCATTGAAAGGGGGCATGTCGGAGCCGCAGGAGACCTGTCAGAGAGCCGCATGCGGCTCTGGAGCCGCAGGTTGCTGACCCCCGGTATAGGTGGTTCCTGGCAATGGAGCCACACTTCCACACCTTCCTAATGACATTGTGGGTGTGTGTATACCAAATTTGCAATCCCTACTTCCTTCTTCATTCACCTGGGGCATCTGCAGGGAGGAAAATACATAGACAACTTAATGATTTTCAAACATGTATTAAGTAACCTCACCCACCCTTGGATGTCAGGATCTAGAACAGGGGTAGGCAACCTAAGGCCTGTGGGCCAGATGTGGCCCAATCGCATTCTCAATCTGGCTCACGGACAGTCTGGGAATCAGCATTGGGTTTTTTTTACATTTGTGGGGCATAGGAATTTGTTCTCTCCCCCCCCCCAATGTAGTCCGGCCCACCACATGGGCTGAGGGATGGTGGACCGGCCCATGGCTGAAAAAGGTTGCTGACCCCTGATCTAGAATCTAAACTGAAAGCAGCATGTTCAAGACGAGCAAGAACTATTCCGAATTGGGGGTGGGGAACCTACATTTTTATGCCACAAACTCAGTAGGGTGCATGCATCTAGAATCTCCGTAGAATGTTTTTATTATGTCTGCACAATCAATTATCAACAATCTAAAGGCTGCAATCATGCTTGTGGTTCCGTCTGGCATCGTTGAGGCTTATTGTTGAGTATATAGGCCAAAGGCTGGTTAGTAAAATAAGGTGCTTCCAACCTCAATCCTGGGTTTTGTCTGTTCATTTTACCTACCAAGGATTTTTAAAAGTTCTTACAAAATGCATAGCAATGCGCTGAGAAGAGAAGTGAAATATGAGGTACAATCTCACAAATATGGATGGCATAAATGATTGTTAAAAAACAAAAACAATATATAATGCCATAAAAGTTGGTGAGGCTTTTGATGAGCAGGGATATAAGTTATTGGGGAACCACAGAAGTGAAGCTTTCCATATATAACCAGTTTATTTACTTAGAAGTGCAGACTGATCTTCACAGGGAACATGGAGTGGTGGTGTATTCAGACCTAATGCTAAACTTTGGTTAAGCATCATGCAAACAACCTTTGGGTTTGGCTGCTCCTCTCACCTCTTCTGGTGTGGCTGTGAAGAGGATATCTGAAACTATCACTTTTGCTTCCAGTTAATGGCAATTTAGCAAAATCTCCAAACTTCAAACCGTGGTTACTGTTAATTATAGTTTAAAGAAACAAACCAGGATCAGAAACCACGGTGTAAAGTTGGCTTTCAGTAAACCATAGTTAACACAAAACACAGTTTGCCCAGGTTTGGACGTAACACTAAACTGTGGCTGTACCAGAGGAGAATGATGTTGATGAGCCCAAGGCTTGTTCACATAAGGTTAAATCATACTCGAGTGTTGTGTCTGAAATCAGCCAGTGAGTACGTCAGTACCTGCTCTGTGTAAGCGTTACTGAAATTGAATGAGAAGCAGCCAAAAACTAGGATTCTTATTTATGTGAACTGGGGTTTTGAAGGCAAAATCTTTATGATCCAACAGCCCTGGTGTTTCGAAGAGGACAAAAGTTAGGTTATAAGTTTCACTGTTACCAGAATAATAAAACACAGTGTTCTGTCCTGAAGGCTTCAATCTCCCTTTCATGTTCTTCATTATATTGGATTTCTATAGGTGTCTGGTGTGTTTGGGTTGGGGGTTGGATGGAGAAGCATGGTTGGCTGGGTTAGACCCCCTTGCTAGATGTTTCCCACTCCTCATCTACAGTGACCATGGCACTCTTGATCCTACAACTGCCTGTAGGGGGAAGAGACCTGGTTCAGGAAGTATTATCAGTGTGAAGAGAGGGAATAGAAGAAGGCAGGAACTGATGTTTGAATAGCGCAGCAAGCAGAAGGGCACCATTAGGGCTCTGCTTCAGGCAGCAAATGCCTCGAGCCAATCATTGTTGACTGTCTTGCTTATACTTCAAGCCTCCTGAATCTCTTCCTCTTCTTATACATTATTTCAAAAACGAATCTATAAAAATCCACTAAATCTCTTCCCACCCACTCCCTTGGCTCTCACTCCAGGAAAGCTTTTACCCAACCACAACCCAGTTAAATCCAAACCTCTGCTAAAAAAATAAAAAGCAATGTCACCCTAAATCAATACCACATATCTGTTATAAGGCATTGGTTCCAGGAATTACAGTCTGTTTTATGAATACATATCAAGATATCTGTTTTTGTGATAGCAAATTATCCATTATTCACTGATTAATTTGGGGCAATTTATCATGAAATAGGATATGTTTTCCTTTCATAGGCTGGCTCCTCTTTGAGGAATTACTTAAGGATAATAGGATTAAAGTGATTAAGTAGTGAATGGAGTGTGGTTAACATGTGCATGTAAGCCTTCCCACTAAGTAACCATATATTGTTACTAGAGAGGATGGATCCTGATCTTCAGCTCCCTTGTTTTCTCAATAGGAATATACCATGGATGTTTTCTTTCGGCAAATGTGGATTGATGAGAGGTTGAAATTTGGTGGGCCCACTGAAATTCTGAGATTGAACAATTTAATGGTCAGTAAAATATGGACACCAGACACCTTTTTTAGAAACGGGAAGAAGTCCATTGCTCATAATATGACAACTCCAAACAAACTTTTCAGGATAATGCAGAATGGCACCATCCTCTATACCATGAGGTAAGAAGGCACTCTAATTGCATGTAATTTTGTTCTGGCATGTATCCCCCCCCCCAAATCTGCTGGTGATTTAACTCAGCTCAATTCTGCTCTCCTTTGTAGACTTACCATTAATGCTGACTGTCCTATGCGTCTGGTAAACTTCCCTATGGATGGACATGCTTGTCCCCTGAAGTTTGGGAGCTGTAAGTCTGCAAATAGTTCCTATCTTTCAGTAGAAGCAAAGTCTTAGGCAACATAATATACTGCCTCTTGATATACTGTTTCTTGAAATAGGGTCATAAGCACAATCTCTTATAATGCAAGTATGTTTCTTTAAAATGGGCCCTTCATGAAAGAATTTGCTGCAGTAGGATCTTCTAGGCTAGGCAACTAGGTCCTGGACTGCGCTTTCCATTGGGCTTTGCTACCTCAGCTGAACATGGCCTTGGTAGTAACTTGTAATGATTGGTGAAGTGATAATAATAATAATAATAATAATAATAATAATAATAATAATAAGTAATAGTAATAAGTTTTCAGTGTCTGTGGTTGTAAGCCTGGGGTCCATCAGATTGACACTGATCCCCACAGCCATTTTCCTTAAAGAAGCATTTTATATTTAAGGGGCAGAGGGGAATGAAATGCTTATTCCAATCTTAAGTTACAACCAGGAGTGCAATTTCAGTCATTTCTGTAAATCTTTTAGAGAAAATCACTTGGTAAAACTTGGCTATCCTCAAGAATGATACCTGCTTGGGTCAGTAGGCTTTACTCTAAGATAAAGACTCATAGGCGGGGAACCTATGTTGTTGTTGAACTCCAACTCCCATCAGCCTTAGCTAGCATGGCCAATGGTAAGGGAAAATGGAGTTGTAGTCTGGGGAGTCAAAGATTCTGCACCATGTGCTAAATCGGTGCCAAGAGATAAAATGGGCATGCACTCAACCCTTTATTCTTTCCCAGCCAAACTATTTGCCTGGGAGTCTGCTGCACGAGGACAAGTTAACCTAACAGTGGGAAAGAAATTTGGCCATTGTGCACTGAACTTACCTATCAGAGCTTGTGTGAAGCCTTGTAACTCGCAGCTGGGGATGAAAGATGCCATGTTTCAGATCTCAAGTTTACAAAAGCTGTCTTATGGAATTTGATTTAGGATGTGAAAACAAGTTTGCCTTGAGTCTTGCTTCAGGGTGCTTTGCCCAAGTTGATGGAAAAATAAAAGATCTTTCCTGAATTTAATTCTTAGTTTCATATCTCCCTATCCAGTGCCTTGGCAAGGGAAGTGATATTTGTATCCTAGTCTAGTATGGATATGGAAGTTCTCACCTGCTGGTGTGGAAGTAGGGAAAGTACCTAAAGACAAGGCTAAAAACATGATGAATGAGGCTTCAAGATGCTCTGTGAAGGATACCATGGCTTCCTTTATTTCAGCCACAGGTTAAAAAGTACTGGCAACATTTTTGGGTTGGAGAGAATCTCCAGTGGTTTCTGCATAAACCTGGATATCATCACTATTGTTTAGTTATCATGCATGATAGGAATACTTAGAATTAATGATTTACTGAGGGAGGTGGATGTGTCTTGTTGGAATTGCAGTACAATACCTCCTGAAATTTCATCTACTTTGAAAATTAGAATGCAGGGATGCAACAAAAACGATAGTGTCTTATGGCACCTTATAGACTAATAGATTTATTATGAAGTAAGCTATTGTGGACTAGAACTCATCTTATCAAATGCATAAAATGTTGATCTCAATTAGCAGATAGCTGTCCATTCACTGGATCAGTGCTTAGTTAGTTGCTAAGTTGGTCCCATTGAGATTAATGGAACTTATGTCTTGACTAACGTGTTGGATTGATTTCATTGGGATCTCTGTTCAACCAATTTCATTTGGAACTAACCTACTGGGGCCAGATGACCATGAAATGCAAGAGGTACAAATGGCAACAGTTCTGTGTAAAGAATAAATTTATGGAAGATAAGCACAGTGACCATATACAACAAAAGTGAGGAGCAGGGGGAGAGACATGGTTGATAGCTGTGCCCTTTTTGAGTCTTTTCTCCATCCACCAAGACCTAGGTTGTCCGTTCAGCCACTCTGGTATGGTTACTTAACTCCAAGTTGGTCCTTAATAAAATATCTGTCACTCACAATTTGGTCATAGATGAGGGAGCTAAGCTGGTGTGAATTACCCAGACCTGGGTGGACTAGCTGGGTGGAATTGGCCTGGTGCAGTTTTATCTACCTGAGTACTTTGGTAAAACAGCAGGGCAAGGAGGATGTCACTGTGGTCCATAAGGATTCTGTCTCCCTCACCAGACTGTTCCACTCCTGTATAGAATTCAAAGGATTTCATCTAGTATTGGACCAGAGAGACAAAATAGGGGTACTGCTGGTGCCTCACCCACCCCAACTCAGGACTTCACGGCTATCACAGCAGCCATGGAGCATGCTGCAGTGCATGCCGTTGATTTGGTATTTGCACCAGAACTTAAAGAGGATAGTCTGGAGCAGGGAGCTTGTAGTTTCTTTTTCTTTACAGTCATACCTTGGTTGTTGAATGCCTTGGTACTCGTATGTTTTGGCTCCCGAATGCTGAAAATCCGGAAGGAAGTCTTCTGTTTTTCAAACGTTTTTCAGAACCCAAACACCCAACATGGCTTTTGCTTGAGTGCAGGAAGCTCCTGCAGCCAATCGGAAGCCGTGCCTTGGTTTTCGAACAGTTTCAGAAGTTGAAAGGACTCCCAGAATGGATAAAGTTGTTTGAGAACCAAGGTTCCACTGTATCTGTTTTCCACTTAACAACAGTCATGTGTAAGTGGTGTACAGGAAAGTTAATCCACTGTCATGGTCAGACCATTCCTTGGTGAGGTTTGGTCTGATGGCATCAGTTCCCCCTGCAGAGATTGGGGACACATGAAGATGGTCCACTCCCAGAGACTAATGGAATCTAATGGATTCCTGAATACTCTGAGGAATTTTGTGACAGAGGCGGTGATCTTATTGAGCCCCATTGTTGCTGTGTAACAGTGTGGTGAAGCAGGTAATCAGTGTGATTGCTCCTACGCGCCCTCTCTAGTGGCACAGAGTCCCGTCTTCTCGCTTATTTTCAAGGTGGCTTAGGGAATGTGGACAATGGGCTGGAATGCAAGTAGAGCACATCTCAGCAGGAAGATGTCATAACATTTTCTAGAGCACACAATTGTTCCTACCACATGGTGGTGAAGGTGGCAAAGAAGGATCTCTGTTGCATCCTCAGAAAGCCATGTGGCAGAGTTGTTCTGAGTGGTATGGGAATTTTTTCTTTCTTTCAGTTTTGTATTTGCAGTTGTAACAAAAGTAATAATAATAATAATAATAATAATAATAATAATAATAATAATAATAATAGAAAAATAACAAAAACCCTGCCAGCTGCCATTGAAATTGAAATACTCCACCATAGGGGAATTTTTAAGATTGATCCCTGTTAATATTATTTTTGGAACCCTTAGAAAGCTGCTGTGACAAATTTTGGAGGTACCTTGAGAATAAAATTGATTGCCCATAGGCTGAAATAGACACCAACATGGAGACAGGTTCCCAATAAAATGGAGAGTTGGTTGGTGGCTGGTTCCCAGGTCCAGGAACTGGGCAAGTTACCTGTTTTGCACAGAGCTGCACTTCCTCTGAAGGATCAGATACATATTCCTGGGTATGCTCTGAGATCCATCACTGTCATTGGAGGCACAAGCGGTCCCCATGGAGAGAAACACATTTTGCTGGCATTGGCTGGCAAGGCAACTGTGGCTTTTCCTGGACAGGGGATAGTCTGGCCAGATTGATCCATGTACTGGTAATCTCAAGACTGGATTAATGTAATATGTCAGGCTGCCTATGAAGTTACTTTGGAACAGCCATGGCAAGGATTGCCACCATGAGCATATTACACCAGTCTTGAAAGAGCTCCACAGATATTTTTCTTATGCTACTGAGCAAAGTTCAAGCTGCTTGCACTGACTGAAGATGAAGAGTCTTCACTCTATAGACCTGCCTGTGAATTAAGATCTATGGAGGAAGCTCACCAATCCATTTCTAGACTCCCCTCCCTTCCCATAAGTGGTTGGTGCTGATTCAGCTGAATGCCTACTTTTTTGCGCTGCTATTTTACATTGCTGGTTGCGTGCTAATTTAGATATTTCCCTGCCTGTTTTTGTTTAAACGTGTACGTGATTTTAATGTCAATGTGATGGTAATGGGATTGCTCTGGTAATGAAGAGCGGGCAAGAGAAATATTATAAATAAATAAAACCGTGATGGGGGAATAATATTGCTGTTGTGACTGGCTGCTGTGCTAATCTGGTGCGCGTTTAAATTTTATGCTGTGCCAGGAAGGGGAACCTTTTTCAGCCTGGGGACTGCGTACTGCATTCTGGGCAAGCTGCCAGCAGCAGTGAGGCCAGCGGCAGAAGTGGGCAGAGCTATTAATGTAAATTTTACCTTTGTAGAATAGGCTAGTTTCTACATCCGCTCAGACACCCTCGTGCATCTCCCACCCAGGCAAACAAGAGGCAGTAACTGAGTTCATGGGCAGATTTCAGCCTGGCAAAAACACTCAGTGTGCAAAGCAGGGTCAGTGAGGGGTGTGGCTTGGAGGAGGAGGCGTGGCCTGGGCAGAGTTCCAGGAGCTAGACAGAGAGGCTTGGAGAACTGCATTGTGCCCTGGGCCTGCATTGCACCGCTTGCGTTTCACAGCTATTAGGACCTCCTGTCCACAAGTGTGAAAGTTGCACGGAAACTAAAGAGTCGTGCTGGAGAAGCAGAAAATGTTTGCCTTGTTGGCTTTTCCTCCAGCAAATGGAATGTGGGGTGTCCATTTCCCCTATGCATCTCTAGACTGTGAGATAAGCCTGGAGCAAATCCCTGAGTCTCTTTAACCAGGAGAGTTTGCAATACCTTTCCTTGCATTTTCAATACTCAGACCCTCTAGCTCAGACAGGGAGCCTGAAGAAGCCAAAGTATTCTCTGGCCATTCTGAACTAGAGCATGTGATGGTTCAATAACAGCAACGGTAACAGTGCATAGAACATAGATCACACCACATTGTATGCTTCATCAGCAGCATCTACCAAAGAAGAGATCTGCTGCTTATTTTGGCACTGGGAGTTAAGTATAATTAACACATGACAACCCCCCTCCCCCCTCTCTCTTTCTCTCTTCCTGCCTGACTCAGATGCCTATCCTAAAAGTGAGATTATTTACACCTGGAAAAAAGGACCATTGTATTCAGTGGAAATTCCACAAGAATCTTCCAGTCTTCTCCAGTATGATCTTATAGGGCAAACAGTCTCTAGTGAAACGATAAAATCCAATACAGGTAAGATCACATCTGCATGCAGAGCGCCAACATTAGAAAATGACCACTGAGATTTTCAACATGGTACTTTTTACACGCTCACAGTGTGAATTGTCTATGTGTCCAGTGGCACACTTGCTCCAATTGCTAGTCCTTTGGAAAATAAATGATAATGAATCTAGTGCTGGGAGTTCTGATCGCTCCAGTTCCAGGTCAGATCTCTTTGCTGCCATGAAGGAGGCGGTGATAGGCTGAGGTGCAAAGGCAAGGAAGCGGGTGTGTTATGGGACTCTGAATCCACACTTTGCCTCTAAGCTTCCTAGGCAAAACTAGCTAAAATACCATTTTATTCGCTAGGTTTATATACAGCAGGAACACTCAGGAAATACAGAATGCTGTCCTGGGTGTAAAATTCAGCTTCCGGTGCTCTCTTTCATTACTCCCTCCCCCCCCAAAAAAAATGTTTAGTCCATATGGTTGTGAAGTTATGCCTGGAAGTTTATGGACAATATCTGTTGAAATCTGAGAAGCCTAGCATTTCAAAGGGATGTGGACAAGGCCTCCCTAATATAAAGTAAAACCAGAATTAATTGAAAAATAGGGGGGGATGCAAAAGGGTAGAATATGTTGCAAACACAGCTTTTCCTGATAACGGAATTTTTTTTTTTTAATGATGAGTACACACAGCCCTCCCTATGTGTTTATTTAAGACATTCCAAGATTCTCGAATGCATGGACAAAGATAATGCTGATATACTTGTTTCCTAACAGGTGAATACGTAATAATGACTGTTTATTTCCACTTACAAAGGAAGATGGGCTACTTCATGATTCAGATATATACTCCCTGCATCATGACAGTCATCCTCTCTCAGGTGTCTTTCTGGATTAATAAGGAGTCTGTTCCAGCTAGGACAGTTTTTGGTATGCTGGTGTTATCATCTCTGCCCAAAACCACTCTGCATCATTCCATTTATCCACCATTTTTCATTGCTTTGTGTGTTTCTCATAGGCGAATATTCACTTCAGGTACTCTATTTCCATCTGCAAAGGAAAATAGGCTACTATCTCATTCAGACATACATCCCATGCATTATGACTGTAATCCTGTCCCAAGTTGTGTTTTGGATCAACAAAGAAGCTGTCCCAGCAAGAACTGTGGCTGGTATTCGTGCTTTCTTCTCGTGACCTTCATTTGCTCGTTGCTTCGTTCGTTCAGGGTATTGTAGTGCGATAGAGATTAGCATTGTTTTTAATTAAAGAATGTGACAGAGGAAAATTATGTGCTGAGGATTTACCTGGGGGTAAGTGGCACTGAATCTTCTGTGTAGTCATGGATCTAACTGAACTCTTGCTGGGGAGATGGTCTCTAATGAACATCCATAGGATCTCATTGCAAGCCTGTAGCTCTGCAGCTCTAGGAATTGAGTGCCACTGAACGCTTCTCTGCTCCTGCCAGTAGAAATGAATAGTACTTGCTGTGGCTTCTAGCTCAGGATGTAAATCTGTTTATTGGGTACATGGCAGTCACACAAAGAGAAGTCGGTGTGTGCAGAGCTTGGAAGCCTGAAAAAGGATACATACAGAGGCCTAACAGCTTCCTTGTCACCCTTATTTTGCAGGGATCACCACTGTCCTCACAATGACTACGTTGAGCATCAGCGCCCGCCACTCTTTGCCCAAGGTGTCTTATGCTACTGCCATGGATTGGTTCATTGCCGTGTGCTTTGCCTTTGTCTTCTCTGCACTTATCGAGTTTGCAGCTGTCAACTACTTTACCAATCTTCAGACTCAGAGAGCAATGAAGAAGGCAGCCAGGGCAGCCGCACTAGCAGCCGCGCTCTCAGCAGCTACCGTACCGGCGGAGGACGAGATAGTCTCGGTAATTGCTCACATTTCTGATAATAAGCATCGTATAGGAAGAGACAGCCAAAGTAGTGAATGCCAAACAATTGAACAATATTAAAGTGATCTTAGTCTGGGAGACATTGCATAACCAAATCGTATCATCAATGCAGGAGCTGAGTAAGTTGTTTCCCCAAACTTTTAAAAGTGAAAGCGCAGGGATTATTTTTTGTGTATGTGTGTGTGTATTTATATATATGACTGTATTCCATATCCATTTTACCAGAATATTAATTTTCAGCCTATCCAGCTTGCATAGAAGGAAATATTGCCAGGCAAGTTTCTCCAGTGCTTTCTGTGTCACTGGCATGGAAAACAACACAGTATACCCTTCAAGGGGATGTGCACACGCCATATATTCTTGGATCAGTTTGCAACTGGCATTCTTTAAGTGGGTCATATGGGGGGGGGAGAGAGAAAGGGGGGATTAGACTTTACAGAAACTTGGCATCTTCCCATACGCTTGGCTGTCTTGGATGCAGCCCAGCAAAAATTATGGAATGGCCGGAATCTCGCAGTGCCCAAGTCACATGAGATATTAAAGGGCTTTACTTCATAGAAGGAAAAGCTGCTGTGCTGGTAATTTCAAACACCTTGCATTTTCATCATGATAGAAATGCAATGTAAGAACTGCTTGGCAGATGCAGCAGTGAGAGAGACCCTTCTGGGCCAAGTCCCACTCCTCTCTTTGATTCCTCAATGCCCTCATGGTTCAGAGATTCCCTAGATGGCCCCAAGATACTCCTTGACTTCCTTCCCTGTCTCCTCACTGGGATTCCTACCTTTTTTTTTTTTTTTTTTTGCCCAGCCCTGGTTATCTGCATCAGCAGCCCAGCACAGAGAAATTAAGCAGGTGAAGCTTTTCCCATCACTTTTTTCCATGTCAAGGAAAATTTAGCTCCTGAACCTCTATGCAGAGTCACAGGCACAGAGCCATCTCCTCTGTCCTGTTTCCTCCACATGGAACTGGTACAGGAAGAAGGGTGAGAAAGTCTGCAGTCGACTTTACTGAACAGGGAGCCTGCAGTGTAGGGATGGTGAACTTAGCCTAGAACCGATGGGACCCTGAGTTGAAAAATACCTAGAGGGGCACAGGTTCCCAGCCCTACAGTGGTGGCCTGAGGAATTCTTGCTACACACAGGGAAAGGACAATAGCTCAATGGTAAAATATATGCTAGCTATGCAGAAAGTCCTTTGTTTAATCTTTGGCATCTTCCAATAGGGCTGGGAAAGTCCCACAGACAACAATGAGCTAGATCAGGGATGGGGGAACAGCTCATTCATTCATTCATTCCATTTGTATACCATTCTTCACAACACTGAGTGCAGGTAGTCCTTCCAAATGGCCCATGAGGCCATATCTTGCAAGCCAAACCCACCTGTCACTGAGGTGACACCACCTGACATTACCTGTAAACAGAGGTGGAGCAAGGTGGGGGCAGAGAGGACGGACCGCCCCGGGTGTCATCAGAGAAGGCATGCAGGAAGCATGTGAGCAAACAAACAACAGGTGGAAGGAAGGAGAGAAGCAGAAGTCCCCTCAACTCAGGACCCAAACCCTGTAACCCCCACAAAAAAGCTCATAAACTTTGGCCAACCCTCCCCTTAAAAAAGCTGAACAACTCCTGGCATGACAATGGGTAGATCACAGCTAGTCTTTTTATACTGTGAGTAGATTGCAGTCGCTTAGGAGTCCAACTAGATTTCAATGTGGGGTGGGGGATGACAAGAAATTTTCCCCACCTGGTACCACCTGACTTTGCTACGCCACTCCCTGTCAATCATTCTTGTATGATGTAAGTGCTCTTTCTGTGTCACGGCACATTTCCATGCCTTACTGCAGCACCTCCCAGTTGATTATAGCTTCAGTTGTCACTTGTGTCAGTGGCCTGGCTTAGTATGGCTGCTTTCTGTGATCATACTAGATCAGGCCCCAGGAAGTTGGAAGATTGCATACATAACCTGTTACGGGTTTCCCCCTTATTTATTTCCTTGGGTAACTTCCCTTAAAGTGGGTTGCTGTGGTTAAGTAAACATAAGGGGTGTATTACCACATACTGAATTCCATATGGGTTCATGATGATAATCTATGCTATGATTGGTATATTTTTCCTGGAAGTGTTTCTGGACCTTTAACCAATTTCATGTTGGACGGGCAGATGCTTAATAGATACACTTTTCCACACTGCTACTGTTCCATGCCCTGAAAAACATCTGTTGAATTTTATGCAGGTGCCTAAGTTACAGGAGCTCTACCAGGAAAGGGAGAAATGCTCTTTTATAAACTTGTACCTCCTGTTCCATTAACACCTGCATGACAGGCAAGCAACCGAGGATCTGAAGTTCCCCCTGTCATTAAAGGTTCTGTTGTTGATAGCATAATTATATGCATGCTTACATAGACGCATGTCCTACTGTGCAGTTAAATATGCCATAGGAATGTAGCCGCAATTGGGGGCTACCAGAGGTGCCAACTGGGGGGGGGGGCAGATAAGCTCCACCCTATGTAATAGAACACAAGACACAGCACATGCACACCATTTGAATGGCAATGCTCATCAACTTTGCCCCCCTGGCTCCTTCAAATATTTTATTGGGGGGCAGATGGACCTTGGCCCTTAGGAGTTGGCTCCTATGGGGTTACAGAAAAGTAAAGAGGCAGAATTTTGCCAGCTTGATTGTGGGTTATGAGGATACCCATCTGATTAGGGCACCCGGAGATACAATTAAAATATCAAACTTGAGTGATACTGAAGTTTACACCCTTTCCTAGAACACACACTCAAGACCACTGAATGCAACCTTTAGCATTCATAACTCATTATTTTGTACTCACAACTTGACTTAATGTCTTTGAATTCTGGGTGCTTTCGGGGAATGACACGAGACACCCTCTTTCAGTTATGCTTTGCTTTCATAGCAGAATTTAGGGTTTTCTTGGATATATGATATTGGACTGTTTGCTCTCTCTTTCAGTATGGAACATGATCCAAGTTCAGTTTGCCACTGAATAATAATAACCAGATGCATACAGGTTAAGTGAAGGAAGCAGACACCTTCCACTCCTTCAGATATCAGAACACCCCAAAATAAGGTGCTGCTCTTTGGATAACACAGGCTTTGGTGTTTTAAGAGCTACTGCTAGTGGGTTGGAGCGTGACTACAGAAATGAATTCCATCCAAGAGGAGTCATTATACTTGGAATGGGATAGTGCTGAGGATATATATCCTACTCCCTACCCCAGTTGCTTTCCCTCTTCATTTCTACTCCTGCTGGTAGTCCTGCATGCCAGTTATTCACTGTATAGGCTGCTGAAGTGTAGGAGGTCAGCCATGTGTTTGATGATCAAGCTGTGTAGGTTTTACTAATGCTGGTATTGTTGTTTAGTCATATCTGCTTGCGGTGGAGAAGGGAGGTGGGTTTAGATTGCACCTTGTGTTCATCTCTTTTATGGACAAAACATTCTGTGTCTTTACTGATGCAGAAAACCAGAAGCAGGGGACATTTCCTCCACCACTCACTGCATCGCAATGTTGAGGTGCAGTTACAGGTGGGTAGCCATGTTGGTCTGCCAAAGTCAAAACAAAATAAAAATTTCTTTCCAGTAGCACCTTAGAGACCAACTAAGTTTGTTCTTGGTATGAGCTTTCGTGTGCATGCACACTTCTTCAGATACTTCAGATAGTGTGCATGCACACTTCTTCAGATACTTCAGATACAGAAGGTGGGAAGAAAAGCTTTTTTGTTGAGGTGGGAAGAAAAGCTTTACCTGAGTCTCTGCTTGTTAAATGGCAATTTTAAAGAACACAAAAAGCAAAGGAAGTTGAACTCTGGTCAGTGCACCACACTCAGGGGCCAGGTTTTTTCACTGATTTCTGCAATCAGCACATTCCAGTGATAAGGCTTTTCCCTGGACTGTGACTTTCCTGCATATTTGAATGCTTCCCCACCAAAATCTCCCTCACCTGCTTTTGGAAAAATAGCATGTTAGTACAAAAGTTAGGCTAAATATTGCTCCCTGGCATGCTATTTTCCTATGCACGTGTTTTGGAGTTGGTTGCAAGCTGGGGAATATAACGCATGCTTGTATGTTATTTTCACTGTTATGGACCCTAGCATGTGCTTTTTTTGTACATATTGCTTCTCTGAAGAACTGCATTGCCAAAGTGCAGATTTTGAAAGGTGGCTGTGTTTTGGTGTGTGAACTTTCTAGATTCTCCTTTAAATGCAAAGTGAATCAAATCTCTTCTCCATCCCTACGTGTGATATAACAATGTTGGATTTAGGATGGGATCAAGAGGGACAGAAACCCTACTCAGGCATTTGTTCCTCTTCCTATAGATATGGAAGTGGGGATGAGCACCTTTACTCCACCTGTTCCGTTGCATTTCTGGTCACCCTCCATGAGTTGGAGGGTGATGGTCCATAGCAGGGAGCTTGCTCAACTTCTGCAGACTTCCTGATACACAGTGCTGATGGCTACCCTCCTACTGGGAATGGCTGGGAATGTGCCAAAGAGGACCGGGCATGAGTGCTCATCCCTGTTCCTCCTCTGTGCAATTGACATTGCATATACAGTTGTGCCTTGGATCCTGAATGCCTTGCGAGTCGAACATTTTGACTCCCGAACGCTGCAAACCCGGAAGTGAGTGTTCCAGTCTGTGAATGTTCTGTGGAACCAGAACGTCCAACGCAACTTCCACAGCTTCCGATTGGCTGCAGGAGCAGGAGCTTCCTGCAGCCAATTGGAAGCTGGTCCTTGGTTTCCGAACGTTTTGGAATTCGAACGGACTTCCAGAATGGATTCCGTTCAACTTCCTAGGTACCACTGTAGTAACAGCTGGCTGGAGAGGCTTAGGGAGATAGCAGGATGCCATAGTTTCTTGAAGGGCTGTTATTGCCATTGGGAGTGCTCAAAGAAAAGGGAGAGCTGGCATTTTGCTTATAAATATGCCTTTGTATTTTAAACACACACATAGGCAAACTTTAGTGTGGTTGGAAAGATTGCCTTTTGGTGACAACATAACCGCTCCCCCCAAGTTCAAGATCAGCTCAAGGAGCAGGGATAAAGCCTGCCTGCCATCCTGCTGAAGCCGGTTCCAGCTCTGTTGCCAGCAGACGATACCTGACAGTGCCTGTTGTTGACAGGGCCCAGTTCACAGGGCCTGAACGCCTAAGGCAGCACCTTAACACTTGCATTTTTCATTGCAATGCCTTATAGACACTTGTAAGAATAAGCGCACGTAATAGGCTTGCCAACGTTCAGAGAATGCTATATAGCTTTTAAAAAATGTCATGACATTTGAGAAGGGCTCGGTAGAAATGACTGAAATATCATTTGATTTGTCGGTATCATATTGCCTATTAGGTACACAGCGTAAGAGCAAAATAAGGTTTACAAAAGCAACGTGATCCGATGCCAGACAACAGGATTTGTAGTCATTTTAATGACTAGGGCTGGATCCTGCTCACATTTATCTGGGAGTGAGATGTGCTGGACTCTGTTTCTGAATTTGTGCGCACACAAATGGAGTGCAACTTAACAGCACTAGCGTTATTTGTGGGCCACTTTTCAGAACCGAAGCTCTCCATGAAATGGAGAGTTGAATGGAGTGTCCTGGATAAGGAAATGGCGGGCTGGCTAGAACACGTAAGCAGGAACATTTCAAATTGGAACATTTTTATGTGGTATTACGTAGTTTTATGTAGAAAAACAATGACCGACATGCATAAGGGTATTGGAGCCTCCATGTGTGATTGTGGTGATTGGCAAAATATTTGATTGGGCCCCCAACCAAATCTTCTAAAAGGGTATCGAGTAATATCAACTCCTTTGATGCATAATGCTGTAAGTCAAGAACAGCAAGGTCTATTTATGGGGTTTATTTTAATTTTCTACCCCACTTTTGAAGCTCAAGTAGCTTTCATTGTGGCTCTCCCGTTATCCAGAAGCACCACTGTCACAACCCCAACAAGAGATTGTTTGGGAATTCAGAATATATTCACTTTCTATGGACTAAAAGTTTTGGCACCAAGAGCAGTGAATTACAAAAGGAGAGGTGGAACTCTCTCTCTCTCTCTCTCTCTCTCTCTCTCTCTCTCTCTCTCTCTATATATATATATATATATATATCCCTGTTTGCAGGGATTTTTTAAACACAAACAAACAAACAAATGTTTTCTATTTCATTCTTGCACAATAGATATTTCTGCTTACAATCTGATTTCGATCTGAGCTATGTGTTATAGTTGTAGGAGACTATATTAAAATAGAACAACTGTGAGAGTGAAGAACACTGAATCCCTCAATTCCTCTTAGAATTGCGGCACACATTTCACAGTAATACTGGTAGCAGACAGTATACTACATTTAAATTGCTGGATTTGTCCTATATTTACATTCTGTATTTACATTCTCTGTATATATACACATAACAACTCATTAAAAACAACTAAAACAAGGAACCCAAACCCAGCAAGTGATGCATCAGGTTGACTAGTGTCTGTGCAAATCTTGATCTGTTGCTTGCATGAGACTGCAGTGACATCGAGAGATAATGCATCTTTAAATGGCGCGTGGAAAAATCTTTTTACCTGCCAAGATTGTATATATCTCCTGCTGCTAGTGCTACTGACATTAACAGCATCAAGAGACCAAATTGCAGAAGTTTCTTTCCCCAATATAGAAGCAGATAATGGGTAAGAGGGAGAGAGAAAAATGAATGTAGGCTGCCCTTTAATTAATTTAGACTAGAGATTTGAATAGAATTCTGGAACAGGCCTGGATAAAAGAAGATCAACACGTGTTTTAAAAATTAGCCGTGTTGTGGGATATTAATGTTGCAATAATAGCAATAATATCATTTAAGTGATTGTCTCTCATATTATTAGTCAGTCTTTTATTGCCGGCATGGTTTATGGTTGGGATGACTCTTGGTGGAGAGACTTTCCATGTGGTAGGGCTGGCCCACCTATTGAGAGGCTTTCTCTTTCACCACAGTTGTAATCTCCAAGTGTGGCTCTCACAATGTGGGAAGTGCTGCTTAGATATTTGGTAGAGGGAGAGTCTCCCCTCTCTAAGACCTGGTGCTCAGGGCATTCAATGCACCTGTTTGCCAATACAAGTCACACAAGGAGGCCACACTTTTTCATGCAACACACAATTAAGTTATATCTTCAACATAATTCAAGATATAAACTCAGTTCTTCTAAGATACTGTGATTGCCACTAACAGTATGAGACCTGAGACCATTGTGGAGGAATAATCTATCAATGATTATTAGCTACACCACCTAAAGAAAGGATTCCTGTATACCTCTGATTACTAAATACTGGAGACCAAGAAGGATATTACCCACCACCCATTGTTTGTGAACTTCCAGACTGCTTGATTAGATTGTGTTCCTGCAATGATATCAATTTCATAGAACTCATGCTGTTTAATGGTAATATTTGTCACTTGCAGCAATTTCCATTTAACTGAATATGGGTAATATCAGCTTTAGCTATCCATGTACTTGCAGTTGTAACAATTGCTGAAGCACAAAGACCTGTGGCCCTATCGCCCTGGAAACCCCAGGGCTATCGTCGCGCATTGTCCAATGTCAGTGCCGTCTTGTGACATTATACTGCCTGAGGCGGTGCAGTAAATGGCAGCCTCCAAATTGGCCGGAATGCATAGTAACCCAGGCCAGCCAGCCACTTATTTTCTGTTTCTTTTTATTAAATTTGTTTGTCACTTTTCACAAATTGGACTGCTCCAAAGCAACTTACAGCATAAAATGCATTAAAAATGTATAAAACAGAAGTAAGACACAATACCTAAATGATTTTAAAAGGACAAATCCTATTCACCTGACTAAAAGATGAACACTGAAAAGGCCAGAAAACAACTCACTATCCTCCCAACCAACCACCAAAGGTAGGAGAATGGAGATAGACGTCAAGGCCTGAGAGCTGGAAGCTCCATTTCATACTATGCCATCACACCAGGAATTCCATTTTTAAAATTGTGAAGCTAATCTGATCAGTCACATGAACCAAAGGAGAGGATTTGCTGTTTCACTTACGAAGAGAGATTTAGTGAAATATAGGAAGCTTCTTAGTACCATAGAATTGGAAGAGACAATGAGGGACATCTAGTCCAACCCCCTGCAATGCAGGAATCTTTTACCCAACATGGGGCTTGAACCCACAACCCCTTGTCCGACTTGGACAGTAGGAGTAGCTGAGTGTAAATTGCAGATACATTTTGATCCCAAAATGAGGTCCGGCATTGCAATTGGAACAGGAAGCTGTTCTTGCCGTAAGCTAGTTAAATGGATTAGGAGGTGGAAATTGTATTTTTTTTGTACATTATTCTTTTAAGAAGAACTGCAAGAATGGGAACTCTATTGGCAATCTATGGCAATTATGCCAAAAGGTTCTTCTAGTGGTATATCCGCTTGTTAAATGTGAAGCATGCATATTGAGCAAAGGTAATAATCTGATTTCTTCCACAGTAGCATTACAACATCAAATACCTATATCCTGAATCTAATACATTACAGAGGAAATAAGAGAGGTCCATTTCCTGACTGCCAATTTGATGTTATTGTAATTGATTTCTTTTAACTTTACTGGAGATGCCACTAAGGTACATAATTCGCAAATATATGGAAAGTAGAAATAATAACTATATCGATGTCCTGGTGTAAACTTTTTATGGCGTCTAGGAACATAGAGAAGTATTCATTTTATGTGACTGCCTGACTACAAGTTGCACTGATAGCAGGAATCAAATATCCATAGCAAAAAGTGGACACAATTTTGTGATATTTTAATATGAATACACCTTGAAAGTATTACACAGAAATATAGGATGGTAGGTATAAATTGCCTCTTTAAAGTACAGCGTAAATAAATAATACCATCAAAATAAGTCAGTACAAGTGTTAGCAGAATGCAATGCAATAAAGTATAGTAGCTGCATTTTAAGACCTCAAGCCCCTGTCTGCACTCAGACATGTCTAAGAAATGTGCTCAAATTTATTGCCCTCTCGGGGAAAGAATTAGCATACTAAGAAGAAATATAAAATCTCATAGAAATTCAAGTTGAGAACACTTAACAGCTAAAACCAGCACTAACACCCTAGCTGAACTGCCATGGATGAAAGTAAGGGTCACTATTTATATAATATATGAATTGACCCAGTGTCCATGAGATTTGCTTTCATCCAATAGAAATAATTCCCACTAAGAAACCATCTGTAGTTGCTGTTATGGCATGGGCAGTGTTTGCAATAGAAGTGGATATCCATTCTGAATTTTTGCTGGAACGGGAAAGACTGGTTTTGGTCCAAAGCTTTCCTGCTTATCCTGCCATTGTTGATCCTCCTCCCCTCCTCCCTCCATCATAAGTAGAACTGGAAAAAGGCCCAGGAAAAGCTTGAATCCTGGGCCTACCTGTGTGTGACACGGTGCTGTGATTAGCATGCGGTGTAACTCTGTTCATGGGCAGAAGGGACAAGGATTCTAATAAGGCAGGCCGCAGCACTTTCATTCCTTTTGTAAAGCAAAGGCACCTCAAGCAAAATCTGAAAGTGTCTGTGACTGAAAGCAGTGGCTCAAAGACTCCATTTATAGAGCAGGATTATTATGATGATTAGTGCAAGTGGACATGGATAACCCTCTTTCTGCTTCTGTGACACATCTGTGGATGATCTCCCCTTTAAATCTGTCTTCGGCTTGCTGTGTAGGAGGAAAAATAGAAAATCAGACATCTGTGTTCCTGATAGGCAGAGCCCCATCGTGTATACATGTAGACTTTAGAACCATCTGCAAAGCATTTCCCCTGCCAGTTATTTGGGTTAATGTGAGTGGCGAAGGAATGACGATTCAAGAAATGGACATTTTAGAATGGGGAGGTGGGGGGGGGGGGCAGGAGCGGCTGAGTTTGTTTGGTCTACAGAAAAGGAGGTCACTAGAAGACCTTCTCTTTCTGAAAATCAAATACGATGGGAGAACACCCAATTATCCCCATCATTGGGGATCCTGTGCATATATCCAAATGTTGTATTTCCATTCCATTTCTGAAAGTGGCCTCTATTAGGAGGTGCTGCCAGTTGCTATTGAAATGGGAACTCTCTCCAATCCCTCCTCCCCCCTTAGTTTAGCTTTTTGGGAGTTTGTCTCAGGAGAGCTGGGATATGAAGATATCCTTGTGTTCTCTGTACCTCCATTTATTATGGCAGTCTGTAGCGCATGAGTGAATGTATATGCAGTGAGAAAGAGGATTGTAGCAGAAGCTCCATCTCCACTTTCGAAAGTGTGAAGGCTTCATGTATGGATAGAGAGGGGGAGGAGGACTCTCATGTCCTATATACCTCTTTACGTGAATATTCTAACCAAAGATGCAATAATACAGTGGATATTTTAGAACAGGCTTGCCTCCCGTGTGGCTAATTTGTAACTCTGTGGAGCCAGTGCTTAAACACAGCACTTAAGCTGGCCTTCTCTAACCTGGCATGTGCTTTGGTGTGCTATCAGCCCCTGCTAGTATGTTCCACAGGCAGGGATGAATGGAGTTGGAGGGGACTAGGTAAACGGATGCCACCTTAAGTTGTCAGTAGCATTTGCTGTGCAGCACGGGATGAAACTTTTGCTTTTGCAATGGAAACGCTTGGTGCTATCGCTGCATCACACTATTAGATCACTGGCAGGGAACAGCAACGGAGATGAGCTTCATAAGCTCTGCAATATTGTCCCAGGGCCAATTCAGGTAAACAGATCACTTGGTAATAATCCCATCATGTGCCAGCTTTCTCTATCAACGACCATGGCCTGCGTATGACAAAGAGGTCTTCCCTGTAGAGATGTGGGCAGTTACTAAGGAAAGCAAGAGACCTGTCTAAGAACAGACCCATTTTTATTTTTATTTTGCTACTCAGACAGGTGCATTGTGCCTTTTGTTTTCCTTTTTCAATCTCAATTTAAAAATCTGCATACATTTAAATAATTGAAAAGTGTGCTTACATTTAATGCAATTAACATGTTACGTTAATTCTTTTTCCCTGTGGGAAAGTTTGCATCTCTGTTTGGTAATGAGTTTGCTACCGTGACTCTGCACCACAGCCAGCGAAGGCCTAGGAAGATTATTCTGGTTCTGAGATATGTTTGTTAGTGAAGCGGGAGGTTTTGCAGAGGAAAGGCCTATGTGCCTCAATTCCACCCTCAGCCTGTCTCCTCCACTGTTCCCCACTTTACACAGTGCTGGTTGCTGTGTGATGGGAGAGGGTTTTTCTTTTGAAAAGTTATATATATATATATATATATATATATATATATATATATATATATATATATATGTGTGTGTGTGTGTGTGTGTGTGTGTGTGTGTGTGTGTGTGTATAGAGAGAGAGAGAGAGAGTTAACTTTGCTGTGTTAAGTGTGTGTTCTGTAGTTTATTTCCTTTGTAATGCTTTATTTTGAAATCTTTAAGATAATATTTTTGTTTCTTGTTCATTATATTGCTTGGAGTATTTGCTTTATATTAGACTTTCTCCAGTAATGTTTTATTCTGGATTGTTTTATTTCATGTTCTAATGTAGTTTGTAAACCACTTTCAACTTTTTTCTTAAAAATATAAAGCAGTGTAGAAATGATGATGATAATAATAATAATAATCTTAATGGAAATAACTATACACTCATATCCAGATTGTACTGACTGCTGAAGCATACAACTATCCTTTCTACATCAGTAAAACACAGAACAAATCAAATCTTGATGTAATCCTTAAACTGCCGACAGCTGTTTTTTTTTAAATAGTGTTTTGTAAAGCCCATGTGCACATCATCAATACAGCGAAAGGGAGAGGGGGATGTCCCAAGAGAGGACTAAAGGAACTGAAATCTGTGGCAAACTGTGCAATCATTGCAGTTTGCAAATTTTGAAAAAGCAACAGTGGGACAAAGGAGAACCCGGACTGCGTTGGCTTCACTTCAGAAATAAGACCATATAATCCAGAATCTTAAGAGAAATTTAGACTGGCAGAATTTAGACTGGCAATGCAGAGCTAAACCAGGTGAAAGCACTTAGCCCACAACCAGTGTTGGGGCTCCCATTGCTTTGAACCGAAAACTTCACTCTCCTGCTTGCATCCGTGACTGTATCCCCTCAGTAGTGAGTGTTGAGGCTCCGTTTGGTTTCTTCCACTCTTAAATGAAATGACTCTTAAATATATTTGCCCCAAACTGCTATTGTAAATGCTGCAGGCCATAGTGAGATGTGGAAAACAAAGCAAAGACTCTAGCCATATAATAATTTGCATTTGGTAGAGGTGGAAATTGAGAGAGCAAAGTATTCTTCAAGTCCAGAAAGGAGAGGTTACTAGCAAATTATAGGAGAGGGGGACAGCATATGGAGACCATTTCGGTCCAGTTTTTAAGTGAATGCAATATTTGATGCTTGAATTTGTCCTTGGAAAATTACAGTTTATTAGAGGAAAGTGCAGTTCACTACAGAAATAAAACAGTTGTTGGCTTTCTTCCAATCTTCCTTTTTAAAAACATGCACACAACAAAATATGTCGTCTCTGGATTCTTCTATAAGGATGTTTTCTCGTATCATCTCGTGTCAGAGCATTCCACCAAATATAACCTGCCAACGAAGAATGGAGATCAGAGGGATGAGATGCAGATACATAGATTTCAAGGGTGACAACAATGACTTCCAGTGTTTCTGTGCTTGTTTGTTTCATGTTGATTTTAGAGCAGGCAGCGGCAGCTAGGGGGTGGGAGAATGATTAAAAAATGGAACAGTGGGAAAACAAGAATTTAATATTCTTAAATATGAAGTATGGTGGAATAAAACCACAGAGCCAAGTTTCTTGTAAACTGTCTCATAACCCTATTTCTCCTTGCAGCACTCTGACTCCAACTGCAACTTAAAGAAGCGAGTCAACTCTATGACATCTCAAACAGATCAGTCCCTCGAAACAAGCATGTTGTCCAATAGTGCATCTCAAAGTCAACAGACATCTGTTACTACACCACCACTGCCACCGCCGCCACCATCACTAATTGGAGGCACGAGTAAAATAGATCAGTACTCCAGGATCCTCTTTCCAGTGGCGTTTGCAGGATTCAACCTGGTATACTGGGTGGTTTACCTTTCAAAGGACACTATGGAAGTGAGTAGCAGTAAAACCTGAATCTGTATTGAGCTGAATTTAACACTAAAGGAGAAGTTTTTGAATGAACAGATATACCATGGACCCACCACATATAAGGGGTCCACGCACAAAGGCCAAATTGCACAAAGTCAGGAACCTCTGGAACTGCCTCCACAAAGTGGATGGCTGCTTACTGTGATCTGAGAAGGTCACGGGAGGGCCCTGAGAGCTTCCCAGCAAGTGAGGAGGGGCCTGCTGGGTGGGTGGAATTAAATAAATGGGGAGTGGAGAACTTTGGCTTGCGGGTTTACTGAAGTTGGTATCTTAAAGCCATGGTCAAGGCCATAACCAAAAGGGATTTAGTTTTCATTTTGACGGAGGAAAAAATCAATTCATGAAAAGGGAGGGTGCAAACATGGATTTTCTTTCTCTATTAAAGTGACTGGGCAAGCTGGCTCCTGCAAGAGTTCCTTATGCATAGCGTTGTATACAGTGTGTGTGTGTGTGTGAGAGAGAGAGAGAGAGAGAGAGAGAGAATATAGTTTGACTCCTAAGATAAGAAAGTTGCACATTCTCTCCTGCAACACCCCCTGCCAGCCTCTCTATAGGGTCTGGGGCCTCTCCTGAACAATGGGGCATGGGGTGGGGTGGGGTTGTAGGCCAGGGATGGGATAGGAAACTTTCCGTCTGTAAACTTCCCCAAGTTAACTTTTCTTTAGGATCCAAGCCAATGTGTTTATTTCGTATTTATTTGTTAAATTTGTAGCCTGCCTTTCCACCAAACAGTACTTAAAAGTGGCTAAAGATGGCAATACAAATACAATGGTTGTTCAGAAGTTAAAGCCAGATGAACACCTGGTGGTTTGCTTTGGGAGTCACCAGCTAATCTGACCAGGAGATGGGGTGAATCGGGGAAATCAATGTAGTGCCCTTCAGATGTTGTTGGGACTCCAAACTTCCATCCAGGCAAGATGGCCAGAGGTCAATGTTGATGACCCTAGGATGGATAGAACAGTCTGCTGCCTTGAACCCTCATATGATTACCATCACCTATGAACTTGCTGATGTCACTTGACTTCATAGAAAGCATTCAGTTATATTTCAAAACAGCTTACTAGCTCCACTAGTTGCATTACCCCTGTTCACATGGAATAATAATAATAATAATAATAATAATAATAATAATAATAATAATAATAATAATAATAATAATACCTAGCAATGAAATATTATAATATTTTTGGTTGACATTCGGTGGGCATTTTAAAACTGAAAATCTACTTACAGTGAAATTATCTATGGAGCTAAATCATGTTTCCCCACAAACAAGAATAGCAACTCCTGGGAAAATAAGTTGCTTCTTAACTGTATGGTGGTAGCCTAGATCTTCAGGCACAGTAAAATAATTGAATATGAGGAGTAATTGGTTGGTTGTGTGGTTTAAGAATCCCACATAGTGTTTCTTCAAGTGTAAGTTATCTGGGGCAAAGTGACAATTTCAAAACACAATCTCCAAGGTAAAATTATAAGCGGAGGTATTTAGACTACAGCACTTTGTGAAAGTCAGGTTTTGCTGCCATGGGGAAATGTGGGTTTACCACTGAAATGCTGACAGATGTTTAATTGCAGAAGCATGCATGGTGATGTTTATAATTTGCAAAATCAAAGTATTAATATAATTGTTTTAAGAGGACAGACATCCCCTTCTACGCAAGATCAATTTGCAATTAATTTAGATGGAATGTTGCAGTACACAGCTTCTCTATCATACGCACATGACTTTGGACGAATGCCATATATTTCATAGTTTATCTAATGCAAACACACACTTCTGGTAATCAAAGTGGGATTTACCACTCTGCAAACTAGCACAGACAGTCACAAGCCAAGTACAGAGACTGATGGAGTAAAGGATTTTCCTTTCCATTCCATTAAAGAAGCTGCCTGTGTGAATGTAGAATTAGGGACAAAAGAACATTAATTTTTGGAAATACCACAAATAGATTCCTTCACTCCAAGAAGATTTGCTACAATAAAATGTAGACCCAAAATAAAAAAGTTTATAAGCATTTTTTAAAATAGACAAATGAATATTTTTGTCTTCAAGCCACCACTCATCCAGGTCTTTGGCTGAGCTCTTACGATGCCAGGGAATTTCACTATCAGAATATTTATCAACAGCACAGATTCTGAGAGAAAAGCATAAGATTAATTTTTTTGCTGAAGATAAACTTCACACTGTAACTGTATGCTTTGTTGGGTGGGAGAGACAGGAGCCCAGGGAGGCATAGCTGCAATCTGGGGGCTGAATGGAAAGAGGAATTCAAGAGCAGGCAGAAGGGTCAGAAGAGGCAAATCGGGTCCTCGATTAAAGAGGGCACATGTTGCGGTGCGACCTGGCCACCTGACCCAGTGTTGTGGGTGGGTAATCCTGGAACAGCCACAACCCCGGATAGGTGGGTCCCACATTGTTTGGGCACAATCTGGCCAATGGGGTGCCTCAAAAAAGGAGCAACACGGGACCTATATAACCCATGCGAGGCTTACGAGCTTCCTCTTTGGGGCTATCGCATCGGAACACCTGCCCACCTCTCCCTATATTTAGGGCTTGCGCTTGACCTTGCTATGCCATCATGTGTCGCCTGCTTTTGGGGCAGGGGCACAGTAGGAATGTTCCCCACTTGGCTGATTGGCTGGTGCCATTTGGGTTTCGCCTGCTGTGTAGCAAATCGTCACAACTTGTAAGGTTGCGGATAGGCTCTGGTTCAGGTGATAGGCGTGGCAAGTGACGTGGCCACACCTATGTAATGAAGGGTATTCCGGTAAAGGAATCTAGGGACTCACTGGTTTGGTGAACCCCGATAGGGGTTCAGCCCATGCCCAAGTCCAGGGGACACCAGGGTGGCTGATTGGTGCTCCCTCCAAAAAACAACAACAAATACCTACAGTATATTGTCTGATTTGCAATGATAATGAAATATCCTCTGGAAGGAGTGCAGAGAAAAGAAACACCATGGTGCACCTGCAGCAGCACAACTGGACACCTTCATCTGCCCCAGCTGCAATAAAACAAGTCTCTCCTGTATCAGCAGGCGCTGCAACCTCCCTACAGCCGCAGCAGGCGCTGCAACCTCCCAACAGCTTGACTTCACCCCCAAAGGCGCGCTCCTCCATTGTCTTCCAAGGCATATGGATGCCAGCACAATGACAATGGAACATATACAGTGGTACCTCTGGTTACAAACTTAATTCATTCCAGAGGTCCGTTCTTAACCTGAAACCGTTCTTAACCTGAGGTACCACTTTAGCTAATGGGGACTCCCGCTGCCACTGCCGCACAATTTCTGTTCTCATCCTGAGGTAAAGTTCTTAACCCGAGGTACTACTTCTGGGTTAGCGGAGTCTGTAACCCGAAGTGTTTGTAACCTGAGGTGTTTGTAACCCGAGGTACCACTGTACTTGTTTGCTCTTTGTTTCAAAAAGATGAAAAATAAAATAAAACAAAAAGTTGTGTGTTATAAGCATGGTGGAGAACTGGATCTGACTGATTTGCTGGATTCTTCTCTCCCCCACCCCTAATGGGCCAGGTTGGTGGGTTTGTTCACCTCACATCACAGTGACGTCAGGTGACCCATTTCCCCCATGTGCTTTGAAAACAAAGCATGTGGACAATGGCACAGTTCATAAAACTTTTAAGCATGAACTTCAGAATTATTCACATGTAAGCCTTTATTGAGCTTCATTTCGGTTACTAGGAAGGTGGGAGGGGAATGTGTAGAAAAGAAATAGCTAGAGAGTCATTGCCATGCACACTTCGTATTGGGCCTTACTGAGTCACGTCAGCTATGGTTCTTCTATACAATAAGTTGCTGATTTAGGTCTTCTGAGACAAATGAAAATCAATAGCACCCGTGTTGCTGATTGACTGCCCTGTAGGGAGTATTTTACTGAATTTTCCTTTGACTCTTTTCTTTCAGTTTTTTGAGCCTACTGCAATGCATCTTCGAAATGACCATCAAACCAACTGATGGCTGCAAACTCAGGTGTGACAAAGGACCAAAAGACTCACCGGGCTAAGTGACTGGTTCTAAAGACAATTGTGGGGCTCTGGTCACTGAATGTAAAATACTTCAGTGTTTGAAGACATCGTTATGAACTCTTGGCACGCAGACGGCACAATCCATGTAAAGTATGTACCCGATGGAGGGTGATCACTGGAACAAGTCCTTCTATTGATTCCCTTTGTGTTTTAGTTCGTTCGCTAAATAGCTCAGGGCTGAAGCTTGGGCTTAATTATTCACTTATGTTCAAATTGTTGCTCCCTACCAGGTGCTGTTCTAGGCCATGTATCGAATTTCATAGCACTGTGGTAGCATAATGCTGGCACAAATGTCAGGGTGAGAGGCTGCCACTTAACCAAAAAAAATCAGACAAGCACACTTGTAATTAAGCTGACCTAAAACCCGATTCTATGAGCATTTACTCAAAAGCAAGTCCTGCAGAATTTAGTGAGGCTTACTCCCTGGTAAATGTGCATAGGACTGCAGCCTTTGTCCCACCAAGTTAAATGGGACAACATGAGCTAATGCTGTATTTAAATATTCCAGGGATGGTAGCATTTTATAACAAAGCAAATCAGACTCAGAATAACAACACCTTAACATTCTTTATGTACCCTGCTTAAGTCAAGGTCTTTTAGATTTTTTTTTTTAAAGTGGTGTATAACTTTTGATAAATGAATAAATGAAATTCATAAAAGAGCAGGATCTGCAAGCTTCCTTTCATGCACAACTTGGGGCCAGATGCAACTAAGCTGATGTGCTGGTGGAAGCCAATGCACAAAGACTTTCCTTCGTGTAACCCCTCCACTTTCCAAGTTTTAGAATGCAGGTGGGATTAAAAAAAAATATTAACCACCAGGAACATTTTCCTGGGAGAATCTGGGCAGGATGAGGATGAAACATACTCTTTCTGCTCTCTTCCATATAAACGTGCCATCAAACCTCACATTATTGTTATGAAGCAGGGAGCTGGGTGTTTCTGGTGCTTATGCTGATCTTTGAGTTCCTTCTAGTAGCAGGGCAAGGTAGGCTGCAAAGTGAGTTTCTGGGTGGGTGGGCAGGAGAGATAAGGGGGGAGGAATCCATATCTGAACGATTTGAAAATACTTTTTTAAAAGAGTTGACCTTAACAAATAGGCAACACTGCCAATGGGGCTCTGCTTCAGGCAGCCAAATGTGCTGGGCTGAAAGGGGTGGGTCATTTCTCCCTTTTCAAATTTTATTCCTTTTCAACTCCAGTTTAACCAGGAAGCTTTCTAGAACTCAACCCAGAACTGAAGCATGCACATTGTTTTTGGTTCTTCCAGCTCACTTGAACCTTCCCCCCCTTACGTGACACCCACATCTTTGGGGGCAATGTTGCATTGAAGTGCACATTAGTAAAACACTACATCAAAAAGTATCTTGATACACCAACATATGCTGTCGCATAAAGGTTGGCTTTTTTTAACATAATGTGCATTTGACAAAATAACACAGAAAAAGATTCTTGATGCAATCATGAATATGTCTGCCTCAAGATGGATAAAGCACAGCATTTGCAGATCAGTAACACACGAGGAGATCCCTTGTAATGTCTAGTCCTGCCACCTGTAATGTCTAGAGCCATCTAGTCTGGAGAAATAAACACATTGAAGTTCCCATGCTTCACCTCAAGTGAGTTGTAGATTAAGATGCATGCTACTGCTAATGGAAAAGTTATAATTCTACTGAGATTAATGAAATTGTTGATAAACACCAGGTGAGAATTTGGCTTAGAACTAACAAAAGATTAATATATATATATATATATATATATATTAAAGATGAATGCTGCACATTTCATTCTGCTACGCATTTTCATCCTACTGTATGCATTCTCCCCCATTAATTTTTTTAAGAAGAAAGATCTACAATTATGATTGTGTAAATTGCTTGAAAGAAGCTGAACCATTCATTGTTGGCATTCTCTGTTCAGTTGCATCTGTATTTCTTGTGTATCTTTATATAACATACAAAGTATTGCCAACAAGTTTAGTGGCTCCCGTTTATTTTATCTGGAGGTATTCCAGTCTGTTGTAACACTTTTATAACACACATTTTTGGGTCATGCTTCTGAGATTTTATGATCCTGAATGTAATGGGAGAAAACTTTGCTAACCAAATTGTTTCAGCTCGTTTTCCTTCCAGTGAATGCTAGTTTGGGAGTCCGTAGCGTGACAAATGGCACAATGTACTCTATATTCTGTTCAAAGCACTGTGTGGGTAAAGGCTCTTTAGTACAGTACAGGAAATGACGGAAGAGAAACTGCAAGTGATTCTCACCTCTTCCTTTTACAGCTCTGCTGCTACATGCAAAGGGAGGGAGGGCTCTCATATGCCAACCCCCCAAGGGAATGCACATGCTGCACTATTATACATCACAGTAGAAGAGTTTTAAAAGGAATCATCTTATTTTATTTTACTATTGTTAGTAAAAAGTCGCTTTGGAAATGAATCTACTTTAACAACTGTAATGTATATATATTATATGTACATCTGTAAATATTCAATCACAGTTTTAAAATAGTGTGATATAGCTTGTTACAATAAAACATAACTAAGGGTATATTACATTGGGGGGAGGTGAATGAGAATGAATGTATTTATTTCTGTATTTTGTCATAATAATTAAAAATAGAAGAAAATAAAGCTATGACAGCAGTACAAAAGACTAAATAAAAATCGTGAACTTTTCTAATGTACCCAGTTATAGATAACACATGGATTCCCTACTTTTATATACAAAACCTGCATGACAACCCTTTAGTTTTACCAATGGAAAGCATAACTGAAACATTATACATGGCACACTTTATGGTACCAGTTATGATAATAATATATTATATATTATAATAATACACGTGTAGGCTTCATTTGCGTAATTGGAGAATCTCCAAAATAGAGGCTCTCTGATGCATCTTAGATAGCCTACACTATCTAAGCCAGTGTGGTGTAGTGGTTAAGAGTGGTAAACTCGTAATCTGGTGAACCGGGTTCACGTCTCCGCTCCTCCACATGCAGCTGCTGGGTGACCTTGGGCTAGTCACACTTCTCTGAAGTCTCTCAGCCCCACTCACCTCACAGAGTGTTTGTTGTGGGGGAGGAAGGGAAAGGAGAATGTTAGCCGCTTTGAGACTCCTTCGGGTAGTGATAAAGCAGGATATCAAATCCAAACTCTTCTTCTTCTTCTTCTTCTTCTTCTTCTACACAACTTGTACACAAACAGGCTTAGTTTGCAACAGAACTTCGAAAGTCTGAGAAGTTACAGGCAGGATAGTGGATGCAATCTCCTTACAAGCACTCAGTTCCCCAGGCATTTCAGCCATCTGTGAATGGCTACATAGTTAATTCTGTTTGTTAGTTCAAGGATATGGAAGCTGTGGCCTTCCAGACATTGCTGAATTAGAGCTTCCATCATTCCTGACCACTGACCATGCTGGCTGGGGCTGATGGGCGTTAGAGTCCAACAGCTTCCAGAGAACCACATGTTCCCCACTCCTGGATTGGAAGATGCATAGTCCACATGAAAAGTACTCAAATAGCATGGTTGCATTTTTTCCTGAGTTCTGCTGCAAAACCCATACAGAAATCAATTTCCCCCAGTGAACTTACGCAGAAGATGTTACTGGCAGTTTGTATCTGATGCAATCGATCCAGATTCTGTCTTGGGTATCATCATCATCATATAATGTTAAACAGAAGCTAAAAGAGAAATCCAATCTCTGCATAATTCTGAAATGAGAGAGAAATGGGAGTGTGGGAGTGAAGCTAATTACACAATGCTGTCATCACTGAATAATATGATATGAAACATGTTGGCATCTTCAGCAAGAGAAGACAATCAATTCATTTCTCCACCAGACAGCGATATATTTTGATCAATGGCTTGTACCTTTAGATCTGACCACATGCTCAGCCTCTTCAATTGACCTTGGTTCTATGGACTCCACCATGGATTGCAGAGTGATGTCAGACTAAGAGCTACAAGGAACTCCATGCCAAGGGAAAATGATGAAGATTGCAATCTGAGAGGAAGCCCCATTGAACTCTATGCACATGTATAAGATTGCACTGTAAGGCTCTGTCTAGAACAGGCCTGCACAACTTGTGTCTCTCAAGCTGTTAGCTGAGCACAGATAATAATAATAATAATAATAATAATAATAATAATAATAATAATAATAATAATAATAATAATAACAATAATACCGGTAATAATAAAATATAATAATAATTGTATTGTTCATATGCTGCCCATCCGACTGGGTTCCCCCAACCACTCTGGGTGGCTCCCAACAGATTATTACAAACACAATAAAACATCAAACATTAAAAACTTCTCTAAACAGGTTAATTATGTTCCTGCCCACCAAGACACCCGAATGACCTTCACAAGCAGCCATCAATAATGCCCCAACAGTGACTAGATAAACCTGCTCTTGTTTCTCACCTAGAGAACTGTCAAACTGCTGGCACAACTGGAGGGGGCCGGCCCCCTCAAGAAGAAAAAAACATTGGGGCCCTCAAAGTGCCTCAGTCCCTCGGAGCTGGTGCCCATGGGCACCGAGGACTTTCTTCTTTTCACTGAGCATTTTATTTCTGCTGGTTGAATGTTTTATTTTTATTTTTATTCTGTCATATTTTTATGCTGGAAGAGCCAATATAGTCTTAAGTGTATTTAGTATTGTTTTATGCCTTGAAAGGATTTGTGCCCTGAAAGGTGGTATATACCTGTAAGTGATTCTAATAATAAAACACAATAGAGAGGGAGCTTTAAGAATAAAAATAAAAATGCGAGGCTCTGTTTCACATGCATCCTGGCGTGTGAGGAAGGCCTAAGCTGACCATGCGAAAGGAGAATACCTTTACAATATAATGGCTTGACTTCAAAAGACAGATTGGAGGCAGAGAGAGGTTGTTATTTTTGTTTTAAAGACAGCCATGCCAATTCTGTCTTAAACTGTGAAAATTGTCTATAAAAATGGACTATTTTACAACCACATGAATCTGTTCAGTTCTGCTGAGAGGCAAAGTGTAGCAAAACAAAGGTGCTATATTTTAATTGGATTGGTTTCAGTTAATGCATGTGTGCAAGTTTGTGCTAGCAAAACTTGCAACACCCAGCAGAGGTGGGTCTTATAGTAGATGTTATCTTGCCTACAGTCTAAACAACAATGATGATAAAATAATAGTTATTTTCATTGTTATAAAGGGAATGCATTTTATATTAATCGGCCAAGCTTGCTGCAACAATTGATACTGAAATTCAGAATCAACACTGTGTGATACTGGTGAGGCAGAAGTCATAGGGCTTTCTACTTGATTTTCAGGTATCAGAACTGATCATTCTTGATCGTTAAAGGGTTAGGCTGTGATGGGCAGAGGTCCCTTTCCCATTATTTATCTTCATACTACGGATGGGTGAAACTTTGATTTTGGTTTCTCATTTATCCAACCTTAAGTTTTTTCTCCACATTTCCGTATCAGTTTGAAAATTTACTAAAATCAATTTAGTACATTTTCCACACTAATATACCACTTTTTATGCAATTTTGTCAAATGTACACATTTTTGCAAGCAAATTCCTCTAATGTCATCCATTTTTGTGTCTCATTTTCACTAATATATGCATTTTTAGGCACACTTTACGTATGTTTTTGTACCCATTTTAGAGAGCTTGCAAAATTCAGAGAAGTGTGAGTTATGAAGGACGAATGTGTTTCAGATGGCATATTGTTTCAGGTACAAGTCACTGTTTAGGTAGATTTGCCCTTAAATGTGAATGGAAACAAATTTCTCCCCCATCCCTACTCCACACACACCCTTTAAAAAACACTATTAGTAGCCTAGCAACATAAGATGGTCACTCTATACATGTAGGAAACATGTAAAAGAATATAAAGTTTGGGGAAATGTGCATTAGGGGTTACTGATCCTGAGACAGATTCCATAGAATTAAGTCAAAATCATGAGGTGTATAGAAGACTGTTCCACTTTTACCACTTCCTGTCCATGTTTCAATGCCTGTCCATTTGAAAACAAAAAACCACAATAATAAGAAAAGCAGCACAGTAGCAATAAATGATATTGTCCAGGCCCAACTACAGCAATTTCTTATGTTAATTTAAGAAAACCTGAAGGAAAATGGGATGGATCTAGGAATCTAACGTTGCCCAGTCTGCTCTGCTACATCCAGGTTTCTCTGCAACCCATTCTGCTATAGAAGAAGAAGAAGAGTTTGGATTTGATATCCCGCTTTATCACTACCTTAAGGAGTCTCAAAGCAGCTAACATTCTCCCTTCCTTCCTCCCCCACAACAAACACTCTGTGAGGTGAGTGAGACTGAGAGACTTCAGAGAAGTGCGACTAGCCCAAGGTCACCCAGCAGCTGCACGTGGAGGAGCGGAGAATGCGAACCCGGTTCACCAGATTACGAGTCCACCGCTCTTAACCACTACTACACCATACTGGAGAGTGGGAGGGACAAGGTGCAGGATGCTCAGGGATGTGCAGGTGTCTTGCCTAATGGTAGGACATGCTCTGAGAATGAGCTTTCCTTATTAAACATCTGTCCTACATGTGGATTCCCCAGGGACTAGGAACAGGGGAGGGATTTGGTTTTGTTAGCATTTTAATGAAAAAAACATCTTGGGTGGTAGTCAGCTAAATTTTACGCAGAACAGACCCACTGAAATTAATGAGTATGACTAAGTTAGGTACAGCAATTCCAATGGGTCTACTCTACATATATCCTAGCTGAATACCAACCCTGATATGTTGGAACAAATATGCAAGTGCAGCTATCCTTTGAAATTCATGCTAATTTGATTTATGTGATATAGTACTTTAACCAATGCATGTAAATTTGCATGTATTCGGGAAAAGATGTGCATAAAATGCACATATAAGTGAAAGTAACATACTAAATGCATTGCATGTGGGGAAATCACTTTCAAGAATAAGAATTTTAATCAAAACTGCATATAACACTAATGTCTCACAACAAATGTAATTGATCTGTAGAAAACACAACCTGAAAAAGCGACAATGCATGTACTTTTGTAAACTAAGGAAATCTTGAATAAAAAGTATTTCAAACAAACATGTTATAAACAAAAAACCTGCATACACACGTGTTTATTAGGAGAAATTTACACTGAAATGCTGATGAATTTCCATGAGAATTTTAAAAAGAAAAAATCACAAATTGTTGAGGAAATGGAGAGAGCTGAATTTAAGACAGATTCATCCATCCCTTCAGATTTATCAAGTATCACCTGGGTAAGACAGAAATGTAAGAAATGTCCCATCATTTGAGGCATCTTTCATTTATGTACAGTGTTTTCCCCAAAATAAGACACTGTCTTATATTTTTCCCCCTCAAGAAAACAGACTATGGCTTATTTTTTGGGGGGGAAGATGTTTTATTTTAACTGCTCCGCATTGGTATGCTGCATAGCCATGCCTATCCAGGCCATTTTAAGGGAGGCGCCGCATCACTATGTCTTATTTTCGGGGTATGGCTTATTTTCGGGGAAACATGGTAGTTTTTGAAAGTTGTTTTGAGTCACTTTTGTAAGAAAAGCGACTAATGTAAATGATATCAACAAGAACAATTTGAGCAGCATGAAGGAATTGAGCATTCCTGTCTGGAATTACTACATCTAGATTGGGCAGCCCAGAGAAACTTGCTTAGTCCTACCCAGGAATTGTGGGGGGGGGGGGCAGGGTGAGCAGCAGAACTTGAAAGAACACAGTAGCCCATCAACTATCTGCAGCTGAGCATATGTTGAAGCAGTCACATGGCTGTTTTATCAAAAGCCGGATCCCACCTAGTTCCATACAATGCACACTGTGCCATACCACATCAATTGGATCAGGAGAATTGGCCTTTTGTTGCTGGATCATTTCTACAAGCGGAGCATTAGTGCATGAAAGCACAATCTGTTTTTATTATTACCAGTGCGCCCTGTGGTTTCTCTTTCATGCTACCTTTTCCTTGCATAATCGTATTTACTTCCCATATACACCCCAGCAGTCATCTTTGAGTCAAAGCAGTGCACCAAATTCTCTGTTTAGCAGGAGGACTTCTTGTTTTGTTTACACACTCCTCTCCTTGCAGACCCCCACATATCCTATTGTCAACAGCTGTAATATACAACCGCTACACTTGACTGACCTCAGTTGTAGCAAAGTCTCTGCAGGCTGCATGCGAATAACACAAGGAACAGGTGTAACTTCTGGAATTGCTCCTACCTCAACTAGTTTTCCAACTAGTGTCAGTGGCGCCCGCCCTGTGGAATGCCCTCCCATCAGATGTCAAGGAAATAACAACTACATGGCTTTTAGAAGCCACCTGAAGGCAGCCCTGTTTAGGGAAGTTTTTAATGTTTGATTTTTTATTGTGCTTTTAACATTCTGTTGGGAGCTGCCCAGAGTGGTTGGGGGAAATTACAAATTCTTCTTCTTCTTCTTCTTCTTCTTCTTCTTCTTCTTCATTTAGGCTTTGCTTATTATCAGAAGCTCTTGCTTATGCCAATGCCTTCCTGCTTGCTTAAATGGACAGGCGTCTATCCTGTGCTTATTGGGCTTGACCTCCTAGCAGCTTTTTAACATAGGGGGCTATCCTCTTCCTTTACAAACCAATCTGCCTCTAGGTTTTGGGATTCTGTTCTCAGGGGTTTCAATTCTCTCTCTGTAACAGGTTGTCATGGAGACTAGGCATTCTAGCAGAGTAATTACTCCACTTCTGCTCAGGCACCTGAGTGTGTCTTTTAATCGAGATCGTGACAACAAGGGCAATCGGACGGGGGCTTAGCTAATAAGGGTTCAATGCTGATGCTAAACCCCAAGTTAAAAAAGCAGCGCCCAACAACCTTACAACATGGATAACAACAACCAGAAGAATAAACATTAATAATGATAAACCCACAAAGTGGTGCAATGATTAGCCAACATGGCACACTCCAGATATTGTGGACTACAACTCCCAGAATCCCTGATCATTGGCCATACTGGTAGGTGCTGATGGGAGCTGTAGTCCAAAACTTCTGGCTATCCCTAGTTTAGACAATTGGCTTAGGGCAGGCATAGGCAACCTTCGGCTCTCCAGATGTTTTGGCCTACAACTCCCATGATCCCTAGCTAACAGGACCAGTGGTCAGGGATGATGGGAATTGTAGTCTGAAACATCTGGAGAGCCGAAGGTTGCCTATGCCTGGCTTAGGGGCTACAGAAAGCCAGGCTCCAATCCATATTTATCTATGCTGCTTACTCAGTGGCCTTTGGCCAGTCATCATCTCTCAGCCCAATGTCCATTAAGGCAGTGTTTTGCAACCACTGTTCCGCGGCACACTAGTGTGCCGCGAGATGTTGCCTGGTGTGCCGTGGGAAAATTACTTTATATATAGTCAATATAGGCACAGAGTTAATTTTTTTAACATTTTCTAATGGTGGTGTGCCTCATGATTTTTTTCATGAAACAAGTGTGCCTTTGCCCAAAAAAGGTTGAAAAACACTGCATTAAGGGCTTGTGAGGATTAAATGTGTGGGAGAAAGCTTGAGCTTCTTAGAGGTAAACCGGAATATAAATGAAGGAGCTGTAGATTTTACATCAGGAATGCAGCATCCGTGGTCCTCCAGTTGCTGCTGGTCTCCATTTCCCACAAACCCCAGCTAACATGGCCAGCCAATGATGGCAGTTTTAGTTAAGGTGAGCAGAATGTTTTCTGTGGATTCTCTCTCTCATTGCTTTTGGGTTCTTTACTTTACCAGTAGGCTGCACCCAGGACTTGCAGGACACCTACCTATTAATCTTCTTGATCAAGCCCCTGCCCTGCCCCTGCCCAGGTACAAGAAATTTATTTTTCACATTTTGGTAGTCTTATCTTATATTTGCATCTTGCACAACGCCAAAGAGGTTTTAGGCAAAGGTAAAGGGACCCCTGACCATTAGGTCCAGTTGGGTCTGACTCTGGGGTTGCGGCACTCATCTCGCATTACTGGCTGAGCGAGCCGGCATACAGCTTCCAGGTCATGTGGCTAGCATGACTAAGCCGCTTCTGGTGAACCAGAGCAGCGCACGGAAATGCCATTTACCTTCCCGCTGGAGTGGTACCTATTTATCTACTTGCACTTTGACATGCTTTCAAACTGCTAGGTGGGCAGGAGCTGGGACTGAGCAATGGGAGCTCACCCCGTCGCGGGGATTTGAACCGCCGACCTTCTGATCGGCAAGCCCTAGGCTTAGTGGTTTAACCCACAGTGCCACCCGCATCATATCAGTGACCCGCATTCATATCAGTGGAGAAAATGAATAGAATAACTATGGGGGGATATTAACCAGGTCTTTCAGTTTGTTTGTAACAGGTGGACATCTTTTGACATACCTGGGAACAATAATAAGGGAAAGCAGTCTTCCAATATCTAAAATGGGGTTACATCTTTAAAAGGCTACATTTTGATTCAGGTTAAGTACAGATGTTAACAGTACAAGAACATGTTGGTTTTACAGAACAGAAGCCTACCACAATCTCTTTTTTTTTTGGGGGGGGGGGGGTGATGCTTAATCTGTTTCCATTCCTGCCCTTAAATTGTATCAGTCTCCATTTGTCTGCCTGCCCCCTGCCCGACTAACATTTCTTTAGGCAGTTACTGCTTCCTGTGGCTCTAGGTGTCATTAGGATGCTGAAAATACTCAACTCTTGCCTGACTACTCCTGCCCTGGCCTCTGTTATTTAGTCCTGCAATGCGAAGTGCCTTTCAGATTTATCAGCATGGATTTCTTCCTGCAGGCTTAAACTCAACATGTAAAAAAACCAAAAAACACTGCTCTTTCTACTTTACTACTCAAATTGATTCAGCAACCCAAATCTGCTGATACTTCTCCCTTCAGAGCATTGCTGAAATCTCTGCCTTTCTAGGTTTCCCCACGGCTAAGAACTTGGCCCTTGCTCTTTCCTGCCTCTCTTACCACCACAACTGCCTTTTCAACTGCCTCCCTTTCTGCCATCTTGAGCCATGCATTTCTTTCACCAAATTTATTACTTCTGCTAGCTCTTATAACCAAATGCTTGTACTCCTATTATCTTTCAATAGTTTCTTATTCCTTTTCTCAGTTTTCTTCATCTTTCTGTCCTTATTTGCGGAACCCTTCATGGTCGCATCCCTGCGCACCTCTGATAATTTCCTGTTGTAAACTTTGCTGAGAGTCCCTTTCCTTTCCACTCATGCTCCTTACCATTTACAAATGTTTAAATTATCCTTCTCTTCATTGCTGCCCCTTACTTTTGAAATGTCTGCAGTGCCTCCTCTGTTTCTGCTTTCAACATTGAGTTTTAAACCCCTTCTGTTTAATTTTTTTTGAGAGATCTTTTCACTCCTAATAAGTCAAGAGCATTCCTCACAATTACAATTTTAAATGTGGTTTTCCTTGCAGTTATGCAAATACACATTACCCCTGGCTCAACCTTTTCCCCCAACCTGCCTTTGGCTTTCAGACACAATTCTGTTTTAAAACCTTATGTTTGTACAGGGCCAGGCACACTGCTGGCATAGAATCAAAGAATGATAGAACGGCAGAGTTGGAAGAAACCCCGAGAATAATCTAGTCCAACCCTCTGCAATGCAGGAATCTCCACTAAAGCACCCATGACAAATGGACATCCAATCTCTGCTTGAAAAGTTTGACTTCCAGCATATATTGGGGTAGCTGAAGTCTCCCATTACTACTATATCTCTCCTTTTTAAAATGTTTGGTAATCTGCTCTAGGAAGGCATCATCCAAGTCTTCAACCTAGTTTCCTGACACCCACAGTAAGTTTGCTATTAGAAGGAGTGATGCCCCTGGAATATCTCACAAATGTATAACATAATTTTGTTTGTGAACTCTTTCAAAGGGTGATCAATTATAAACCTGCCCACATCAATATAAGGTTATGTAACCTGTTGTGAAAATTTCTCTTTCATAGTCTCAACCACCCCCCACCCCCGCTGCCAATATCCTATTGGCAATTGTGAACAATATAATGGAGAATGATGAGTGGTTTTTAAAAGTAGAATGGGAACAACACCCACTTACTTCACTGAGGGTAGGAAACCATCTTTCTCCCAGTACATCGTGTAAAAGAAGCTGAAAAAGAAAGCCGTTTGGAAATTTGACTGGGATGTTGGTTTAAGATTTTAGGTTGCCTGTGTGGCTTTTGTGGTTAGGGGTTCTTCCAGATGTGGATGATTTAGCAGCACCTGTTTTGCTTCAAGCTGTAAGTGGAATATCAACACTGCTTTAAGACACCTTATAGCCAATTGTGTCAGTCCTTCCCTTACCTCAGCTACAATCCTCACAATGATTGCCTGTATTTTCATTTAAGGGAGCATAGGGAAAACGGATATAAGGGCAATGCTACTTGGAAAGATGGACTTCATTCCTAGAAAGAGGGGGAAGGAGACAAAATGCCTGCTATTACAATAAATGCAGCAGCTTTCATATAAAAATAAGGCCTACATGCTGGCCAAAAAACACATACAAAAAACTCTTTGGGGAAACAGAAACTGAACACAGAAGCAGGGCCATTTTAAAGAAAACTACACATGATTAATCTATTAATTTCCTTCTATTTTGTGTGCAGAAACAAATATAAGAAACTGGTCTCCCTGCACTCCTCAGTAGCTCCATTCAGAGCAATTCTGCTTCTCAAAGAAATTGAGACCAGCTGGTAAATAGGATTCATTCCACATCAATAAAAATCACAGAAGCCAAAATAAAGTTTCACATTCTAATTCTAGCACTGCAGTTCTAGTACTAAGTCTCATGATCTCCACACCCTGCATTTATTTTTAAACTTGTGATTTGTTCACTCCCCTTGTATTTATTTTGCTACATTTCTTCTCTCCAGAAAAGACTTGCCACTTCCATAATGAACACCTTCCTAAAATCCTGCATTGTTAGAAGCATGTGTAAATATGTGTGACTATGACACATTGTCTAACTTAATAATTTTGCTAACAGCTCCAAGTTTTCTTTCATCACATACTCTTGTGTGTGCATCAACCTCACCACATTTCCCCCATTTTTAATAAGATGAAGGAGGAGATGGGCTTGAAGGCACTGATCTTCCTCTCATTGGTGACTGTGACTCTGTTCTGGCTGTAATGCTTGACACCAAGGCTGTAAAAGTCAGAGATCGAATAAAGAGCAGCAGGACCACAGTAAATGACTGCTTGTTGAATCTGACATGTTCCCTATGATAGGAGCCAAAGGGCAGCAGTTGGGGGTCTTGGAAAAGACTGTTCATCAATTCCAAGTCACTCGTGGGTGCTTTAACTCAAGATAAATTCCCTGTTATTCAGACAATTTTACAGTCCTGTTTTGGATATGATCTCCAAACCAATTAAGCCAGAACATCCAGTTTCAAACACTTAAACTGATTCTCTAAAGACAGGTTGTCTGTTGGCTTACATCCAGATACTTCTGCCAAACTGAGTATTGGCACTCTCAAAGACAAAAAATGCCACCTTCATGCCAGCTTTAAATATGAAAAAGAGTAAGATTAAAGGATTCTGACAGATTCCTTAGATTCCTTGTTTCAGACTCTCTCTAGGCATCCTGGACCAGGTCCATGGGGGATAAGTACATAAGGGTTCATAAGGGTTTCCTTCTGTGATGAGATGGTTCTGCTGAGGGAGGATATAACAGTGGCAGGAATATGCTCTGTTGTGCGCAAACTGCTTGAATGTGGTTTATGTATTCAGAAGAGTGGTAAACAAATAAAGTGACTGATGACTCAGTATCAAAGAAGGCAAAGGGGAGGTGAGTATTTGGTGTATTCTCCAGTCAGTTCTGCCAACTGTACAGGAGGGAGAGTCAGATATTGAATAAAGAACAGCAGGACCCCAGTGTGGTGTAGTGGTTAAGAGTGGTAGACTCGTAATCTGGGGAACCGGGTTCGTGTCTCCACTCCTCCACATGCAGCTGCTGGGTGACCTTGGGCTAGTCACACTTCTTTGAAGTCTCTCAGCCCCACTCACCTCACAGAGTGTTTGTTGTGGGGGAGGAAGGGAAAGGAGAATGTTAGCCGCTTTGAGACTCCTTCGGGTAGTGAAAAGCGGGATATCAAATCCAAACTCTTCTTCTTCTTCTTCTACCCCACTGAATGATTGCATCCAACATTGCATCCAATGATTGCATCTGGCAGGAGACTGGCTTACATGTGGTCATTAGCGAAGGGTAATACCAACTAGCCCTAAATCAGGCTTGTTGAAAATTGTACCCAATGACTTTTCATTCATTGATGTGTACTGAATGCAAACAAAGATGGAAAGTTGTATATCCTACATGGAACCATTTAGTTGTCAGAACAGATTCAAAACCTTGTTTAGCTGGTCACATGTGGTAATGAATGAACTTGCTTTGTGTTTACAGATTGTTTCCACACTTCTTAAGACTGTGATATACGAAGACTGATCTCTTGCAGAGTTTATCTTGCTTCCCTTAATTTGCAAAGAAATGGATTATAGGTTGGGAATTTATGCTCTTTATCTGAATTTGCCACACAACTTTTTTTTAAACAACAACAACAACATACATACATTGAAGGTTAATTTAGAGATTTATTAATATATGGAAACTATCTTTTGGGAAGAAAGTGTTTGATGGGTAGAGGAGAAATGTGATTCAGTTTGCATTTGAAGATGAATTTACTTCATTTACACTTCATTTACACAGGTGAACCAAAACGTAGCCATTCATTGAAATTTGCACTAATCCAGATTTCGCAATGCAGTTCTCAAGCCAGATGATGTGTACAAAAATGCACATACTTGCATAAGAAAGTGTGCATAAGAATGCATATGTTAGCAAAAATAACAAATGAAAATTTGTTTTCTAAGGCAACATTGCTTTGAAAAAAATGTGTATTTTAGGCAAAATTGCACACAAACACCTGTATATTAGGGGAAAATGATGAATTTTCATGATGACTGTTTTTTAAAAATTGCAAACTGATGCAGAAATGTGGAGAACTTTATAAACCTAATAAAAATGATATGGTAAAAAAAAGTGGAGAACTGAATTTTAGTTATGTAAAATGAGAAATCAAAATTGAATGATTTGCTCACCTTTAGTGATAGGGCGGGGCTAGTTAGGAGAAGATGGGTATAAAAAATGCGGGCAGTTAAAATGTGTATAAGATAAGAGAGCAGATGCAGAAAAAGTTACTGTTGAGTATGAACAGAAATAAGTCAAAAGGACAACTGAAAAGTAAGAACTCATGGACTGGAACTGAAACGAAAGAGGTTTTAAAAAGGCAGAGAAATAATATTAAAATTCTCACTGTGATGTAGTTCAATATAGACACCCTGAAACTCAACCTTATATGGCTGCTGTTCCAGCACAGCTCTTCCTAGGATAAGACCATTAAAACAAATAATTTTATGTCAGAACAGAGTGAAACTTCTAGTGCTGGAAGTCATGCTGGGTAGAACCTTGTTAAAGAAAAAAATATATTGGAATATTTTTTTCCCCCAGGAGAAGATATAAAAACTAAAATTGATTGCAGAAGCAGTTTCCAATAATCAGAAAAAATAAACCAGCCCTGAAATGATATACACATCAAATGCAACATACAATTGATGCATATATTCAGTTACAATAGAGAACGGATGGATGGAAATTTGTAGTCCATAAAAATGAAATGCATATTTTTCTACATAAAAAGTATTGACTAGCCTTCTGCTCCAGAATTATATTTACTGTTCCTCATTCAATCAGCTGGCTGCTGCTTCTAGTTTCTTTTAACTGGCTTTAGCAGTACATAGGGCAAACTATGTAAAAATAAAAATATACCAGTACCTCTCAGCTTTTTATTTTAGCCCTTAAGAGTACTATTATTATTCGGTCTAATTTTTGTAATCAAGTGCCTTAAAGGTGACTTACACAGTAAAAATAAAATAATCAAGTCATTAAAACCAAATAAAACAGCAATAAACACAAACTAAAACAATCATCTGACAATATAGCTAAAAGGAAGAAGTTTTACCCACCTGACATAAAGCACAAGCACAGCAAAGGCTACTGACACATCTAACTACTCTCCCAATTAGAAACAATAAGCCTGGGTAAATGTGACGTGCAAATTGCCTTAGCTCAACTGAGAACTGGGTCAGCAATTTTCAGCATCATCGAAGAATGCTAACCCACTGAGTTGAGGAGCCATTCGCCCGCCAACATCACTTTCTGTGGTCTTTCTGAAGAGATAATAGCAGAACAGATTTAGTGGGGACAAACCAGCACTTCCAGTCTCCAATTTGTACATGGTAGAAGGATGCTATAGCTGATGATGCAGGTGGTGCTGTGGTCTAAACCACTGAGCCTCTTGGACTTGCCGATCACAAGGTTGGCGGTTCGAATCCCCGCGACGGGGTGAGCTCCTGTTGCTCTGTCCCAGCTTCTGCCAACTTAGCAGTTCGAAAGCATTCCAGTGCAAGTAGATACATAGGTACCACTAAACGTTGCTTCTGTGTGCTCTGGTTTCCATCATGGTGTTCCGTTGCACCGGAAGCAGTTTCGTCATGCTGGCCTCATGACCCAGAAAGCTGTCTGTGAACAAACGCCAGCTCCCTTAGCCTGAAAGCGAGATGAGCGCCGCAACCCCATAGTCACCTTTGACTGGACTTAACTGGGTCCTTCACCTTTATCTTTTTACCTTTATAGCTGATGACTTTGAATGCAGAGGAGCTGTCCAGGAAAATCAACACCATCATACTCCCCGCTCTCTGTTTCCTGCTGAAAGTTTACAGCGTTACAACGAGTGCAATGAGACTTTGTCCCCTCTTATCCTTCATGTGCCCCATCTCCAAATCTGCTCCTGAGGGTTGTGGGGAAAACCAGAACAGATTTAGTGGGGAGAGGAAAGGGGGATAATATTTTGCTGTGCAAGAGAAATCCTTGTGCTGATGGAACCTTAGAGTTAGCGCTAAACTGAATATAACCTTATTTTCTTCTAAGATGGCACACAGCCCATTCCATGAGCTGCCCAGAATGGGTGGGGCAACCCAGCCAGATGTGCAGGGTATAAATAATACAGTTGTTGTTGTTGTTGTTGTTGTTGTTATGTGTCTGGACTGGCAGTTGAATATTATCTTAGTACAGGCAGTGGGAAACCTCTGTTGCATCTGAGGCAACTGGAATGTTATAGGGGTGCAAAACAGGCCATGTGACACAACCAGGTCTGTTCTTCAACAGCAGAGTACGGTCAGGGAGCTTAGGGGGAACAGCCACCTCTGCCCCACAGCATCTGCTGCCTCATTCTACCTAATGGTAGGACCGGCCTTGCTATCCATATAAATGAGCTGCTGGTTCTCCTCAGGCTGAGCGAGCTGTCAGTCAGGCAAAAACTGACTTCTCAGACCGGCTTCTTCCTGGCTGGACTCCAAACCCTGAAAAATGTATTTTAGATGTATGACATAGTAGACAGATGACATAATGAAGGGCAACTAAGGGCAGTGTTAAAAGTCAGTTTTAAACTTAAAAATACAAATTACTTCAGAGTTCCCAGATTAGTCACAGTGTTGTGTCTACGCACAACACAACTCTCACATTAACAAGGCAAAGTGGTAAAAACTTTATTCTAACAACTCATATTTTAAAATGCTTAAGCAAAGCTGTGATTAAAAAAAACCCTCACAAATCTCCCCAAACAAACTAAGGTACTTCTCATGGTGATTTCTTCTGTGGTACTTTCTTCCCACATATTTTTAAATATGACACTGAAAATGATTACGGTAGTTTAGTAGTTGGTGATTTGCATAGTTTTTGTTGGTCTGTTGTGTCAGTGCATACCATTAAGTACTCTTAATGCATTGATTTAAAACTCATTAGAGTCATTGCAAATGATTAGGTCAATAGAAGAGTCCACATAATTAGTGAACTAATGATGGCATAATGACACCGACTGGGGTTCGGTTCTCACTGAGGTGTCAATTCTGTGCCTGGGAGGTCAGGGAGTTCATATGACTGAAGGCTCCTCTGCCCACAAAAATCCCTCCACACAGGACATTAGGAAGGGTACAAATCTAGCCGCCACCCTAATATACTAGTGTCTGCAATCAGGAATGGTTTCTTTTAATGGATCAGTATTTGATTGTGCACACCCCTTGCTTGAGGGATGAAGTGGTATAGTGCAGAGACAGTTTTGTTTGTTTTTTTGTTTGACTTCCTCTAAGGGCTAAACAAACAATCTATAATGCTGTATGTAATGTGACCACAGGAGATTCATTTCTTCATATTTAGTCATGTTTACCAGTGTGGAAATGGCACAACACAGCACCAGTAGAAATTATCTATGACTGAAAACTATACACAACATAAACCTGAAAGGCTGCATTCCACCGCCCCCCCCCCCACAATGTTATCCTTTTAACAAATAATGAGACTGTCTGATGGGATACATCAGACAAAATGTGCTTCAAATGCTTTTTAACAAGCTCCATCCCCAAATGGATCTACAATACATCTAGTTTCCCAGGTCTTTCCAAATTTGCATCTCCAATTGGTTTAAATATGTTTTAAGGGTATGTATATATATTTTTAATTGTTTTATTGCTTCCCATTTGCCACCCTGGGATGTTTCAGGAGGAAGGGCAGGAGAAGAATAGAAAAATAAAATAAAATAAAATATAGTTTAAAAAACCTAATTTCACCACAAAGGATGAAACAAACCACTTCCAAGATTACTTAGACTACCCTAAGTAGATAGCAAGGCTTGGTAAGGATAGTTTTATCCAAAAGTTTAACATTTTCTATATGCAACAGTTTATATTGTTGTTATAGCCAGTTTAGATATATATACCTATGAAGAGACGTGTGTGTGTGTGTGTGTGTGTAAGAGGGAAACACCTGCAATGGTTGTATAATTTGTTTGGGGCTATCTCCAAGAGAATAAAATCCCTAGAGGCCCACAACTGATCCCTATAGAAAAGATGTGGAACACATTTCTAGTATACACCTGCAATTCTGCTGCTACCAAACATCCACCCCTCATTCTATAGAAACATAAAACACATAATGCTATTTTCTGGCTCTTTCTCCTTTGTAAACTCTACATGCTGTATCCAGTTGTTTGTGAGGTCCTCTCTGAAAAACAACAACTTTGGTCTCTTGATCATTATAGTGCAGCCTTTGCTTTTAGAACCATTACCCAATGTCTGAAGAAGGCGTTGTAGATGACACAGTATTGTTGAGCTACGTCAAGAAAGAATATTTTCATCATCAATTGGGGGGATATCTTGTGGTAAACTCCCACCCTTACTTAGGAATAAAGAAAATATCACTTTAGGGGGATACATATCAGAATAATATTTGATAGATTAGTGGCAGGGACATTAAAGCAAAACTGAAACCATGCCAGCCAAGAAAAAACAAAATGCATTGCACATTCTGTTTTTGGCTTTTCTTACACTTTACACCTTCAGTCTGCTTATATCATTGGCTCAACGGTTCTGTTTGTTTTAATGTGTATAACAGTCTGTGGGATTTATTTATCATGTGCAGTTCACACCCAGAAGTTGCAGACCATTGATGGCAGGGTTTCTGGCCCAGCAGTCCGGATCTTTATCTTCCCCCTTGCCATGGACCATCTTTGATAGATGTGTAGAACCATCCACTTGTCAATCATCTGATGTCATAATGGCATTGTCCCACTCACCTGTTGAAGTTGGCCCATTGAAGTTGGAGGGAAAGGCAGCAAAGGAGGATTGAATTCCTGCCTCATTTGCTGATATGTGGGGAGTTCCATCCAGATTTCCAGGCATGTCTGTATCTGCCACATACTTTACATGACAGGTGTGGGACGGTTGGGCATATTTTAAGGCAAAATAGCTTCATGGGCCAAATGGGGAAACCTGCTGGGCCAAATTTGGTTTGGCAGGGGGAGAATCCATGATGTAGATACATGTAATAAATTTGGTAAAAACAAAACAAAACACTTCTGACTAATTCAAGCAGTTTAGGTGAGAGAGCATGTCACAATAGGTCCCCATTAAAAATCAGGATGTACAGCAAGTCCTCATTAAATGTAGATGACCAGACACGGCCAATGTTCGCATATATTCCTGGGTAGCTGAAAAACTGCCTTGGGGGGGGCGGGGGGGACATGGCTTAATTCTGCAGCTACTGTTTCCCAAGGGACACGGGTGGTGCTGTGGGTTAAACCACAGAGCCTAGGGCTTGCTGATCAGAAGGTTGGCGGTTCGAATCCCCGCTACGGGGTGAGCTCCCATTACTCAGTCCCTGCTCCTGCCAACATAGCAGTTCGAAAGCACGTCAAAGTGCAAGTAGATAAATAGGTACCGCTCTGGCGGGAAGGTAAACGGTGTTTCTGTGCGCTGCTCTGGTTCTCCAGAAGTGGCTTAGTCATGCTGGCCACATGACCCGGAAGCTGTACGCCGGCTCCCTCGGCCAGTAAAGCGAGATGAGTGCCACAACCCCAGAGTCGTCCGCGGCTGGACCTAGCGGTCAGGGATTCCTTTACCTTTACTGTTTCCCAATATGATGGGCATACAAATATGGAACTGTGATAACTCATGAAATAGTGCATGTGGAAAACAGGTTTTTGAGCCAGAAAGATGAAGTTACCTGCCACCACTGTGCTGAGAATAATTACTACAACCTTGTAAACAACAAACAAGAAACAAGTTTCTGCAGCCGTCTAAAGGCATGTAATTGGAAGCGGATGCCGGCACTTCACTGCCACCATGCAAGGCAGTATTGCAAGAAAGTGAATTAATCAGGAATGCTGGGCACATGCCAATAAAACCTTGCAACCATCTGACATTTCATCATGCAAGGCCAGTCAGTCACAGAGAGTCAATTTGGCAAGATGTGGACTGCCAGAAGGAGGCAGAGGACAAATGCCTTGAAACAGAGGGCTACTTGCATTTTTATCAGCCCAACATCAAAACTCCTTTGCAATGAGTTGGGTTCTTTCTAATAATTCCATCCCCAGCCACACATTGTGCTACAGTTTTCTTTGCTGTGGGAAATGTTGAGAACCTGCCCATTCAGTTGTGTCAGCCTTTCCTGCCAATTTTCTGCAATGAAGTGTATGTAACCTGAAGTGTATGTAACCCGAGGTACCACTGTATTAGGGATTTTATGGGAAAAAATGATCACAAAGGGTATAAGGAACTGGATATAGAAACATTTCAGGCACTGATTTCTCTTCCGAGAGTTTGTATAAATTGCATTGGTCTTGGTTCCTGACATGCCTGGTAGCACCAGGAAGCAGGGTCAGACCCTTCACCATCTCCTCACTGCTGCCCCTCTTCTTTACCAGCTGGCTGCTTCTTCTTCCAGCCACATCCCCTGCTCTTTCTCTCCTCTCCTGTGCAGCACTATGGGGGGCATTGCATCCCTCTATGGAGAGCAGGGTCCCATTGGATGCAAAGGCAAGAGATTTTGCTGCCTGAAGCGAAGGACAATATGATGCCCCCCACCACCACCATCTTTCCATGTATAGGACTCCAATGGACTAGCTGTTGAATCTAGTTTCAGGATACTGGTGATGGGACAACACCTACCACTACAGCTGAGGGAACCAGGCAAGCTTAGAGGGTGCAGGGCAGGCTATGTGGCACACACAGTTCTGCCCTCCAGTACCTGCCATTTCCCACCCTTCAGCACCGCCTGCCTGAGTGGCCACCTCATTTTACCGGAGAGAGCCCATCATGCACCCATTTCAAGGTGGGAGGGACACAGCTAAGGGACAGGATGCCACAGAAACACACAGCCCTAGAGCTGGCCCTGGTTCCTGACACAAGAAGAATTGAGAAACTTGAAGTTGAACGCCCATATCTGCAGCACAAGTTCATCCACAGGTGCTATACTGTTGTACAGACAAGGAAGGAAAAGTTTAATGCTGTGTCAGCTGAAATGCGGCGAGAGCAGACAATAGTAGATCTTAGAGCACCTCAAAAGGTATCATTGCTGAAATGGGAAAGAGTAATTATGTGTCAGAATGGCAGCTTGTGTACCATTAAGCTCTGGCACTCCCTCACTAACATCTTGAGAGAGAGCTAACGAATGCAAAGGTGATGGATCACATGGAAATATCTCATCATGTACTTTGAGGGTGGAAAGCAGAGTGGTTTAATACCGGTGTCACCTCATCCTGCGGAAAGAATATCCTTGCAGTGTTTTGCTATGAAATCCTGAATTTTTAAAGAAACAATATTTCATATTATTATTTAAAACATGTGGTCTATCTCAATCACATAGTGACAGCAAACATGCTGTGTAAGGCACAGGAAAGCTATTGAAATCACATGTGAAGGGAGGAGAAGGGTTTCTGTGGCATTTTGGCTCATCATCTGCTGCCATCAAATTATTTTTCCATGGACAATTCTGTAATAAAATGTTTGGCTTCGTGGGCAGGGATGTTGGGACACTGTGCTAAGGAATGCAAAGTTTTGGGACATTTGTGGTTTTTCGATGTGTTTAAATATTATTATTTATTATTTATTAAATTTATTTCCTGCACTTCCTGACAAAGGAGCCCAGGGCAGCAAACACACAAAAATTAAAACAATTCAAACATCTATAAACAACCCCAATACAGATCAGGGGAAATCTCTACCTAAAATGCTAGTTGGAAGAGGGGGGTCTTCAGTAGGCTGCCTCCTCCTGGCTCCATCTGTTGAGACAGCTACAAAATGAGAGTTGTCTTTTTAGTGGATTATTATTATTATTATTTTATTTTGACCTGGTGATTCTCACTGCCTCTTTGAAAGTTATGCAAGATTTTTAGCTGTGCGGTATGAGCAAAGAGCTCAGTTAGGTGGGGAAGTCCCACTTTAATTAACAGCAAAATACTATTGGCAGTGTTTTGGGGCTTCACTCATTTTACCAAAAAGTAAATTGTCAGTTGTGCTTGTTAACATGGACTGATAATTATAAGTCTCATACATAAACATATTTTTCTTGACAAATTTTCACCTAGCAGCCTCATTAGAATAACGAAAGGTACTATGAGCAAAAGAGTGCAAATACTGGAAAAACCCTCTGTCTGCTCATTGCTTTTCTGACATCACAGCAGTTCTCATAGAGCAGGCATCTCCAACCTTCGCCCTCCAGATGTTTTGGACTACAATTCCCATCATCCCTGGCCACTGGTCCTGCTAGCTAGGGATCATGGGAGTTGTGGGCCAAAACATCTGGAGGGCCGCAGGTTGGGGATGCCTGTCATAGAGCCAGCAGAGATATTAGTCCAATGGCTTAACTAGCTTCTCATGTGAGTGGCTAACCTGCTTGACTATTTGTAAAAATGGGAGGAGGAGCCTCATGGAAGATCACAGCTCCTTTTCCATGATTACACATGTGCAGGTAAGGCAGCTTAACTAATGACTAACCCAGCTTGTAGGCTGAAGAGTTTTTGAGTCATGCAAATGGAAAAGAAATTGCAACCAAACCTTATGGGGTCTATCTAAGTCATACTAAGAGTAGATCCAGCAAAATAAACAGACTTGAGTTACTCATGACTCATTTAAGTCCATATATTATTATGACTTAGTAGGACACAACCCGGTATATCTGGGGATAAAGACAAATTTAGGGTGCAATGTTTCAGATGTGGATTTTGGACAGTGTATGCAGTGTGGTCGCACAAGGAGGGCAGCTGAGGAGGGTGCCTTCTCAAAGCCCAGTAAATGCTTGTCTGGCTTTGGGGAGGAGGCTTGAAGGATCTGATAGGGTCCTAGAGTCCTCCTTCCTCCTTAAAGCCAGGCAAGCACTTCCCTGGCTTTGAGATGGAGTTGGAGAGCTCTAGGACCTTGCCAGAGCCTCATGCCTCCTTCCCAAAGCTCCTGGCACTGCAAGGGCTGCGCAGGGCTCAAATGGCCTTGCACAGGGTGGCATATTACCAAGGTCTGTGCTCCCCCCACATTTACGCAGAGAGACTGACTTCAGAGTAGGCATGCATAGGATTATTCAACTAAAATTGTTATTAGCCACTTATAGTCCTAACTCTGTGATATACCTTAATGCTTATATATATATATATAACATAGTGGTCATCACCACTACACTTTGTTGGCTATGGGTGATGCAGGGGTCTAGGCTGGTTGATGGGGTGAATAGAACATTAGCAATTTGGAAATGGGAAGTGGGGCACGGGAACAAGGTGGAGTGCCATTGTGTAGGAGACATCAGAAGGTCAATTGGCAGACGGTAACTTTTTGGAAGAGTGATGGGCTGGGAACAGTTTGGTACATTAGGCAGGAAGTACATAACTATGGAGACTAAGAAAGCTTTGGGAAGGAATATTGGCTGGAATTAGATTAGGATACACTTTAGGATGGATAATTACAGTGTTACAGGAAAGAGGGGTAATAATTCCAGGGGGTGGGGAGTGGGGTTGTACAATAAAATTATGTGCTCCCATCCCTCATATTAATCTACACATGATTCTAGAGATGTTTCATGTGCAGAAAGACTTTTCATTCATAATCAAACAACTTCTGCATTCTTCAGCAGCAATAATGATTGAAACAAATGATACTTATGGCTGTGTTCAGCATTTTAACTTGAATTTATTGGAAAGTAACAGGGTTAAAACTATTTGTAAAATGATAAGGAAAGTTAAGAGTAGTATGTTGCCAACGAAGGATTGGAATGGTTAAAATTATACCTTTAAGTTTCTGATGTTTACATTTTCCTAACCCTGTGTCTTAAATTTATTCTTAGTAGTGTCACTCCATTGAGTGTTATATGCTAATGATATAATTGAGCTCTCTAATTAATACTAATGACAGGTGCTGATGACACAAGTGCACACTACAGTCAAGATGGGCTCTCCTCAGGGTTATCAGAAGGTCTTGCTTCAAACATTTCCCATATTCTCAATCTTCCTTCCAAACTTCATCTCTCAGGCACATTTCTTGGCATTTTGCATCTGCTCAAGTTTACTTTTAGAAGCTGTTTTAACCCTGCCTACTAAGAAAGTTCCATTTTCAGCTTTTTTTTTTTTTTTTAAAAGTTTCTTTTAATGAAACAAGTTTCAACAAGAGGAGCTCAAGATTATAGTATCTCTAGAGGCCATAATGCTCTAGTGAAAATGGGGGTGGGCACTATGACTTCTAAATTCTTCTCTGGCTTGGATTTCAATCTGAGCAGCAAGCCAGAGAGGAACTAATTCCTCCCACTTACCTACTTTTGAGCTACCTTCCACTTGTAGAGATGTGGCTGGTCCGTTAGAAATGGCAAGAGGAAGGGAGAGACGCTTCTCTCCATCTTGCCTGTAACCAGAGCACAGCTATAGCAGTGAGATAGGAGTCCCGGAAAATATGATTACCCTTAGAGCCAGGAATGCCAGCTTGGCCCTACAACCGTAGGTGCCCGGGCTGTATGTGCCTTGCAGTGTCCATGGCCCTGGTGCCAAAATTTGTGGGTGCCTGGCCCATTCATGAGGAATTTTGTGGTGCTCGGGCACCCAGGGCCCCAGGGAGCCGGCACCTATGCCTAGAGCTATGTATCAGTTACAGGTGGGTAGCCGTGTTGGTCTGCCATAGTCAAAACAAAATCGAAAATTCTTTCTAGTAGCACCTTAGAGACCAACTGAGTTTGTTCCTGGTATGAGCTTTCGTGTGCATACACACTTCTGTAGTAACAGAGGGCTTCAGATGTAGGAGTACAGGAAAGAGACTTCCCTCAGTATTTCCTCTCACCTGTTGCTTCAGGCCAATGCTAGCAAGGTAAACCTATGAAAGGAGGGGGGTCAAGAGGCAGGTGGGTTAATGGAAGGGGAAGGGAGTTTGGATAATGATTGATGGGGTAAAGAGGGTGTTTGAGGATTTACAAGGGACTGGTGCATTGAGAAATCTCATCATATTGCTGAGGATGTTATTCAGGGTATGATTATATTTGACTTACACATTCATCCTTTTATTTGTATGCCACCTTTCCATGGTTAAAGCCATGCTCAAGGCAGCTTACAACATAAAAAGCCACATAATTGCAAACATAAAAGTAGTCATAAGTAAATAAAACATCAAAAAGTGCACAACTGACTTGATCAATTTCCACATACTGTAATTCATAAGATCTAAAATACAAATACAAAATTAATATCAATAACAACAACAATCCCCTAAACAATACCCCAAACCAAGTATCTGTTCAGCAGCCTCAGCTTCTGTAGCTGGGGTTAGTGAGGACCCCACCCTTCTAGGCCAGGTGAAAGGAAGGGAGCAGGTCTTCCAGGACTCACACACCCCTCCATATTTGTGGAAGTGAGTGTGTGCAAATAGCTTGGATTGCCAAGTCTAATTATGACTTAAACTAGGAGTGGGGCTCCTAATAGCTCTAGTTTCAACTTCAAATTGCTTAGACTTAAAATAAAGCCCAAGGCTGCAAATTATTGGCTTACATGGCCAACGAGGTCCACAACACAATCAATCACTTCCCACCTTCTTCAGCAATGTTTGATCTATTCAGTAAACTTTTCTTCTAGGCTGTGCTTCTGCACAGTGGCTAGGAGAGGGTAGCTGAATATGTTGTTGGATTTCAACTCCTTTCAGCACAAACAATAGTCAGTGTTGTGAGTTGTCGTCCAACATCTGGAGGGAACCATGTTTCCTTCCCCTGAACTACTGAACAAGCAGCTTTACTTGAATTCCTTCCCTTTATCAGAAACTTTCTTAGTACAGGGATGTACTTAGTCGGTATATTTAATGCTGCACAAACCTTCAGAAATAGGTTCAGTTTATTCTGTCTTCTTTTTCTATCTGCAGAAGCATCTGTTGTTTTAGTGGGAGCCACAGTTCCTTTGATAAAAGCATTGTATATGGAGATATTTCTCCCTGAAAAGCAACAAGCTTCAAAGCGCTCTGCCCAGCTGTTCCCCCCGCTCGTCTGCTTCAGTGAGCTTGCCACTAGGGACCAATGTTTTGCAGATATCCTAGTCGTTTTTGTCCAATACGCCTTACAAAAAAATGAACAGCTTTCTGAGCTGCAGACCTATTATCCAGCTCCAATCTTGCCAAAATCATTTCCATTAACTCCTTCTATTGCATCCAGCTCTCTGCAGTTATTACAATTTAGAAGCATACAGAGAATACGTTTTTTGCATTAGCTTCCATGGAGGTCATCCCTCATGACAACACACACAGTTTTGTGTGTTATTACTTGAGGACCTACATGTTGACAAATGAATGAATGAACGAATTAATTAATTAATTAACAGGAGTGATGGTTTTTTTTAATACGTTGAGTGATCAAGGGATTTGCAGTACAGCAAGCCAACCAGGCAGGTATAGGGGAACATTCACTTCAGATTAAATGTGACCCCTGCCCCCACCTTCTGTTTTACACAGCCCAGAATAACTCTCCCTGCAACCTAAATATCGGTATTTGCTACGTGTTGGTAAAGTTGCAAGGAGGAAATAAACCAATGACCCACTTAATTCAGCACAGTTGATAGTTAAGGTTTTATTCTTGCTATTTTATTAACCAGGCACACATTCAATATGTAACCAGTAGCCTATAAGTGAAAGTGAATGATAGTGTCTGTGTCAGAGTGAGTCCCCAAGCAGCACTTCTTGGGAACAGACCCAGAAAGGTTACCCGTTTCCAGATGGCCAATCTTGGGCTCCACATGTCATGCCTGAAATTGCTCAAAACAATATTCAGAAAGAACTACAGTATAGGACTTCTTATTTGTTGGTTCATGATATTTGGATCAGTTGCCACAGCATATTTAATTCCAGGGGCATATCTTTGCTGATCTTTAGTGTGTGTGTGTCATACATATGTATTATGTGCTGGAGCATATATATATATATATGTAGGGGGGGAAATCAAATTAATATAACTAATGTATTTAGTATATTATACTATATTAATTTATTTTCAATGCCCAGTTTTTCGCAGTTTGATCACCATCTAAGTAAAAGTGTCATTGAGGTCTCAGAAAGGAGGGAGTCACGGACACCACTGCCAGTTGGCTGAAGCATAGCATCAATGCCAACTGGGCAAAACATCTGCTCTTCCACCTGGAAGGATGATGATGGCAATCTGCAGCCTTAACAATGGATAAAGGAGGGGGGAAATGTATGGCTAATAATTATACAATCACAGCTTCCAACCCATTTTCTATTTGGAAATTAGCACAAATTAGTCCTTATTGAAGTTATTTAACAAATAATCCTCTGGCTGTAATTGCAGTCCGCTTTACAAAATGGAGCGTTACAAATGTCAAAATGTGCAATCACCATTCACAAGAACTTAGGAAATTCTGTACAATGTTAGACCAAAGGTTCACCAAGCCTCTGCCAGTGACCAGGAACTGGATGCTTCAAAGGAAACTTCCCGTCTTTCTGATCTATTGCATAGGCAAGTATATATTCTTCATTATGAATTAAATTCTTAAGTAGAAACCAGAGTTAATGTCCGTTACACAAATGCCATCCTTGCCATACATGATGCTGAGTCCACCTAAACATTAGGAAGAACTTCCTGACAGTGAAAGCTGTTCGGCAGTGGAATTTGCTACCAAGGAGTGTGGTGGAGTCTCCTTCTTTGGAGGTCTTTAAGCAGAGGCTTGACAGCCATCTGTCAGGAATGCTTTGAGGGTATTTCCTGCTTGGCAGGGGGTTGGACTGGATGGCCCTTGTGGTCTCTTCCAACTCTATGATTCTATGATTATGTGAAATCTGCACCTGCATACATCCTCTGGGCACACTACTGCCAAAATGTGTTTTGCAAATTCAGGTATATATGCTTTGGTTCCTATAATCTTGAAGATTGTACCATCCCATTGTGCTACCTTAGATAAGTTACTTGTGAAAGCTATTAAGAGAACTGAAAATAGTAATAATGCCATATAGATTACGGGACATAAGAACACAACAAGAAGAGCTATGCTGGATCAGGCCAATGGCCCATCTAGTTGAGAATCCTGTTCTCACAGTGGCCAACCAAATGCTAATGGAAAGCCCATGAGCAGGACACAAGTGCAACAGGACTCTGCCCACTTCTGACTCCCAGTAACTGGTATTCAGAGGTATACTACCTATGACAGTAGAGGTAGACCATAGTCATTGTGGCTATTTGTTGTTTAGTCATTTAGTCGTGTCTGACTCTTTGTGACCCCATGGACCAGAGCACGCCAGGCTACTACCTGAACTCAAAATGACATGCCCTTCATTATCAGTCATCACAATATTCATATAAGGCCACTTTTCTCCCTGGACAAAATGGTTTTGCTTATTTTGAAGCATCAGAAAAATACACAAAATATGTTTTACTCCACACAAGAGTGAGGAAGATGACCATCTCTTCCCATATGAACTGACCGTGAGCCTACCATCATCACCTGAGGCCCTTCTTCATATGCCCCCTCCACAAGAGATCTGGAGGGTAGCAACACAAGAACGGGCCTGCTATCCCCAGGGAGGCTCGTCTGGCACCTTTGTTACATATCTTTAGGGGCCAGGCAAAAACACACTTCTTCTCCCAGCCCTTTGGTTAATCAAACAATCTGTGGCCCAGGGGAGGGATATTGTTTTTGTCTGCTACTATGTTATGTGTCTTTGTGTTTTTATATTGTAAACCAGCCTTATTAGGTAAAGGACCCCTGACTATTAGGTCCAGTCATGTCCAACTCTGGGGTTGCGGCACTCATCTCGCGTTACTGGCCGAGGGAGCCGGCGTACAGCTTCCGGGTCATGTGGCAAGCATGACTAAGCCGCTTCTGGCGAACCAGAGCAGTGCACGGAAATGCTGTTTACCTTCCCGCTGGAGCAGTACCTATTTATCTACTTGCACTTTGACATGCTTTTGAACTGCTAGGTTGGCAGGAACTGGGACTGAGCAATGGGAGCTCACCCTGTTGTGGGGATTCGAACCATCGACCTTCTGATCAGCAAGCCCTAGGCTCTGTGGTTTAACCCACAGCACCACCCGCGCCCCTAATTGTTTTTGTCTGCTACTATGTTACGTGTCTTTGTGTTTTTATACAGTTGTACCTCGGGTTACGTACTTAATTGCTTCTGGGTCGCTGTACGTAACCTGAAATGTACGTAACCCGAAAAACACGCTTTGCGCATGCGCGAACCACGCAGAACACTTCTGCACATGCGCGGAGGGTTACACTTGCGGGTTACGGGAGTTCATAACCCGAAGCGTATGTAACCCAAAGCGTACGTAACCCGAGGTACAACTGTATTGTAAACCGCCCTGAGAGCTTTGTTATAGAAATGTAATTAATCACCATTACGACAGATGCAACCAGTTGTTTTTAATTTGTGTTAATTTGTGTTTGTGCATAACATTTTAAAAAAACAAAAAACAAACCAATAATACCCATGTGGTTCTTTTATTTGTTAAGCAAATATCCCAACTGAGTATAATGTGGGTGAAGAATCATTACTTGACAATAAGAACAGTTCCTACTCCTTTTGGAGATTACACATTTTGATGCCTAACTAGTAGGGTAGGAGCCATTTCTTAAGGCTTTATAAGCAGACATTTCCATACACTATATACTAACTTTTCTATTCCATGCAACTCACAGACATTTCTTATTTTGAAAATATAGATCTCTCTCTTTTTTATCACCATGTTAGGCCATTTTCCATCCCTACAATGTCTCTGGCTTTGCAGATGGAACTCCTATGTAGAATACAAAACAGCTTTCAGTTTTTTTATTATTACTATATAGATGCTGCTGTTACTGGCAAGGAAGCACCACTTCAGAATTGTGTAGAAATATATAACAAAATAACATCGTTGGGAAGGGCAAAAAGCCAGATGCAGGCTGTTTTATAGCTTCTCTAAGAAGGGTGACTAAATGGTATGTTATATTCTAGACACAGCCCAAGAGTTTTATGAATTAAATGAACAGACTCTGTATGGTAGCAAAATGATCACCTTCTCAGCACTGTGGGATAATTTTTTTGTTCTGGTACATAATGGCCATTAAAGTCTGGAAATTTGCCTTGAACTGGTTCAAAAACCCACCCAGAGCTACATATTTTAAAAGCTTTTTTTAAAAAAACAGGTGACTGAATACATTTTATTAACATTTTGAGTGCTTGTTGTAAAATGCAGAACGCTTGAAAGTAGCTCAACATAATATTTTCCGGATGTTGTTTTGCTTTCATGGAAAACAGGAACCAAATATATATCTTTAAATTGCTCCAATTCCCCAAATGAATTACAAGAATGGACATATATAATTCAAGTTAGTCCATTACACCTACAATATCTTGTTGCTGCTCCACACTTAGGCTGTAGCACTCATTTAGAAGAAGGTAAACTAGCTCCGTCTCGTAGCCATTATTGCTGGTGGAAGAAAAGGAATGATAATATTGAGCATAGTTTCATGTCTACATTTGGCAATGGAAGCCAGAGGCATTGACCATTGGCTAGAGGCTAGCAGAGGCGTTTGCAAGGCATCCAAATGTAGGAATGGATGAATCTCTCAATGTTCGCATCTTTCACTTTCTAATATCACTAAGGCAATTTCAGTTTGCCCCAATCCCACATCAGTTAGCGATTAAAACAAACAAACAAACAAACAAACAAACAAACAAACAAACAAACAAACAAACATGCATTTCTCTCAATATACATAATTTGGTATGCAATGTTGTCAAATATACACACTGCTGTTGCAAAAAATGTCTCCTATTAAATGCATTTTGGTATGCTATTTTCACTAATCTACAGGTGTGCCCTAATATGTGCATCATTATATACATCTTAAAACAAAATCAAGAACTGCACTGCAAAATTTGAAGAACTGCTAATTTTGAGGGGTAGTTTGCATTTTAATTTACTTTACTTTCTCTGCAATCCCCCTTGAGCTGCTCAGCTGTCTAGGGAACAGCTAAGAGTAATGAAAAGTGGCCTTGACTTAAAAAATAGTTAATCTTTACCTGGAGTCCCCCATTCTACATGTTGCTTGGCTGTTCAGTGGGAGAGTGTGTTGTGGTCCATGTAATATTAGATAGTGGGCCAGGAGCAGCCTAAGGAGGAGACACTTCTGAACAAAAAACAGGGGGAATGGCATGTTTCTTGGAGACTGTGCATACTGACCAGTGAATGTGCATATTGCCTGGAGAATGTACAAAATGTAGCCAATATATGCACATTCCCCAAGGCCTATTGAGGATTGTGTATATTGACCAGGAAATGTACACAGTTTCCTTTTGACAGAAGGGTTATGTGCACATTCTCCATGAGGCTTGATGAGTATGCACAATAACTGGTTGTTATGCACATTAACTGCTCAACTTACTATATATATTTATTTAGTAGCAATGGGTTGGTTTTTTTTTTTTTTTTTTTAAAAAGAAAGATTGCAAGTAAACTTAGAGCTAAGCATACTGAGGATTAAGTTCCATTGAACTTAAAATGTGGCATTCACTTTTTGCCCATGCTTCTTTGTTTTCCCACTAGTTACTAGTTACTGTTAGGGTGAGCTAGATTTGCACAGGATGCAAGAGCATCTGAACTACTGAGCTGCACCAGACAACCTCAGATCAATAAAGAAACATGCATTGCCCCTTCCTACCATCTGGAGGCTACTGTAAAATTAGGAAATGTAGTTGGAGGGCTACACTTTGCACTGGATGAGAAATCAGGCACCCCACTATGGTTGGTGATGAATGGTTTTAAAAAAGGAGGCGACGGAGTTGCTGTAGCAATTCCCCCTGAAGCAAAATTCAAAATGAATTTTGGGGAGCCTTCTTAATCAAAACATCTAAGGAAAGTTTAGATAAGCTTGAAGATTTATGATATAGCCAGAAGAATTGGTCAGAGTGTGGGGTTTCAAAACATCTCTAGAATGGAGACAGGCAATTTCAAGTGTCAGAACAGTTGGGTGTTTTAGGTGACTACAAACCAATGAAGGAACGCTGATATCTTAGAACTAGTTGTGATGGCATCTGGATCTAGTCATCTCTCAACTTCTGTCTCCGTAATATAGAAAGAATATTTCTCTGTAATGAATCATTCCCCCTCCCCCCAAATTCGAAACATCTAAAAATAATAATATTTAAGGAAGCCAGTCATTTGACTATGTATATTTAGTCTTCTCCGGCTGCTTGAAATGCTGCTGGGATACGAGTTCTTCTGAATTTTGGTTTAGGCTTTCACATCTTTCTTAGCAACAGTTGCTATGCAAAAATATTCAGAGATGGTTTATTGTAGCTGATGCTAGATACAGATTTAGAACATCGATGATCAAAACCTCACTCATTTAAACTGTTTTAAAAACTCTACATTATGCTACTATTAACAACACATCATTAAACTCTTTGCTCTTCTCAAGTATTTTTTGATTAGCAGGATCATATGGCGATCTAAGTATCCTCATTAATGAAGGACTTTTCACATGACTGCAGGGAGAGAGGGAAGAGCCTTTTGCCCTAGCTCTGTGCAGTTTTCTGAAGCAGAGCATTTCATTATATGATGACACTACACCATCCAAGGCATTCTGAAAGAGGAAGAGAAGAAAAGAAACCAATTTTCAGCTCTAACTTGATGTCTCAAAACACCTTCTATGTTTTACATTGACAATTGCCCAGATCTGTGAAGATATTAAGCAGTTGTTGTTGTTGTTTAGTCGTTTAGTCATGTCCGACTCTTCATGACCCCATGGACCAGACGATGCCATTCACTCCTGTCTTCCACTGCCTCCCGCAGTTTGGTCAGACTCATGTTGGTAGCTTCGAGAACACTGTCCAGCCATCTCATCCTCTCTCATCCCCTTCTCCTTGTGCCCTCCATCTTTCCCAACATCAGGGTCTTTTCCAGGGAGTCTTCTCTTCTCATGAGGTGGCCAAAGTATTGGAGCCTCAGCTTCAGGATCTGTCCTTCCAGTGAGGACTCAGGGCTGATTTCCTTCAGAATGGATAGGTTTGATCTTCTTGCAGTCCATGGGACTCTCAAGAGTCTCCTCCAGCACCATAATTCAAAAGCATCAATTCTTCGGCGATCAGTCTTCTTTATGGTCCAGCTCTCACTTCCATACATTACTACTGGGAAAACCATAGCTTTATCTATATGGACCTTTGTTGGCAAGGTGATGTCTCTGCTTTTTAAGATGCTGTCTATGTTTGTCATTGCTTTTCTCCCAAGAAGCAGGCATCTTTTAATTTTGTGTCTGCTATCACTATCTGCAGTGATCATGGAGCCCAAAGAAAGTAAAATCTCTCACTGCCTCCATTTCTTCCCCTTCTATTTGCCAGGAGTTAGTGCTGGCTAAATTTATCATGCCTTCTACATCTTTCTGTTCTGAGGAGGCATACTCTGGCAGCATAGGTTTTTATTATGTGTGTTTCCATAATATTCCCTTATTCTCAACCCAGCACTTGCTCTAATTTTAAGCAGGAGTTGTTGGGTCATGGTATCTCTGCTGCTTGCCAGGAGAGCAGGCAGGGCTAGGGCAGGGCAGGGCAGGGCAGGAGTGAGCTTGGGACTGCAAGGGTGTCCTGGCAGGAGTACTACATTAACTGCGCCAGTGCACCCACATAGTCCAAACTCTCACCCACCCTGCTCCATCTACCATTCCTTCTCCCGAGCCTTCTCCAATTTGCATGGAGGTGCAATGAGAGGTCAAAAGGTCATGCTGCTTTCCAAGGCTCAAAGAGGGAAAGACTCCCTGACTTGCATTAAGCTTGGGGGATAATGAGCTAGCAGCATGGTCTCTAGGATGTTTTTCAAGCTGCACTTCTCAGAAGTTTCAGAAGAAGAAATAAAAAAAAAAATATTATTTCACATTTTTGCACTCAGGTTTCTCAGTGCAACCTACACAATTAAAATATAGAACTGATAAAGACATTAAAATAACATTTAAATGGAGCAATAAACAAAAACTAACATACTGATCGAAAGATACATATTTAAAAGGAGGAAGTCCTACAATTGTCTGCTGAAGTCGTACCCTGCCTACTTAAAGGACCACTGACCTATCAAACTACCCTGCCAATTATAAACAGCTGATGACGGTGCTAGGCGTGCTTTCCTGGGGAGAGCATTTCACAAATGGGGAGCCACCATTGGAAAGGTCTGTTGTCACACTGCCACTCTCTGCACCTTCCCCTGAGAGAGCACATGAAGAAGCGTCTCAGATGATGAGCAGAGTGTCCACCTTGTCTGCATTGAATAAAGGAAGGCACTTCCAGACAAAATAGCCTCTCCTGCATAAACACCCAAATCAATATTTTCACAACTATCTTCCATGAAGTACAAGTTTACAATATCTGCCGGATTACCACGGTACAGCTAAAAGCGTGATGAAGCAGGATTTGTAACTGCATATATTGTTCTAATTTGTCAATAGGAAGGTTGTTCTTTTACATGCTTAGTAAATTATGCTTAAGAGAATCAGGCAATTAAGTCATTTATTAGCTTCCTGAAAGGTCCATATTTTAAGATTCATGTATGGGTCTCCTATTCCTTTGGTAAGGGGACCTATTTATATCACTGCATATTTTTGGTAACAGCTTGACCATTTCAAATTTGAGCTCTTTGAAGAACTCTTGTATATATGCTATCTAGACTTGATTATTTAATAGGGAGCAATCCATACCATCTACTTGTCTTATTTCTTCAGGTGTCTCATCCAAAAAAAAAGAAAGAAAGAAAGAAAGAAAAGAAAAGAAAAGAAAAGAAAAGAAAAGAAAAGAAAAGAAAAGAAAAGAACAAACACACAGTTCAGGCAGTATATCTGTCCAATATTTTCTTCTGTGAAAATTGATGCAGATAATTCATTTAGCTTCTCAGCAATCTCCCTATCCTCCTTTAGAAATCCTTTCACACCTTTGTCATATAACTGTCATATTGCCTCCCTCATTGGATTTCTGCATTTGATGTGTTATAATGAACATTCATTGTTTCTTTTAATACTTCTAGCAATATGCTCCTCAAATTCTTGTTTTACTTGCCTTATTTTCAACACATTCCCCACCCCCTTCCCAGGTTTCATCTCTTTTCTATCTTTCTCATTTGGACACTTCTTAAAGGGAAGCATTTTTGCCTTTTCTGTCTCTCTGGCATCTTCATGTTAACCCCACAGGCATCCTCTAGAGACCTAGACATCCCTTTCTCATCCATGCACTGAGACATTGCAGCCCTACCTGTCTCCTTGGCCAAGTCCTAGAATTCAACACCCCTTGCAGATGTCTTATCCCTGCTTCAAGTTCTCACCCTACCTCCTGCCACAAGCTGGATTCTGAAACTGATCATAACAGGAAAATGGCCCTAGGGTGAATTTGCATAGGGGTAAGGTAAGGTAGCTCTTCTCTACCCCTGTAATTGCTTTCCATTCCCATTTGCCCATTATCTTAACAAACGCATGAAGCAGTTCTCTTGGTGGGGCAGTGCTCATCTGCTAGGGTCCCAGCAACAACCTGGCTGACCTGTAGACATTTTCATGCCTCTATAGAGTCTGTGTGGAGTTTTAAGTAAAGTCTAAGCAATTTTTTCCAGCCAACTGTTACTTCAGCACCATCACCCTAAATCCCCTTAGTGCATTACATTATATAGACTATCGTAATAAATATATTACTGAAAGTAGTATTCAGAATGCATTATATTAGGGAATATTGCTTTGCAACAATTTGTATACTAGGGGATTTTTTTATTTAAAAAAATCACAAACTGTTGTGGAAATGTGAAGAACTGAATTTAAGAATGGAAAAATTAGAAACAGAAATTGATGTATTCCCCTATATCTGTATGAACTATATCTTAAAACACACATTTTTCAATGCATTTCAGTTCATTTCAAGGGAGTAAAGGACATATTTTTTGTGCATGCATTTTGGGGGCAAACCTGCATTGCAAAACCCAGAGAAATATTTAACCCAATAGTCATATTCCTAACAACAAACATTTTTTGGGGTCATTGCATTGGGTTGGTCTGCTGCAAAAAGCAGACCACCAAACTCCTTCCCCATCCCTATTGCCTTTTTCAACAGCATTACTTGGATAACAGGAAGGATTTTCTCCATAAGTGAGATTTTCAATTTCCTGTTGGCGGTAAACAAAATTCTGCGGCCTGAGAGAGTCGTAACTATAATTTGATGAAAAAGCTTTTGTTTAACATAGTACTTTGTATGCCAAGATGCATCGCTTTCATCATTTGAAAACTATGCACACACATTTATGGCCTTTAATACTTGTTAAACATTGAGCCATTAGGAGCAAACCAATTCATTGAAGTGCAAGCAAACGAGAAAACCAATGATACAAATCTGCATTGGGCTGCAGTTTCCCCTACTTTCTTCATGAACCTTTTTGCTCATGCACTTGATCTCTTCCCCCTATTATAAGTACATGTGAGTGCAACCAATAGATACATTAGTCTGCCCTGTCTTAACAGTGATATATGGTAAATATCAAAGTAGTTGCTTTCAGTATATTCTAATACTTAATGCGGTCATTGATCTTTGTTTGTAGCGTTTGTTCATGAGTGGTCTAGATAAATCAGAAGTTGGCAATCCTAGGTGCAGTATAAATATACCAAGGAAACAATAATGAAACAAACAATGTCATTGATTTTTACGTGTTTATTTATTTAACACAATTTATATACCTCTTGATTGTAAGAGAACCTCTAAGTGGTTTACAAAAATATAAAATAAAACATTAACATTCTCCATAAAAAAGTTAAAAGCATTCAAAAGGTGTTAAAAATCAGTGGAACCTAAAAAAGAGTAATTTCTACACATGCCTGGATAGGCTTGCCTGTACAAAAACGTTTTGAGCATCTGCCAGAAAGAGTACACAAAGGACGCTGCCTGATGTCAATAGGCAGGGAGTTCCAAAGTAAAGGATCAATTTCTTAAACTGCGGAAAGTGTATTATGTGGCACCAGTAACGATGCCAGTTCTGCAGATCAAAGCAGTTAAGTGGGCATGTGCAAGGCAAGCTGATCCTGTAAGTAAACTGGTCCCAAGCTGTTAAGGGCGTTGTGTACTTTTAGCAACACCTTGAAGTTGGCCCTGTGGCATATGAGTGCAGATCTCTGAGCAGATGTGTTCTATGCAGACAGGGTCTCACTCCTGTCAGCAGCCATGCTGCAGCATTTCACACTAACTGCAGCTTCTGGCTCAAGTGAAAGGGAGGCCCCACATAGAGTGCATGGCAGTAATCCAGTCTTGAATTTTAATAAGCTATCTGCACGATCCTATGCCAGTGTGGTGTAGTGGTTAAGAGCGGTAGACTCGTTATCTGGGGAACCGGGTTCGCGTCTCCGCTCCTCCACATGCAGCTGCTGGGTGACCTTGGGCTAGTCACACTTCTTTGAAGTCTCTCAGCCCCACTCACCTCACAGGGTGTTTGTTGTGGGGGAGGAAGGGAAAGGAGAATGTTAGCCGCTTTGAGACTCCTTCGGGTAGTGAAAAGCGGGATATCAAATCCAAACTCTTCTTCTCTTCTTCTATGCATTTTTATTCAGAAGTAAATTCCACTAAGTTCAATAGGGCTTACTCCCAGTTAAGTGGACATAGGATTCCAGTCTTAATTTTACATTTGCCCATCAGTGGGGGTAAACAAGTACTTGTTTTCAATGGGCTGCAGACAATAGCAACCCCTTCCTCAAAATTACTGTACAAGTTGAACCACTGTAGAAGAATTTGAGATTGGCCACGCAAAATAATGAAATACTGTTGTTGGCTGCATTATGATTTTCTGCAATGTTGCATACAGAATGAGGAGTTGGTGCCCAGTCGTCAAGTTCCCAGGGCAGCAGTTTTATCACATAATTACCATGCTTCCCCAAGGGAGAAAGGGTTCTTACTGCATACAAACCTATTGCCTTACCACCCGTTATTAGCAATTACAACATATTCTGTATATTAAAATCTATATTGTGGTTGTCGCCTAAAGTCTTGGGAAATAACTCCCCATCTTTTATTACCACAGGTGGACAGATAGGCCTGTTATCATTGTAGCTGCTCAACAGAGAGGAGATTTATTTACTGCTTTGACACGGGCAGTGACCTAAGGAAGGCAACACTGGAAGTAAAATTTTTCCTTGTTTGGTTGGTTGTCTTATTGGCTGCAGAAGGTAGGGATGGATTTTGCTCCCCATTCAGATGGCACAACACAAAAAATGTTTACAGCTACAGAAAGGCTGGTGAGGCTTTAGGGCTGAGTTAATAACGGTCAGTAGCCAGCGGTGGAGGAAGCCAATCGGGCGCCTGGGGCGGCACGCGTGTCCTGAGCCCAGGGGCGGGGCCAGCTGCCCGCGGGGCAGGGTGAGCTGAGGCAGGACGCTCTGCGGGGCCTCTGAGGAGTCTGCCTGCCTCCTCCCACTCAGCCACCCTACAGCTGAGGGGGAGGTGGCGGGCGGACCATTTGGGGCAGTGCGGAGCCTGTGGGTGCCCAAGCCACCGCATCACTCCCAGGACAGACACATGGCTCGGGTGTGCTGCAGGCCCCGTGGTGATTGCCACCCGGCATTTTGTCACCCCCCTCAGTGGTGACACCTGGGGTGGTCCGCCCCACCGCATCCCTTTCCTCTGCCCTTGTTGGAAGCAGCCACTGTGGTAGTGTCACTGTAGCTTACCCGATGGGACTTGGGCAGGGCAAGGTGGAAGTGAAGTTAGGGCTGCATTGGGTGCAGGCTTGATTCCAGCAGTGAACCAACACAGCCCCAACCTTCCCTCCACCTTCCCAGAGTAGGATATTTACTTCCATCCGAGAATCACCAGCATCTCCCATATTTTGGATGCTTAGCCTCATAGTGTGGGTGCTTACTTTTATCACCATTATTGGCTTTTAAATGAAAAATGTAAAAACAAGGAAATGCCATGGGTTACAATAGTTTATGCTTCATAGATACAGGGCACTTAAGAAGAGTCTGCTGGATCAGGCCAATGGCCCATTTAGTCCAGCATACTGTTCTCTCAGTGGCCAGCCAAATGCCTATGGGAGGCAGAACGTAGCCATCATAGCCATTAGAAGGAATAACTCCTAAGCTCCTTTATTCTTAAGAATGCAGCATGAACTAATAAACCAACACACACACACACACACACACACACACGTACTTGTTAAACAAGAATATGCTTGTTAATGTGCTATCTTTTATCCAAGCCCCAGGGAATTAATAGTAGCTTCAGAATGAGTAATAGCCTAATGGCACGGGGTGGAAAACAGTTTTGTTTTAAAATCTTTATTGGAAAGCATTTCTGGGGCGCAGAGATTTAAGAGGATATGTGGGACCCATTAATTCTATTTTCTCCTTGAAAAAGAGTGACTGTTGATTTTTCATCACTGCACGTTATTGGATTAAGCTATGTAGACATCTGTATTTAGCACTGCCACCTGAGCAGCCAGAAGTGTAGGGCGCTCGAGTTAAGAGACCCAGCAGAATGGGAGCAAATTTCAGGAGGCATGTTCAGGACTGAGAAAAGCAGGTAGGAAGGCAGATTAGCAGACTAAGGACAGAACAGTGAAGCATCATTCCTCCCCAGATGCAACAGAAACCCACTATCTGAACTTTCCAGAAACAGTGGAAGATGTTTTTGTTCTGCCAAGCTTTCACAGCTGGTTGAAAAGGTCTCCGACATAGGTGCCCATTTGTTTTTTTTTCTGTTTTTTTAAATAGATTTTGCTGCCTTTTGCATTGTTTGAAACTGTATTTTTGTTTTCATTGTGTTTTGAACATTGCCTTGAGATATTAATGTGGAAGGTGATATAACAACAACAACAACAACAACAACAACAACAACAACAACGGAGTCTGGGAAATAGGTAGGAAAAGTAGGGTGTGCCTGTGTTTGGAAAGAGGGAGGGACGAGTGGCCGTGTGCTTGCCCACCCCCATGAATTTTTGCCCTATCTAGTATTCTATATGGATGCTTGAAACTCCTCAGAGAGGTCCTATTCATTCTATTGCACACAACAGCATTCCTGTCTCCAGTAAAGCACCTGCACACAAACCTCAGTGGACGTGGCAGGGGAGACTTGCCTGGCTCTCCTCTTCCCTTGACTGTATGAGAAGCAAAGGTGCTTCCATCATCGTTCCATATGAACCTACCTGGACCCTGAGATCATCTTCTGAGGCCTCCCTCATACGCCGCCTCCTTGAGAGGTCTGGAGGGTGGCAACACAAGAACGGGCCTTCTCTTCAGTGGCTCCCCGTCTGTGGAATGCTCTCCCCAGGGAAGTTCGCCTGGCACCTTCATTATACACCTTTAGGCACCAGGCAAAAACGTTCCTTTTTAACCAGGCCTTTGGTTTGACCTGATCAACATCCCATACCCTTTTAAAATGTGGCTCTTTTTGGGGGGGGGTAATTATTGGGTTATTGCTTTTGTTTTATATACTGTGATCTTTTTACGTGAACCACCCTGAGACCTCCAGGTATAGGGCAGTATATAAATTCAATAAATAATAATCATCATCATCATCATCATCATCATCGTAACACTGGCAGCATTTTTCTCCCCACCAGAGATCATGGGGGCTGAATGTCATGATTCCCAGTAGGAATTCAGCTTTGCACTTAAAGGTAAACCTCTCCAATTTGCACTTTCTAAAACAGCATGTGAACCAAACATAGCCATCCTCCAGAATCAGACTTCTAAATATTGGCCAGTGCACCAAATACTGGGCAGCATAAGCACTGAGCAATCATCCCAGAACATGGCCCAGGAGCCTTTGCTACATGCTGGCATTCCGTGGGAGAGGAGCCATAATATAGAAATGGTCCTTCACAATTGAAAAGTGCCATTCTAGCTCTACATTATTTGGAAATGAGAACTGTTGAAGTCAAACAGCTGAGCCATGCATTAAGGATCAGGCTGTAGATCAGTTAAAATGTATTGGCTTGGCAGGGTTGGGAATTGGGCTTTTATGTAAGGGGGCAAAATGCAATTTCTAGAGATTTCATTAGAAGCCCCTTTTGGGCACATGCAAGATCAGCTTGATTATTTTGCCCGAATAAGCTTAACAGATTTATTTCTACTAAGTCCATTTTCATGGTGTCTGCTCGAAACATCAAACATCCCTTTGATTGTCCAAGTTATTTGATGTTCTCCCATGATATTCAGAAAATTGAAACTGTTACAGTGCAGGCTTTTGCTCATGCTCAAAAAATGAAAAAAAAAAAGGCTGATGGGGTGGGGAAGGGAAGGGAAGGGAAGGAAGGGAGAGATTTGGCAAAGTCAGCATAGAGTAAAAAGGACTGCAGTAAAAATTCTCTTCTGTACAACCTTCATTAACAAAACAGAGCAAGCCGTATTCAGCTAATTTGCTCATTAAAAAACAACAACAACGTTTACCTTTTTTTCAGTGGACCATGCCTACCAGATTTGCCTCCTGTTTTATTGTCCAGGAGCCTTAACTGGCTGCAGATTTATTATTTGTTGAAAAAGCACAGTATAACCTTCAGCAGTAAACCTTTTTCAAATACGAGCTCATGTGCTTAGACTGCCAAGTGAATTTAAATATGCTACCAGCAGTGTCAGAAAACAGTTTCTATGCATCATCAGTGTGAGTGGTCTCCACACATATACTGTGACTCAGGTTTTCCACTGCATGTAAACTAGACATACCCCTCCCCTACCAGCTCTTAAAAAGCCCTTCTTACAAGACTACTTGTGATCTATAGAGGAAGAGATTGCCCTCCTCCACATCACAGTCACTTAACATAGGACTAGGATTAGGGCTGCATTTAAAGGCATCTTCTCCTACCTGTTTTCCTAGTCCCTTTTCCTGTTTTGTTCTGTTCCCCCTTTGTTTTTGTTTAAACCAATTTATGAACCAAGAACTTATAAATTGACTCCTAATAATGAACCGTGTGTTGTAGATATTACTGTAAATTTATTATGCTATTTTTTGTGATATACGTACAAAGATCATGAGAAGTTGGCTTTCTTTAATTTTAAGTAGGGTGCATGCCATGATGGGAATTGATGGCAGAATTACAGTTGCTTGGAACAATGTCCATATTTTCTCTTCTTTTGATATTACAGATAATGGAAAGGGTCTTACAAAACCTTTGGCTGACAACTATAAAGCTCGTAGTTAATGTAAATGATGCAAGACAGACAGTTAGTCATAATATCTGGCCAATGCATTCTCACTTTGGAAAAGAATCCAACTGCCATTTTAAATTCAATGGAGATTTAGCGGCACCATCTGAATGCCAGATAATTTTTATAATTATGAAAATCCATGTTAGCACCCTACTACCAGGAGCAAGCCTTTGGGCAGATGTTTAGGAAAGAGGAAAAATGAAAAGCTTATTTTAATTTCAGCATTTTCAGTACTGACTTTAAAATATTAATATTCCATCTTTCTTCCAAAGCACTGAAGGCAGTACATACAGTTATCCTTCCCTTCTATCGTCACAACAATCCTGTGAGGTAGGTTATAAATAGAGTTCTCCAGACTTGCAGGGTGACTTCCCATACAGGATTACCCCAAGATACTTTGCTGCTTGAAGAGAAGGATAAAGTGGTATCCATCTCATTACATGCACAGAAGTCGACTAGATTGGCAGCTGAATCTTACATTAGTATGTACTGGTGATGGACAGCATCCTACACTGCACATGAGGGCAGGTCATAATCAGGCCTTGTGGCACATACAGCTCTGACCTCCAATACCTTTCTGCTGCTCCCTGCCCTGAGGTGGCTGACTCACTCTGTCTAATGGTAGGACCAGCTCTGTCCATGGTCACAAGTGGTCTGGCAAAGATGACAAGGGGGCTTGTGTAATGCTATCGCCTGGGGGGGGGAATTGTTTCAGTGCTCCTTATGTGAAGTCTGGAATGCATAAAGTACTGCACATTGCAGCTAAAAAGTCTACTCCTATTTAAAGATTTGCATAGCTCTGCCCTTTTCAACAAACCCAAGTCCTGCTTTCTGCCCCAAGTGGTCACCCCCCCCCAAAAAAAACACTGAACAAACTTTACTTTGAAGCACTTATTAGAATGCAACAGGAGTGCAATTAAAAATGAAGGCACACTTGTCTGTCGTCGTGTCTAGTCCTACTGCACTGCACGTCTACTGAGGCCAAGAACTATTTTAATCATATAATTATAAACTGATAGAACAAGTACATTTCCATTACCAGGCATTACAGATGTTTGTGCCAGACAACTTACGGATCCATGTATGTGATTTGATTAGCAAAAAACTGTGGCTTGAGATTCTCTACTTGTCCAATGAGGTTCATTACACCTGTCATTTCATGCATATTTACATATTTGCAAATATTACAGTGTATTTTTCCCCATCTATTTGAAGTTGATTTGAAGTTGAGTTGGATGACTTTTCCACTTTCAAAGTGAAAGAGTAGTAAAACATCAACATCCATCCTGACAAATACTAAATGTCTCTGCAATGCATGTCATGTTAGTGGTCATACACTGAAAACATCAATGGTTAGATACCAAATACGAACATCTGATATTGTTGTGTGGCAAATGTAGGGCAGATAATACGTGGAGGATATTCAACATCACAATTCACAGGAGTGGGGAATCTGGGGAAACACAATTATTATTGTTGCTGTTTCAATAAGTCTGCATTCAGGTGGGTGATTCATTGTGTTAGTTTTACTGGTTAGAATGCTGGCACTTCTGTCCTGATTTCCCGTGTTCCTTTTACACTACAGTACCTGTTGCATTATGCAGCTGTGGCTTTTTGATTGATATGCTGCCATGTAGCAATAAATTTCATTTGCACCAGTGGGTGGGGTGTGACACAACAATGAACGTCATTGGACATGTTGCAACTCCCCCACCCTCACCAGGCATGTATGCTTCTGTTCCTCCCATGATTCACTGGGCAGTATGCCAAAATACTGCCCAAAATTTCATTATGTGAGCAGAACTCCCGTTACATTATGGTCTTCCAGGGTTGCAAATGGATTTTTCAGTAAACAATTAATACAGACATAAATGAGCATGAAATGTCTACGAGAATGCACTAGATTTCAAGAAGTATATTTTACACCATGTGATAGATCACATAAGATGCTAAAATTAACAGTTAATTGGAATGATCAAGTAAAGTGCCATCTGAATGCAGGCTCAATGTTTCTGTTTTTTAAAATTATACCTAATGCCTTTATAAGAGTGACTTTTATTTCTCATGTCGAGCCTCCACCTTTACTTTTTACATCCGAAAAAGGCCAAGAATAGACCACCTCTAGTTACCATCTGCCAGATCACTAGACTCATGGTATAGGCTCTAATGTTTCGAATGTTGTTGTTTCATGTGCTAATTTGTTTTATCAGTATGCACATGGTGGATCACTAACCCATGAGTTGTAATTTGTATCAGTCTCATCTTCCTGACGATGCTCATTATGTATCTGATTTGGCATGTGAAGGAAAACAGAGTTGTTTGTTATATTTCGGAGGCTGGAGCATGTCACTGTCTTTATTCAATGTATGTAGCATCAATCATGCAGTCATATGGCCATTGGCACCAGCCATTCAGCGCAGAAATTTATGGTACTATAATTCTGTATAATGTGATTAAGCATTTGGTTTCTTACTAATGGTGGAACAAATGCTGCTTTATGAACTAAGCCTCAGATTTAGTGCATAGCCATATCATGCTTTTTTATCCATTCACAGAAATATATTCAAATTACAGCTATAGGGGTCTGCTATATACCTCCAAGGCAGTCTGAAGACTTGGATGATGCAGATTACGAAACATTCAAAAAGGAGAGAGATAGTATTCATGGGAGACTTCAACTGTTCCAATATCTGCTGGAACTCAAATTCTGCAGAGAATGGAAGGTCCAATAAATTCTTCCATTGTCTCACTGACAATTCCATTTCCCAGAAGGTGGAAGAAGAAACAAGGGGATCATTTATCTTGGACCTGGTCCTCACCAACAAGGAGGAACTGATCAAGGTATTGGGAACCTTGAGAGGAAATGTTTCATTATACAGAGGCATGGGAAAGCTGAGTGTTGTCTAACATGCACTCTGGATTACAAGAAGGCTGATTTCAAAAAGCTTAAGGAACTACTGAGTGAGACCCCATGGTCAGAAATACTCAAAGAGAAAGGAGTCCAAGATGGATGGAAGTTTCTTAAAGTAAAATGCTGAGGTCACAAATGCAGACAATTTCAACAAGAAAGAAAAGTAGGAGGCGTCTAAGGAAACCAGCGTGGCTGCATAAGGAGCTGACAGATGAGCTGAGATTTAAGAAGGGCATGTATAAGAAATGGAAGAAAGGGGAAACCACAAAGGAAAAGTATGCACGAGAAGCTAACAGTTGCAGAAAGAAGGTCAGGAAGGTCAAAGCTCAGGATGAATTCAGGTTTGCAAGAGAGGTTAAAAACAATAAAAAAGGTTTCTTTGGCTATGTTCAAAGCCTTCATTCTGATGCAGCACATATTGTGATTTTCATGGAACAGTAACAAATATCCAAATGGTGAAGTGAATTGTTATTAACCGGATATCCTTACTACTGTCTTCACCTCTTTCATTTCTTTCCTACAGAGGTCTCCTTCTGCAAAAAATACAGATTTCCCATTCATGGGCCCTGAGACTGAGTGGTCATCTGGAGAGTCCCTGTTTCAGATCTGGCATCTACTATGAACTCATAATGGGGGGTCACCATCTCTCAGCATTGACTCCCACATCTGCAGTGGGAGAACAATAACACCAATATAAACGAGACATATCATTATTCTACAAATGCCAATTATTATTTTTTTGATTTAGTGAGCTCTTTTATGTACTTGAATTAAAATTTAAACATAAAAGAAAGAAAAACAACAACCAGGCAGCTTTGCATTTGCCCTACTGATTCCACAGGGATTATTTCACGAGAAAGGTGACTTTGAAAAGAGAGATGGAATGTGAGGACTCCCATGATATAATGTAAACATTCCTCTCTGTGTCATGATTAGGAGCGGTTAAAACTCCAGTCACATCAACAACTATGACAGCCATGTACAGAGTGTGCAGAATTACTCTGGGATTTATATCATCATTTGGGTGTTTGATCTACAATGAGCTGCTTCAGCATTCATAAAACACACATTGTGTTAGACTGGTGGACATATCTATCCAAATAGAAAGCCCATATACCTCACATTAAAATGGAACAGGGGTAATATTTTAGCAAAGGATTGCAGAATATTTTTTTGGGTATGTTTACATAATAGCTAAATAAAGAAGGTATGAAAACCCTGGTCACATCCGATTTTCTTTGATGCTGAATTCTTTTGTGCTTGAAATAGGTATTGGGCTCATTTGACAAGTGTGTAAATAAGACCCTTGGAAACAGCTGTAGCCACACTTCTCTTCATACTTACACATTCCTCAGGGAAGAAGGAGAAAGATTAAAAGAACAAATTCCCTGGAGAAAAAAGGGAGCAAGGGGAGCTACTAAATGGAGCCTATCAGGTTCACACTTTTCTGACAGACCTATTGCAGCATAGTAATTGCATATGAAGTGTGGCTGTCTGCTTTGTCCTATCCTGTACCAGCATACAAAGCTGGTGCAGATGATGAAGCACAGTGCCATTGGCATGATGCTCAAAGAGAACACTAAATACTGAACATCCCACTGACTGCATGTGCCACTCTCCAGCTGTCTTCCTCTGCAGTCCAAACCATGAATAGGTATGCCTGATGATAATCAACCAAATCTGTAACCCATTTCACACAAAAGACTTGGATCCTGGCAGATTTTGGAGCAATTGAGACCACTGTCCAAGGACTCCTGGAAAAGCCCAGTCTGGATCCATTGGTTTGTGACACATTTCAAATTGGATTCAGGCCTGGTTATGGGACTGGATCGGCCTTGGGAATCTTTATCAGGGATAAGAATGGGAGAATGCAACCTTAAGTGTGGTGGCACCTAGTCTTTGGAATTCCCACCTGTTTAATATTAGACAGGCACTGTCCCTGTTGCCTTCTAGGCACCTATTGAAGACCTTCCTCTTCCAACAAGCCATTTAAGAAGAGATGTTTCTCAGTCTGCATCTGTTCTGGAACAGTTTTAAGATAATTTTAAGACATTGTTTTTATCACTTGTGTGATTGCTACTCTGGGCTCATTTGAGAGGAAGGGCAGGAGAAAGAAAGAAAGAAAGAAAGAAAGAAAGAAAGAAAGAAAGAAAGAAAGAAAGAAAGAAAGAAAGAAAGAACATTTCCAGGACCATGGGCCATATTCAACACGGCTGTCTTGCTAGTGCAGCAGATTTTGAGAGCATGGGAAGAGGAAACGAAGGAGAACTCTGTGTGTGCTGTGTTGAATACAGCCCTATATATTTCAGTTGGTGTAATTCATACATTTAGTTGCAATTCGTTTAGTGGTGGGTCCAAGGGCCTTGACACAAAAATTCCAAATAGCAACACAATATTAAATTCTCAGAGATTGGGGAGGGAGGAGCCATTGGTTCTTCATCCCAGAATCCTAGATGTGTAGCAAGATGTCTGTAGCACCAGGGAGGGAATCATTTAGCTTCCAATCTCTGTATTGTAATGGAATCTACAAGCTGTACTCATGGCTAGAATATCAGCCTAATGTTTATGCTTTCCTCCCCTCTTTTTCCTTGTTCCCTTACCACCTGCTTCATGTAACAGCTTCCCTAATGAAGATCTCTGGGGAACTCAAAAGCTTGTCACACTTTTGTGCCATTTTGGTTGGTCCCAATGGTGTATTTTGGAATAAAAACAAAAGCAACACACTCTGAGGAGCAATAAACCAATACCACAATAAATCATCTACAACAATATTGTAAAAAAAATTTAAGCATGTGGCTGTGTTAATAAGGGACAACACTAATGCATTTTTCCTGTGTCTCAGATTCCAATGTGGCAGGCACACATTACTTCTAAGTAATCTCTGAGGGACACTGTTTAATAAACTCTGCGTTATGCTTCTTTATGTGGTATGTACCATTTGAATCCTCACTCTGGATAGTTCGTCTGTATATCAACATGTTTAGTTTTGTTCCGTCAGTTACCAAAATCAATACAAAGAGGCCAGAAATAAATAAATAAAAACAACCTTGTGCCAGAAAGAACACAATGCCAATGCCAAGCTCTCACCTCCCTTTGGAGGTGAGTGGTGGGCTTGAGTTTGTGTGGGAATGAGCAGTCCCACAATCCTACCCTGGGGAAATGTGGTTTGGCTCAGTATTTTAGAGCAGCTGCCCTTGTTCTGTGGTGATCTCCTGATGCTTTATAGTATACCCAGATCTTAGCTCACCACATGTCTGGTGCACCACTGACAGTTTTAATAAAACGTCTGCCTTGTAAATAAACCCATAAAAGTTACTAGCTTGCAAAAAGAAAAAGAATTGTACTAGCATTCAGGGCTGGCTCTGCCCCTCCTCTAGCAGCCCACTGTATTCCTCTGCTTGGCATGGAAGAGGGAGTTTCCTCCTCTAGCAACCAACTCACTTTCTGTGCTGGGATGATGTAGTACTTCATCCCCCCCCCCCTCTTCCAGCCCACTCACTTGCCTTTATTCCATGCCTGCAAGAAGGTTCCCTATTCCCATCCAGTCATATTCACCATCCAGGCCCCTCTAACATGTCACCTATTCACTTTGTTTTAATTTCTGGCAACTGCACTTCCACTCTGTGCTTAATTTGAATATTATGTGTGACCCATTTGATTTAAATTTATTAGGATGATTATTTGACTGAAGGGAAGAATAAAGCAATAAAGTGCTGCACTTCATTCTTTTATTTCTTTGCAAATATTTCATGGTTAAAGCTGAAGGAAAAAAGATGTTCGTTAATTTATTGCTCCAAGTTTAATTATCATATGAAATATAGAAAGCTGCTTTATTCTGAGTCAGAGTACTGGGCCATCTGAGTATTGTCTACACACCAGGGTTTCAGATAGTACAGCAGCCTTTCCAAGCCCTAACTTTACGTGCCATGAAATGAGCCTGGGACTCTCTGCAGGCAAACGTATGATCTGACACCAGGGCCAGTTCAACAGATTGTGCCACCTGAGCAGTTCCCAGTGCCACCACACTCCTCTTTCTGTTGCTCTTCCCCTGCTACATGCTTACTTTCCCCCCTTTAGGTGCTTCGTTCATTACAATAGACTTTCCACCTATCTGCCTTTCAATCTAGGAAGCACCAAACAACTTCAAACTCCCCCCCCCCAAATACTAAGTTTAAAAAGCATTTTTAGTCACTGTGGCAAATGGCCATGCAGACAGAGGCACTGTCCCAACCACATTGCCCAGAAAGCCTCATCTGAGGAAGGACCTCAGGAGTGAGACAGGAAGGAGGTGGAGGGAGAAATGGAGAGCCTTGCTAGTTGAGTGGATGGTCAGTACCAGCAATAGGATCAGGGTCAGGCTGGGCAGCTAATAAGGCAAGCAAATGGGGGGGGGTAGGAGAGGAGTTGCTAATCCATTGCTTCCCTGTGCTTGCTGCCCAAGCCAATGGTCTCAGCTTGTGTCATGAAAGCATGTCTGCCACTGAAATATGGCTTTTCCTATATCTTTCTGCTTTCCACTTGCTTTTCATGGAAGGTGTGGGAATTTAATTGAGCTGATGGCATGTGTCCTGTTCACATATGAACAAATCCCTAAAGGAGGCCATGGCCACAAAGGCATCCCTTAGAGCAGAGGTGGTGAGGAACCTCAGGCCTGTGAACTGAATGCAGCACTCTCTAGCTTGTCCTTGGGACTCTCCCCAAGATCTGCCCCTCCCCAGACTGCATCCTCAGCCTTGTCAGCCTAGAAGGTGTATTTGAAATGTGTTTATGCTTGTTGCTTGCTTGGGTGGAGTAGTGAGGTGTAAAAAGCTCTGACCTTTGCATGAGTGGAATGTAGCCTACTACACAAAAGTAAGATTCACATCTGTTGTTCAAATCGGCGTGATGGGGTGAGCTCCTGTTGCTCTGTCCCAGCTTCTGCCAACCTAGCAGTTTGAAAGCATACCAGTGCAAGTAGATAAACAGGTACCACTGGGGCAGGAATGTACTGTCTGTGGACAAACACTGGCTCCCTCGGCCTGAAAAGTGTGATGAGCGCTGCACCCCATAGTCGCCTTTGATTGGACTTAACTGTCCAGAGGTTCTTTACCTTTTACCTCCACTCACCCACCAATGGCATGCAGCCCCTGGAAAGTTGACCAAGACTGTGATGGGTTTCAGTCAACAGACAAAAAAGAGTTCTCCAGTCATATCCCCAAGCTTCTATTTCTGCAGTGTTTGTATGTTTAACTAAGAGTTGCCATCCTTTCCAGAAAATCTCATTTATGTTGGAATAAGGTAATGGGGTGTTACATGCTGGCTACATATAGACAACATAACATTTGCCTCTCACTGTGAGTGCTAGCCATGTGCTTTTGAAGTCTAAGGCAGAATTACAAATGTGTGTGTGTGTGTGTGTGTGTGTGTGTGTGTGTAAATTAGACATTAATTCAGTAGTACAGAGAATGTTTAATTTCCTGAAACTATGCTATTATTGACCTCTTTAGAAATGATTTCTTGTGGTGTTCCCCTGCTCCAATATCAAAATAAACAAAGCAAAACAACATAATCTAGACAGCGGCACTTAGAATGAACTAGTGACTACTAGTAAAGAGAAGGGTTTGGGGGGCGGCGGCTATCAGGCAATCATACGCTTGTTTGCTCAGATGTTAAAGGTAAAGGTACCCCTGTCCAGTCGCAGATGACTCTGGGGTTGCGGTGCTCATCTCGCTTTACTGGCTGAGGAAGCCGGCGTACAGCTTCCAGGTCATGTGGTCAGCATGACTAAGCTGCTTCTGGCAAATCAGAGCAGTGCATGGAAACGCTGTTTACCTTCCTGCTGGAGCGGTACCTATCTATCTACTTGCACTTGATGCGCTTTTGAACTGCTAGGTTGTCAGGAGTAGAGACCGAGCAACAGGAGCTCACTTCATCATGGGGATTCAAACCGCTGACCTTCCAATCAGCAAGCCCTAGGCTCTGTGGTTAGGTCCACTTAATTCAGTAGGATTTACTTTCAACTAATTGTACATACTATTTTTTACACAAAGAAACCAAGAAACAACAAAGACTGCACAACTGAAGCCCTAATTCAGTCATAAAAATGTGATGCAAAGGAAGTACATTGCAAACCTACTCTCACCGTTGCAGGTTACATGAAATATCAAACTAACATTTTTAAATTTAAGACTATAGTAGCTTGAAGACAGAGCTACAAGAATGTCATCCTCATCCATTGTCACTATAAGCCCAAATAGAGAGCTATATCTTAGACCTCTGGAGGAAGAGATCTCCACATTGGGCAAGCAGTTAATGAAAAATCCACCTTGTGTATTTAGGCTGCACATGTTTGGTATTTCGAAAAGGTCACCACCAAGAGACCATCACTGAGACACTGAGGAGATATATGCAACTGGGCATTAATTTTATAGGTATGTAAAGCTCACGTTCAAATGGGTGATGCATGCATTCCTGATTTTTTTTCCAGAATTATGTTTCCAGTAGCTGGCCTCACAGAATACCCTTACCGTACTGAACCCACCTCCCACATTTGAAACAAAAAGCAGTGTGGACATTTGATGTGGGTGCTCTTAGAGTGTGATGAAATTGGAGACGTCCTCAATTGGATGCACATAGAAGGTCTTTGGAAAGTAGTTGCTGGAAATACAACATGGGGGGGGGGGGGACAAAGACAAAAAATCAACATGCATGCCTGGACCACAGGCCAATATATATCAGGCTTCATAGATGAAGTACAGAAAAGAAAAAGGCCCATATGATGGCTGATTTTCCTTTTAGATCCCTAGCAATGGGACACCATATACTCTTCCTGACCATGCACAGGCAAGTTTTTTTTTTTTAAAAAGATTATATTTTCTTCACAACATGGCAATATGTGTTTTCATATCACTTCCTATATTTTCATGCTGTGTGTCCATGTTCATAAATATGGGCTAAATACAATGTTAAATGGGCTCCTTGTTATGAGATAGCTTGGAAATCCGTACATACTTGGTAATTAGCCAAGACACACTAAAGTGTCAAATGTGGGTGTTTAGTGTAAATATGTGTGAGGTGGTCCAATTCAGGGAGAAAGCAAAGCTGCATTTCTATGATGAATTCTTAGGTGTAGGTCCTACTGAACTTAGTGCCTGCGTATCTTCCTTCAGTTCCATGGAAATCAATGGGGAGATTGCCAGTGACTAACTCTCTGGATGGGGAAATGGAATTTTCAGTGAGAAAGGTTTGGGTTCCCATTTTCTTGTGTCTTGAAAGGGAAGTGCCATTAAAAAAAAACACCTTCATAATTTATGAGGTACTCATGTTTGTTTTTCATGGCTCTCTGTGCCCAATCAACTCAATCTGAAACTCACAGTTTTAGATGGTGTACCAGATGAATCTCATTCCTACATTACAGTCTCTATCAAATGGCACACAAACTTTATGAAGGGGCAATCTATATGACTTTCTTGCTCTCTCACACAGATGCATTTCAATATTGTCACACATCAGTATCAAATTCATTTCAGGGGCATCCCGCCATCTCCTCTCATAATAAACTGTTAAGGGATGTCATGCTCACATGATAAACCACCACAAGAAAAGCAAAGACCAGCATGGCAGAATGGTTTTGCAGTATAGCATACAAATACGCTACTCTGTGGCCCATGTTCCCAAACGTTAGGACTTCCTGCTTGCAGTTTACTACTGTACTATTATCGTTGCCATTTAGGATTTCCAGTACCATGGAGAGCTCCCACCGGTCTTGAAAGTGAGGGCTGTTGAGCAATATCCTTCGACTGCATTACATCGGTTGTACCTTGCTTCTAGAAACATATATCCATTCATAAAATCTGAAGCAGAATACCACAGCTGGGTAGTAGGGGAAAGGAGGGGGGAGGGAAAAGGGGTGATATATCTATGGGAAAGCGTGCGTGAGCCCAGAGAAAAGGCCAATATTTAATAGGGTATTACTGTGTCTTATTGGCCACCTGATGTTATTATTCTGCTGGGCAGTGACAGATGCATCCTTGAACAGGCAATGACATTGAAAGCCTGTTTGGCAGGAGAGGGGACTTTTATTCAAAGTGATATTAAAGAATCGCTTTCCTGCATCATTTGGCAAAGGCAAGTAAATTGTTCATTCAGAAACAGGACTGGCATGTGCGTAGGCACACACACACTCGCACTCACACTCACTCTTATGCACGCACACGCTGAACTGTCCAAACGTGGCGGGATGATAATAATAATAACAACAACCTATCCCCTTTAAAGCTCCGCTTCGCCTTGTCATCCCAAGAAAGATCACTTTAGACAAATATGTCGCCCCCCAGTTATCAGTTGCCTCAAGGTGTGCGGAGAAACCCGGCTTGGGCGGCTTCTTTTTCTACGTGCTTCCTTCCTTCAGTTAGCAACATACCCCATCTCTTGCTATATATATATATATAAGATCGCTCTGTCCAGCCTTCCTAATAATATACAGGCGATGGGTATGCACAGGAACGAGAGAGAGAGGCATCTTTTAACGATCCCCACTTCCCCTTCATTCATATGTATGAACCGACTGAATATTTGATCAAAAGATTGAATAACAAGAAAGGCAGATCGGAGAGGGTGGGTGATTTTTTATTTTTTATTTTTAAAAAAAACTTTGAAAAAATTATTTATTTAATAAACCGCACCAGCTTTCAAAATAGCCTGCTTGGTCAATTGCATCTTGTCCGGAGCTTGCAAAGCGTCGCTCTCCCACCCCCTCCCTCCGGTCCTAAAAATATCCCCCCTCCCTCCTTCCTCCAACCACCCCCACCCCCAATAATAATAATAATCGCGCTGCAGATTGTAGAAAGGATTTGAGTGTGCAGCCAGAGAGAAAGGGATTAGAGAGCGAGAGCGAGAGAGAGCGAGAGAGAGAGAGCTGGAAGTTAAACTGTGCTGCATATTTAAAAAAAAAAAAAAATGGGCGGATTGGTCTCTAGCTGAGAGCTTGGTACCACCTTCCTTTCTAAAATAAAATCTGCCTGGCATGAAGTCACAGCCTATTTCACATCCGGTTTACCCCGGGACGTACGTACTACTACTGTCTTGGTAAAGAGCAACGCTTTTTGTTGTAGAGCTGCGATCTGGATCCCCGGGAAAGGGAATTTGGGTGTTGGAAATCGGAGAGCAAAGCGGCGGCGGCGGCAGCGGCAGCAACAGCGGCGGCGGCGGCGGCAGCAGCAACAGCGGCGGCGGCGGCAGCAGCGGCAGCGGCGGCAGAGTCCATGATGGCTGAGAGCGCCTAAATGAGTGAGCGGAGCAGCCGGTTCTTCGCGGCTCCCAGGCGCCCTCTCCCCTGCCAGCAGCAGCAGCAGCAGCCGCGGCATCTTGGGCGATTCTGCCAGGCGATTGATTCTCCCGGACCTTGCCAGCACCTCGGTGGGGTCTCCAGGTAACGGTGCCTTTCTTCCCTTTTGCTAGAGCATCTGCTGGGCAGCTCCGCTCGCTGCCCCCACCCTCCCCACCCGCCTGCTTTTCCCGGGAAGAGCATTCCGTGGATGGAGGGGACTGGCTGCGCTGGCTGCTCCCTTAGCAGGTACCTGGTGGGCACGATTCGCGGATCTCTCGATCTCCCCCTCGTCTCCCCCCACCCCCACCCCACCCCCACCCCCTACCCAGGTTGAAATTCCGCAGCGATCGATGGGCAATTGATAAGCGGGTTTGTGGAGGGGGAAGAAGGAGAGAGAGATGGAGATGGTGTGTGTGTGTGTGGGGGGGAGAGATCATAGGGAAGAGATCTGCTAGCAAAACAGCAACAAGAATGGCTTGCATTTTGCAGGTGGTGGGGAGGGCAGTGAGGAGGGTGCCTTTCTCCCGGAGAGAGGGGGGGGAGGGTATAAAGTTGCTATACGGGCAGGGGGGGGAAAGCCCCCACAACAATCCCCACACACCACAAGTCTCCACCACAGGCATAAGAGAAGCAGGCAAGACCGCGGAGCCGAGGTCTTCCGGAAAATGCCTCTCGGTATTATTGGATGTGGGTTTTAACGGATGTGCCTAACATGGAAGACCGGGTGTGGGGGTATCTCCCCCCCCAATGCTTTTGCTCTTTCATTTTGAACTATTCGAAGAAAAAATAATGATGGTGGTGGGAAGGGGAGGGGAGGGGGAGAAAGAGGAGAGAAATGGGGAGGGAATGGGAGGAAGAGAAGGCATTTTTCTCTTTTGGCACTTGGGGTGTGTGTGTCCCCTTTCCACAGGCTGCATCCACAGGCAATTATTTCTAATGATTTGGTGACTTTCTTTATCGATGGCTTTATTTATTTATTGCGTGGGGGAATCGGAGGGCGAGGGAAGCGAATTGACACCGGCTGGCATTTGCAAGATTGCTCGGGCTGAGGAAGAGTGCAAAAGTTATTGCTGAAAGGGAGACGGTGCTCTGGGTGGATTTCATTCGTTTTGTTTCACCTGGAGACTGGAGATGCCACCCTCGTTTTTGCAGGGGGAGCAGCGCGATTCTCTGAGCATCCTCCTGCCGTGAGGGTCTCTCTCTCTCTGTCACTGCCTTGCCACGACTGTCCATTTGGAGAGCCCCCCCCCCTTATTGCACCCTTCCTCGCCGTTTAGCTTTCAGCTCTCCTCACGCGCCAAACACAGCTCTTCAGTTACGCTGCCTCTCCTCTCCATGCCGTCTTGTGTTGATAGGGTCGTGTTGCCTGAAATTCGGCTCCTCTGTTCCATTGCTTTCCAATAGTCTAGTCAGTCCAAGTGCAGGAGAGGAGAGGAGAAAAATATTGGGTAAGAACAATGCAACTGAAGTGGATTCCAGTACTAGACACATACTAAGAGGAAGGCAGCAACAGTATTTGCCTAAACAGACCAGGCTGCTTCCAGAGATATCATCTATAGTTTGAGACTGGGGTGGATGGGGGAACAGAAGAAATGGGGCAGACTCTCTCTTTGCACATTAATTGAAATTGGATTGGGTTTAGTCGTGAAGTGGCGGGTGAATGAAGACTTTTGTAACATGGGTGTCTTTACAACAACAACAACAACAACAACAACAACAATGGAGGGAGAGATTTTGAAGAAGACAATGTGCATGCAGTCATCAGCACATGATTTGATTATGATGCATGCCCTTTAGATTGATGGAAGCATCAATGTGCATCATGGCCAGCAATGCAATCCTGGGGGGAAATACATTATCCTGCTGCTAAAATTGCTTGGTAGCCAAGAAGGCAGGCATGGAGATCTCTCCAGAAGAAAGTTCTGACCACAGGACCTCCTGTGAATCTCCATGACCTCAGGGGACACCCTCTCCCTCAGCACTGAGTGAGACAGTCAAGGGACACTTTCTCACTCATTAAAACTAAAAGAATATTTAAATTCTTTCTGGTTATTTTATGTTGCCAGCAAAAAGAAGCACAGATACAGCACTCAAAAGTAGTAGAACTTAATGAAAATAGTTTTTTTTCGAGTGCCAGAGCACTTTAAGCACCAGGTAGATTAGATGGAACTAAATGAAGAACCCAGCCTCTAGAGTGCCTAGAAATTATTAGATGTGCTATGGATGGGGCCATTTTCTTTTTCTCTAAATGGTGCACCATTGTGAGATCACTGCTTGACTTCAAGGCAAACCATCCAAAGTTCTTCTAGACCTGTTGTGTCTTCAAGCAGTTTTCCCAAGTAAGAAATGTTGACCTGTGTTTTTATTTTGTTTTCAGCTGAACATCTGTAATCTACCATGAAGAGGATGCATCTTCTCTGTGACCGCCTTTGGGCCTGGGTTCTCCTTATGAGCACACTAACTGGACAAAGGTGGGGAAAGAGTTTAAATTTTTTATAAAAACAAACAAACAAACATTAATTAATATAAGTTTGGAACTCTTTTGCTATTGGTTGCATCAAAAGAATAAGAAAGAAGCAGCACATGTACTGGGCTACTACTAATTGTATGTGGGGGAAGTTAATCCTGCTCAAATCCCAGCTAAGTCAAAATACGAGAAGATTGAAAGAAAACTACAGTTTGTTTGCATAACATCTTTTAATGCAATTGCTCTTCAAAAAAGAGTTCAGCAAGACTACTTTACCCACCCTAAGGTTAGATTAATGATTTAAATGCAGCTAAAATTAGATAGGCCTTTGCACAGATAATTTTTGCAACCATTTATTCTGCGCAGAGGGGAAATCACAGCTTTGTTTTGGAAATTTATACAGAGATTTCTTCATTGTCTGTTTTCGCTGAAATTGCCAGGACTGCAGACTCTAGGACTGGACCTTACTTGTTAAGTAGTTGCTCTATAATACTGAGTTTGAGCCCATCTCCACTTTCTGGAAGTGAGTTCCATTGAACACAATAGGTTTAACTTCTGAGCAGAGGTTCATAGGTTTGTGCTGCTAAAATACATTGGGTTTAAACAATGTGAACAATTGTGCCTAAATATTGTTGTTGTGGATTTGAAATTTTGGGTATGGTTTGACACCGTGCATAAGAAGTTTGCAATCTAATTGTATTATTAGACACGGGAAATTGGTCACTAACATCAATAGAATGGAAAATACACTTCAGACATACTGAATGGGGGATGGGGAGAATTCCTAGACTTTGAAATGTGCATATAAGAATCACCTCTGTCAATAATGCATATACTGAATATATCATTGGAAATATGTTTTCATTCTGGATGAAAAATTATAGGTACAGAATTGTTCTCCGTAACTCCCTTTCCTTTATTCAGCAGCATTATATAAATCATCCTCAGGTAACGGTATAAATGTCTGTTTGTGTAATGAGTTTGGGGCAGAGGATTTTCGAATTTAGCTTCAGCATTTATTCTAAAACAACAGGAGAGTAAAATAAATATAGATGCAAAAGATGTGTACAACTCTATTTCGCACTGCTGAAGAGTGACGAAGGAACAAAAACGCTGGTTTCCTAAAGGAAAGGGGAACGGGAGAACTTTGACCCATGGATACCTTCCTCTGTTTTGTCATTTTCTCTTTGTCATGTGCTGGTGTGTATGTTTCACTGGAACTGTGGATTTGGAATTTGGAATCAAGATGCATTTGGCTGCTTTTGAAAAATTATATGAGGTGTCACTATTATAATGACCTGTAGATGGAGTCAGTGCACAGTGTTTTATTATACACTTGTTTAGTATGAAACCACAAACACAGTCACTGACATTTTCCTTCAAGATGTTCAAAATACACTGGAAACCCCCCCCCCCAATAATTTCATAGATAAAATCCTTGCACGGGTTTGTCTTACGGCTGTTTAGAGATCAATAACACAAAGAGGACCAGCCAAATGGAAGGCAGGGTCACAAATTTGTAATCCAACAGTTGTGTTTATAAATGGCATTGCCAATGCTTGTGAGAGGTTGGGCTCCCCCCCCCTTTCTTTTTTAAATAAGAAGGACTTGTGGTTTGTGTCAAAGAGAAATGATAGGAAACACTGAAAGTTTCACATTTCTAATGTTTTGTTTTATGATGGTGGAGAAAGGGGCTTGTGTTCGCATGATATAGAGGCCTATTCAGAAGGAGACATCTGCTCAATGGAGTGTTTATCTGGAAAAAAATAATAGTAAGACTTCTAAGTTGATGTCTTTAAAAGCATCACGTCCAGGAAATGGGTATCATCAATTGTATCTTCACAATGTTGCTAATAGTATGTCACTTTGATCTTTATCTCTCATAAACATATGCATGCATTTATCAGTACATTTTCAATGATGAGCAAATTCTAGAATATAATTAAGCATACTAAGGCTACAGTTCTATACCCAATTTCCTGGGAGGGTGGGCCACTGAACAGAACCCCTTTCTGAACGGACATATATAGGGCTGTGTAGTAAAGCACACTAACTGGATTGCTCATTGAAATTAATATTGCTTAAGCAGATCACTGTTCACATAAACCCCCTTGGTTTCAATGGGACCTAAGAAGGCCTATACATTTCTGGATTTTGCCCATTGTTCTTACCCACCTTCATCCTGAGATAGGCATTGAAGAGCAGCTTAGTTCCTAAGAGTCATGTCCATCTAGTCTTTCTTCAGAGAATTGTGTTGGCATTTAGATTAATGGCATGTGACCAGGAGAAAAACACTGAAGATCATGCTGATTATGGAAAATGTAGTACAATAATTAGGCATCAGGACACTTCTTGGTTCCATTTCCAAGGAAAAAAATGGGCCACTGCATTTCTGTAGGAGTTTGACCACATTATACTTGAAAGGCTTTGGTACGTCTGAAAACCACATGGCAAACACGTGTCGGGAAGTCTTTACCAGATAGAGCTCTTGGGGACATGTTGATATTGTGTCTCCAAAAGTGCAAATGACCTTCAGATGTTACAGAAAAGATGCAGTTAGCGTATGAAGGCAATGCAGAGACCCATCTTATCTGGAATGTGGCAGATGGCCCCTAACAAACTATATAGGGTAGTACACTCTTGTTCCTTACAAGCAGCAAAAAAAGCAAAGAAAAGAAAAATTTCCCCCTCTGATGTTTAAAAATAATAACAGGGAATTTAATAAACATCCATCAGTTTGCAAAGGTGTACTTAGGACAGGAATTATATTACACCTCTAGTGAGCTGATTATATACTTGTGGTTTTATATTCTGATTTTATCCTATGAACTGCCCTGAGACCTGCGGGTATAGGGCAGTATATTCCAACAACAACAACAACATTTCTCATACAGAATCAAATTAATTGCAATTAAACACACTCTGTGTTTGCTTACGTGCATTTTTAACCAGTAGTTTGAAGGAACACTGTTTCAATTTGAAATCTTTTATTGGAGGGAAAACATTTGAAAGAGCTATAGCTGAATTTTTCCACTCATAAAAAGGTACTACAAACTAGCTCTTTTCCATATTTCTGCTTGTTAGTTGTACAAAAATTTCATATTCACATTTAGGTAGAGTAACACTAGCTTAATACTGCATATCGCCCACCTCAATGACAGCTTATGGGAAAAGATGATCAGTATAATAGTACCTTATAAAACATTTATCCCCTTTGTTAACATTCATGGAGAGGTACGGTTCAGAGGACTTTTTGGAGCAAAGATTTTTGTTCATTACCTCACATCAGATACCCAAAGAAGGCTGATTCAGTAATAATGTATGTGACAAAGTGATCAAGAGGAAAGTAGCTTGGGGTTCAAGGGCTAAGTCCTGCTGAGTTTACACTGGCAAATGGCCCACTTTGCAAATAGGATCTTTCCCAGTTAAAGGGCAGAAGAAGGACTCCAAGATTTGGCTCTTAGACAACCATGATAGATGATTAGGAGAAAACAGTATGGCTTGTACTTGAAAGTGCAGAAAGGGGAGCACTATCTTAATGACAAGAACTTCAGGTGTTTGAAGAAGAGGACAGAACTTAGCTCGTGGCCCTGGCAAATCCATGGAAACCAACTGCTACAAGCATTTATATATCAGAATTGCATTCTGGTAAAAATGGAGCTATACTACCATGTTAACACATTAGCTTTCCAGTTGATATTTGTAGCTTATTTCAGCAGCTGGATGTAAAGACCTTCTGCATGAACCATAAAACCATATGCCTGCAATTGCCAGGATGCCAGAGCAGCACTGCCATCAGGTATATTGGGTGCAGATGTTTATTTATCATTTGGGTAGGAGGTATGAAATCTAGGAGAGAGGTGGGGAAACGTCCCTGCTATCTCAAAATGTAATTTCCTGTTCACTAAGCAATGATTTAGGCATGCCTCCAGGTTTATTTTCCTAAAACAAAAGCAAAGACGTCAATAAAATTTAGAAGGTGTAAATGGGTTTGCATTTTAGTAAAGAAAATTTAGAAATGACTACACCTTTTATAATGGTGCCAACCAGTTTTACAGGGATGCAAACAAGGCTGTGCTACATGGAGATATCATTGGCTGAAATTCTAAACATACTTTGTTGAAACCACTGCCACGTATTTCTAAGGGGAAATGTTTAGTAATGGGTTGTTGATTATTAGCTCCCAGTGCAATCCATACCAAGTCTACTCAGAAGGAAGCACCATTGAATACAATGGAGCTGAATCCCAGATTAGTGTGGTTAGGATTGCAGTTTACTTCTGTGAGCATATTTAGATGATTTAAGTACTTCTTTTTATGGTAAGCTTTCATAAACTGGGTTTTTTCCTGGGGGTGTGTGTGTGTGTGTGTAAGGAAAATACACTATTTTACACTCATAAAATCCATAGACTGGAAAGTAGAAATAATGCATGACAGCATAAAAAAATAAAGGATCCAAATCTGTATACTGATACTAATTGGAGTCTCCCTGTGCTTTTACATACTGTATGCTTAAGTAGCCAAAGCTACACCACCACCATTGCACAAAAGAGAAGTATTGGCAAGCTTTGGGCAACCGTGATGTTCCACGGGTACTTAATTTTTGCAGGAAATCGCCCCCCACCCCCAAGAACTAAAGGTTAAGTTACTGCATAAGAGAGAGAGGAATAGACAGTTGAGCGAGTGAGCAAGGGAATATGTCTATATCTATATCTTCCTGGTTCAAACTGAGAAGTTATTTTAAAATGTCTCCAGGGATGGAAGAGAGAGCTTTAATGTCATAGACATTAAAGAGAAATTAAAGAATTTAATATAACAGGGATCAGGCACAAATGTTTGAGCCTCCCCCCATCCCCTTCTCAGTGGTGGTGGGTTGGTGATTTACTATTGCAGGGCAGAGGGAAGAGGGAAACTGTCACAGTGGGAGGTCAATGAATGGGATGAAGGGTCTGAAACCTTGAACAGAAGCACCCAACATCACAATATTTTGTTGTAGGGCCTATTTCATTTCCATTTCTAGGCATCCCTGTGCATTGCTCTAAGCTGTCCAATGACTATGCATACTTTAAAAAGAAAGCATGCAGGAGAAAGTATCCTATAATGCTACTACAATCTGGCATGATGGAAGAGATTTTGCATCTATAAATCAGTATAAGCAAGATTAAGCAGATTTCAGAATTATGATTTTGTAGGTTTGTTGGTGGATTAATGGTTTATAATGTTAACAGCAGTGTTTTCCCCCCTAGCTATGGACAGTCAACTTCCTTGCAAGATGAAATTAAGGACAACACAACAATATTCACTCGAATTCTGGACCGCTTGCTTGATGGTTATGATAACCGCCTGAGACCCGGATTGGGAGGTGTGTGTTATTGTACTTTCTAAATTGACTTTACGAACAAAATTGCCTTAAATGAATGTTCCTTTTGCTTTTTGAAAATGTAATCATATTATGGTACCTTATATGTTTGTAAACTTAAAAAATCAACAAAGAGGTATTGAAAACTGATCCATCCAACAGCATTCCCTTGCTGAATCCTCTCCTGTTGCCATATAAACACTTCTTAATATGTGGCCAAATTCGATGATCCAAAAGATGAACAAAGATCCCCACCCCCGGATCCTCTCATAACATTGATTAAGGTCACAAATCTAGGCACATTTACTTAAGAGCAAATCCCATTGAATATAATGGGATTCACTTCTGGGTAAGCATCCATTGGGTTGGGCAGTAAATATTTGAATCAAAGTAAATGAAAGTCTCATCTTCCATGACTGATGCTGTATTAAATCTTTAAAGATGAAATCATTCCCATTAAATCAGATTTATACTTTGCTCCCAGATTGAACTCAGTTAGATTGAAGGTAGCAGTGGTGATCATATTTGTTTGTAAGCAATTCCCACTAATGACAATGGGGCATACTATCATATAAATGTGTTTTGTGATTGAGACGCTAACCCTGTTGGCAGAAGTGGGCCATATTGATTTAAGGACTGCCTGATCAGTTCTAACAGTTGACTTCAGAGCCAAAATCAGCCTTTTTACACAGTCCTGAAAATGTGAAATATGAACTGTGACATAATTAGGAAAATAATCACATCACTATTTTTTTTAATGGCAAAATAGAGTATCTTTAAACTTACCGATCTCTGCAAACAGAGGAAGTGTGAGCCGAATGTATTTCTTGTATTATTAACATATAATGCTGCTCTAGGATTTTTTAGAATGTACTCAAAAATATTTTCTTCTTAAGAGTTCTCCGATGCCACAGTCTACCACAATTTATGTGGGGAACTGCCCCAATTTCTACTTCTGATTGTAGTTCCTCATGTTACAGCAAAGACTGCTCCAGAGAGTCTCTCAACACCCAGGAACACTCTTTTTGGGTGTGGGTGGGTGTGAACAGGGGGCTACAACAGGGAGGGGCAGCATAAAATGTGCTGGTGACACATCTAGGCATGCAAGATATAGAGTACGCTCAGTGTTGTGCCTAATGTTTTTTTATTTGATGCATCAACATGTATCTAATATTTGTCAATTAACTTTCAAAATCTTACCAATTCCCAAGGACATGGCCATTAAGATAATTAAAAGTAAAGGTAAAGGGACCCCTGACCATTAGGTTCAGTCGTGTCCAACTCTGGGGTTGTGGCGCTCATCTCGCTTTATTGGCCGAGGGAGCCAGCGTACAGCTTCCGGGTCATGTGGCCAGCATGACTAAGCCGCTTCTGGTGAACCAGAGCAGCGCATGGAAACGCCGTTTACCTTCCCGCCGGAGCGGTACCTATTTACCTACTTGCACTTTGACATGCTTTCGAACTGCTAGGTGGGCAGGAGCTGGGACAGAAGAAAGGGAGCTCACCCCATCGCGGGGATTCGAACCGCCAACCTTCTGATTGGCAAGCCCTAGGCTCAGTGGTTTAACCCACAGCGCCACCCGCGTAAGATAATTACCGGGATCCAAAGAACACATGTGTGTGTGTGTCTGTGTGTGTGTGTCAGAGAACTGAGCATGCAACCAGAGCTTTGACTTCTATTTCTCCTTCAGGAGTTCTCGCTGTCATAGAGACAATGGCTTGGATCCATAGCCAAAAATGAAAACCCACTCATAGGACTCTACCTCTGGAGGAAGGATGGGAGGCATTTTTTCTGACTCCTCCTTTCCCCTGAAGACTCCATCCCATGCCCTATGAGAAGCTGCTCTGGAGGGTTAGATCCTCTCTAGAACAGTATGGGAAGCAGAGGGGTGGGGTGGGGTTTGCAGAGGGAATCAGCAAAACTTCACTCACCCTTGTTTCATCCAGTGGAAGCCTCTGCTGAGTCTCAGCCCCTTTGTATGGAAATGGAAGGAACCAACCCTTGTATTCATGCAAAGGATGCTTTGGATTCAACTCGGCATGTTTGCTTGAACCCAACGGTACCTTGTCTCTTCAGCAGCTGGAATTGCTGCAGCAAAAACAGAAAGTTAAAAGAAGAATCAGCTGTATGTATAGTTCTCTCATCTGTGCACATATCATTTCTTTTGATCCCAAACCATCTACTAAGCATAAAGTGATGAAAAAAAATATGTTCAGCTATCAGGTATGTACGTCTCATAGAAAATGAAATGTTTTTTCCCCACTTGTCATATTTAATTTCAACAACCTTCAAAGAAGCGTTCATTTGCCACACACAAAACACAAACTATCATCTAACCAGTTATTCGGCGCCTCTCCCACTCCCCACCTCGGTTATCTGTTATCCGTTACTTTTATCAGATTCCTCTGTAGATGCTGAATAAAGTCTTTATTATAGTGGCATTGAATTTAGCAATGATTATCTTTAAACTTTGGCTTTGTTGAGTATATATTGTTCGTAGATTATGAAGAACTGAAGAAAATAATGGATTGTTCTCCAGTGAGGATGTTGAATTTAATTTTGGAAGCTATATATATATATATAAAACAAACCGGGAATCATTCTGCTTGCTTCCTGCGCTGCTATTTCCTCTACTTTCATGTAAACTCAAGGATTAGCCCAGAAATAAATATTTCTTGATCCTTGATTAATACAATAGTAGGTTTTAGTCAACCGTAATGGTTCTCGCCGAACATACTATACAAGTAAAGCTGGATGGATCTCATTTAAGAATAATACATGAATTAGTGTTAATGCCTTTTCTGATTAGGGGAAGGGATAATTTGATGCAATTTAAATCAATTATTAAAAATGATTCAGGGGTATTCAAGCTGCTGTGAGTGGAGATTAAAGGGAGGCTTGGGAATGCCATCTATAACCTGTGAATTGGACGGAAGCAGGATGAATCCAGGTAGATTATCTATGCAGTGCCAGTTGCTAGTTGCAGCATACTTAGTCCAAGGCTGTTTCCTTTATTCTGAAATACTTTCTGCATTAAGGTGCCTTTTTCTTTCTGACCACCTCCGCCCCCCCCCCGAGACATAAGGTTTAACTCCTGCATATAGCAAAGAGACCAAGAGAAAAAGAACTAATTAGATTTTGAAAATTGATTTCATTCATGATCACGTATAATCACAAGCCCATAGCACAGATCAGCGGCCCCATTTTCAACATCTGCATTGCCAACAACAGTGGCAGTTTGCAGCAGTGTGTTAACATGACACTTAAATATGTCCCCAGTATAAATTCGTTTCTTTTCTGATAGAGAAAGTTCTGGGATTTGTCAATAAAACATTTGAATCAAGCCATCAAGCATGTAACTTTGAGAAACAGCACATTTTACTGGTGCCTGTCTAATAAAACTGTTACTACCAATTCAAAGGAACAGCTTCCAAGAAAGTATTATCTATAAAACCCAGGAACTCTGTGGTATGGAAGACATTTTCAGGGCCTTTGTGTACATTGAGACCACATCACTGAGTGTACTATAGCCATTGGGTTGGCGGCCATTAACAGCTTAAAAACTGTTGCAGTGCAACTGGTGAGAGTCAAATGTGCATTGTAGGATATCTGACAAAGGTGCAATCTTTAAAACAGCATTATTTATGTGGATAAAGATAAAATAACATAAAATCATGCCTTTAACCACATTTTCAATATGATATAGAGCCTGGAGATATGTAAGGCCACAATCCAAGCTCACTTCAGACAAGACCCAAGACAGTGCTCCAAACAAGTGCTCCAAAATAGAAAACTTAAACCGCTCAAGTAAAGATTGAGGTGATAGAATGAAGATTAGATTCTTTGGCAAGACCAACTCGCCACTGTGCAACAGCTTTATTTTTAAACAGAGATAATGGCACTTATTGACATTTAGATTAGTGGCATAAGTAATATTATATCACTTGTATCGATTGATTGTCCATCAATTAAAGACGGTAAGGAAGTTATCCTGAGATGTTTAGCAGAACACAGATCTATGTCAACTAGTATGCTAATGGGTAAAATTGATATCACTATTGCATTTCACCTTCCAACACCCAGATGCCTTCAAAGCGCCAGAGAGACATCCAACCATAATGTCCTGAAGCTATATATTTGTACGAGTGCATCTTTCAGCTATGATGTTTGCAAAATCCTTGCAGTAAATAAAGCATCATATTTTATGTCGCAGCACTACTAATAGTTAATTCACCTTACTCAAAGTAAGCCAGTGCTACAAGTCTTAATATCTGGTTGGAGCCTTGATCACTGGAAAGCATTCCAACCCTCATGCAAATAAAGTCAACTGGCATTAAGCTCATGTATTTCGATGTGGGGCTATTAATCTTTAGTCACACAAGAACTATGAGTCTTCCACTGTATCCAGTAACATTAGTATAATAATGTCGAAGCAGCCAAACTAGCCTGTTCCCACCTGATCATATTTTATTGTTCCTTTTAATGGCTCATACGGGACATATATTGCCTTCATATATTACATGAACTGCAACACTTTGGTTGTTGATTCTATGTAGTTGGTCATTGTTTTAAAATAATATGTTCTAGTTGAAGAGTTTGGATTTGATATCCCGCTTTTCACTACCCAAAGGAGTCTCAAAGCGGCTAACATTCTCCTTTCCCTTCCTCCCCCACAACAAACACTCTGTGAGGTGAGTGAGGCTGAGAGACTTCAAAGAAGTGTGACTAGCCCAAGGTCACCCAGTAGCTGCATGTGGAGGAGCGGAGACACGAACCCGGTTCCCCAGATTACGAGTCTGCCACTCTTAACCACTACACCAAACTGGATGTAGTTGTTTTCTACATCCCATAGGAGACTGTGACATCTTCCCCTGCCCTGAGTGTTTCCCTTATGAATTGAGAGTGATGGCTCCTTTGTTGACTCCAACATCCTGCCCTCAAATCACTGTGATTGGAGTGCACGGGGGGGGGGGGAGGAGGAGACTTGCTATGATTAAAACCTAGACTTGTCCATCCTATATATATATATATATATAAAGGCCCCCATCTCTGCACTCCTCCTTTCTCCTTTGCACCCCTTTCCCTTTCAAGCTCTGGGCATATCCCCAGTGAGCTTGGTTTTGCTTCTCAGAAAAGGGTGGCAGCAGCCTTGCATTTAACTTTATGGAGAAATTAATGCAACAGAGCTGCTTGCAAGGTTGGACAGCCACCTATTAGCCTTTAACACATGCTTGTTAATAGAGTGATTCAACTGGGGAGCGGGGGGGGGGAGGTAATGTGAACGAGTATCCTAAATCACCCCGATTTACCTCATTATTCAGGGTACACATAGAGCTGAGGCACAATTCTACTCTGTTTACAAACTTGTGTGCCGAAAATGGGCAAATGCTCCAGTTATACTTCTGCTAACACACACACACACACACACCCCTGAGTATTTTGAAAAAGTAGGCCTTTTATGTTAGAATTTCTGTTAGATCCTTTCTTTATGGCTTACATTGAATGCTGAAGACCGTAGCCCACAACCTCTTCTTAGTTCCCTTGCTCCCCAAATGCATTTTTGAGGATGAAATGAAAACAGAACAGAATTGCACTCCCTCTGTCCTCTTCATAAAGGTCATCCATAAGGATGCCTGAGGCTGCTTTGAGTCCAGGTTGGCACCAGGTTTTGTAGTCCAAAGGAACACAATTCCATCTAGATGGTGGGTGTAAACGCTCAAGCTAATAATGGTAAAAGAAGAGATGGTTATCTTCCATTGTGAAGTAATACCCCAAGTCTGTGAGTCACTTGCTCTAAAGCAGTGTCCTATGTAAGAATGAGTCATTATTTTTGGAGCATGTAACAAAGCACAGCTGAATCATCTAATTGCAAAAGTGGTAAACAAGCACATGCATGTCTTTCTAAAAAGAAAAAAGAAAAAACGAATCCACAAAAGGGCAGTTCCCTTCTCAGCGTGCAGAAATTATTATTATTATTATTATTATTATTATTATTATTATTATTATTATTATTAAAATGGAATCTACTCAGAGAAAGCTAGTTATTCATGTAGAGTTTAACCCAAAAAAGTCACGTAACATGACTGATGACATAAATGATGCAATTTGGGATGAGAGGACTCTGGGTAGGGTCAGAACATGACATATTGTAATTGCTTAGGGCTGTTTGCATATTCATAGCTGTTGAAAAGCACTGAGCACCAGCACTCGTTCGTCTTTTACCTAGGACACCAAAGTGGTGGCCTCTAAATGTTGCGGATATCAGCTACCATCAGCCCCAACCAATATATGGCCAATGGTGAGGAATGGTTTAAGTTGTTATCCAACACCATGTTGGTTTATCCTGACATTAATCATTATTCAAAATCACTTGGAGAAGTCAGGCACTCTGAAATACAGGAATTTCAGCTAATTTAATTACATTGAATTCAATAGGGCCTGCCAGTTAAGCCTATGAGATGCATTGCTAAGAGGTATATAAAGTTTGAGAACTAAACAAATTGATAAAAAAATAAACCCAGGCAGACTGTTTCACAGGAAAAGCTACATCTATCACAATCCTAGGAATGCCTACTCAGAAGTCCCATTGAGCTCAGTGGGATTACTCCCAGGAAATGTATACCGGGCTGCAGCCTTCAGGAACCAAGGCATTAAGCATTAAGTTAAGCATTAAGAGGAATCCTCTCCTCTCTCCTCTCCCGTCTGCTCCCTTCACACTTCACCCTTCTCCCTTCTCCATTTCAGTTCATCCCAACCCAACAAAGATTTCCCTGGAAAATAGGTTTTCAGGGTTTGCGTTGAACCTACTTGTGTGTAACATATAGCTAGGTCCCTTAGTCGACCTAAGGAAAAACATTAAATCTAATTTGCGCTTTTAGATGAGAACACAGCCTTCAGTTCACAAACAGTTTGTTCCACCAAGAAATGAAGACTCATTTTTCAAGATGAATATTTCTTTGGGGAGCAAGAGTAACCTTACATTTTCAGTGCTTTGAGGTTAATTCTCACTATGACCCTCTTTAGGATTAAGCTCCAACCCAATTAGGCATCAAGAAAATCCGCACCTTTCTCTAAGGCAATTAATATTCTCTTGGAAGCAGGTTTGACTAGGCCACATCCATTTTGCTGGAGGACTAATTAGGAACACTCGCTGTCTAACTGCCTCTTCAATATCATTTGTATGGTTGTCAGTCCTAAGAGCAGTGAAAAAATAGCCCTCAAAAGTCACCGTGTGACAAAGCAACCACAGCTGGAATACTACAATATTCTTCTTTACTTCCCAGGAAAACATAAGCTGATATTGAGCAGAATGTCCAGAGTGAGAAATTAACTATTTATTGTAAAAAGTACACTTGCAAGTTAGGGGAAGTCATGTCCATCATGTCCATCAGTACTTCTAGGTATGCACCCTATGAGGCAACAGAGAGGCTGCACCCCCGACTGCAGTTTATGTATCTTCAATATTCGAGCTGTGTGCAATAAATTCTGCTCCTCCATCTTCGGTTCTCTTCTGGTCCTGGGCAAAAGTGGTGGGGGCAGGAGGAGGAGGTGTGAAAGCCCTTGACTTTACACCAGCCTGACCTATCTCTCCCCCACCCTGCACCTGTTCTTCACTCTCCAGTCCTCCAGCTTCTCCTGCCCGTGACTCTTATCTCCTGGCTGTTACAGTTTCCCCCAGTTCACCGATCCCTTATTCCAAGTCAGTCTCCAACCCCGCTTCTCCTAGTGCCCACTTATCAGTATCCAACCACCACTCCTTGATGTCCAGCCAGTCCCTGACATGTGCTCATTGCTCCTCATTCTTTTTCTCAATTCACATCAAAACTAGTTGTTGTTTTTGCGGGAAGGGGGAGTGGGATGCATCAAACACAGTATTTTAAAAGAAACAACAAGATAGATATGGACTGTGGCTAACACCAAATACAGTGGTGTGAGTCCACTGAATGCAGAGTAAATGGCAGTGTTGAACCTCAGTTCGAGTCTCACTCGAGGTGGAAGCACAGACCTACCTAAACCAGCTTGTTACATTGCACATGTGTTCACCCATGGATTTATAAAAGAGGAATGTGTCTGTGGTGGCCACTTAGGTGTCACAAAAAGGACACATATTTGAAAAAAAATGTGCATATGCTAATTTATATGAATAGATGCACATTTCAGAGTAATTACAGTGATTTAAATTTATTTCTTTATTTTAAAGGCTCATATACTGCAAAAATAAATGAAGTGCCTAGGCAGTGAATAGAACACATCCATAAAACAAAACAGAATAGTACTTGTCTGGATAGTGGTGCACAATGACATAAGGATCTGTATGCATCAGAAAAGGCCCATATAAACAGAAAGTTCTTAATCAGGCAATCAAAGCAAAAACATTGATAGTGCTTGCTTAATATTAATAGGGAACGAGTTCCACAACCTAGGTGCCTCAGCATAGAACAACTCAACATAGGAAGGCCAATCAGGTGCCTGATCAGTCTGCTGGGGATGAAAATAATTTGTAAGCAACAGCATACTGGTGGTTTTGTGGATTTGGGTCAAAATAACTAAGTTCATGTTATGGGCCAATTTTGAATACAGTGGTACCTCTGGTTACGTACTTAATTCGTTCCAGAGGTACGTTCTTAACCTGAAACTGTTCTTAACCTGAAGTACCACTTTAGCTAATGGGGCCTCCCGCTGCCGCTGCACCGCCAGAGCACAATTTCTGTTCTTATCCTGAAGCAAAGTTCTTAACCTGAAGCGCTACTTCTGGGTTACCGGAGTCTGTAACCTAAAGCGTCTGTAACCCGAGGTACCACTGTATAGGAAACTGCCTTATAATGAGTCAGACCTTTGCTCCATCCAGCTCAGTATTGTCTGCACTGATTAGTACGAGCGACCCAGTGTTTCAGATGGAAGAGGAAATGCAAGCAAAGCATGCTTTCTACCATTGAGCTAAGCCCCTCCTCTGATTTCAGAGCTTCTAAAAGTCAATGCGTTCTTTGTTTGGATAACAGCTTCTGGTTTGGGATCTAATGAAAGCTATTGATAAGCACTCACTATCCTAATTTCCTGCTTCATCAGAGCGTGTAACTGCAGTGAAGACCGACATCTTTGTCACCAGCTTTGGGCCTGTTTCAGACCATGATATGGTAAGTGCCATCCTATCTTCTCTCAGTTTCACCCTGTCTGCTCTCTGCTTCTAGACTAGTTTTTCGAGTCTTTCACATTGACTGATTTCAGTGCACTTAAATATTCACCTCAAGTGAACATCTCCAGTTTGATAGTTCAATTTGTTTGAAATGTTTGTAGCAGTTTTTCCAATATGGGGAAGCATCAGCAACTGGGACGGAAGCATTCCTTGTGATAAAGCATGTTACTATGCAAATTGATTACTTGAGGTATGTGGTGCAGAATACATGATTAAGAGACATCCAGCGAACCAGTTTAGGGCAATGCAGATGACAGTAAATTATGATAGTAAATTATATCTTGTCTGATTGTTCAGGCCATCCTCAGCACAGTTACTGAGGACACATATAACACACATACTTCACCTAAAGAATGGGTAATTGAAATGCAGGTTTTTGTTGTTGTCATTGTTGTAAGGATGATGTCAAGCATGACTACTCATAAAAAGCCTGACCACCCACTTTACCACATAAAGAGGTAAAGTCAAAATAAAAACCTATAATAAATGCATCTGTGGGATTACATTATCTATTTTGTACCGAAGCAACTTGTGGTAAGCCACAAAGATGTAGCCTTTTCAAAGGAATATTCCCTAACACTGAGTATTGATTAGCAAACATGCCAAATTATGACATAATTTAATAAAACGAAAAGGATTTAAGATGCCAAAGTTAGCAAGACTTTTTCATACCCTTGATTGTAGTGGTCTACCAATTTCTCAGGTAGATGTGGTTTGTTATCTGTAAATCATATAATGGATATCTTTTGAAATAGACATATGAATTGCAAAGTCAATTTCTTTGAGGAGCTGCAAATACTTTTGCAGAACCAATTCTAGATTACTCCCTTCAGGAATCTTGAAATATATGAGCCATGAATATTATTGGAAAAGTTATTTGTGGAGTGACAACCACAGTTGTTATGACTGTTATGATTACTTGGTTTCGCAAGATTATGGGAAGAGCTTTCCTTCAAACCATGCACATCCAAAGCACACACTGGATGCCCCATCAGGGCCTATGTGCATAGATCTCAGTTCAAGTGGACTATATAGTTCCATCCTATGCATATTGGGTGGTACATATAGTCCCCTATACAAATGTCTAAGTGCATTGACCTCAGATGCACTGAGGAATGATGATGAGTACAGCCTGATCACACATTACTTGCATGACACTATGAGCTGAATCAAGAACAGAGCCACACACCTGGAGCCACTCCAACACTACATCCCTGAGCTAGTCTTGTCCCTGATGACTCTATATTGAGTATTGAGGTATCTTACACATAGCTGTTTCTTATCACAGATACCTGTGATCAGTGCAGATTTTGGGGGCAGAGCTAGCCCAACAGTGAGGGCAGGGCTAGGAAAGTGGCCTTATTTCTGCTTCAGCTCACAAGTGATTTCCACACGGCTAATGTTGTGGCATAGCTATTGTTCATTTTCATTAATGGTTTAATATAGTAGTGAGACTGTCCCCATTGAGGATCAGTCTCTCCTGTAACATGCATCACAGTTAGTGCTTATTCTATGATCAATCAAGTCATTGTAACCTTTTTTAGAGTTGGGAAGATGAGCACAGGTTCCATTTTTCTTCTTGACTTAGGATGTTACCCCTTTAAAACAGTTTATGGAAAACAGTTGCATTTCCAGCTAGAGAATTGAATCCCCACTAAGGGTACTTTAGAGTTCTCAAAGTAACTGGTGTATTTGGAGGGTTGGTAGAGAATTGAGAAAATAATAGTCACCCTGGTGTCTGCTGCCCAGAGACTGCTAGTTTCATGTACTTCATCTACTTGTGGAGGCCTTTTGAACCTAAGGAAGCCTCTGAAGAAATGTTATACAGACACGTGATCATTTTACAGCTGAATCAGAGAAGGTCTGGCCCTCTAAGATGTCTGAGTGAGAAGCTATTTAGGAACCATGTGCAATCTGCTCTGATCAGCCTGGAGGAAGAGTGTGGTATGAGTGAAATAATACATATCTGGAGTTTATCATTTGATAATTTATTTAGATATTCCCATGGTGCAAAGAAGCAGGATGAAAGTGAGCTCTGTGTTTGTGTCCGGATTGCAGCACTGTCATTATATTTGGTTGTGGGTGTGAGTGAATGGCTATTTGTGGAAGCAGAATGGTGTGTGGTATAGCAAATTACCTTTGGGATGTATAGGCCTCTAGATATTGCTGGACTATAACTCCCATCATCTCTTACTATTGGTTATGCTGGCTGGGGCTGATGGGAGTTGGAGTCTAACAGCATCTGGAGAGCCTTAGGTTCCCCACCCCTTAATTCAATAAGGCTTACTTTTGAGTAGACATGTATAGGACTGTACTGTTTGTTTCAAAGATCCAAAACTTATTATAGCTTCAGGTGAAGAGAAGGAGTTTCCAGGGAATGAGAGAGCAAGTCTTCCATTTTCCCCATGGGAATTCCCTGTTGTGGCTTCTGTTGCATACTTGAATTTTGATATGAAACTTCTCTGAGGAAATAATTTCACTGTTTTGTGGTAGTCTGTAAGGTCTGTCCATATTGCATATGTAGAGGCCCAGATGTAGAAGACTGGATGATGAGTAACACCATTCCAAGGTCTATTTTGGTTTCATATATTCTTTGCCAGTATAGCAGAGAGCATTATATAAAATAAGCTCTGCCTTGTTCTGGAAGCTTCTTCCTGTTCAGTAGTCCTATTGCCAAACTGTACTATTTTCAAAACTCCCCATTGTCCAATTTTTAGGAATACACAATAGATGTATTTTTCCGGCAAAGCTGGAGGGATGAAAGACTGAAGTTCAAAGGACCCATGCAAGTCCTCCGACTTAATAATTTAATGGCCAGCAAAATATGGACACCTGATACTTTTTTCCACAATGGAAAGAAATCAGTAGCTCACAACATGACTATGCCTAACAAACTATTGCGGATTACAGAAGATGGGACACTGCTCTATACAATGAGGTAAGAATTGCGACATGGCATCTTCTTCTTTTATGAAAAAAGTGTTGTATAATTTATCATTTTTAATGAACAAGTTATTTCTATATTCCTCCTTTTTTATTTAAGAAAACCACTTATTTTAGAATTCTAGATATTGAAATGATGTATACATCCTGAAACGGATACATTAAGGATACATTGAATGTAGCTGTTTTCGGTGTCATTTTTTCTTTTCTTCTGAGCTTCTCTTTTCACTTTATGACCTTTAAGCTTACTTAAGTTCCACTTAATTCTTTGGGATACTGAAAAGGCTTCATATTTCACTTTAACAAGTTTGGAGATTAGGCTCTTACACTCCAGTCTTATAGATGAGCTGTAGCTGCTGCAGCGAAAACAGTCGTTTCCTCCATGGTGTTAAAGTAGCATCCTGTACATGACAAGTAGGGGTTTGTCTCACTTGGCAAGCCAAGCACACTAATGAGACAGGAAGAATGGGATATTGTTCTGCTCCTTTTACAAGATCCAGAGCTGATTTTGCTCATCAGAAGGAGCATAGGCATTTCTGGTCTGCTTGGCAGACCCCTATAAAAGCTTGTGTTCTGGAACAGAAAAAGAGGAAGAGCATAAAAGTACAAGGAACTCTTTTACAAAAGGGCTGGGAATTCTCCTGAAAATCAGCCTAGTGTAGTGGTTAGAGTGCCCGACTAGGGTGGAGAAGAGCCAGGTTCAAATCCCACTCCTTCATGAACCTGGAGTTGTTACAACCAGGGTGGCTACAACCAGGTACATCATCTTACGCTCCTTCAATGAATGGAGGGGTACAAACATAATTAATAAATGGTACATTTCTGACTTTCAGAAATGTGTACTTTCAGCACTGCTCTGTTCTGAATGTAAAGATGACAAGCAACCCTGAGAAATAAAAATGGAACAAATTGAAAGTAATGAAAGCAGGTTAAATGGAGGAGACCAAGAGACCTAGCAGAAATCTAGCTTTGCTATTGCATACTAGGCTTGCACATTGCAACTCCATTTTTTCCCAGCGTAGTCCTACTGAAATGAGCACTGGAGTAAGGGTGTTGGAGCTGGCCTCGAAAGCAAAAATAACCAGTGACTACTGAGTTTTATTTATTGATAAATTGAGTATTTCTATTCACCATTCCAGTTCAAACGTTGAACCCCTAAATGTGGCTGACAGAGGAAACTGAAAATGACAAAGATCCTAGTAATAACAGAGCACAAAACATTACTGCTAATGATAAAGGTGACAATAGAAGGGTGAGCAGAAGTGAAAAATGCCTTTTTTTTTTAAGCCAAGCGAGCAAAAGTGTTCTTAAGGAAGCTCATGTAAATGATAATTTGATATACTACATTAACCAAACTTTTATTATAATTTGTATTAAAGCCACTTTTTGCTCCTAAATCTGTATTATTACCTGTGACCCCTTTATAGACTCACAGTGAGAGCAGAATGTCCAATGCATTTAGAAGACTTTCCCATGGATGCACATGCTTGCCCTTTGAAATTTGGAAGCTGTAAGTTGACTTTAACAATCATCCCCCCCCCCTCAATCCTTCCTTTCCACAGGCCACTTAACAGTCAGAACAGGAGACCTAAAAGCCTGGAACTGTATGTGTGTACACACATTTTCCAATCACTGCATTTTTATTTTTTAAATGAAGATTTTCTACATGAATAAATGTAATCCTGTCTGGCATAGGCCTTAGCCAAAGAAGGAAATGGCTCCACTCCAGATTTATACAAAGCACAGCATATAGATAGTTCCTATTTCTGCTTGACCGCAGCTACATTTTATGAGGGAAAGAGGAACTTCAGTAATTTATACAGAGAAAATGTGGATCCTCCAAATGGGAGCAATCCTGTTTTAAATTGAAAATAAATGCAAATAAGTGTTTAATCCATTGGTATACAAGTTCCATTGAAAGAACAGGATGTACTTACAAACATCATATGCATTTCAGTTGGATTTTAACTCAAAGATGTCCCAGTTAATCATTCCCAAAAGGATCATGGGAATTATAAAGGAGTGTTTGGAACCTCACAAAATACCATAAAGGGTCCGGCTAACCATATATAACAAAGGGCATGTTCAGTCTAGTGAAGTGATGGCCATCTGAAGGTCACATGTTGACCTAAAGATCTAGACATCAACACTGGCCCTTGCCAATGCCTGACAAGCAGTGATACCCAGTATTACTATCTCATGTCTCTGCCCAAGCTATTTTGAAAATAATTGTGCAGGATCCCATGAAGTGAGAGAAACCATCAGGAGGAATATTTTGCATCAAATAGCCTCCCAACATAATGGATTCCCATCTTGGGAATGCTGGGTGGCTACCACAGATCTGAGATATAGTAATCACTCCTCCAGCTTCTCTCTTGGGGAAAAGCCACCTTTTGTACTAGATTCCATACCTGGTGTCAGCTTCTCATCCAAAAGATGTTTGGGAGTGGTCACAGCTCCGAATATCTTCTGTCTCTAGTATTAGAAGACCTTCTTCAGTGCTAGTGGACCCTCTCATTGCACCAACAGCATTCGTGCATTGGGGTGCCAAGATAATACAACCTGCTCCATCAATTATAAATTCTTTTCCCACTATAAATGGCATATTTTCCTGATATTTAGTGCCTTGATCTATTATGGAGGTCAGCATACTAGCTCTATAATTTCTCCCTATTGGGTACTAAAACAGAATGACTTACTGTGGACTGAAGAGTCTTGCATTTACCAAGTGGGCAGAAAGGAGTGATGGATAGTCTCCAAACTTTGTGCAACCACAGTTTAAAGCAGGGACTCATTAGGAAGATTTCCTTGGGAATTTAAAAGGTGAAACTTATTTAAACTACATCAGAAACCTGATAAGGGAAAAAGAAAGGCATTGGGGTTCTTGCCAGGTGCTTTAAACTCAGGTAGTTCTACTGCTCAAGCAATTTCAGGGATTTAAATCTAAAATCTTAAGTGGCTGGAAGCAGACTGGTTTGGGTCTTAATTGAAACGGCACAAACCACCCTGGGGGATGTACATGGTAGACAGAAGGCAAAGTATAAGTGGGTTCAAGAGTGATGGAGTCAGATATTTGGACTAAAGTCAGGATATTGTGGTAGGTGCTGTTACACCATCAGTCAGGCAAATGAGAGAGAAAACCCCCAGCCTTTACTTGTGCTTTTTGGGTTGATACACTTGGGAAGACTTTCAGAAATGCGGTATATACCTGCATATCAAATATTATTAAAATACATCTCTCAATATTACTGCCATTTCATGGTATGCATTTGGATAAGAGAAATAAAAAGAAGTTCGGCAAACTCACTTCTGCCATGGTCTTCATTGGATCGTTTGTTGCTGCAAAATAAAATAAACTGTTGGGAGAAAAGGCAGTCTTGTTGACAAGAGGGACAGGAAAGTGAATGATGTGATGAGAAACAGAGTAGCTAATTGTTACTTTTTTAAGCTGTCTTTGGAAATGACTCCCCCCCCCCCCAATTAGATGCTTATACGAAATCAGAGGTGATGTACGAATGGACACGGGAACCAGCAAGGTCTGTTGTAGTAGCTGAAGATGGCTCTCGGTTGAATCAATATGATCTCATGGGACAAACCGTAGATTCTGGAATTGTGCAGTCCAGTACAGGTGGGTGATAAATATGGTCTCTCTCTCTCTCTCTCTCTCTCTCTCTCTCTCTCTCTCTCTCCTAAGCCAGATCAGCAAGAGTTCTATTAATGTCAGGAACGCTGCATAAAATAATGGCATATCTCATGAGACGTATTTTTAAATTTTATTTTAAATTTGTCCTCTGCCTTATGCTCTTCAAAATGGTCTGGTCAGGCCACAAAAGAATAAAAACAATACAACTGAAAATCTTTGGTAGTGGAAATAGAAAATATTTTACACAACCAGCAAGCAGCTGGAGTCTAACTACCTAAAGCTATCAAAACTTACACTGAAACTTTTATTCTTGATTGGGATCATATGGTAACTCTGCCTGTTTTGGGGTTCATGTTTTCATAGAGTGGGGCAGGATTTACCCTTTTAATGATATTGCAGGATGAACACTTTTAGTAAATAATGCTGCTTTATTTCTTTTGATGTTTGTTTTAAACCCTTGTCTGTGTATGCTTTTTTTTACAATTGTAAGTCATTTTGAGACATTTTATATAGTGAGCAATGAATAAATGTTAATAACAACAATCACAGGGGAAAAATGCAGAACACATATCAAAATATGGTAGTCTCTTGGGAGGGAGGCCCACAGTATAGGCATAACCACCAAAAATTACCTGTCTTTTGTGGTACTCAACCTTCCTTCAGACAAGGCCAGCACTGTAAGCAGTGCTCCATCTGATGACTGAAGTATATGGAGAGTTCTGGACAATTTTTGTGTGTGTGTGTTAAAGAACCCAGGCAGCACACATGCCCAGTGACTAACTGTGATCCAGGACAGTTCTTTTCACATAATGTATAGTTTTTACCTATGACTTTTATTCCCTGAGTTCAACTTGCTTGTTTCACATGCATCTGAGGTGTGGTCAGTTGGGACCCTTGGGAGGATTTTCTGTTGTGGTGCTGAAATGGTAGAATATCCCATCCCACAAGGAAGTAGAAAAGTTTCTTTTGTTCCGGGAGGCATTTAGACCAACCACCCATCTTGATTTCACTTGCCGCTCTTGTTTGGGTTTTCTTAAATTGTTATTTTGGAAATGTTTATAGTTTTTAATTTTTGTTGTCCGTTCCCTTGGATGTTTTAGCTGTGAAAAAGTTGTGGGAAATGGGTTGTGGGATAATAAGTGACAGTTGGGAGAAGATTCAGTTCCTGTCACCCACCTACTCCTTTTGCTGTTAAAATTGAGCACCATTTGTTCATAAGCTTGAGCGTTACCATTTTCTGGGAAAATAAATCACACCGCCTGTGAAGCTCAAGGATATAAACAAACAGAGCTCAGTGTCAATGTTGCATGACATCCTATAAGCTGCCTGGCATGCATACAACTGTTCAAACACTGGGTTATCAAAGCGACCAAAATTAGTTTTATTTTGCCTGTTTCTCCTTCTCCTCTTAATAATAATAATAATAATAATAATAATAATAATAAGCCATACAGTATTAGCAAAACCCAATGGGAATGGACTTCAAGAAAGGCCCTCACTGGTCTCAGACTGAATGGTCAATGAAACCTACCAGATCATCCCATTAAGAAAGCAGCTATTTCTATTTTACAGAGTTGAATCTGAGGTTCCAGCCACTGTAATATATTGCCTCCCACACAAGCATACTTTTCCATGTCAATCACGAACTAAATAAGCATCTCAGAGAGTGCTGAGCTGTATCAGAGATACAGCCTGACTGGTTGCATCTTCAGGAATGTGCAAACAAACCTTTATTTCCATCCAAAGAAGCCAGGATATGAAAGATCATTTACCCATCCTGCTATTTGCGTTCCCTACAGAAATCTAGTCTTAATGGAAGGAACATAGTTAAAATTCGAGTCACTGTTCACATCATCTTCTCAATGCTGTCAGGAACGAGGCAGTTCAGGCAGAAAAAATAAGGGACTCCAATTTGCAAAGATATCAAAACAAAATTAGCATAATGGCTTAAAAGACATTAATCACTATTATTTATGATTAGCGCCAAGTTCTGCACAGACAAGTAAAAACAAAACAAATCAGGATAGGAACTTCCATCAAGGAATAAACAATATCAAAGGAAATTATCAAGTGAAGAAGAAGGAAAGCTAAGTCTACAACACTGCACATTGGAGATTGGACCCTTTTGGAAAGGTTGGAGAGGCCCTCACCTGAAATGTTGCCACATCACTGCTAAATAGATACTTACAATGGAGGAAGGAGAAAAAGCTAAGCTTGCAAACTGTTCTCTCCCTCCCGGATAACTAGATACATAAACATATGCATAACCCCGGAGGGATATCGGGGGGGGGGGGATTATGCAGTGAAAGAGTGCATAAGATCTCAGGTTCAGTTATTGTGATACTTTAAATCTGAGGTATGAAGGACGAAGGTCTAGGAGACCTCTGCTTGATAAACCTGAGTCTGTGTTGGAAATAGTGAACTAGAGACTATATCTATCTGTCATCTATCTAGATCCATCTATCTATCTATATCTATATCATCTATCTATCTATCTATCTATCTATCTATCTATCTATCTATCATCTACCCAGTGCTTTTTTCTAAAAAAATATTTAGGGGTACTCTCATTTTCCTACTCATATTGAAATACTGCCCCTCAATGAGACCAAACTTAGATTCATAAAATGTCTAGGGGTATGCATACCCCTGCGTAACCTCCAGAAAAAAGCACTGTATCCATCTATCTACATATGCAGACACAGTAGGTGATTCATTAAAAAAAAACAAAAAACAATTCCAAACCAGACTCAGAGAAATTGAAGGGTGAACTGAAACCACTAAAATATGTGTTGGGGAGGGTAACGAAAGGATTAATGAAGGCCCACCTTTTAAATCATGTGATTTACCCTGGCACTTACATAACAAAAGAAAGGTCAAAGGCAGATATTTTGCCTTTTCAAAATTTGTGTAGGAGAGAGAACACATTTACCTTTTGTGCCACCTCACCTAGAGGCCACTGCAGTGTCTTCAGCAGTGAATAAATTCAATGCATTAATTATCTTGCTCACCTTGTTGTCAATCAGTTTCACTGAAATACCTCCGGGATTCTTGATGATTTTTTATATAAAATGACCTGACCCACACCTCTCTGGTTAATCTGCAACACAGAATTTTAGCCATCCGCCATGTTTTGCAACATTCCAAATATTCTCAGTAGTTTAAACATATCAAAATATTCATTTACATATAAAATTAAATAAATACATATTCTGAAATGATAATTCACAGCTAATTGCATTTAATTAAAAGACATATTTTGAGACGGATTTCAAAATGGCAGATTAACATGGAATCACGGGGAATGGAATGATTGGTAACATGCAAAAGTAACATGATCTGAAACAGACAGATTCATGCTTCCTGAGGTGCCCCCCTCACCATGTAGATAATAGATATAGATCTATCTAATTCCCCGCCCCCTTAAAGTTGTCTTTTTCTAATACACTAAACAATCCTGGATTCACAAGCCTTTCACTGAAGCAAAGCCTTCCAGTGCTCCCTGGATCATTTTCAATTTTGGCAACATTTTGAGGAAGTATTTGTGCAAACCCAACTTAACCATTAAAAATGAAGCTGAACAACTATTTTTTATAAATAGGTGAGAATCTCTAAAAATCAGTGCATTCCAGCAGCTGCCCCATTAATTCTGCATCCTTGCAAATTACTTTATACTTTGCTAGACTAAGTTAAGTTAGAGTGCTGCTGTGCAACTTCAGATCTTGGTAATATTAAACACCTTAACTGTTTTTGCTTCTGGCATATATTTTGGAGTAAGATGTGTAGGAATTGCCTAGAAAACAACATTTGCACATCTGTTTCACATCTGTATGAGCATTGCAACACACCATGCACTGGTCCCCATTAAACTGGTTGAATGTGCCTTTTGATGCTTCACCAAAGACTACTAGGTTTGCCCCTAAGTATTGGCTTATATTTACTTATAGAGAGTGGGACACATATACACCATCCTCCAATTCATATTGGGACATGATTGGGGGGGGGGCTGCTCAAAAAGATCTAGAACTATTTTATGCATCATTCCTAGTTTGAGGAGATGATTTCCTTTGATTTCAGACCTTCTCGTTTCTTTTCTCTGCTGACATTTGTTTTGTTTCAGTTCTCTCTGTGCCGAATATAATACCACATTATTAGACACCCTAAGGAATTTGATCTTTTCAAGATATTAAATTTTCAACTAACTGTCACAAATGATGAGATTAAAAAGGAGGTGCTTGCTTAATTTCTGGAAAACACCGTTTCACAAGGGCCATTAAATAGTTATCAGACACCACCACGATTTTCATTGAACAATTTGCCCTTTTAAAAAAAGGAAAGCTAAGCCAGGAAACTAATTTATAAAACCCAGATATAGGAAGGGTCTGAAGGACATTTGGGCAAATCACCACTCCTAAAACAAAGTCAGCCCAGTCAAACCCTTAAATGTCTATCTATGCAAGGCTTGCACAACTTGAGATGACCAAGGTGAACCCAATCTATAGTGACCATCCCAGATACATGATGACCTCCCCTTATTTTTGCAGTCCTAGAAATGCAACAAAAACAAGAAGCTGCATTTTTGCTGCTGTTGGGACAACACTGCCAACCAGGGCAGATGAGCTGTATTCAGCTTGGTGATCCAAAGGTAGCAGAAACCTGATCTATGCAATCCAAGCCACGATATCCCATAAGCAAAGAGCAGATACTCTGCAGAAGATGTCCAGATAGCAAGATGCTTCTGCTGAGTTTATCTGTATTAGGAGAAGGAGAAAAACAAGAAATAGGGGGTCACTGACAAAATCTATCCAAATGGAATTTTAAGATGATGGAAAGTGCAGCTTTAAATCGCATTGGCATGATGTATCTTACTGATAAAGCCTCTTAGATGATTTGGGGGGGAGGGGGAGGGGAAGAACACTTCCAGTTCCAAAAGTCTGAGCTTGGAATTCTTAACCTTTCCTGAATTTATTGACTAGCTGTTGCAAAAAACAATAAACAACACACAATAAGTATACTAGTTTCTGCATGATTTCTGTTCGGTGAATTTGAAGCATGTTGTCCCATAGGAATTTCATTGATGTTTCATTCTTGGGTTTCCCCTTTCCCATTCAGGAGAGTATGTTGTGATGATGACCCATTTCCATTTGAAGAGAAAGATTGGTTACTTTGTCATTCAAACATACTTGCCGTGCATTATGACAGTGATTCTATCCCAGGTATCCTTTTGGCTCAACAGAGAATCCGTTCCAGCAAGAACTGTGTTTGGTAAGTGTCTTGTACACTGGTGACTGGTGCTCAGTTTGACTGGCAAGGGCAAAAGTCAGGGAGGCCAAACGTAAGTGAAGTCAGAGACAGTGACGGACAGAGCTATCTCCTGATTGGTTGTTAGTAAAAGTCATGCCGGTTGGGGGCTGGCTGAGGTTGGTGGGGCAGCTCTTCAATTCCCCTAATGGACCAGCCTGCTCTGGTCTTGTATTAAGCAGAATAATTGAGAAAAGTTTTCCCCAACCAGTGTTTTAGCACCTCTTATCTCCAGGCTTCTGTGGCAACCTCATGGTGTTAGCTAATAGCAAGACAAGGACCACAGAAACCAATAAAATGCCAGTCTGTGAAGCCTATGGCTGTACTGTGCAATGCACAAAGTATTGCATGGACAAAGAGTGGGCCCCATGCTCTCCAGGCATCGGCAGCTCATCCACTGATGGGATGCCTGCTGAGTGTAGGTAGGCCTTCCACAATCCGGCATGATCAGGGTCCTAAGCACTTGAACATTTCTGTATGTTCAACAGGCTTCCCTGTTGAACAGGCAAGCTCTGTATGGCTGGACAGTGTGGGAGTGGTGTCAACAGGGGATGCTGCAGCAGGAGCAGGACCAACATGCACAGCATTGCTCTTTGGGTTTGGTCCATTACTGGTGATGGGGATTCAATGCAGTAGCCACTGTCAGTAGCTTCAGACACAAAGCCCGCCTTTCCCAACTTGATGCTCTCCAGATGAGAACTGTTTGCAATTGTATGCTGTATGTGGGAACTGCAGTGCAAAACACCAAGTTAAGGAAGGCTGCACAAAGCAATTCAGTTCATTCTGGGACGTTATATATTGCATCTGACTAGGTTTTCCCTTCTAAAGCTTTACCTTTAGCTATCGTGGAAAAGGAAGACCTCCTAATATTTCATATGAATGTAAACACACAGAAAAAGATGGCGAATTTTGATTCATTATTCTGTGGGTGGCCAGGATGCTTAAATTCCATTTACTTCTTTGTGATTTAGGCTCCAATCCTATGCACATTTATGTGAGAGTAAATACAACTTAACGGGCCTGAGCAGACATTCATAGGATTGTACTGGAAAGGACTATGGCCTTAAAGTCAGTTTTTCTGCACAAATTGTTATGCAGTTGGAGACATTTCAGAATAGGGATGACTGATAATTGAAAGGTCATATTATTTCCCCCCTCTGACAATAAATAATGCATCTGAATATGGATAGTGCAAGATATTTCTGATTGCTCTGTGTTTTGGCTAACACTTGACACAGTGGAAATATACTGCAGCAGAGATTTAATACATGAAATGTCTGCAGTTGTCAAGGTAACTGGTGAATATGTGATTTAACGCAACGGTAAGCAATGCAACATAGATACAGACCTCTCACTTTCAGTAAAAGCTCAGCAGCTAGTTAAAATAAAATTGCTCAGCGGCGGGTGAGCAACATCTCTACTCAAAATGCAAAGTATATGATCACAGTGGCATTTCCCCTGTTATTTAATCAACATTAGCAATATTTTTCTTATTTCATCAGCATTAGTCTTTAAGCTTGTGGAGAACAGCTTGCAAATGTTGCTGCAGCGTGTGAGATAGGGCTCAGAAACAAGAAGACAAATGGAAAGGACTATTCATTTCATCTGAAAACCATTAAGCTGGCTCGTCCAGTTGAGGCATAGCCATAAGTGTAATTTGCCTCAAATGCCAAGAGGGATGTGATTCCAATCAGGATTGCCTCAAGATGTTTTGGTGCCTCAGGCAGAAAATCCAAATGGCATCCCCTAGTGGCAAACCATCACAATCATCCAAATAACTGACATTTTGCCAGTTCAATAGTACAGCAAGAGTCCTATTCAGGAATTATAGTAATCCAGGCGACAGGGAAAGGAGAGTGGGGACAAGTACGCTTCTCCACGTGATGTAAAACCCTGATTTTACAGATGTCAGCATTGCACAGTAAGCCCGCATGAGTATAGGAGGCTCACTGCTGCGAGGCACAAAATTTGTGGAAGCTGATGGGGAGGGCAGGGGATGAGAGAGCAGCTGCGCTGGTATGCTCACCCCCACTCTCACTGGTCCTGTGTTCTGTTTTCAAATTGTTGTAACACCTAAATAGTGTTACCTTCTGTCCTCTCATGTGGACTTCCTCACCCTGTCCAGTGGTCAGGGACAATCTTCATATGATTTGATTCTCAGCTGTAGATTTCTCCAGCTGCAACCCAATGATCTCCTATCATCAGTCTTTATGGAAGATAGACAGCATGGGAACTGCCATAAATCAGGTGACTGCATTGCATTGCAGGTGATTGGACTAGATGACCCTTTGGGTCACTTCCAACTCTACAATTCTATGATTCTATGTTACTGCAATATCTAATGCTGCAGTCCTGGGTTCATTTGCCTGGAAGTAAGCACCATTGCCCACAGTGGAAATTCCTTTGATGTAAACATGCACAAGGTGGTGCGGTGTATATAAAAGTAGCTACCCTGCACATGCTCAATACTATCCATTTCATTTATGAATCTTTCCCCATAAAACATCACAAAGCAATTAACAACAAAAACAGGCATAAAACAACTTCAGATACAATAAAAATATAGAATACTTGAATGAAAATAATGCCTGTCACTCGGTGTGTTCTATCTATAGCTTAGGATGTGAGGTATCTGAAACTACTTCCACGTGTCAAAGAGAGCTTGGATTTGGGATTTGCCAACAGCAATGCCTCCTACACACACACACACACACACACACACACACACAAACACAAACATAAACATAGAAGCCCTTGGGCACTCTAAAGTAGCTCTTTGGATCCTGACTGATCTGTTCCTACATCAACATCTGGTCCAGACGTCTCCTTTGGCGGACTCAAGTTTTTTGATCCAGGAGAAGGGATCCCCCAGGCAGAGTGGGAGAAACAACTTTTGCCAATCCCTCCTCCCTCGGTGGCTCCCAGTGCCACTTCTCACATGGGCCCAAAGGGTCCTCCAAATATCTGGGACAGTGTGAGAGGTAGAACTGAGTACTACAGGGGTAGAGGACAAAAGCCACACTCCCCTGCTGCGCTTGCTGGAGCACACCCCAAGTGGAACTCTGGTCAGGGGGTGCTCCTGCTGATTCAACCCAATGCTTGCATTACAAAAAGGATTGCTAAACAAACTTGAAGACGTCTGTAACTAATTACAATGACATATATACTCAAAGCGATATCGCAGTTGTGCGGTAGATGGGAGTAGGCAGTAGCGTGGCAGTTGGATGAGTTCTGAAATGTTCTTGCTTTGCTTTACAGGAGTGACAACTGTGCTGACAATGACCACCCTGAGCATCAGTGCACGGAATTCTCTCCCCAAAGTGGCATACGCCACTGCTATGGATTGGTTCATAGCCGTGTGTTATGCGTTTGTTTTCTCGGCACTGATTGAATTTGCAACAGTGAACTACTTTACCAAGAGAGGCTATGCATGGGATGGCAAGAGTGTTGTTCCTGAAAAGGTAATAATATACATTGTCATATGACCCACTGTACACATTGCATGGGAAACATGATCCTACAGAACCAAAGTGCTTGAACTTGACAATCTGTCCCAAACATTCTCATTCAAATGTAAGCCCCTCAGAGTTCAATTTGCGCCCCCTTGTATTAGGACTGTTACAAGGAATCAAGTATCATTAATTCCCCCCAAAGATGTTGCAACTCAGATGCTAGCAGTTCCCTTTCAAAATTAAGCATTAAGCCCATTAAGATATTTTTTTTTTTAAAAAAGTTCATATCTGCATTGAAATATGGAATTTACAGCAGCTCCTTTTCAGATTGCAGCTAAGAGCAAATCACACATACACATATGAATTGCTGAGCAATTGCATATATGTGTGCAACAGCTAACATCAATTCAGCACCTCAAAGACAGCTTGCATATCACCCTTGTTGCCATGTCAAAATAAGACTTTTCAGTTGAGAAAATGTGGACATTCAGCAGTGAGCCACCAAGCGATGATTCATCAAATCACAAGACATCAAGTGATGTATATGGACCTGCCATCCAGACCCTTGCGTCTGAAAACAATAGCATTGGGGGAAATTGTGATGTTGGCAGAAGACTGCACATTGCTGGAGACTTTCTTGGAGATGATGCCCAAAGGTTCTTGGTTTTGGTTTTAAATAAGTGGGGAAGGGGTTGGATAGAGACTGGACGGCGTTCACCTCTGTCAGTTTCACTGCTCTGCCTCTTTTCTCCTACACGTGACATTTCTCAGGTCTGTTCAGGCCTTTACAGGGTTCCAGTTCAATTAAATGAATAGAACTAATGACAAACTAATGGATTTTTTCATTTGGAGCTCGTTCATTTGGATTTCCATTCATTTAATGGAAATGAATGAAGAAAATGGAGCTCTCTCATCTAGAGTTCCATTCTTTTCTAAAATGAATGTGTGTAGTTATACCACACGTCTCTGTGCTCAGGCGCACTTGGCAAGCATAGGAGTGACACTTTCTCCATTTCCATGCATGGCTGCCAACCAGTTACTAGCCCTCCCATATGCAGTGCTATAATGTAATGCACTGGGCTAGTAAAGAACTGTTATGAGCTTTTACAGGCACGGATAGTGAAATTCAATGTTTTTACTACAAAATCTTCTGCTGCAGCTCAGAAGCTGCTGTGCGAAACAACATGTATAGAATGGGAGTTAGGTGAACAATATAATCTAGGTAGAATTTCAAATGTGGGGGGGGACACATGCATAATAGGAATTGTGCAATCATAGGAATGTCTATTCAAAATAAAATTCCACTAAATTCAATTGATTTTCTCTCAGGTAAGTGTGTAAACTGTGGTAGCCCCTTCTTCTACATCCTACTCTATCAAGGACAGCCTTTTAATTTTTACGGGGAAGGATGCACCCATGTTTACAAGACACCCTTCTGTTAAAACAAACTTATCTATATAAAACAACCTACATATATACATTCCAATCAACACATGTGTATTTAAAGTTCCCCATGACCTTTAAACAAATATCAGAAAATTTCGCCCTTCCTAAATGTGCACATCTGCTTTTGTGCATAAATGGCCAGGAAATGCAATCTCATGGTTTGTTTGTTTTTTACAATATGGAAATATCCAAGTGGAAAACAAAAGGAATGTTTTGTATATTCCTAAAACATACATATGTCCCGGAGCCGTCCAAGTATTTGAATGGATGGTTGAATGGATGTCTTGGATTAAAGTCTATGTTTTCTCATTCCTAGCCAAAGAAAGTAAAGGATCCTCTGATTATGAAAAACAACTCTTTCACAGCACCAGCGACAGCAACTAGCTTCACCGCTAATATCGCAAGGGACCCTGGACTAGCTACCATTGCTAAAAGCGCAACAATAGAGCCAAAAGATGTCAAAGCTGACGCAAAACCTCCAGAACCCAAGAAAACTTTTAACAGCGTCAGCAAAATTGACCGACTATCAAGAATAGCATTTCCATTGCTTTTTGGGATTTTTAATTTAGTGTATTGGGCTACCTATTTAAATAGAGAGCCCCAGCTTAAAGACCAAAACCCTCCTCCTCACTAACCCCATTAACCATATATATAGTTTGTTCAGTCTCTTTTGCACTGGGGATTGTCTTATTAATATTATTATTTTTGGTTTTAAACACACAGCAATTCCCATTTGCTTCATTGCCTCTGTCTTAAAAAGAAATTGAGATTTCCTTATTTTATGAAGTAAAAGTATATTATATATATATATAAATATATAATAGAAAAGATATTAATTCTGTACTCTAGGGCTGTAACAATGTGATGTAGACACCTGATTCTGAACCGTGAATCTGAACAAGAGAGGGAAATGTAAGAAATCCAAATCACTTGTAGATAGCCTATTGCTGAATGTTCCCATAACAGATGCTGTACATGTCCGAAGAGAAATATTTTTATGCAAAATGATAGAAGGTAAAGCAGTCTTTATATATGTTCATGTTGCACATATGGTATGGTATTTTCCATTTTTGGAGTGCTACTTATTTTCAGTTCTTTTATAGAATATATACATCTTTCCAGAATTCCAGAAAATACAATATTTTTCCTAGATTTATTTTTCTTTCTTTCTTTGCCTAAATTCCCAACCACCAGTTTTAACAGTATATAATGTTATTTACATAAAAGGAAGCCTACTTACTAATGGTACAGGTTATCACAGAATAGCACATTTGATTAACGATGATGAAGGCTTTAATATGCTCTCTCGCTGCCGTCTTATTTTAAGCATCAGATTGTCACTTGACTTGATAATATTGAATTTATTGCACATTAAGTGCAGAGCTCTAATTACTTCTAACGCGTTAGAGAAATCGACTCTTGGATTATTTACAGGGTGAATTTTTTGTTTTGGTTAGGTTTTTGTTTGTTACAGGAAGGGGGAAAAAAAACCAAGAACACGGTTTTGCAAGCTCTAGAAAAGTTGAATGTATTATTTTATAAAAACCGTACATTAAAAGCTTTAGATTGAACTATAAGGATAGGAGAAAGACAAAATATATTATTTCGATAATATTTGTAAATATACAGCATGAGATTGTACATTTTTTTACTTTTTTATGTTCTTAATATATTGTGTACGGTTCACCTCTCTAAGCTCTTAATATGTTATATTTTAAAAAGAAACATATTTAGAGCCTGCAGTTAAAAACAAAAAGAGTCAGTGGCATTTCAAAGAAAATGAAAAGACTAAACGTAAGAAAGACAAAGAGGAGAGCTTTGAATTAATTCCATTTGTAAAGTGGCTATCTGTACAGTACTTGCAGGTTGAAGCTGTCATCCAGTGTATATTATTAGGCTAAGACTGGTATGCTCAGGTAACGCGTGAATACAAAAAATATGGAATTATATTTGGTAGGAAAATGGTAAAATATTTAAGACAAAAATCATCTGTATATTATTGCTATATTTGCTGATACATAACTGTTAATTATAAGTGATGTAATATATGTAGCATTAAATACAGAAAAACACACACAAAAGAATGTACAGGAAAATACATTTTATTGAGTAAACTTATTACATTTCATTTTTACTGTAGCAATATATTTGTAGGAACAATATGTAAGGGCTTTAAATACAAGATGTCCATTTTGCAAGTTATTAGTATTCCCTTCAAAAAATAATTCTAGCCAGTTTCATTTCTGATGAGAATTTATTTTAAGAGGGGAGAGTCAAATTTCAGAGACGGATATTTTCAAAATGTTGGAGACACTGATGGGATTTTGGAAGCATTAAAGCAGTGGTTCAGAATCCATAACACATGGTAGTGAATGCATTTTAAAAAAAAACAATGCTACATGGACCTTCAATCAAAATAGCTAATAAGATAGTCAGTTTGATATCTATACATGTTACAGGCAATGTTTTATATACTCTTTCTCAATAAATCAAGAGGTTGCTGCTCACTTAGTATCTACAAAATGAAATAGTTAACTTTTTCTTTAGAAAAGGAGACTTTTTTTAAAACAAAAACTAATGCTTCATTGTCTACCATTTAGTCCTGTCTAAACTTGATGAGCGAATTTGATTGGAGCTTGCTAAAGGAGGATGTGTAATCTTCTGGTATTATGTGTAGATATATGTATAGAAAAAAATAAAATAAAATACGACTCTTTAACTTCGGTATTTGTTTATCTTGTTATTTTTGGCGTTTAAAATAGTGTGTTCATTCAGGGCATTTTACCTTCCTAATTATCCATTTTGCTACTTTTGGGTCTGCATTTTGCACATTAGATGTGAATATTACTTAACTAGTCTGCTTTTTTGCTATGCAATGACTGCATAATATCATCTCTTAGGTTGTTAGTCTATGTTGAATAGTATATTGTATAAACCTGATTGCACAGTTTATCAAGGACAAGGTATTCTCTCTATGTAGCTTTTTTTTACAGTGCTTTGCTAAACCATGTAATAATAGTAAGTCTTCCTTGAAAATAATGATACACTCTTATAGAGGACAGTTTCTGTTTACTCCTGGGATAATTTAAAAAACAAACAAACAAACACAAAAGATGACATTGAATGTTTATTGCACCTCAGTGCAGTGATGTGGCAATAAAACCTAAATCTATAATAGAGGTTGTTTATGGCAGACGCATGTAATGCTTTACAGAGTTTAGCAAAAGCTCGTTTATTTTATGTCATACTGTAATTCTAATTATACTAATAAAGTTAAAAAAAATACTATGAATAACACAAGTGAATGCTTTTTACTTGGCTTATTTCATGTTTAAACATGGCTTCGTCTTAAGACTGATTTGATAAATGTTAAGGCAGACAGAAATTTCTTTTGCCATGTTATAGAAAATGAGTGATTTCGAAGGAATGGCAGAAGACAGCATATTTGGAAAGGCAGTGATTTTTTTCTGGGCGGGACACAGGGGGACACATACCCCTAAACATTTTGTGAATCTTTGCACTTTTGTCCATTTACTGTATCCCCCCCCCCCACCGATAAAATTGTGATTTTCTTGAATCAAATTGAGAATACCCCTAAATGTTTTGGTTTGTTGTTTTTTTTTAAGAAAAAGAGCACTGTGGAAAGGGATATGAAAAACAGTTGCTGCTGCCTAGTTTGAGCTACAGTTTTATTCATTTCCTCTTTCTCCCTAATCCTTACTAACCCTTTTCTGGCCATTAACTGCATAGTAAAACCAACAAGATAAAAAATCCTCAGTGAAAATATGAAGCGTCGCATGAGCTGATAAAAGTTTTCCCATAGATGTTTAATCCCAGGCATTCAAAGACAGTCCAAAAACAAAACAAGGAAATAAATGCGCACAAAAGAAGAAAATATATTGTAGAAGACAGTATGTTTTGGTGTGTGTGTTTTGCTTATTGGAGGACATTCTCAAATGATCCCCAAAAAATGAAAAAGAAAAGATCTAAATAAAAGCCCACATAAATGAGGAGGGATTATGGAAGTTCTGGTAATGAGTTTATTAGTTGTTGACACCTTCTGCCCCTCTGCAACAGGGAGACCCACGGCTGCAGAGAATACAACTGTATATTTCTTGAATATACTCTTTGTTCATGGTTGAAAACTTGTAAATGAATTAAGGGAAGAAGTGATACTTAACCTATCTAGGCTAAAGGTCTTTGCCTCCTATAGCATAAAAGAACTAAGCAAATGAAGTCAGTAAGTAAGGAAATCGGGAGGCCTTGTTCAAATAAGATTATCTGTTATATGAACGAAAGATCCTCAATCTGCATTTTAAAAGAATGATATTTCCAAAGTCCATCATAGAAAGGAGTCCCTTAGAGAAGCTGGTAAGACAAATAAAAACAAAGAAACAAAAAACCAACAGCTGCATAACCGTATGGTAGCAGGTACCTCTTCTTAGGGGGATGTGGGTGGTGCTGTGGATTAAACCACTAAGCCTAGGGCTTGCTGATCACAAGGTCGGTGGTTTGAATCCCCGCGACGGGATGAGCTCCTGCTGTTCGGTCTCAACTAGCCCACCTAGCAGTTCGAAAGCACGTCAAAGTGCAAGTAGATAAATAGGTACCGCTCCAGCGGGAAGGTAAACGCTGTTTCCGTGCGCTGCTCTGGTTCACCAGAAGTGGCTTTGTCATGCTGGCCACATGACCTGGAAGCTGTACGCCAGGTCCCTCGGCCAGTAAAGCGAGATGAGCGGGTCCCTTTACCTTTACCTTTACCTTTACCTCTTCTTAGTCTTTCTTTAGTGCCAGGTCTGCAGTTACCGCTGCTCTCTCTAAGGTTACCAGATTTTTTTTTCAATTAATCCGGGGACATTTTTCAACTTCAATTGATTTTGTATGGGGAGTGATTTCTAAATCCAGGGACTGTCCCTGGAAAACAGGGACGTCTGGTAACCTTACTCTAAGCAAAGATGGAGAAACTTGGGGCACCCCAGATATTGTTTGATTCCAATCCCCATAAATTCCAGCTAACGGGGCAGGAGTGATAGGAACTGGAGGCCAGCAAGAATGGGAGGGCCAGAGCGTCTCCATCCTGCCTTAAAACCACTTTCATGCTGACATGCTCTTGTGCTTCCCACCAACTTCCACTGATAGCATGATCAAAAATGTTGAGTTAAAGTATACCATTGTGTCTAGAAAGGGGTTTTCATCTGTTTTAGGGACCTAGAGTCCCAATGAACTAGACCTTGCTTCAGCTTGGTTTCTGCATTCTAAGATAAATGCATGAGAGTTACTGGGGAAAGTTCCATTTTCCTTCCTCTTTGGAAAACACCAAACTACTGTAACAAAAGGGAATAACTTAAGACTTCTGTAGATTTTTATTTTATTTTTTGCAGGTTTGCTCGGAAAAGATGCACGCACCCACTCCTGTTGTACACAAACATTGCATGGATTAGAAAAAAGTGTTTCGAGCAACCAAGCTGGTGCACAGGAATTATGCAAATGCACATAGGGAGCTACTTTATAAGTCAGACCACTGGTCCATCTAGCTCAGTACTCTTTCTGGCATATCTCAGCAGGATTTCAGGCAAGGGTCTCTGTCTGCCATACCAGGAGATGTGAGGACTGTAACTGCAACCCTCTGCATGCAAAACAGGTGCTTTACCACTGAGGTACAGAAGTGTATAATCAGTCTGTCAAGCTGCTGCTGTGACACTACATCTGATTGCAATAAATGTCAGATAAAACAGGAGAGGCAATATCTTCTAAATGACACAATTCCAGAGGCCTGTGTTCTTTCGTTGCCTTTTTGTCTCACTGCAGGCCCATCTCAGCAGACCAAGTGACTTCCTTGATGCTTAGGAACCCATTAGATCCAGCTGCTGTGAAGTTTTCTAAACTGTTTTGAGGGTATTTTGTACTCACAGCATCCCTGTCTGTTGTGCACATTGCAAGAAACAGCTATTCATTTTTTAATGAAGTCTTCTGTAAAATAGGCAAAGGGCACTGCCTATTGAATGTGCTATAAAACCAAAGATGAGCTCTGAGCTCTGCTTTTCAGAGGTAAAGGGGATTTTTATCTACACTCTATAAACAGAAAAGAATGGGTTTGATGGGGGTTTTTTTTGCCTGCTGTTCAAGGATCTGATGTGCCAAGGACCAAGAACAGCACAACAGAGGCTGCTTTATCTGATATGTACTTGGTACAAAATTTAGATTTAAAGCTTAATCATTGACATGGCTTTGATGCAAATGTTGATTTGTCATCTAATGTGACAGAAATTGAGTATTAGCAGCACAAGGCAGCCAAATCTGGGTGTGACTTGAAAGCATTGGAAGGGGACACAATTACAATTCCCTGCAAGTCTCTTTGATTTCAGTAGGATGTAGGGCACAATCTATCTCACATTATTTCTGTCAATTTCATTTTTACATTTTCTAACAAAAATATTTGAAAGAGAAATGAAGAACAATTGCCTTTTACGTCCCCATTCATGTGGTTGATATGTACTGTGTGCTTCTCCCACTCATTTTACTTTGTGTTACTGCCATTATAAGAGAAGAGCGAGACAATGGGATATGGGGATTTTAAAGACTCAAGGAAAACAACCCAAACTACAATTATGCACCCAGTTGAAAAGAATGAAGCAAATGAGCCAGAGTGAATCGGGCTGACCAAATCTCATCCAAGTAACAATGTCCCTGGGTTATTGAACCCAGATGTTGACTGGCAGAAAGCAGGACATGCACTTTGTGGATGGAGAGCCTTGCACAGTAGACTGAACAAAATAAGCAAAATTAAGAATGAATGGGCATAGTTGGTGCATCTGATTTTTCTTCAGGCAAGCAGGTTCAGAAAGAACGCAGCCCTGGTTTTAGATAGTTAAAATTGTTTCACCCAAAGGGCAGGCAAAAAATGGAAGCATTGTGGATTACAGTGGTACCTCGGGTTACATATGCTTCAGGTTACAGACGCTTCAGGTTACAGACTCCGCTAACCCAGAAATAACGCTTCAGGTTAAGAACTTTGCTTCAGGATAAGAACAGAAATCATGCTCTGGCGGCGCAGCGGTAGCGGGAGGCTCCATTAGCTAAAGTGGTGCTTCAGGTTAAGAACAGTTTCAGGTTAAGAACAGACCTCCGGAACGAATTAAGTACTTAACCAGAGGTACCACTGTATTTGTTTTTCTTTTTTGAGCTGAAATTAATTATTCATTTATTTATTTTAGTTTTCATTTCAAAGTCCCGACTGAACAAGGCTTCTTCGTGAGCTAAGTCTGTGAGATAACACTATTTGTCTCTCAAAATGACATACTACATGGGGTTCCGTGCTTTTCTCCTCCATTTTATTAGCCCACATATGTATTCTTCTTCCTCCTCCTCTTCTTTTTGCATCACAAAATCAGCTATGATCTTGTTGACACTAAGAAGTATGCAGCAGATTTGGACAAAACTCAAACCCTAGAGTGGGGCAGTTTGGAAGGATTCTGGCCTTGCCTGAGGTAAAGTGGAATCTGCCCAAGGTGCCCTGAATCAATGTGGGGACGGGCGGACTGAAATGAGATGTGATTTGTCATTCTTTATCCATTCTGCTGGGCTGTTATGCCTGCAAATTTCATCTACTTCTGTCAGAAGAGAAAAGAAGTACAGCATTTATTTATTTATAGTCCAATAGTGAAGGGCGTGGGAGGCAGAAAGAAACAAAGCTTTGTTTTTCTGAATGGGAATTAGCCTTCAACCTTGAGCTGAACTGAGAAGCCTCGGAAACACTTCAGATAGGCTGTTTCCCAAAGCACCAAACTGGGATTTGAACCAAACCTTGCAGTTAGTGCATGGTTGTAGTTGATACCTTATATAGTAGGAAAATAGAAATGAGCTAGGAATAAACTGCAGAAATGCAAATTAGAAATGGACTATTGAAAAAAACAAAACAAAAAAGCTGTCTATAAATCAAGAAATGAGTACTATTTAGGGGAAATAAGTTCTGGTAATTCTTCTGCTTCACTAGTGACAACCTATTTATAACTTAGTGTTCTTAATGGCAAAAATAGTAAGACAACAGGCTGTTTTACTACAAACTCTTAATGGGAATTGCACAACAAATGGGTCTCAGGAGGCTGTGAGCAGCGATAAAGGTAAATATTGGCTCTAAAGAATGTCAGACATGCTATTATCCCTAGGTATCCCAAACCCACAAAGGATTCTATTAACTATTACTTTGTTTTATTATCACCATTGTTCTATTAGGCAATAAAGTTTGCTTGACAGATAAGGTGAATTTATGATCTTTGAAATGCAGGCTCGACACAAATAGGAAATGATAATTCATTTAATTTCAGAACATAATTAGAGCTGGACAACAAAGAGGATTTCTAGGGCAGAGAAATAATTAGAGCTGGACAACGACAAGAACTTCCAGTACAGAGTAATAGAGTGCACTCAATATAAAAATCAAAGCAAAACAAAGCAAATTTATCCTACAATGTTCCTCCTTTCGAAAACAATACAATCACATTTCAAAACTGTAATACTATTACAGTTTTGAAATGTGATTGTATTGTTTTCTCTGGAAAGAGAAGTGGCTGAATTGCAACTAATCACCAAACTTAGAACCATGGAGAAACCTGGTCTGAACAAAGACATTGGATTCTTAACTCATTATACTTAACACAGCTATCTTTAGCCATCTCACCCCTTGCCTTTCCCTGCAAGACTAATTGCAGCCTTTAAGAGTCGTCAACAGGTTTTCCACACCTATCAGCTGATCACCCATTCCCACCACCCTCTGAGTAAAACCCCTCCCCACTCCCTCACTATATTTAAGGATCTGGTGACTTCTGTTTCAGTGTATCTGAAGAAGTGTGCATGCACACGAAAGCTCATACCAAGAACAAACTCAGCTGGTCTCTAAGGTGCTACTGGAAAGAATTTTCTATTTTGTTTCGACTATGGCAGACCAGCACGGCTACCCACCTGTAACTGTAATACTATTAGTTTTTTATTATTAAATAGGAATGCAAATATTATGTTGGGAATGCACTGCACCATGATCTACGCAGAAATCCTAGAAACTATACTGGATGAATTTCTAAGAAACCAAGGGTTATGTAATGCCATTACTTGCATACACTATCTTGTAATTACAGAAGGGAAATAAATTACAGGAACAAATACTCAGTTACCTGAGTTTGAAGCCCAAATATACTGATAATAAAGTGCTATTAATATGGCTTTCATTGTGTTTTAGGAAAAAGCTTCAAGATGTACAGTGACAGACAACATAGGAGATAGCATTCTCAACAGGGGCACCAAAATTGAAGAATCCCTTCCTTAAGGGAATCCATTTCACTCCATTGTTACTGAACTATTATCATTGTTGCTCTTTCAATTCTGTTCCTTATTGGTTTTTGTGATGCTAATTTTTATTATATTTTTCATGTATTGTCATTTTTCATGTTTTGTTAGCTTTTTTTTTTTTTTTAAAAAAAAGAGAGTAGCACTTCCAGGGGCTTGCAAAGGTCACAGGTTAACTCATGTTGGATGGAAGCAAGATATAATTGCTGCACAAGCAAGTCCTCTGAATGCAGGTAGGTATGTGAGTTAATGAAGAAATGCTTGAGGTTACAGTTGCCACTTTGGGACTTAGCCAGCTCAGGTTATGGAGGTGATGATCTTCAATGTCATGGAGCAATTAAATATATATATTTTAGGCAGACCAGCAGAGGCCCAGGACTTCAGTCACATTTCATTAAAACAATGTCATCTCTTGAGAGCCTCCAAATAAAGAATGTAGCAATTGACTCAAGTATGCTGAATGTGAGATCCAGATTAGGAATGGATGGAAGGTACTATTTCTGTTCTGCAGAGTTTGAGCAAAGAATAGAATGGAATCATTCTACTCTACTGAGATATGGGAAATGAATTTGAAGTCCAAAAGGCAAAATGGTCAAGAGGAAAATTGCTAAATCAACAAGTGGCACTAGACTCTTCCAAAACATCTATATCTGTGAGTGAATCTCTTGGTATCTAGAAAGAAACTTAAACAATACTAACAGAAGCAAGTAAACATATTTTCTCAGCCATGGGCATAATAGTTTCCAGATAAAATTATGGATTTTGAGGCTGGATAGTCATGGAAATCACAATAAGGAAGGTCAAAATTTCATTTGAACTGATGCCGAGTCTTTAACTATATCATCAGAAAGGCAATTTTGTTCATATTTTCAATCCATGCCCATAACAGGGAATACATATGCCATTGAGCACAACATTTGGGAGCAGGACCTGATTTAACATAATGCAGAACCTTGAAAAGTACCATCATTTTCACATTTTTCGAAGAGCATCTTCCTCTAGTTTAGCATGAATTTTCAGTTGTGGCATCATACGCATAGCATCTAAAAACAAACAAAGGCAAACTCTGAGAAAAACAGCTCCAGCCTGATATTTCTCCTATTTCAATCAGCCAGGAGGTTATGAGTGCTATGAGATAAAGGCCCCATCTGCACTACACATTTAAAGCTGCATCATATCACTTTAAACAGTCATGGGCTGCATTCAGACAGCAGCTTATGTTGTTTTCCTGATATTTTCCTAACTTAATTTCCATGTTATAATTGAGCTTTCATGTGATGTAAACATAGTGGAAGATAGAACAGGTTTAGCATTCACTTGCTACTAGAACAAAAGAATACATTTCCAAATAAAGGAGAAATGAGCACTAAGCCTGTAAACTCTGCAATGAAAAGTGCAGTGTGTGTGTGTGTGTGTGTGTGTGTGTGTGTGTGTCTAAGTTTACTCACCTGGCTTGGGACTACTGTACCTGCTGTAGTCCCAAAGCATTCTCACAGTGAAGATTATGGGCCGGTGGGTGCATTTTCTGCTTACTGGTGCTGTTTATTTGAGTGGTGAGAGTGGTTTGTCTTTCTCTCTCCAATGACAGACCTAGGCTTCCAAGTGGAGAGAGGTGAAACTGAGTCCTGGAAGGAACCCAGTTACAGCAGAAGGAAGGAAAACATACTGCTATAACCTGTTTGTCCAATGATGTCTTTCTCCCCACCTCCTGCACCCCCAGGCTCCCAAGTGAAGCTGAGCAGCATGAGCCCTGGCTTGCTGTGACTCAAGTGACAGTCGCAGAGGAGTGGAATGGTACTGCCCTAATCAACCTCCTCTCTTCCCAAGCCGTCACTGAATGCCATGCATCTGGATCTATCTCACTGACACCGTTGCCAAACACTATTATAGTCAGAGTCAGGAGACAGGCAGGGAGCAAAGCTGAAATGACAGATTGCTTTGCGCCATAAGGGACTCAGGAACTGAAAACTGCAATGGGTTTGAGCAAAGAGTGGCTGGCCTAAGGCAGCCTGTGTCAGGATTAGGAAGCCATCGTCCTGGGACAGCTGTGCCCCAGAGCTTTGACTTGTAAAGACTGTGTGGACCTAAATGCCAACAAATATTTGGCCACAGCTGATCTACGAAAAGGAAACAACGAGAAACACAAAAACGAATAGACAAATCTCTTCTGTCCCTTTACCCTCGGCCAGCTGTTTTCCCCTGCTCTCTGTGGCTGTTGCTTTCACAAATTATTAATCACCAAGAAAACAAAACAGTTTTAGCTGCCCGACAAATCCTCTCTCAGAAGACTTAACATGCTTCTGCAATTTATTCATCAATATTATTGCAACTGGAAACCCAGCCAGATGGGTGTTGTTGTTGTTGTTGTTGTTGTTGTTGTTGTTGTTGCTGCTGCTGCTGCTGCTGGGGCCATGCTGCCACCTTGTTCAGCTCTGCCCCCTGGCTCCTCAGGACATCAAGTTGGGCCCCCACAATCTTTTTCAAAAGTTGGCACCTCTAGAAAGGATCAACTATGCTTGGCTGTTACAGATGATAAAATATTCAATGACCACACAGCCAACAAGAGAAGATGCTGTTTTGAATGTGTTTTTGACAAGCAAAACTATTACCAGGATCCCACCATTAAGGTCTATAGGGATGTATTCTTGACCCCATACCATACAGGGTACCACAACTCCAGGCCTCAAGGGTGCTCCCTAACCAGGCCATGGCTTTTGGCAGCTGGTCTCTGGAGATTCCAACACTTTTATTTATTTCATAAAATTTATATACCATTTGCTTTTAAACAAAAAACAAAAGCAAAAAACAACAACCCATCAAAGTGGTTTACAAAGAGACTAAAATTATCAGTAAAAAAAAACCCCAACTGTTTAAAGCATTAAAACCTGCCATAAACTAAAAACAGATTAAAACAAATATCAACATCCTACATATCTGGGGTTGCTTCAGTTCTTACAAACCATTTTTTTACAAATGCAGAACAGGTATTATATAGCAAATGTACCTATGGGTGTTCACCAGTAGGCCTACCCCTTCAATTCCCATGCTTTCCTGTCAAATCTGAGCAATTAACCTCATTAGAGACATGGGCCCACTAAACTCTCAACACCGCCTGGCATCCAGCACAGAGGAGGCAAAAAAGAAAACCTTCTTGACAAGGACAATAGATGGAGAAGCAGAAAATCCCTACTCTGCCTCAAAGCCACTGGAAGTCTCTTATACTGCTTCTTCTCCTTTGGCAATCACTCATAGTCGAGTAAGATTGTCTTCCATAAACACGGTTTGCAAAAGTGTGTCTGTAAGTGACTGTGGAGGCCAATTCTGGATCCACACATCCTTCCACAGTGGGGACATAGGTTTTCGGGCAGGGGTTGATCACAGTGAGGGTTTGCCAAGGGTGCCTTCCTCTTAGCACACTTCTCCCTTTCATCCTGCATTGGAGCGTCTTCAAAGACCATGACACCTTTGGTAAAGGCTGTTCTCCAATTGGAATGCTCGCAGGCCAGTGTTTCCCAGTTGTCGGTGTTCATGCTACATTTTTAAAGATCCGCCTTGAGTTTTTTTAAGTGCCTTGAACCTCTTTTGTTGACCACCAACATTACACTTAGCATTTTTATGTTTGGAATAGAGTAGTTAGTTTGGAATAGAGTAGTTAGTTGGGAATAGAGTAGTTAAATCTTATACTGCAACTAAGGGCAGGATGGGCAGGTGTTGAAGATCGAAAGAGACTGGGATGACCCTGCTTTGTGTTTATATAGACCTGTTCCCCCTTTTGGCATTGGTGTGCAAGTGCACACCAACCCAGCAGCCATCCTCCTCCTGGTCAGCTGCAGAAGACGCTCACTGGCTGCAGTATTGCAGGGGCTAGCGGAGTGGGATGCTTTGCTACTCTTTGTGTATTAGTGGCTTGGTAGCAAACCAGCCAGCAAATTTCTCAGAAAAGGTCAGTACAGACCTGTTTTAAACTAACTTCAAACTTCAAGACAGAATTTGGAAGATTGGTTTTATGTCCAGCTCCCACAAGTATGATCAATTTACCAAAGACAACAGATAATTCCGGCCTCTATATTTTCATATCAACACACACAAGATGAGAAACCTTATACAAGTGTTTGGCCTGTCCCCTGCTTCTGTGACAGCTGTAGTAAAGAGATTTGTGGTTTTGGGCTACAGAGCCATTTTACATGTAGCATGTAAGACTGTGTCTTGAAGCTGGAGTCAGAGTGACCAAGAGCTGGATAATTATGTGAATACCACTGCTTTATGGGTCTTTAGGGCCTCAGGAGCAACCTGTGGGGTTTTCCCCATCCTTATATTTTTGTTTGATTTCCCTTATTCTAGTGATATCACACTTTCTCAAAGCTCTTCTCATTCATTAACTCAGTAATCTTTACAATAATCATATCTGGCGGGCAACTTGCTGTACCCGAAACGAGATATAGAGATTGCAGCTGAATGGGACACAGCAGTGGGTAGTACCATCCACCTTCGACCTGCCATAAAAAGCAAGTCTAGAGCGAGAGACTGGGGTGATGCCTGCTGTTTTCCCATGAACTCTTCTCTTTGTGAGAGTATCGTGGGTGAACTGAGAGTTTTTTTGGACCCTGGGTGAAAACCCAGAGGCTGAGAGGGAGGGTGTGTCCGAAGGAAAATGGATTGATATTGAATTATATATATTACTAACTTTCTAACATGCTTATATGTACCGGTACCTGTATATTTTTGTAATATTTTGTTTAAGTTGTCTGTTGTTGCTTCAGCTTTTTGTACACCGCTCAGAGATATTTTCAATATATTAAGCAGTATAGAAATTATTATTATTATTATTATTATTATTATTATTATTATTATTATTATTTTAAAAAAACCTATTATAATGATCCACTTTGGCTGCTCACTGAAAGGCTCACCTAAAATTACCTTCTAAATCCCTGTCTGAGGTGAGAGATGAACTGAGGACCTCACATTATATAACTCAGCATCTTAGCTGCTCCAACACTCCAACTCTCCAACAGCATTTGTAAACTGATATAGCCTTTTGGGCAGTAGGAATTCTTATTTCATTTATCCTTGCAACATCTCTTTGAAATAGGTTTCTGTTTGTTCCCATTTTACAGGTGGTTAAACTGGAATTGGTTCCTAAGCATTTTCGACAGGTTTTAGCCTTGCAACAAAATGCTCCGCAGTTTGTTGCCATAATACTAGCACGCTGAGCTGTAAGGATTACTATCAGAGGCAGGGGTGGCGATGGTGGAGAGAGAATAACTGGGTGTACATATTTCACTCCAAGCTATCTGCCATCATTCAGAAAGAAAACAGAAATGGGTACCAGAACAATGGAGAGACTGATTTGGAATATAGATTACCAGGGAGGAAAAGTACTTCTTCCTTCTTCTTCTTTGCCATTGCACTGTGCATGCATATAAGTCATGTCCTTAAAAGATAGAGCTGAAACACAGGTACTAAAGGAAGAAAGCAGCAGCCTAATGAGACAGGAGCAATCTTTGATGAAGGGCTAGATAAAGGATTTCCACCCCCCCTTTAATTTCACCCTCAATTACCTGTCCAACATTTTAGTCATACTGCCGATAAACCTCTCCTCAATATTTAGATTGTGTGTGGGGTTTTTCTTTTTTCTTTTAACCAGAAGACATATTAGGGAGCCAGACAGAAAAGACACTCTTGCTTCTCAGTGCTATAGTTTTCACTAAATCAAACTAAACAACAGCAGCAACAACACCTCAGCAAGATCAGGCCTGGAACAAGCAATCAGTAAAGTAATTTACACAATTAATATTACACAGTGAATGCTTTTTAACCACAAGGGAGTAATTTAGGATAGTATTTTTTATTATAAATCTTAATTAAAAGGTGTATTATTCCTTCTTGGATACTTGAGGATTTTCTCTCGCTGCTTTTACTGCTTGGGAAAATGCCGGATGGGCATTAATAGGTACTTTGCTTCTGGAGGAGGGACTGGGAAAAAATCTAGGGATATTTGCAGAGGGCTTGTAAAATGTGCTTACATTGATACAAGCTATGGAGTGCTCCATGTTTCCTGTTACCAGTGGAGCAAACTGGGTTTGTCAGTGGAGCAATCAAGGTTGTCTAGCCCAGGCAGGCAAATTTCTGTCAGTCTCAGCCCTCTCCATTTTTAATATGGGGCCAATATTGGTCTACCTTAAGGGGTTGTAAGTCTGAGGTGGGGAAACTCAGGCTCAGGGGCCAAATGTAGTTCTCCAAGCCTCTCTATTGCACCCTCAGGGCTTTCCTGAGGCTACACCCCTAGCCACCCTTATTTCATATCCTCCTTGCCTGGAACTGTGTGCTTCAGCTCTAATAATGAGTGCCTTCCTTGAGTGCATTGCCTGGTTGGAGGATAGAGAGGGCTGTTCGAGTGTATGTAGAAACTAGTCTTCCGTAATGCTATAATGTACATTAATTTAGCCACCTACCGGTACTTTTGCAGCACCAGCACTACCAGGAGCTTTGGTGAGGCAGCTGCTTCACTGGCAGATTTGCAATCTGTTTGGTAGCACTGTTTTTTGGGTGTGTGGGTGGGTACCAGCTACCAAGTGGGGATCAGCTACCAGGCTTCCTCAAACTCGGCCCTCCAGATATTTTTTGACCTACAACCCCCATGATCCCTAGCTAGCAGGACCAGTGGTGAAGGATGATGGGAATTGTAGTCTCAAAACATCTGGAAGGCCAAGTTTGAGGATGCCTGAGCTAGGTACTTGTTTTGGCCCATGTCCTCCTTAGAGTGATGGTGATGCCACATAGCAAAACAAACAAACAAACTTTATTTATTTGCATAGCCTACAGGCCATTGCATCAAAAAGACACATATTACAGATACTGATAAAACCATATATAACCAATAAAATGAGCTGAATCGGGATTCGGCACAATTAAAACAAGAATAAATGAGATCTTAATTATGAGGGGGCGCTGTTATCATTCAGCCGGCAGCCCTCAATTTCATAGCCCTCTCAACAAAGGAAAATGAGGTCAGTTCAGAGTGGGGACAATGTTTTCTGCATTGGCTTGTTACCACTCCAAAACTGATCACCTTCATCAACTAAAGGTTGCATTGCAATTGCTAAAACATTTCGATAACAAGATGTCCATGAGAGTATGGTAGGGACTTCCCAGGATGTCTAATCAAAGGAGATAAAAATTAATACAAAGCTGACAAAGAGCTGCCAGGAAAATGCATAACCGATATGGAAATGTTCAACGTGTTCATACATTGTTGCCAGTTCCAGCCCTTACACAGAGAGCCATCATAACATGTGTTTTCAGTGATTTCCACACTGAGGTCTCCCATAAGGCATGGTGGAGGGAATAATCTGTGGTATGTACTGTTTTGGGGGCAGTAATATATACTGCTGCATTTGAAATTATACTTCCCAAATGATTTCCAGAGAGCCTTTAATCATTCTTTCTCTCCCCCCCCCCCAATCTTGCAATGCTGTAAAATCAATCTCTCCCTGTACAGACCCTTTTCATGTTTTAAAATGTGCTTTATGTTCAACCTGAATCCCCCTGATAATGAAAATGCTCAAGTGCTTGCTATAAATAGATTGAAGTGATCCGTGCTCACTTGTTGCTTTGCTCTAGCAGATAAACTTTTCATGATGGCGGGATTATCAGAAGGGGTCTGCAAAGCCCTGCTGAACTGCTATTGTTCCAGCCTTAGCCGGTGAACGCTAAACCACAGTCATAACACTTAACTGATAATAAATTGAGGCTGTATCCAGAGGGAATTTTTCCTCTTATTTCTATTTCTGAAAGCTATTTATCTTTCTTGATATTGACGTTCTCCCTTTGCCAAAGAAACCAATGAATAATCCAGTAATTTGTTCACTTGCCTCCCCCCAATTATGACTTTAAGATCTAGCTCATTCAAAATTATTTATCTTCTTAAATCTATGGCTTTGTTCACTGAGACAGTGCTTGAGCCAAGAGAATCCCTAGATGAGTAGCTCTGTTCAACAACCCTGCATTTTACTCACCCATGCATGGCTGTGCTATGCAGGTTCTATTGCGTCAATTTAGTGACCTTGAGCCAGAGATCCCTCTCTTCCCCCTTTGTCACCTCAAAGAGCTTCATATTAAGCATCTCCTCTAGAAATAAAAGGGCTGTGTAATTCCAGAGTTAGGACTTCTGCCTCAGTAACAACTCACTCTCTTGCACCTTTGCATCAAGCTCATCCACAAGATTTCAACATTGGAATGACAGCTGTCAGCCACGTCTTTGTTTATTAGGACAGCACATTTTAATGTACACAAAAGCAGCCAACCCAAGAGCAAGCTTTGAAAAAGGACTGTCACTGGAGCCAGCAAGTCTTATGGCTCTGACCCCTAACTCACCTCCCCACACAGGTCTTCAAATCGGCACAGCATACAATCCTTCTGGAATGCTTTCACAATGACCATTTCCCACATCAGATGGGGGGCGACGTTTGCCTGGTCGTGCACAGCCCCCTGGATTCCAGTGCGACTCCTGGTAGTTCGGGCTGGTGTCGCCTTCCCCCAGGCAGGATACCTGGGGTCTCCGCCTACCTCAGTTAACCACCCAATCCTGCCTGGGGAGGAGTTGCCAGGGGATTGGTCAGGTAAGGGGAGGGACCACCCGGCCCACACAATAGAAGGTGTAGCCTACCTGGGAAGTGGCAGTCACACTCCAGAGCTTCTCCCACCCTCCACTCCCTCAATTAATGCTTATTTTGCAGGTTAACCTCTTCACAGGTATGCAGGCGCTGCTATGTCAAGGCTGCTATGTTAAAGGGCCGGAAAGGAATTTCCCTGCATTGGCAGGTTTTGCCTTTCCCGTAGCAAAACGTCACAACTTTGGCAGTTTCAGGCCTTGGGCAGAATCCTTTAGTCATCTTCCTATATGGGGGGGGGCGTGGGGCAGTGACCCCACACCCCCAGTGTGGCGGCAATACCAGGGTTCCCTGTTAAAGGGGTCTTGGGGGGAGGCATTGGCCATGCGCTAAGAGGTTGTCATTGCTCTCCCCCACCAGTGGCGGCGAATCGGGGGCAGGCTCTCTGCTTGAACATATGTTCTCCATAGCCAGCCCAATCCCCACACATTCTGGATAACCCTGAAGTTTCCCATATCCCCGGTGGGGGACTTGGAAGGATAAACGCCCAATGCCTGAGCCAAGGTCTCCCTACATCTGAATCTTAATAAAGTTGTGGCCAATTTTAATCCCGTAGCACATTGTCTTGTGTCATTATTCCTCTCAGGGGGTCGCCTGGGGTTTGGGGGACTTTGCCTGTCCACACAAAAGGGGAAATTGGTTTTGGGTCCAGCAATCAGCACAATTGGCACCTCGACCAGAGGTTACCCACCTCTCGTTTAGCCCAACATTAAACATAAAGGCAAAATCTTAGCAGGTCTTTCCAAAATCTATATCACACTCACTCTACCCTTCCTCTCTTTCACCAGTGTAATTCGAAATAGGCGCATATCACATTCTGCAATGATATCAAACAAAAATAAAGGAGAGGAGAACAGAAATATCTGGGTAAAATGAATAGGATGCCTATATATTTAATTAGCCAATGTTACCTGACAGCATGTAACATGAGGTAATGTAGTGGTGAAAATCAGAATTTGCTACTGGAATTTTTCCATTCTAAGCAACTATTTAAAGCTACAGGAGCCCTATCAGGATCTGGATCTGGAAACTCCACTTCCTGGAACTGCTTTTCTTCCTCAAATGGTCTCTAGTTTCCATAGTGACCAGAGTTAGCAGCTCGTCTCTTTTCTTCTCCTCCAAGATTCACTACAAAACTTTCAAGAAACCATCTTTTATATACAGAATCCTCTTTTATCTTGATATAAAATCAACAGCAACTACAATTTTATTATTTGTACCCCACCCATCTGACTGAGTTGCCACAGCCACTCTGAGCAGCTTCCAACATATATAAAAACACAATAAAACATCACACATTTAAAAGCTTCCCTACACATAAATAGGGAATATCTGGTAATAAATAACCTCTGGTAATATTTTTTTATTAGAGCTGCCTCTAATAAACAAACAAAAACCTCACCATCTACTCCAGAAAATAATTACATTTCACAGCCAATTTACAAGATTATAGAAGTGGGGCATTTCTGGAAATACTTCTCACACACACACAAACAGATGATGTTCATCTCAAGCATGAGGACGTGACTGGCCTCCTAGCACAACTAGAACAGGTCTTGAGTGAGCAGCTCATTTCTTTGATCTGTTGCAATGCCACCTAGTGGAACTCTGTCTTACACATATCGTCGAAAAATATTAAGTTCATGTTTAAGCAGATGACTGTTCTTGGGTTATTCAGAGAACAGGAGGCTGTGAAAATGATGTTCATTTATTAAAGTCAACCCATGTAGTAGTAGGCATTTGAGAACCGGGACCTCACTGTTGAGCAGGAATTCCCAAAATCAGCAATGCAAACTATCACATTTTCCCACAGAAAAACCAAAGGAAGAAATGCCCTTAAAAAAAACTAGGGATTGTTGTGTTAGATGGCTATTTGTAGATGGCTGGCGAAATGTCTGTTCTGAGAAGTTTTGAGTTGTGAAGGATGTATATTTTCTTTTTTTAAAAAGAAGTATTCTGAAATAAGTAAGAGTTATGCCCCTGTAAGGAATGAAGGGCAAAAGTAGTTGGTTTAATGCTAAATAAAAGGTACCCATTCCACTGTGTGTGGGTGATACCACACAAGTATTTAGTTTTTAAACTATTTATTAAAACAATTTATATTGCCTGAAGGGAATTTACATGGAGTGGGGGAGAACAAAATCCAAAAATAAACAGTACTAAAATTTAAACAGTACTGGGATTAAAACCAGGTGAAGAAGAACATTGTTGAAAATTTCATATATCAGATTAAATATCATTAAAGGCTAGGTAGAACAAGATCCTGTTGCTGCCCACCTGAAACCATTAAATATGGGGCCAGTATAACTTCACTAGAAAGGAAATTCCTTTGTAGCAGTTGATTGCATTATCAGACAAATGAAAGGCAACACACACACACACACACACACAGAGAGAGAGAGAGAGGAGGAGATGAGAGAGAGAGAGAGAGAGAGAGAGAGACAGACAGACAGACAGACAGACAGAGAGAGAGAGAGAGAGAGGGGCAGTAGAACAACAACAAAAAATGATAGCAAAAGTCAGGGACCACAGCACAGGACACTTGAGAAGTATGGTGGAAGCAGATCACATATATGACTGAAACACCACATGATTTATTCTTAATCTAGGAGGAAACTAGCTGCCAAGCATTCTTGTACTTTTGACTACTAAACAGCACGATGGATTCAAAGCCAAGCCTAGGGTGGTCATGTGACCCACTTTATGGGCATTCTAGGCTGTAGTTTTTAGACCCTTTACACTTCATAAAATACAGCCATGTATCTGAAGATATCTCTAGTTGATCAGCCAGGTTATAGAATCATAGAATTGAAGAGTTGGAAGGAACGCTAAAGAACCCTAAGAAGGCAGAGAGTAACAGGGAGGGCCTCGAAGCTGCCTGTCTAACACTAAAAACTGGACAGCTGACTGAGCAGTCTTCCCCACTATTGTGAGATACATTGTATTTCTAGTAAAATTATGGTAATTATCTTAATTTACATATATAGCACATACACATTAACACATGTGGACGTTTTTGTCCTCTTCTGTCCTCTGTTTAGGTGATATGTTTTCTCTTTTTGGGCAAGGCTATAAGTAGCATATCTTTCCATTTATCAGCCCCAAAGACTGTCATGTCACTACTTTGGACTGCAGGTGGAAGCACTCATTATCAAATACTCCTGCATCCAAATGTTTCTCTAAACATCGAAAACTGAATTTTCAGGTAAAAATGTTTTCAGGCTAGTATCCTTCCTGACCAAGGGTGTTGCTAGGCTGCACAAAATCAGCTTTTGCTGATGGATAATTAGGCAGATTTTCAGAAGGGAAAAACAAACACTGACTCTGACCTACAGGGGGGCAGCAAGATATCCTAGGCCCAGGACATTGCATGTGGATTAGGCCATATACCTCACCTACAGTAAATTGGTGAGAATTGCTGCTCATGGACGTATGAAAGCTAAAATGAGTGTGAGGTGAGGCTGGACAAGAAACTGGGGCAGCTGGGCTCTCCCTCCATGACAGCTGTTAGGAATCAAGCCCAGATGTGCAGAGGAGTAGGGGGGCAGGATCAGCAGCACTGGAAGCCAAGGGAAATGACACAAATGTAGTGCAAACTGAAGAAAAAGCAGGAAAGAATGCTAAAGAAACTTCAGGAGAATAGTTAGTGTATGGAGATGGTTTCCCTCAGTTTCTCATTTTTCCCAACTTAAATTCATTTCTCATGATTTCTGCATCAATTTGCACTAAAAAAAATTTGGGGGGGAGCGAGTGGGAGGAATCCTCAGGTAAATTTGTCAACATTTTATTGTGAATTTCTCCTGCTGCACAACCTTTCTATATGCAGGTTTGACTAATGTACACAATTTCGCAAGCAATTTACCCCAATATAATGCTTTTGTTTTTGTGCTATTTGCTAATGCATTTAATATGCATGATTTTCTATCATGCCTGTGCTTTTGTGCTCACTGTTTTGTTGGAGAGCTGCATTGTAGAATTTGGAGCAATGTGAATTTTGAAGGATAGCTGTGTTTCAGTTGTGGGGGGTTGTTTCCAAAAGTGAGAATGAGGAAGCTTCTCATTAAATCAATTTTCTCTGCTATCCCAAGCTAAGCACACTCTGAGGGTTGTGGCCTTGTCAAGAATGCCACAAAGCAAATTAAGATGGAGGGTGGCTGGAGTCACCAGAACTGTGTTCTGTAGTCATCCTGTAGGGAATTATTTTTTTTTTTAAAAAAATAAATGTTTCCAATGAGACCAGGAGCCTAGTACAAAACACCCAGGTGTTGAGTCCCCTGGGCTTTCCTTAGTGACATCCCTGTTCCTGACATTCACAGTATCTATGTGCAGAGAGTTCCCTTCCCTTCCACCCCCTCCCGACCTCTTATGGAGGACTATTCAATCTGCAATCCTGCAATCTGAGATGGTAAAGAACAGACACAGGTTTACTGCTGCAGAGATAACTACTGGTTGTCCGGAGAGACAGAGGATTATTGTTAAAGGACAATGTTTGATTCTCTGGAATGATTCATGGTTTTCTTAATCATTGCATCAATACACCAAATGTCTCGGGCGGCGGCGGGGGGGGGGGACCGCTTGAAAATGTTACTATACGGTAATACAAACACAGCTCTGCTTATTTAAGCAGCAGCAGGTTCCCAGTAACAAAACGGCTTACATTTCTAACACATATATATTTAATGAATTCAGTTTGTTGGAGGATTAACTGATGGGATGTTTTGACAGAACTTAATTATTCTTAGTGTGATAAAGTAACAAATTAGAGGAGACTGGGAGGATTAGTAAATAAGGCATATATTTTCTATAATTAAGACCTAGCTTACAGTTCTAGGAAAAATGGGTTATATTATCTACAGACAGTTGACTACATTTCTCCTCCTTGCTCACATGCCCCAGTTTTCTTTTCAGAATTCTAAGAAAAAATAGTTTATGGGTAGCAAATGCCATATAGGTTCTTCATTACTTTGGCTTGAGGAAAAATTACCACAGTACTTTAAAGTCACACTATATTCTCAGATGTAATGAGTCATGTTTTCCAAAATTATTACCGTCTTTAGAATCATTTTTTTAACCTAATGTGCTTTTTTATTATAAAAAATGCCCTTGCCTTTTAAATGCATTTTCCCCTTTGCCAAGTACCTTATGTTATCTCACCAAGAGAAACATGTACAGCTGTGAACTACCCAGGAAATGCTGCACATGTAGATATCTGTGCTGCTAACCCAACAGAGGTTTAGAATAATCGGCTACTAGAGTCTCCTTGCTTCCTTATGTATCTTTGTACTGCACAGCTCTTTCTATCAATGCTTGAAACACTCTCAAGCTGTTTCCATGTTTGACAGCCCATGATGAACTCACATCAGCTGTGTTGGGACTCAATCATTAATAAATACTTGGAGTGGCACTAATAAAGGCGTATTTTTTATTTTTGACACATTTCAGCATTATGGAGCTAATAATCATAGAATTGTAGAGTTGGCAGGGACCAAGAGAGGGTCATCTAGTCCAACCAGCAGCAATGCATGAATCTTTTGCCCAACATGGGGCTTCAGCCCACAACCCTGAGATTAAGAGTCTCAAGCTTGTGTCCATTCATTCTGGGAAAAAAAATGTATTTACAGTGTTCTCATTTTGAGTTTCATCACCTGCTCTTAGTGGCATCATTTTACAACAGGCGTGTTAAAATTAGAGGAATGTGGAACTGCTAAGCCCACCCCTTGCCCACACACATTGCACTCCCTGAGAGGGAGTGTACTCACAACAGCCTTGAGAATTGTGTGTGTGTGTGTGTGTGTGTGTGTGTGCAAAAAGGTAAAGGATCCATGGACAGTTAAGTCCAGTCAAAAGTGACTATGGGGTTTCAGCTCTCATCTCACCTTCAGACCGAGGGAGCCAGCGTTTGTCCACAGACAGCTTTCCGGGTCATGTGGCCAACATGACTAAACTGCTTTTGGTGGAACGGAATACCGTGATGGAAACCAGAGTGCACGGAAACGCCATTTACCTTCCTGACACAGCGGTACCTATTTATCTACTTGCACTGGCATTCTTTCGAACTGCTAAGTTGGCAGGAGCTGGGACAGAGCAATGGGAGCTCACCCCAACAGGCCGATTTGAACTGCCGATCAGCAAGCCCAAGAGGCTCAGTGGTTTAGACCTAGGCACATTGGCGTATTGTGTAATCTATTCACCCAATTGGGAACCCTACAGGATCAGACTTTTCAGTTGCATGGAGAGTCTACATGTGCATTCAGATATGCATGTAGGCTTGCTTTTCAAATGCCAAGCTGAAATATGGTCATTGAGGAGGACATCAGTTGAGTGTGTAGCATGTGTGGTTGTGGGCATACTCCTCACTCCAAATCCCCACATTTGATGTGCACATAGATGGATAACCCATATATGATTCTTTAACATTCTTATGTTAAAGCTATGGTGTGGGAGACTGGAAAGGAAAAATACACCAGCTTTCTAAAGTGATTATTCATTTGGCTCTTCGGAAGGGAAGGGGGAGAGGAAAAACCTGTATGCTGTCTTTAGAAGACCTTGCCCTCTAGGCATGACTGAAACAAAAGGTCAGGAAGGAAAGGAAAGGAAATCATGTGTAAAAAATTTGCAGTGCAGCTATGTAGATTGTCTAATGGCTATGGCCTGTGGAGCAACAGAAGGGTCATTGCTTCCATATTATGCCATTCATTAGTCTGAAAAACCACCTCAAATATGAAAATACTCAAAGAAACAGACAGCGGCAGAACACAGACAATGATTACAACTGATTAACTGGAAATCCTAATAAAGCAAAATATCCTCACTACATGTTGGACAGAGTTATACAACCAAACAGATGGATCATTATACAGCCAGTGACCTAAAAGAGATTAATCCTGCATCTCTGACATTTTAGTGCGTGCATGTGAGGGATCTGTGGGTTTAAACTGCAAAATTCATAACTTTACCATTATTCCCAAAGCTGATTATCTGTTCAAAAGTTTGCCATGACTCTTGGACAGGTTTATTGTGGTGTAGGTCAAAGAAATAACTAATTAAGGAATATTCTCACCATTTATGTCAAAGTGTATTTTTTTAATAGTTCTCTGTGTTGTCTTCTTGGAATTGTAAGACAGAAGCTCAGGTTAACCTAACATCTACTGGTAATTTTCACTGAAAAGGGAATTGTTTACCTGGTAAGAGACTCTCAGATTTTTTCAGTGCAGTATGTGCTTTGATGAGGGCATTTCATTGTTTCATTCACTAGTTGACCTTTTCATTGACTGTATCTTAAAATAAATAAAAAAACAAACGTATAGGAAAAGTCAGCTTTATAAAGATTGAATTCTTTACCATAGCCCGTGTTTTTTTAAAAAAATATAATGTGGTAAAATAAATGTTAAGGTCATCAGGCATCCAGTTCACTATTGATGTAACAGATGTTATTTCCTCATTTTGTTAGGAACCTTGTCACATTTTTACTTGGAAAACTGGGTAAATGGCTAGAACCGTATCCTTGGAGATAAATGGTGGTGTCTTGTCAACACAGCGAAAATACCAATAATTTCTCATTCCAAGGGAGCCCTTGCTTATCTCAAGTTTGGAATTTCTCTGTTGTCTGTAATTTGATATTTTCCCTTCAAACATTAGAATAGAACAATAAACACTGATGCAAAGGAAAATACAGAACAATAAAACCCATAATGCACCAGGCAGAGGGCCTTCTCAGTAGTGGCACCCACTCTGTGGTATACCCTCCCATGACATGTTAAGGAGATGAGTAACTATGTAACCTTTAGAAGACATCTGAAGGCAGCTCTGTATAATTCTTTTAATGTGTAATGTTCTATTATGTTTTTATATACGTTGGAAACCACTCAGAGTGTCTGGAGCAACACAATCAGATTGGTGGGGGTACAAATATAATAATAATAATAATAATAATAATAATAATAATAATAATAATAATACAGTAATTTACATTTGAGAACAAGCTGAATTCATCAGACCATTTCAAGTTGTGGGAAGAGGAAAGAGTTATCACGTATTCTTTGCAACCAACCTCCAAAATTACTCTCTCTCTATATATATATGTCTATATAACACACTGTGACATCTAAAGGGTCGTGTATTGGGACAGGATCATGGGTCAAAGGTTGACTACTGTACTAATTAAGAAGAAAAGGATCAGCTAGGCAGGGTTGATAGCCTTAATGCATGAAGGCACCCTTACCTAGGGGATGCAAAGGAACTGATTCTTTTGCCTTCCCTATGAGTGAGCAGACCCCACCCTGGCTGGAGGAAGCAAACTAGAAGATTAGCTGACCTGTGGCCTTCTTTGCCTGCTCACTAAAAAAAAAAAAAACCTACAAAAAACACAAACGAAGACAAAGGAGTCTTATGGGCTACAGGGTGCTTCTCTTCCCCAACTCTCCTCAAGCTGAGAGTGAGAGGTAGGTCGTGCAGCTTCCCTTCATCATGCCAGGGCACCAAGGCAGTCACAGGAAGCTATTTTTCTTTCTCTTCCTGCTTATGCTCCCTGCTCATTCTGACCGAACCAAAGAGCCAGTTATCTAGAGTAAGAGATCAAACAATATAGGCAAAAGGGGGTGTCTATTCAGCTAAATTGTGGGAGATTCCCCTCCATCATTCCTACTCAGTCCTCACAGAGGTGACTGGCCAGTCCCAGACTCCCCACACCGCAAGCGAGGGGAGGCGATAGGGTGTGATGATGCCTTTTTGAGTGGTCTCTGCCTGCCCCAAGGATCACATCTATGTTTGGGGCAAAGTCCAATCCTGGCATGTCCCCTCTCTGGTGTGGGGCGGGGAAGATTCAATCAGTAATGAAACTCCAGAATTCAATCAGTAGTGGGAAAGGGGGTGGTGCATTGATAGAAACTATTTTTTGCGTCCTTAGTTCTCACAGGTCACAACAGAAAGGCATTTAGATGACAAAGTTGTTTTCTTCACAGCAATGTGGCAGACAGTTCATACACATACAACATTTCTGGTTGAGATAAACATCTGTCTTCCACAGGGAATGAGCAGGGCTACTCACCCCACAAGTGGAAGATGGTAATTGAAGCAATTAAGGAAATGATAAATACACAGCTAAATTATGATCCTCTCATACATCTATTAAATTTCATAAAATCCGGTACACTGAGACATTTGCCCAAGCTGGTACTTAATTTACTAGCGGTAGCTAAGATAACATGTGCCAGATATTGTAAAATGTCAAACAAAAGCAGGCCCTTCGTGGTGTGGGAAACAATTGCAGCTGCAATCCTGTACCCACTTACGGTACTTGGGACTAAGCCCAACTAAATTTAGCAGGACTTACTTGTGAGTAGACCTGTGCTGAACATTGGTAAAAGCAATAGTCTGTTAGAAGCCTTACATTAATACAGAGTCCATTTGTCTGTAGGGGCAGCATATTTAACTGATGACACAAATATGTGCTAAATAATTCTGTCTTAACATTCACTGTGCTATAAGCATAAAATTGATTTGCATCTCTTAATAGCATTTTGCCATAAATGTCTGTGTTTGTTGTATTACGGTTGTTTAATAATATGTAAATGGATTTGCATCATCATCATTATTAGTAGTAGTAGTTGTCACCATAGTAAGTGTTACAGTTGCTGCAACATAATCCCAGATCTGGACCTTATGTAGAAATGAATGAGCTTTCTACCCAAAGAAGGTGTTTCAAAGCTTTACTGAAACAATCCTGAATAAGTTGCAATAGTAAATGTTACAAAGAAACAAAGTAACACGTTACTCTTAAGTAGCTGGCAATGCTTCTTGGGTTTATCATATTAGCTATAGGAGAAGCGCCTGCCTGATGTAAACTTCGCTTTACAACATTTTAAATACAATGGCACTCAAACACAGTACAGTATAATGTATTCTATAACTTTTATATCTATAGCAATAAGTAGTAGTACTAATACTAGGATAAGGCAGGGCCAGGCTGTGGACATCTGGAAATGTAAGGAAACAGCAGTTCAGAAGAAAATAGTCCACTGCAGTCTGACTCCTTGGTTATGAACTGTTTGGTTCATGCATGTCAGACACAAGTTTAACAAAATTTCCTATTTTCTAAACATAGTATATTTCTAACTGTACATGATAAAAATGAAGCAGAAGGGGTTATTCCCAAACTTCAGACAGCTATGAAAACACCCCTGCTTTCATAGTGAACATTCAGGGCACCACTAGTAATGAGGCTTCACAACTGGGAAGGGGAAAATGAATTAAAACAATTAGATAAATCAGCTTGGATACACAAGTAGGGGTAGCAGCAGATGACTGTTCTATGCTAGTCGGCAACAATAAAGGAAGTATTCACATAACCAAGTGTTTTCAGATGGCATGTTGTGAGGACTCATCCAGAAAACTCTTGTTTCCATGCACATTAGCTCACTAGGTACCCCTGACTGTTAGGTCCAGTCGCAGACAACTCTGGGGTTGCACGCTCATCTCGTTCTATAAGCCGAGGAGATGGCTTTCGGGTCATGGGGCCAGCATGACTAAGCCGCTTCTGGCGAACCAGAGCAGCACACGGAAATGCCATTTACCTTCCCGGTGGAGTGGTACCTATTTATCTACTTGCACTTGACGTGCTTTGGAACTACTAGGTGGGCAGGAGCTGGAACTGAGCAACGGGATGGACAAAACTGTACATTTCAAGATTCTCTCCATTTCTTATTTTTCCAGTCTTAAATTCAGTTCAACACATTGTTGCATGCTTGCGGTTGGTTGTTTTTTTTAAATCTTCACAACAATTAATCAAGATTTTAATGAACATATCTTTTAATACACAAAGTATAGTATGCAATTGTGTCTATCAAGCACATTTTTAAGCAGTTTCCCATAGCACAATTCATTTTTGGATGCTATTTTAAGTAATATATACCGGTACATTCTTATCCATGCTTTACCCTAATATATATATATATATATATATATATATATATATATATATATATAACACATTGCTTAGCCAGAGAACTGTATTGCAAACATTTGGACCAGTGCAAATTTTAAAGAACAGCTGTGTTTCCATTTGTGTATTGTTCAAGTGATTATCAATTAGGTGGGTTTCCCTTTAAATATGAACTGCATTGTCTTTATCTCCCATCGCTAACTAGCATACATGTTCACATGTTGCTACATAATGCAAAGTTGGAGGACTTGTCTTCAAAATGTCCACAATATGAAATATCATTACACATATATGAGCCTCTCACACTTTCAGCTGATCTTTTGAACACCCAAAAATCCTCACAAAGCAGCCTTCAAAATAATAAATAAATAAATAAATAAATAAATAAATAAATAAATAAATAAATAATTTATACCCTGCCCATCTGGCTACGTTGCCCCAGCCACTCTGGGCAGCTTCCAACAAATGATCAAAAATACATTAAAACGTCAGACATTAAAAACTTCCCTAAACACGGCTGCCCTCAGATGTCTTCTAAACATCAGATAGTTGTTTATCTCTTTGACATCTGATGGGAGGGCATTGCACAAGGTGGGCACCACTACCGAGAAGGCCCTCTGCCTGGTTTCCTGTAGCTTTGCTTCTCGCAGTGAAGGAACCACCAGAAGGCTCTCGGTGCTGGACCTGTGTCTGGGCAGAACGATGGGGGTGGAGACGCTCCTTCAGGTATACTGGGCTGAGGCCATTTAGGGCTTTAAAGGTCAACACCAACACTTTGAATTGTGCTCGGAAACATACTGGGAGCCAATGTAGGTCTTTCAAGACTGGTGTTATGTGGTCTCGGCGGCTGCTCCCAGTCACCAGTCTAGCTGCTGCATTCTGGATTAGTTGTAGTTTCTGGGTCACCTTCAAAGGTAGCCCCACATACAGAGTGTTGCAGTAGTCCAAACGGGAGATAACTAGAACATGCACCACTCTGGCGAGACAGTCCTCAGGCAGGTTGGGTTTCAGCCTGTGTACCAGATGGAGCTGGTAGACAACTGCCCTGGACACAGAATTGACCTGCACCTCCATGGACAGTTGTGAGTCCAAAATGACTCACAGGCTGTGCACCTGGTCCTTCAGAGGCACAGTTACCTGATTCAGGACCAGGGAGTCCTCCACACCAGCCCGCCCCCTGTCCCCCAAGAACAGTACTTCTGTCTTGTCATGATTCAACCTCAATCTGTTAGCCACCATCCATCCTCCAACCGCCTCCAGGCACTCATACAGCACCGCTGTAAGGTCCGTGGGGTGGTTGCTCGTGAGTAACCAGGCAAGACTCCAAACCGTCTTTTAACAGTTTTATTGTGCACACTATTTACAGTGCAGAGCTAGAAGTTCATGTCTGTATCAGTCACTCACAGAATCCAGGAGTGGCCCCTTCCGGCTGCGACCCCAACATAAGAGTTTCGGTATCCCAAATCTCCGCCTCCCCTCCTTACGTTTCATCCCTCTGCGTACTTGGGGCACTGGAACTGGCATGTCTCCCTCCTCGCCCACTGAGCGAGGGGGGTGCAGGGTCTCTCCAACATCTCCAGAGCCTCTGCTCTAAAGACCCGAAGCTGCCTGCCCCTCCCCGCTGGAGACCTCGTTGCTCCCTCCGCTGGAAGAGGAGGTGTGGCTGGTCAGGTGGGGCTGGGGCTCTCTGTAACATCCCGAGAGCCCTTCCACCACCCTGCGCTGAGCTGGAGACAGTTCCCTGACAACTGCCTTCACTGGTTCCGATTTAAAAGAGAAGTAGAGCTGGGTATCATCCGCATATTGATGGACACCCAGCCCAAACCCCCTGATGATCTCTTATCGTCATAATAAGGAGAGCTTCTGATCAAAGCCACTCCTTTCCTTGGAGAGTGTTGGGAAAAGGAATAAAACACACACACACACCCAAAAAAAACCCACCATCAGTAAATAGTCTTGTCACCATGTATTTTGTTTAAGCCTGAGTATCTCCCACAATGCCCATCTCTTTACTTTTAAGTCGCCATTCAAGGCAGCCAAACACAGATACTGTATTGATCTTTTGTTCAAGCATCTCATCAGTCTCAGCTTTGATAATTGCTTTTGTTTCCTTTGGGGGAATGAAGTTAATGATTAATTGAAGTGAAGGGTGAGCAAAACTGCAAGGGGGGTGGCACTATCCTGGAATTCTTAAGTCAGCTATACTATGGTTTTGCACATTCCTCTGACAATTTTGATAATGGAGAAGGCCATAAGAGGATACCACTGCTCATGAATGTGACACATGATTCAAGCCCTGTATTCAGTTTTTGATAGAAGCTGGAACATCCCTGGTGGTGAAATGGGAGACCTGCTTCCAGGCAAAGAAATTGGGATCATACAAAATGGACTCAGCTCACAACAAGGCAGCTCCTTTTGTTGTTGTCTAGCATTTCCACTGGTCCCATCACCTCCTGGCAAATAGAAGGGGAAGAAATGGAGGCAGTGAGAGATTTCACTTTCTTGGGTTCCATGATCACTGCAGATGGTGACAGCAGTCACGAAATTAGAAGACGCCTGCTTCTTGGGAGAAAAGCAATGACAAACCTAGACAGCATCTTAAAAAGCAAAGACATCACCTTGCCGACAAAGGTCCGTATAGTTAAAGCTATGGTCTTCCCAGTAGTAATGTACGGAAGTGAGAGCTGGACCATCAAGAAGGCTGATCGCCGAAGAATTGATGCTTTTGAATTATGGTGCTGGAGGAGACTCTTGAGAGTCCCATGGACTGCAAGAAGATCAAACCTATCCATTCTCAAAGAAATCAGCCCTGAGTGCTCACTAGAAGGACAGATCCTGAAGTTGAGGCTCCAGTACTTTGGCCACCTCATGAGAAGAGAAGACTCCCTAGAAAAGACCCTGATGTTGGGAAAGATGGAGGGCACAAGGAGAAGGGGACGACAGAGGATGAGATGGTTGGACAGTGTTCTCGAAGCTACTAACATGAGTTTGGCCAAACTGCGAGAGGCAGTGAAGGATAGGCGTGCCTGGCGTGCTCTGGTCCATGGGGTCACGAAGAGTCGGACACGACTGAACGACTGAACAACACAACAACAGCATTTCCAAACCCTCTTTTCATTTTACTTCCTTCCTCTGTGGCTTCTAGGTTTAGTTTGAAGAGCTATTGGTTTCACTGTCTCTGTTTCTCAACCAGTATAAAATACAGTGCATCTATCTGAAGAATGTTATGTCGCTGTTCAGAATATGACTATCTCCCCACTGCAGTTTACAGCATATAAAAACAATTTGAAACCATGTGTGATATAAAACAATACACTAATGTTTACAGTAGCAGCAGCAGCAGAACATTTTAATTATTTTAATCCATCAGTCATGAAAATGTTTCTAGAACCCATTTATCTGATAGCAAGGAGGTGATTGATTATATCTCTCAGGTCAAGGAGTTCCATAATCCTGGGGCTACCATGGTTGTGATCTCCTAGCTTCTGAGTGTGTAGCATCATAACACAAGTTTATTGTTTCATGTTCAGCACTATTCATGGGATGGGGGAAAGGCAGGCATCAGGTGTTGAGGCTTTCCTAGTGTGCCTTGCTGAGGAAGGATTGATAATTATCAGGCCCTATATCTGATACTTCTGTTAAATATTCCACAAAAGGCACTGATCAAAAACTACCCTGTTTTTAATGTTAGATGGAAGTGTATGGATATATTCATATTATTTCTTTCTGAAGATAACAGAGATACTCTTCGGAGAACATTGTAAAGCTGATGATTTTCCTCTCAGCTTGTCTCTGAGCTATATTTTGCCCAGCGATTTAAACTGGAAGAAAAATAGCCAGGTGTATAGTGAATAGAAGGAAATATAACTTAAAGAAAGGGAAATAGAGGGAAAATAGCTGGTGATCTTTCACATTTATTGATAAATTCTGCTTTTGAAAATGTTGGTGCTTCTAGGGTTCTCTCTCTCTCTCTCTCAGAACAGAAAAACACAGCTTTCCTCAGGATACGTTGAGATTTTAAAAGCTGTATTTGGTAACTCACTGCCAGGAGTTATAGTGCTCTGGATGTCATAGGAAGCAAAAGGTCTTTCTGAATTGGTAGAAAAGAAAAGAAATGCTACATTGTAGAATTAAACCATGAAATGTAACAAACCATTAGAACTCCATTATCTAATTAACTGATAATGAATTGATTAAAACTTGCATATTTCCAGAAACAGATGCCATTCTGAGATACTGAAAAAGTAAAGCAAATTACAATTTAATGAAGAAAATCTAACACATATTGATGCAATGAAATTCATATTTAATATTAAAAGTGTAGGATTATCTGATTATCCTTTATGGTTAGGATCCCAATTGGGCACCTATGGCTACTATGGTCTCTCAGCTACTCCCCATGGCACCTGTCAAGGCCTCTACACTCCTCCCAATTAAAAGAATAAGGTAGAGTTCATGGGGGGGGGGGTGTTAATTAAAAAAAATGGTTGGACAAGTTGCCTGCATTTTTTTGTTTGGGGATGGGTGCAGGAATTTCACCTGTTTTCAGTGGATTCTGAGCATCACCAGTTTTTCTTCTGTTGGATGGGAATATTGTGGTGTCTGCAACAGTTGGTTAGATTGCTACATATGCCCATGGACTGTATTTAGGTATTTTCTAAAGCCTAATGGAGAAGGGATCATGCATTTTTTATTTTTATTTACTGACAGGCTGCAATCTTATGCAGCATTAAGGCACACTGGACACTGAGGAACCATTGTGGTGAAAGAAGGAATACCCAACCCAGTTTTCAAGACTTACCAATTTGAGATAACAACCAAGGGCACCTCCCTAAGGCACATGCATTTATTATTATTGTTGTTGTTGTTGTTGTTAAATCTGAAAGCCTGGATGGCTTGTGGGTGATGCTGTTGTCTGTTGCTCCCTCAGCCCACTGCCATGAGGAACAGGAATCAGCCAGGGGTTCATTGCATCCTAGAAGTCAGGGAGGAGCAGAGGCAGATTGTAGGGCCGTGCAACTGGTTTCCCTGCACTGGGCGCCAAGCTAAGTGGTGCCACAACTATAATCTAAAGCATGCACAGAACAGAAGGCGAGAGGCTGTGTGAGAGACAGAGTGCAGAATTTTGGCTCTGCGCAGGGTACAACTGAAATTTGAAAGACCAAAGTCTTCCCCTGAGAAGAGTCAGCTGTTAAGGAAGCTGTCAGCACGAAGTCTTCTTAGCTTTTACTTTAAAGAATAACAACCATGCTGGGGGGCTGACGAACACTTAATACCATTGCAGAGAATTGTGTTTCTTAAGTTGTGGCCTTCGTTTGTTGCATAAATAGTCTTATAATTTCATTTGGGTGTGGGAACATCTTCAGTATTATCATTTGCTTTCCTCAGTGCAGTTACCAAAAAGGTAAAAAAAAAATAGTGTGCCTTAACGTTCAGCCCACCAAATAAAACTGGCCTCTTGGATTGCAATTAATGAAGAGGCAGATTAATCCTATCCATTACTTACTTAGGAGGAAACTACATTTAATTAATCCACTGGAACTTATTCTTGACAAAATATGTATGCGAACAGACTACTTAGTTTAAATTACTAATCTACCAATGAAACTAATTAAAACTTGGATCCTATTATATACATATCTCCCTCCAATAATTTCTGTGAATTTGCTTGATTAAACAAGCAGACTTATGAATGAATGTTTTGTATCATTACTCTTAATTAAGTAAAACTTATTAAAGCATAGGCAACAGATTAAAAGAGTTTACATTGTTGTGAAATGCATTGTCCTAAATCATGACAAAGGACCACTTTTTCCAAAACTTAATTCCTGGTTGTTTTCCCTCTCTTTTATACACATAATTAGTAAGTTTCACTGTTATCTATGTTGGTTAGTTTATAATACCAATCTCTTTATGAAAGGGAGATTCTTTTTTGTTTTAATGAAATGCAAATGCAAGTTTTGATGTCATTAAGTAAATTAATAGCCATATTTCTGTTGTAATGATTTACTGGTTGATATAAAAATATCCACATGGTTCATGCAACAGATCATGACATATAATAAAACTTGTCCATTCTTCAGTATATTGATCTGCTTTCAAAATAATATGAAAGGGCAATGATAGAAAATGTGATGTGAATACACATATAGTTAATACACATGTAGTTAATTACACCTCCAGTGGTTATAAAGAGAATCTCAGACACATTGACCGTAATAAAATGACTTGACTTGACAAGGGGGCACATATATTTACCTTTATTAGTGGTCAATCAAATTTTATTCTACCTCATCCAAAAATTCAGTTATATTACTTATTGACGTAAGGGGGATTCAGAAGACCCTTCGATGCATTGAAATAATGTGTGATAATGTAAACACGGCCCCCTCCTTATACTTGTCTACTCAGAGGTTCAATGGGACTTCTTCATAGTGTAGTACTAGAATGATATTCAAAACTGCATATAACATAGTAGAAGCAACCTGCTCTTAATTCCCTTATACAGTGAGATAATGGGGTAGCACATTTCACTTCCTACAGCAGGGGCAGCCAAGATGGGTTCCCTCCAGATCTTTTGGACTACAATCATCACCCCTGATCATAGGCACCTGGGGCCTTGGGTGCTGCAGTCCCCATTCCCCATGAAAGGGCTGGGCACCAACTTTTTTTGCACTGGGGCGGTGCATGCCTTGGGGACATGCACACCCAACATCAGCATGTGTTCCCTTGGTGTGCGCAGCCCCAGCATCAGGCCTGCCCCTGATCATTGGCCCCACTGTCTGGGGCTGATGTGAGTTGTAGTCCATAACATCTGGACAGAACCATCATAGCTACTCATGCTCTACAACATCACAGGATAGGAATAAGTGCAAGTCCTTCCAACTTAAAAACCAAAAATATCGAGTAGCTCAATCTTCCACAACACCACTAAGTATCTGTGATGGGATCAGCCCACCTCCCATTCTCCTTCTCAACCAGTTCTTCCTTCTTTTTCTTCTTTCTGATCCTCTTAACTGAAAAATGCAAAGAGTAGCCTGAGGCTGTAGACCTCATCTGTCTTCATTAACTATGATTCTGCACAGACCTGTAGACAACCCGAAGCACAACGAAGCTCCACAAAGAAAACCAATAAATCACCTTTTTAGAGAAGCAAATCTGAGAACCTGCAAAAGGCAGTCAGTGCAACAGCTGTACATAGAAGTGCTGAACGACATCCAGTTTTCAGAATTTTAGGGGGTTTAATTTCTCCCCACCTTCCATTTGTGGTGAAACAATGAGCAGACAACATAGGCTGGATTATTCGTTGTACTCTGCTCCCATTGGTCATTGCTTCCGTGGGCAGGCACAGAGCTCCTCCACTCTCATCTGCAATTCCCATAAGCACTTGACTTATAATACGTACCCTGATGTCTCTGCGTTAGAAAATATGCACGTCTTGAGTACTGCACAATTTGCACCTGCCATAAACCTTTGCATTCTGATTTTTAAAAGTCACATTGTAGCAAATGATGGCAGCTTCCAGTTGATTCTTGCATGCCACGGTTCTCAGCCTTCGGGGCAATCTATTTAAGAAGACGAGATTTGCTGGCGGAGTGATAAAGCTCACCGAAGAGCCATTCACATGGTGATGATCAGCTCAACATAGGCAAACTTTTCTCCTTTTGAAATGGCCAATAATATCAGTGTTGAAAAACCATTACAGTTAAGCTCATTTATGCTTAATATGTATTGCATATTGAAGAGTTTGGGGGGGGATTCACATCTGCCAACCAATGTGCACCTTTGGTTTCTGATAGGATATGGGTAGACAAGTCTAAGAAGTCCTAGGAGGCTTAGATTGCTTAGAATCAAGTATACACTTCCAAAGTTACAGGTAGGTAGCCGTGTTGGTTTGCCATAGTCAAAACAAAATAAAATAAAAAATTCCTTCCAGTAGCACCTTAGAGACCAACCAAGTTTGTTCTTGGTATGAGCTTTCGTGTGCATGCACACGAAAGCTCATACCAAGAACAAACTTGGTTGGTCTCTAAGGTGCTACTGGAAGGAATTTTTTTTTTATTTTACTTCCAAAGTTAATACTAAATACATTACTTCTGTTAAATGAGCCACCATAGAGGCTAGTCTTCTGGGCTTTTTGGACTGGTTGACCCATGAACTATCTGAAACCAAAGGGGCATTATTTTCAGCTCCTCTACCCCACTAAACATCAAGCAAGGCAATTGTGTGACATTTGTTCATTCATTCATTCATTCATTCATTGCATTTATATCCCACCTTTCCTCCAAGGAACTCAAAGTAGCTTACCGGGTTCTCTTCCTCCTCATTTTATCCTCACAACAACCCTGTGAGGTAGGTTAGGCTGAGAGACTGCGACTGGTCTAAGATCACTCAGTGAATTTCATGGCTGAATTGGGATCTGAATCCTGGTTTCCTAGGTCCTAGTCCAACGCCACACTGGCAGTCATGGTTGTGTAAACCTAGACCCAAATAAGAGAAACTGAAATTAAGCATACGTACATCTTTCAGGGTCCTATGGGGAGAGACAGTAGCCACAAAGCAAGTTTTAAATATCTAGTTTAGATATGTGTTTAGTGTCCTACAGGTGTTTTGGACTAAAACTCCAATCATCCCTGATCATTGGCCACAGTAGCAGGGACTGGGGGAAATTGGAGTCCAGCAACTTCATTCTGGATGGCACCAGGTTGAGGATAGCTGCTTTCATGCCTACAATTGTGAATAAATTCAAAAGTGTGAGTAAGTAGACATTTGCTATAGGTGCTGACCAGTTTTGCACATAATATATAATAGTAATATATAAAAAGTTGGGGGGGGGGGTAAAGGACCCCAGGATAGTTAAGTCCAGTCAAAGGCGACTATGGGGTGCAGCACTCATCTCATATTTCAGGCCGAGGGAGCCGGCGTTTGTCCACAGACAGCTTTCTGAGTCATATGGCCAGCATGACTAAACTGCTTCTGGCACATGGAGGACCATGACGAGTGCCAGAGCACATGGAGATGTCATTTACCTTCCCGCTGAAGTGGTACCTATTTATCTACTTGCACTGGCGTGCTTTTGAACTGGCAGGTTGGCAGATACTGGGACAGAGCAACGGGAGCTCACCTCATCACACAGATTTGAACTGCTGACCTTCTGATCAGCAAGCCCAAAAGGCTCAGTGGTTTAGACCACAGTGCTACCCATATGATTGGTTGCCCCAGCCACTCTGGGCAGCTTCCAACAAATTAAAACACAGCAAGACATCAAACATTAAAAACTTCACTATACAGGGTTTCCTTGAGATGTCTTCTAAATGTCAGAGAGTGGCTTATTTCCTTGACATCTGATGGGAGGGCGTTCCACAGGGCACCACTACTGAGAAGCTCCTCTGCCTGGTTCTGTGTAACCTCACTTATCACAGTGAGGAGACGGTCCTTGGAGCTGAATCTCAGTATCTGGGCTGAATGGTGGGGGTGAAGATACTCCTTTAGGTATGCAAGGCCAAAACCCTGGTGGTACATGGTGGTGGTAAGAAAGCAAAGACGTTTCATCTAAAAAACAGTCGTCTTTGGTGTTATTCCTTTCAGGTTTTGACAAATTATGTTGCTTTGATATGATGACAAACCACAACAGAGATGATATTCTGAAATAAAAATCACTTTTTGGATCAGAGACCCTCAATCCATCTGATTAAGCTGGGAAACTGTCAGCGTGCTCTTCCTGAGGCAGCCATCACTGAAGCTTGCCAGGGAAGACTTCCCAAATTGCATGCATAATGTATACTCTATTTGCCTCACTCTAAATTCTCCTATTCTGGTTTTAGGGCTGTTGCTCTGAGAGAAGATTAAATGGACAGCTATGGGAACCTTGGCATGTAATTGGCACGGGGCAGGTCTAAAATGCAAGTAAGTTGGTGAAACAGATGTATCTGCTGTTGTCACAAATGACTTGTTTTGCTAGATTCAGTACCAGCAACTGATTGGCTTCTCACTCTGTTATCAAAGGCAAAGGGACTGATCAGAAGAATGAAGTATTCACATGGGAAACGTCATGCAGAAACTAAAGTAATCCTGGCTTACTGCTCTAGACTGAGCATTATTTAACTTGTATACCTGACCCCCTGCCAACCTGACTTGTTGTAGACAGAGGAATGGAGCTAGACCAATGTGTGCTTAAGGGGCTGGGGCCGGTGATAGGTCAACTTGGCTTTGCATGAACTTATTGAAAGCTGGCTGGATTGGTTTCACACCATAGCTGTAAATGGCCTGGCAGCTGCCTCATCGAAAAGCTTGCCCCTTGCTCCAAATGTGAATATATTGTCCCTGTTTGATGATTTATCTTTCAAAAAGAAGTTTTGCACAACATGTGCAGGTAAAGGTAAGTGCAGGCATGAAATGTGCATGGCTGATTGGCTTTTATGAAGTACTTTCATGATTGCCCTGGTGGGGAATAGTTAAAGGCGGATGAACATCGTGAATCATCATATGTTGGTAAAGGTGTTTCCTCAGCTCATCACTCAAGAGCTTGTTGACTCAGGAGGGATGCACTGATATCCTCTCAGGAAGCTGTGCTTCATGAGTGTGTGGCATGCTCTGGTTCTTCTCTGCTCAACTTTAAGGTGTGTCATGTGGGCTGGAAGTTGAAAGGAATGACAAAAAGTAGGCCCACTCTGAAAGTTATTTGTTTCCTCAAGATTTTTTAAATGGCTCTTTCTCCCCCACCCCCTGGCCATTTCTTTCTTTCTTTCTTTCTTTCTTTCTTTCTTTCTTTCTTTCTTTCTTTCTTTCTTTCTTTCTTTCTTTCTTTCCACACCAACACTGGAAGGTGAGTCTAGCTGAGAAGAAGTGACTGGCCAAAGGTCACCCAATGAGCTTTATGGGTGAGCAGGGTGCTTTTACCTGGGTCTCCTCAGGCCTGGTAACCTACAATGGCTCTTGCTATGTCTCAGAAGTGATGTCATGCAGGAAAGACAGCAATATTACTTTCTCACCAGATGCATAGGATTAATAACTAATGAATGTTAGACACATTTTAGACCCGTTGTTGTAGTCCATTTGTTTATCCTAGATTTATTCATTGTATCTTTCTCTTGCAGTGTTTGTGTGTGTCGGTGTGTGTGTGTGTGTGTGTGTGTGTGTGTGTTGGTGAGGGTGTGTGTTATGTGAGAGAATTCTGACAGAAATGGGAGTGGAAATTGCCAATGTTTGTTTATTTGCCCCATGTCTGGACCATAAATAAATCCAGGGAATACAACTAGGACACTGCAAATGATGCACAAATGATTACCGGTATGTTTTCCCCACCCCCTTTGCATTGTGTTTCATTTTCACTGATATGAATAGGGTGGAATAATGTAATGACAACTTAATTAATATAATTTGGAAAATGATGTCTTTTACATCTCTCTCTGTGTGTACACCCACACAATTTATCACGACAGAAATATGAATTTAAGAAGCCTTGATTGTCCTCATTTTTGCATGGAATCAGTGTTGAGAGCAATCTCATGGCACTTTGATTTATTGAAGCAAATAAATACATTTGATTTGATTTATAGCTTGGCCTAAGTTGCGCCAAGTGCTCCAATACAAATTTCCTTCGATGAAACAAAAACTGCACATTGCATTGGATATCTCAAGTAGCTGAAGTGGGATAGCTTCCTTCCTGAAGGATCCTTGGGAACTGTGAGTCTGTGAACAAGCTAGTGATCTCCATAGAGTAGTTCCTGGTACCCAGACAGTTTGCAACATTGCAGCTTCCAACCTGTGTTGTATGAAACCAGCACATGCATAGCAAGACCCGCACCCTCTTAAAGGTTAGACAAGAATTAAGGAAAGCATCAACCATGCATACTGTACATATGAAACCACACATAGAACAGAGCCTTATGTGACCAAATGAATTATGTCTACGCATGCTTGAGTCTATGCTTGGAATGCCAAGCTCACAAAGGTGCCTTATATGTGTAGTTGGGAGAAGGTGTGGAAGTTCCCTTCACTGTGCAATGACACTTCTTACCAAGGTCAGCATGTGTACCAGCTCAGGGATATTCTTGGAGCCGTTCAGAAGACATACATGTTTGTTTGTTTTTCTACTTGGAAGGGATCCCACATTATACACTGGCACCTTGGTTCTCAAACGCCTTGGTACTCATACAACTTGGGACCCAAAAACTGCCAACCCGGAAGTAGGTGTTCTGGTTTGCAAACTTTTTTTGGAAGCTGAACATGCTCCATTTTGAGTGTTACGCTTCCGATTTGAGTGTTACGCTTCTGATTTGAGTGTTATGCTGAGGTCTGTCTGTTTTTGCTATTTATTTTGCATTTTCGTTTTTGCGGCTCTTTTTGTTTTGTTTTTGTGACTGTGTGGAACCCAGTTCAGCTACTGATCAATGGTCTTGTTAGATAGTAAAATTCATGTTAAATTGCTGTTTTAGGGATTGTTTTTAAAAGTCTGGAACAGATGAATCCATTTTGTATTACCGGTACTTTCTATGGGAAAGCGTGCCTTTGGTTTTGGTTTTGGGATGGGCTTCCGGAACAGATTAAGTTTGAGAACCAAAGTACCACTGTACTTTATTTACAGTGATGTGATTGCTTTACTGCAACAATCTGGTTTTGTGTTTAAGGAAGATTCATTGACAGTTATAACTGACAAGAGGCTGATTGCCTTTGCTGAGCTGAAGGCAATATAGTGTATATCTGATAAGTTTTAATAAAATTGCTAAGTGGATCGTATGGGCACAGGAACACACAGACCTTTCTATCTAGGCAACCACGATAAGCCTGTTGTGAGCGACAATGTCTGAATTCATTTTAAAAATTGTGGCATTTGCAGAGAGCACCGGTAGGTGCTATGCATTACAATGGTTTACAGTTCCTTTCTGGACACAACTCAATGTATTTTGAGTTTGCATGAAAGCAGCTGTGGGTTTTATCTCACAACAGAGCATGCTCCCTTTCCCTGAAGGAACTTGTGTTGCACTGTCTCCTGCTTTAACTAGGGGTTTCCTAGACCTGAGAAAGCAGTATTCATTCACCACCTCTTTGGGCTTAATCTGCACAGTTAATTTAGTAGAGCTAACTCCAGGACCTCCTATATATTTTGAAAAGTTGTTTGCTATGTATTTGGACACTGCCTAAGACACAGGTAGGGAACCTTTTTGGCTTCTGGAGCCAGATCTTTATTTGGCCCCACTCCATGGGTGAACTTTGTCAGGTGGTAGGTCATTTATGGGCAACTTTGATGGGTCATTATGATGTCACATGAATGAAAACCAGATTGTCCCAATCATCCACCTGTCAGAATTCCTTCTATGGTGTTCCCAGGGTCCCAAGAGCCAGCTGGGTGCCAGGCACTTAGGAACTGTGGTGCAATGAGCATTGCTAGCACTATGCGCAGCACTTTGGGAACAGCCAAGCATAAGTCTGGAAAATAGCTTCTTTCACCCCCACCCATCAGGTGATATTGGAGAGACAAAAGCCTGCATTTTGCAGGCGTTGGCTATTCAAGTGAGTTCTCCTTCACACAGCAGGTGCCTGCAAAAGGCTCCCAGAGCAGCTAATGGCCAGTGGAAATGCATCCTCTATGTACACATCACAAACTGCATTCTGTGTAAGTGGGTAAGCTTGGTTTCGGAAAAACACCTTCATGGGCCAAATGGAGACTCCCATGTCTGGCCCGCAGGCTGCAGGTTTGCCCCCTCTGTCTTAAGATGCCATAACCAAATTTTGCAAAATAGGTTCTGAGGTCAAGAAGCAGGTTTTCATCTACATTTTAGAATTGGATGCCATTTTGAATCAAAGATAGTGGATTGAACCTTTCAGAACAGCACTGATTTTAAACCACTCATTTCAACACTGCACTGATCATTTGGTTTCTGGGAATTCCTGAGCAATACCAAGTACGAGGCTGCTAGTAGTTGATAAAATGTGTGAGATTTGTAGCATACTGTAACTTGTTATGCAGTGTGAAGGTCCCCAACGTCTAACCAAGGTATAGGGGACATGTGGTCCACTAAACGTTGTTGGACTCCATGTCTCAACAACTCCAGCCAGCATGGCCAATGGACAGTGTTGATGAGAGTCCATCAATTTCTGAAGGGCGAAAGGCTCCCCACCCCTGATCTACAATCTAGAAGTAGCAGGTATGAGCTTGCCCTTGAAAGATGCCACAATATTACAGTGCTGAAAAGCCAGCTCCTCTTCTTATCCATCCTTCTGTAGCTGTGGGGTGAGGACATCCATTTTTTAAAACAATAATAATTTAAAATCAAATTTAGCCCAATGTGTCTTTAGCTATAACCACCAGATGTCTTAAAACTTTGTTGCTAGTACCATATGCTGTTTTCATTTATGATAATTGCCTCCTGATTCATTTAAAAATAGAAGGCGTAAGCCATTTTTAGTCAGAGAGTCTATAGTAATGACAGACATCTGTTACTGGTGTTTCAGACGTGTTGCTTAGTGGGCTGTGCTACAGCTGCTGTACAGTGTGCCTTTCAATGTACAATTTAAGTGTGACAGCCAATGTGTGAAGGCTGCCAAAAGCCTGTTGCTCATGTTGGCATTGTGTGCCACCCATACGTATCTTTGCCTGGCAGTATTCCTGTTACCCAAGTGGCTGCTGCTCTAGCATGTGTATAGGAGCTGCTGCATGAACCCAGGGTCTTTGCACATTGTGCTTGCTACAAAATAACTGCTTACACATATAAGTGCTCTCAGTGAACTTCAAGCGACAGCCTTCAGTTTAAATCAGCAGACTAAGGGGGGGGAAATACTCAGATACATCTTCCTGTTCAGTATGCATGAGCACAAACTTTTAAAAAATGATCTTTTTTCTTCCTTTTCTGCTACCTATTTTGGATTTTGCACCCTTTTCTTCTGCCTGGAGGTGGGGCCATCAGAACAGAACAGAACCATGCTGGCTGCATGGGGGAAGAATGAACGTGAAAACTCCTACTAGCATCTGATACTAAAATGAAAACAGGAGGGGAGTTAGAAAGACTGGAAAGAAAGTTCATGGTGAGAGAAAAAACGAGATTTTTCTCTGTTTGCAGGTGGTTGTGGTGGGAGTTAGAGCACATGCTTTGTATGTTAAGGGACCATATTTGATCCCTAGTATCTCCAACTGGAAAGGTAACATCCCTGTCTGAAACCATGGAGAGCTATTGCCAATCATTGTAGACAATACACTGGGCCAACCAATCTGGTCTGTGTCAGTATAATGTAGCTCCCTTTTGTTGAAGGTCTGGAATGGAATCTGGAATTGGGGAGACCAGAGCCAGCCAGATGCCACTGGAAGCTCCCAAGCATGGAATGAAAATGAAGTCCTCTTTTTTATATATGTACCGTGTGTCGCGGGCCCTTCGCCCTGTACAGCCCACCCCCGGACGTTTTACGGTCTATGAGTGCTGCACCAACGACAAACAGTCCCCAGCTGCAGCTCTTCAGACTACTGGCTGGATCCTGCTTACTTCATTCACCACAGACGAGGATATTGTGAACTAAAAAGATGTTTATTGCGTACAAAGCTTGTGGTTGCTGATAAATAAAAGGTTGTTCAATAAGCTTATAACAGTTGTCCTATACCGGCCTAATACCTCTAATAGTAAACTAAATATCAATAACAACGCGTTTCACAATCTCTTTATCCTCTCTGCTAACATCCACCTAAGACTCTAAACTCCCAGCTCTATCTCTTGACTCACACTGCTCAACTCCAACTCTAACTCCCCGCACTTAACTGCCTCCTCCTGCCCACACTTAACTGCCTTACTGCCCACTGGGAGGGGTGTTTTATACCCAGGCTGAGCCCGCCCCTAAGGGTTCTAACTGTCAGAAAAGTTAACCCCTACCTGGCATTGGGCTAGTTCTCCACATACCTCCCTCCTTTTTAGGTTTGTATCAGAGGAGTTACTAGCCAAAGTATCCCTCTGATACAAACAACATTTTAAACATCGCTATAAACAAACATTTACTATGCTTCCTAACCTTAACTCCACATATCATACTGGCATAATATTTGGGTTTCTTACATTATATACAATAGTTCATGCAGCATTAGGTCTTTATTGCAAGAAAAGCCGTAACTGTCCATTAACCTTTGTCTTTGGGTCTTCATTATAAGGCGTCTGCGATGATGTTTAGGATCCTTTCACGCTCCTTATCGTCCTTAACCGTCGCAAGAAGTATCTTTCTCGGGGCACCAGTCTTTTCTCTGCCAAACGTGATGGGATGTAAGCTGTCTTCCCTGGCCAGATGACACAATCCCATGCCGATCCCTGCACTCGAGGCGTCTGTAACGATTGTGGATCCCAAGCTGGGTAGAGTCCTTGTTTCTCAGGATCAAAAGCTCTCTTAGTTCAACCTCTCCCTCCTTCAGGATCTCTGTTAAATGTTTAAGCTCGCAGACTTGTACACACATCTCCAGGTCATCATAAGCTGCATAAACACTGGTTGTCTGGCTTTTAAATGCACTGGGAACTATTTGCAGAAGTTTGTGGATATCTTCTGTTTTAGTCAGCTTGCTGAAGCTTTCTAGGCAAGCGTGATCTCTTAATGAAAGTAGGCTAACAAGCTCTGATTGCTTATTGCTCATAGCAATCTCGCTTGTTGTCAGTTCATTTTTGGTCTGTAGTGATTTATTAGTTCCCACTTCGAGCAATTTTAAGATTACTTTTGTATGCCTTTGACGTGGTAACCCTGTTAATGCTGTGTAACTACATTCATTTTGGACATTTATTTGTGTTGCTTGAGCAGCAGGGTACCCATCCTCCCACCACACAATCTCTAGTGTAGGAAACACGTTCACTTTCATAGAAAGTCGATGGGACCCCATGCCAGCTATAACTTCTAGCACGTCTTTCTTTCTATCTTTCCAACTGATGAATGGTTTATCATAAATTTGACTAGTTGTTCTAACTGATCTCACAGATAGGTCACTGGTCACATTGCAGGTAGACACTCCTTTACCAATATCACAGGTTTTTTCAACAACGTGACTACTGTAGTCTAGATTGGGTTCATGGTTTAGTGACTGGGTTGGGTTTATCATATTCTTATGCATGACCCGCCTCCCTTCACCATGCTGAATTATATTGTTTATATCATTCATTTTTGAAATGATCTTACAAGGACCTTCCCATGTCAGTTGTAACTTGTCACTGTTTACTGGTCTGATTAATAAAATATCTTGTCCTGGCTCAAAAGATCTCTCATGTGCTTTCGTTTTATCTTGCCCATGTCCTTGTAATTGACAACTATGGCACGTTCGACAAAATAACTTTATTTGCTTGCCCATCCCAGGCCAAAAGAAATTTTGGGACACCCTTTGTTTGGTTCTGGTGATTCCCAAGTGACCTCCAAAGATACTGCCATGTGCATGTTGTATTATCTTGGTTCTGAATTCAGTAGGTACTATCAGTTGTCTGTGGATTTCATTACCCCCTCTATTAGGCTTTAAAAGAATCTCTCTGTATAGCAACCCATTGTTGACTATAAACCGCTCCGGGCTTTCAGGGGTTAATACTGTATTCAAGGCTGTGGCTTGAAAATATTTCTGTAAATCTGTATCTAGTTTCTGCTTGGCTGCAAAACTAGCTGCTTGACTATTTGTAACTGGCATTATACTTGTATCTTGTGTCAGTTCAACAATTGTATCAGGCCTTTCCTCCTGAGGTAACTGTCGCAGTTTTTGTGCCCTAGTTATTACAAATGCACTCTGTACATGGTCAAGTAGATCCCACCCGATTAACATTGGAGCTGGGATTTCTGGTGAAACTGCTACTTGCCATTTTCCAGACCATTGTTTATATGTCAGATTAACTAATGCGACTGGCAAGATTTCTGGCTGTTTTGATATTCCTTTTAAACTGATTGTTTTGCCTTTAATAAAGTCTTCTGGCTTTAACAAATCAGGATGTACAATACTAATCTGAGACCCTGTGTCTTTTAAGCCTTTATATGGTTTACCGTTCACCCAAATTTCTTCTCCTGTTTTGTGTAATAGCATGTCATCTTGTTGAATTATATAGCACCTCACAACTTGGGCCACTGGTAACTCATCAGCCTCTGACTGGGCCTCGGTTGTCGTGGCAACCATGTTGGCAGTTGGCTCTGTCTCCACAGTTTGGACACAATATGTCTGCTTCTGAGGGATAGTATTTGCACTCTTAGTTCTGAGTTCAGTTCTACAGTCCACCTGTCGATGGCCTTTTCTCCCACATTGCCAACAGATTAATTCAGGCCTTTTACCCTCACTATATTTATTTACTTTTCCCTCAGTCTCCCCCGTTGTCATAGGCGTGTTATGGGGAACATTTGCATTGGCGGGAAAAATTTTCTTGGCAGTTTCTGTGGTAAACTTTGTGGGCTGTTGCATTCTCTTAAACTTATTTGTTTCCCACTGTTTGTCCTTATATTTTGGGGCATCATAAGCGTGTTCTCGGATTTCATTTATTTCATCTGCCAGATTAGCAGCTTCCAGGATGGTTTTAGGGCGTCTTTCTTTAATTAAATACTTCAGATGACTATTAATCGTGTCATAAAATTGTTCTAATGCGATCACCTCTTTTATTTTCGCCACAGAATCAGCACCCTCCTGTTCTAGCCACTTGTTTAAATAATTTGTAGTTTTAGCTCCTAGTTGAGCAAATGTTTCCTCACGCACCTTTTTTATTGTTCTAAACTTTTGTCTCAGTTGCTCTGCAGTAATTCCGAATCTAACATAAACCAACTGTTTAAATGCTTCAAAATCTTTAGATTGATCAGATGGCATTTGAGAATAAATCTCTGTTAATGTTCCACTAATACGCGCTCTCAGTATTTGCATTTTCTCCTCATCTTTTACTTCAAAATCTTCGCAAGCCCTCTCAAAAGAAATGATAAATGCTTCAGGGTCGTCTTTATCTCTGAAGTCAGGGAATCTTTTTAAATCCACCCTGCTAGGATTTTGTGTGGAACTATTGTTGTTGTTTCTATTATCTACAGCTGATAATTCAAGTCTTTTCATTTCTAATAAATATTCTCTTTCCTCCCTTTCTCTTTCTCTCTCAATAGCTAAGGTCATTTCTTTCTCTTTCAGTTCTCTCTCTTTTGCTTCAGCTTGTAACTTTAATTCTCTCTCTTTTGCCTCAGCTTGTAACTTTAAGGTCATTTCTTTCTCTTTCAGTGCCATTGCCTCTCTTTCTCTCTCTCTCTCAATATTTAATTCTCTCTCTTTTGCCTCAGCTTGTAACCTTAATTCTCTCTCTTTCAGTGCCATTGCCTCCCTTTCTCTTTCAATATCTAGCTTTGCTAGTTCGATTTTCAAATTAAATTCCTTCTCAAGTTTCCATTTTTCAAATTCCTCTGAGGCTTTAAAACTCGTCCCCTCAGCAGGATTTTTGTTAACTGTTTCAGTACTGGTTTCCTCAATCTGGGAAACCCCATTTTCTTCTTCAGAGCTTTCTACTTGTGAGTCCCTAAGAGCTGTTTTAGTCTTTCTAGGTGGCATTTTCTATTTATTTGGTGGTATTATTTCTGTACTTAAATCAAGGATGTTTCAGTTAAACTATTTCTTCAGGCTCAGTTTCCACAGTTTAGGTCCAAAGTCACGCCTAAAGTTGCCTCAGTGCACTTTGTCCAGCGTACTTTTCCGACCTCTCACTATAAACCTTTCTGCCTGAAATAGTTTCAAACGCAAAGTATCTTTGTAACTCTCTCACAATCTCTCAGTCTTAGGCGCTATCACACCACACCCTAGGGCCAGGTAATTCCTCTCTGAATTCCCCTTCTCCCTTTCCAGGTGTATGCAATCCCCTTCCTGACTAGATTGTAGAGTCTCACAGAAGTTTGCTTAAATCCTCTTTAAGCCTCACACTTCACACAATGCGTCACCCTTAAATCTTTCTTGTACCTTGGCACTGCTTGCCAACACTTTAGATCTTTGATCTCAATGTGACCACCACTTTATGACAATCTTTCGTCCCGACGCTGCCACCACTTTAATGTCGCGGGCCCTTCGCCCTGTACAGCCCACCCCCGGACGTTTTACGGTCTATGAGTGCTGCACCAACGACAAACAGTCCCCAGCTGCAGCTCTTCAGACTACTGGCTGGATCCTGCTTACTTCATTCACCACAGACGAGGATATTGTGAACTAAAAAGATGTTTATTGCGTACAAAGCTTGTGGTTGCTGATAAATAAAAGGTTGTTCAATAAGCTTATAACAGTTGTCCTATACCGGCCTAATACCTCTAATAGTAAACTAAATATCAATAACAACGCGTTTCACAATCTCTTTATCCTCTCTGCTAACATCCACCTAAGACTCTAAACTCCCAGCTCTATCTCTTGACTCACACTGCTCAACTCCAACTCTAACTCCCCGCACTTAACTGCCTCCTCCTGCCCACACTTAACTGCCTTACTGCCCACTGGGAGGGGTGTTTTATACCCAGGCTGAGCCCGCCCCTAAGGGTTCTAACTGTCAGAAAAGTTAACCCCTACCTGGCATTGGGCTAGTTCTCCACACCGTGTTTCTCCAAAAATAAGACACCGTCTTATATTTATTTTACTTAAGAAAATAAGCCTATGGCTTATTTTCGGGGGTGTCTTATTTTTAAATTAAGTACCGTATAGTTCTGGGCACCTGCCTCCTCCGGCCGCGGCCGGCGTTGCTGCTGCTTGGTCCAGCTGTCTCGGGGCACGCGGCCCTGCTTGGCGCCGACCCAGCAGGCCACCTCCTCTTCCTGCTGGCTCCTGGCGGCTCGGGGCGGTGGGCGCCGACCTGGCAAGCCTCCTCCTCTTCCTGCTGCGGCTTGGCGCCTGGAACTGGCTGCTGCTGCTGCTGCTGAAGTACTGACAAAGTGCCCAGCAGCGCCGCACGGAGCACCCCGAGCCGTGGCAGGAGGAGGAGGGAGGAGGCGGCTTGCCGGGTCAGCGCCCAGCAGCGCCGCACGGAGCGCCCCGAGTCGCAGCAGCAGGAGGAGGAGGCTTGCCAGGTCGGCTTCCAGCAGCGCTGCGCTGAGCGCCCCGGGCCTCCGGAAGCCAACAGGAGGAGGAGGCGGCTCTTGCTGGGTCCCGCTGGCTCATGGCTCCAGGCGGCGCGCGCTGCGGCTCTTGCTGGGTTGCTGGGCGTTTTGACGGGGCTGCACCAGCAGCAACATCCGGGTCTGGGTGCCAACCCGACAGGCCTCTTCCTCTACTTTGGCGCCCTCTAGAACTGCGCCCAGCACTACGGCTTATTTTTGGGGTATGTCTTATATTTTGTGAATGCTTGAAAATCCTGCCATGGCTTATTTTATAGGCACGTCTTATTTTATGAGAAACAGGGTAGCAGCTGGTATTTGGAGGTATATTCAGGGTTTCAGCCTTAGTGTGTGGGCTTCCAGAGAGCAGCTCATGGCTGTTTGATTCTCCCCTTTCCTTTTTGCTGCTGTGCTGTGCTGAACTAAGACAAAGTTTGCTTCGATGTGTCATCTGAAGCCATGTTCACAGCTAAGCTTTTTCTAGACTAACTACTGTTTTGCAGACTAGTCACAGTTGGCTGCCAAAGATTCCTGCTTGCTACTTGGGGGATTCATGGGTAGCAATCTCCTCTCCACTTGAAACAGTTGAACTGGCTGACACAATGGTGGAGAAGGTGTAATTTCTTTGCCCCATCTCCTCCACAGAATAGGGCTTAAAATGAGCACTGACCCAGTTTTGGTCAAACATGTCTCAGATCTTCCCCTACCATCACTATAGCCTCTGCCCAATTATCTGATTGACCCACCCTCCTCAAGTAAACAAATGAACATGCTCTATGGTACAGGGTCTACACACTGAGAGAGGATGTTTGGGACTCCTTGGTCCATTTCCAATTTCCAGGTGTCAATCTTCAAAACTTCAGCATAAACTGCCAACCCTGAGTATGAAAAAAAAAAAATCTGCCACAGCTTTCAGGCATCCATCTGGATCCATAAATCTCCAAGTGCAAATCATCTTAACTGGTCCTCCACCCCTGCAGAGGCTAGGTGCCCCAGCAAATCTAAAAACTTCAGATCACTTTCTTTGTGCCCAGAAATAAGAAATTTTCTTTGAGACAGGGTTATGGTTGTCATTGAGGCCACTTTGGTCTTGATAACCCATCACTAGGTAAACATTCGCAGTATTAGGAGACAGCTAGACAGGGTACCTCAATGGGAGGTGGAGCCATGAATCTGCTACTCACCTACTGGAGCTTGTCTGATGCTGTGCTTTGAATTCTGGTGGGCACAACTGTCCCAGATTAAACTCCCATATTCCCAACCAGGTTTCTGTTACGTAATTAAAATTAGGGTGTTCACCCAGCTTCAAATCCTGGCTTGCAGAGATCTTAACCATAACTGACCTGGTATCATGCAGGTCAGTGGACTGCCCTGAGTAACAAATGAGTGCAGTAAACTTTATTAGGTGCACATTTTATGCAGAAAGTGCACATGCTGTTCTTTTATAAACAATCCTCTCCTATCTCTAGGCATGCAGGTGAACATTCACTTAATGATATTCCATTAGATGGCAACAATCCTTTGTTTTTATAGTCATGCATTATTCGTAACTTTTTCAAGGTGACTTCGTTATTATTGAAAATGAGGAAAACAAAGAGCTGGAACAAAAGCATGAAAATCTTTCCCTATCAACCTTCCACAGGCTGCTTCATGCAAGCAGCCCTTTCTTTGATTTGGTGACGGCGTGAATTAAAAACATCTTCATCTCTTTGTAAAGAACATTTTGTCAACTTAGATTAAGATTCCATTTTGTCATCCTTACTACAGCCAGTGGGTAGAAGCAAGTGTGTGCAGCCGAAGAGGTGAAATAGGACTGGAATCTATAAAACTTTGTTGGGAGCTAAAGATCGAATTCAGACCAGCCAACCTTTCATTGTATAAATGGAATTTGAATGTTGGCTGCATACAGATTTTTCACTTTACTGAAGAAGAAAAAATATAGTGGCTTCCTATGGTTTTAGGAAGGGATACATTCAAAATGTGTTCAAAATCGAACATGACTGAAGAACACATGGCAGAAGGAGAACAAACTGATAATGGTTGGGATAATAACAAATATTGTTATAATTGCTCATTTATCATGGCTGTGTTCTACCTTCACAGTCTGTCTACCAGCTGGGAGTTATAATTGGGGAGAGTGCTCTTGCTTTAAGGTTCTGGGCATCTGGCTGGGCACTGTGAAAACATGATGCTGGACTAGGTGGGTTTTGGGTCTGATCCAGCAGACCTCTTATGTTTTTATTCCTATACACCTGCTATATGTGTTTCTGTCATTGACACAAAGGAACAGGATATCTCTTCATGCCAGGGGCAGTTCCCAAATCAGACCTAATGCAGCAGCTAATATGGCTTGGGCAGTCCCTGGCATGTCCTTCTAGTAGACTTCACAAAGACAATAGTGCCATCCTTGCAAGGTGCAGGTGGGGAAGGTAGAAATACCGGTAACCTTTTCTGCATGTCAGCCTTTTGAAGCCATAACTGTAGATGATGATGAAAGAATAAGAAATGCCTTTGAGCCGCACGTCATCTGAAGTAGTACAGTGGTACCTCAGGTTACATATGCTTCAGGTTACAGACTCTGCTAACCCAGAAATAACGTTTCAGGTTAAGAACTTTACTTCAGGATAAGAACAGAAATTGTGCTCTGGCAGTGCAGCAGCAGCGGGAGGCCCCATTAGCTAAAGTGGTGCTTCAGGTTAAGAACAGTTTCAGGTTAACAACAGACCTCTGGAACGAATTAAGTTCTTTACCCGAGGTACAGGCAACTCTATATGTCCTCCTCTGAGATGTAGCTGTGCAGTTAAAATAACAAAAAGCCTTGTGGCAACATGGATTTCCAAGAACAAACTGATGAGGACTAAGCAAGTGCTTATAAAAAAAAAATATCTTTATTTTTCCGTGTATAACATGCCCCCGTATATAACACACCCCCTATTTTTTGGGACTCAAAATTAAGAAAATGCACTATGCACTATCCATGTATAAGATGACCCCTTATTTTAAACTTCAAAAAATTAGGAAAAAATATAGTCCTATACACAGAAAAATACGGAATATACCACCTTTTTCTTCAAACAGCTCCATGTGGTGTACATGGTTCTACCCATTTTATCCTCACAACAACCCTGTGATATAGGTTAGTTTGGGAGTGTTGGGAGATTCATTTCTCCTGTGTGCAGTCATGGGTTTATTGTTTATCACATGACTGGGTACGTGTTTTGTTTCCACAGATTGGGAAGTAGGAAGTGACGGAAGACAGAATATTTGTCTTACTGTTTTTCCCTGAAGTAGGACTATTGTCCTTTGTTCTTTCTGTCTGACGCTAGAGAGAGAGGGAGCCATGTTGAAGTGCTCTGACTGTATATATGTAATAAAGTAGGTTAGCCAACATGCTGAGTTGCTGTGGTCTGTTATGCAGCTGCACAAACCTCTGCAGATGCCTAAGAGTGTGTTGATGTACTCCCGCATCAATCACTATGATGTCCGGGGGGTGAAGAAGCCGAGAAGCTCCCGAACGATTGCCCAGGAAGGAGGGAACATGCCAGTCGGGTATGTGTCTCTGCCAGGGTTCTACTTGGGAGCAGAGGCCGTTTCCTGACAGGGAGATGGTGGCTGGCCCAAGGTAACCCAGTGAGTTTCATGGCTGAGTGGGGATTCAAACACTGGTCTCCCGAGTCCCACTCCAACACTCTAACCATTGCACCACACTGGTTGTCTAAAGAGGGTGGCTATTTTATTTTATTTAAATTGATGACTATATACAAACTGCCAACTCATATGGTTGCAAAACCTTTAAGATTAAGGAAGCTCATGCCGATGCCCACTTTATTGTTAAAATAATATATTTTGTTGGTGTCTTAAAAAAAAAAAAAAACCCAACTGGTCTCCTTTGGGAGGAGATGTTGCTGTGTTTGGCTAATATTCAGCTCTTTGTTTTGCCAGACACACTCATAAATGATTCCCACCAATAATACTGAGCATTGAATAGCTGACTTGAATGTGGCCTTAACACAAAGCTTAGAATAATTTAATAATGACAGGTTTTCCATAGGTAGTCTCTGCTGCTTTTGATAGATTTCCACAGCTCTCCTAAACCATAATAAGGGCCTTGTCTAAATTGTTTGGAGATCTCTGGTGTAAATACCATTTGGTGCAATGCACTTTGTCTGTTCCCGATCTGTTTGTTCTGCAGTTTTAGCTGGATTTTGTCTCTTGATGGGTGGATGAATGATCTTGTCTTTGGAAAGAGTGTTGGATTTGATCATGTCCAGCCCTATAATGGCATGAATCATCGCTTTCCCACCACTGTATGAAGCAGATTTGATTGAGGACAAAATTGGAGGGGTGCGGGAAGACTAGAGGTACTGAGCTGTTAGATGGCGCCACACAGGACCATGGGAAACACATCAGTACAAAATCTATATATTAACAGCAGCTCTCAGATACCCAACAGATGCTGTCCTCCCCATCCAGCATTTCACAGGTGGAAACAGCGGTGCTCTGGTATAACATGCTTGTCTTCCAGCAAAGACAATTCTCTTAATCCCCCTTACTTACCCAATAGCTCCCTTCATGCATCAATGGCACCCCCACCTCCAGATATTAAGCATAGAAAACTAGATGCATAGAAGTCTGTGCAATTAAGCTTCACCTATGCAGAGATCCATGTTTGGTGTGTGGACTTGGGAAGATGCATAACATTAATAGGAGCAGGGCCTTACAGCCTCTTTCCATATATGAAGCTACTCCACCCAGTTAAATCTCAAGGGGGGGGGGCAACTCTCTTTCACCTACTGTGGACTGAAGCAGTGTCATTCTCTCACATAGATACAATGGTACCTCGGGTTACAGACACTTCAGGTTACAGACGCTTCAGGTTACAGACTCTGCTAACCCAGAAATAGTACCTCGGGTTAAGAACTTTGCTTCAGGATGAGAACAGAAATTGCACGGCGGCAGCGGGAAGCCCCATTAGCTAAAATGGCACCTCAGGTTAAGAACAGTTTCAGGTTAAGAACGGACTTCCAGGACGAATTAAGTTCTTAAACCGAGGTACCACTGTATAGATATATGTAACAGTTTAAGAATGTTTCATGTCACAATGGATTAGTACTGCGTTATGACACATCTAGCACATTCAATAACCTTTCATGTAGCTGAGTATGCAGTCATGTGGGGAGGAACTGGAAGTGAAATGACACACCAGCATTTTGTGTCCATGCACATGCACCTGTTTTGATATGTGCTGGAGTCAAGATGCTCCCCAAATGCACATGTTCAAGAGATTTAGTGCTCTGTTAAACAACTATCTGACATTTAGAAGACATCTGTTTAGGGAAGTTTTTAATGACTGGTGTTTTAATGTCTTTTTAATCTTTTGTTGGAAGCTGCCCAGAGTGGCTGGGGAAACCCAGCCAGATGGGCAGGGTAGAAATAATGAAATATTTATTATTATTATTATTATTATTATTATTATTATTATATGTCTAGAAATCTGGGTCTTAATTTGGGGGTTTGGATGAGAAGTTGTGGTTCTGAATGTCATCCCCTTGAATGAGGGTGGATTCTGCACCAGAGGGGTGGGGGAGAGCAGCCAAGCCCTTGGCTTGCTCTGGTATGCTCTCATGCTAAGTTATAGGATAGCATGACATCAGAACCAGAGGACCTTGCAGGAATTCATAACTAAAGTCCAATATAAAAAAGTCATTTATGTATCGGTCCTTGCAGTGGTTGGGTAATCCTATGTAAAGTCTCCCCACTTCTGGCCCCCAAACCACACAACAAAATTCACAAGGGCTGACTGTTGATTTGTTTAATTGAATAACAGTTATTTAAACATTGGTGTATTTAAGTGAAACCCCAGATGGCTTAAACAAGGTTTTCTCGAGGAGGTAGGAATGGGTTAAATTTCATATTTTAAATAATTGGATGTTTTTCAATTTCCATTTGTTCCTTTAGAGCACTCCAATAATGTATTTTAATGCCACTATTTGGGGTTCAATACCTATAAATAATGACTTGGTTAATTACATGCTGATATCCCACTGGCTTTAGAAACTCCAGATAACACTGGTGAGACTTCATAAATTATTCATGTAATCCACGCTAATGGCATCATCACTCTGGTACGACAAGTTATGATAAATATGTATCATTTGGGTTGCATTTTCTTTTCTTTTTGGAATATTCCTCTTGAAAATGTACTGTAATTTTATGTTTAAACGTTCACGGAGAGGTGGGTGTGATGCTCGTTCATTAGCTTGGTGTTTCACAAACGTTCTTCCAACAGAAGGCTGGCTCTCGTAAGCAGCTCCACCAATTTTCATGTTAATGCAAAGCTCATTTTGTCTCTTATTAGAATTGCAATATTGTGTATAGACATTGGCATTGAAATGTGTGGTACTGTGGAGCCCAGTACTGGGGTGGGGAGAAACATCCTTACATACATGAGTCTGAGAGGAACCAATACTGAAATCCTATGTTGCCCTCACACCCACAATGAAGACTCATGAGGCAAAGTATTCAGAACATAAGAGCCTCCTGGATCAGGTCAGGGGGCCCTGACCCGATCCAGGACTGTCTTCTTATCAGGTCAATGGCCAGCCAGGTGCGTGTATGAAATCTGAAAGCAGGACCAGAACACACGAGCGCTCTCCCCTACTGTGGCTTCCAGCAAGAGTGCCAACTTAAATGAAATATTGGCGGGTGGGCAGAAAATCCCCATCCCGCATAATCAATCACAAGACACAGCGCACACGCACAATTTGAATGCCAGTGCCCATCAACTTTGGGGTCCCCTGCCTCCTCAAATATTTTACTGGGAGGTTGAAGGGACCTATGTCTCTAGGAGTTGGGTCCAATGGTTTCCAGCAACTAGCATTCAGAAGCATTGTTGCCTCTGTGGAAGCTGAGCAGAACCATCATGTTTAATAGCCACCGATAGCCCTCTTGCCTCCTTTTTAAAAATGGTCATATTTATTAATATAATCATACAAGTGGTTAAATCAAAGTGTCGGCTGGTGAGAATTTGGTCTCATCCCAACCAAAATCCAAACTCCAAAATCCATTTTCATTTTCACATTTTCAAGGGTGGTTAATTACATTGTTGTAATTAAGAGGTGGCCAAACAGTGTTTATTATTGTTTGGACTTTAATAATAATAATAATAATAACAATAATAATAGCAGCTTTACACTGGCTAACTTAGCTTTTCAGTGCTTGTTGGGGAGGGATGTCCTCCCAGTAACTATTACAAGGTGAACCTGTCTTGAATACTGCCTTCAGAGTGCTGAAGAGCTCCCGAGGATTCTTGCCTCCCTGGCAGAGCAGTGGACCATAAAGAGAAAAGTATTTTATTTCTCTGCTTTAATGAAACAAGCAAGCAAACAAAAAACCACTCAGCATTCCACAAGTGTTCTGCAGGCAGCAATTAGACAGCCTCACTTCTTGCAAAGCCCATGGAGCTGAAGTAGAAAAACCTAGAAAAACAGTGATAGAGTGCACAGAAAAGTGGAGACTACAGAACGATGACACACAAACAGTACAAGGCTTTGTGGGTTTACTGATCTGATTTGAGTGCTTTGTTGGCATTGTGGTTTGACTCAGGGAGAGGTAAAAAATCATCCTAAATTTCCTTAATGCGCCTTGTTATTTGGCCCAGCACAGAGCAACTGTACACCACAGCAATTCTGGCATTCAGAATGTGGCTTACGAGCCTCTTGTACCCAGGAAAGCTTTTCCACATTTTGGAACCCCAGAAAATCAGGAGGATTCCCTGCTGCAGATCGTCACCTTTGAGCACGTGGAGGGTGACAGGAGCAGGGTAGAGCTAGTGCACTTGGGCAGACTGTCTCCTTCACATGTGTTTACTTAAGTCACATTCTGAATGTCTGAGTGCTTGTTTAACAGTAATTTAATATTATTGAAGGAAGCAATGGGCTTGGCCCCTATTCCTTCCAGTTCTCTTCACATAGCCTATTGTTTCCTAATACCAGCATTGAAACTAACCTCTGGCATAGAGTAAAGCCAAATCACACACTCATTTCCGGGGCATGTACAGAGTTCTAGCTGAACTGAGCTAGCGGTTAACAACTGCCTGCAGGCTGCACACTCATGGACTACATTGTCTGAGCCTCAAGGCTGCTCTTATGTGCTGACAGTGGTATCCAGTGGGATTTGATATGCAACAAATGTAGCACCCCGTGGAGATTTCTCTCTCTCTCTCTCTCTCTCTCTCTCTCTCTCTCTCTCTCTCTCTCTCTCGCTGTGTGTGTGAGTACAGTACAACATAGTTCTTACACCCGTATTTCCTACCCCATCCATTGTCTTCAGATATTGCTGGCAAAATTAGCTCTCTTTAACAGGCTTATATCAATACTGACTAACCTTATGTAGATGGTGACTAAAAGCACTTTCTCAATAAAATCAAAATTCACAATAGAATCTGGCATCCATTCAGAGATCGGTGCCCTCATTTCTACTGACATCTAATTGAAAGGTTTAACCTGCAGTTTTTCTGAGCTCCGCATTTTTACACTGTCATGTATAATAAGCAGCTTTATAAATGACAAAAGCAGCGTTGATGGGCATTTTGGCTATAATGGCATTAGTTGTAATGAATAAATGGCTGGGTCATTTGAGCCAGTCTCTAAATGAACTGCTCCATAAATGAAATTATGAGTGGTTTTGTCAACGTAGTCACCTCAGAAACATTAGTCCTGAAGGGAGAGCAGAGCCATAGCTTGATGACAAAGCATCTCCTTTGTATGCTGGAGGTCCCAGGTTCAGTTCCCAGCATTTCCAGGTAATGAAGGGAATGTCCCTTGTCCAAAAACTTGGAGAGCTGCTGCCAGTCAATGTAGAAAATACTGAGCTAGATGGACCAATGGTCTTCCTTAGTATAAATAAGGCAGCTTCATAGGTTCCTGCTGTTAGATAGGCTTCCCATGATATTTTCTATAGCCTCTACTTTAGCTGTAGCTTGGTCATTGTAGAAAAGTCACCATATGTTACCAGTGTTAGTTGGTTGTGGCTACTGAGCACATGTGGCACAGGCCATCTTCTACCTGGAGTGGAATTTAAGAGCCAATGCACACATGACTGCTAAACAGCTGCTTTGGAGATTCATGTGAATGGGTTTGTTCGGTAGTTCGCCATGAGAAGGGACTGCCGTTGCAGACCCATACTGAGGTGTCGAGCAACATCTTGGCAGCTTCTGTTACCCAAGCCACTCTGATGATGGCCAGTCTGCTGGGAATGGGAGCTGCTCCCCACAGCTCAAAGAAAAATGTGGCAACTACAAGAATGCTGGTTGCATAATAATGGATGTCATGGAGGAAGAGCTTGAGGAGGAAAGGCAGGGGCAGGAGAAAGAGGATCACCCCATTGCCATGGGGCATTATGTAAAGATTGCTGCTCCCCTCTCTGTCACATAGCACACTGATCTTTATGTCTTCTGTGAGTGAGACATTGGTATCAGTGTTGATGGAGGAAGGACTGGCTAGGCAATATAGCTTCTTTGGCCAACACATAGTTTTCATATATTTGAAGACAAGGAGCAATATATATTTTCAGCAGTCACACTTGAGCATGGATTTCCCCTTATTGTGCTTGCTTATGTGGGACAATTTGTGCTTGCACCCCCAATTTGAGGATTGTCAGGTGATTCATGTGTGTATTAACAGTCTGCCCTTTCTATATTTGTTCTGAGGCCAGGCTGCTCATGCCCTTTCTCCATAGTTCCTGTCACTAAAAGTCCCCCCTGCATGGGAATATATAACCACATGTCATATGCCCAAGCATCTGAGTAAATAGTTCTTCATTGAGTTCAGCTGAAGTGTTTTAACTTAACTGTTAAACTGCTGGTATAATTTTACAGGCTTAGATAGCAAAGGACTTTAGGATTCACGCTATGCTGTTTCTTCCTGCCCCAAGGGCTCCCCATATTTTTGCCCATCCACTAGTGTTTTCTATAAGTTGTGGGGATATGCTGGCATAATGCCACACTAGATCCTATGCTGGTGTCAGGAATTGGCATTGCCATATCTTGAAGATACATCTTCACCGGGGACTTAGGTCAAATCCTAACCTTCTACAGCCAGGATATTTTGGACATAAATTTGTTACTCACAAATGTAAGTAGTACAATAAGGAGCAGTATTATAGCCCTCAAGACATAAAGGGCCCATCTTAAAGAGAAGAGCTGTAAGACTCATCGACAAATGCAAGTACTGTCTTTATTACAGTGACATTATGAATGAGATGCAGATTCTTTCGGGCAAAATACTGATTGCACTACTACCCCTCGAGCTATTTTTTTGTTCTTTAAAAGCTTATTAAAATTATGAGACAAAGGATATTAGGGATTCTTTTTCCCAAGATTTAGCTAAGTACGATTTTTGGCAGGGGGTTGATTCTGAAAAGTTATTATTAAATAGGCCATTCTAATTATGTGAATACATAAAGGCCTAAAATGTAGTTAATCAAATCTTCCTAAAGCTGTTTATAATTGGAATACCACCATCCCAATCCTTCTTTAATACTATTCCAGTAGCTACAGTAATAAAATTAGCAGAGTCTGTTCCTTCAAGTGTGCACTGCAAAGAGCACTTAGAAATCATTTGAGCAAGGTATTACCCTTTGTATCGATCCCATCTGATGAAGTTATCACTAATGGCTTCAGTCCTTAACCTACTTTAGAAAAACCAATGTGTAATGGTTTAACCCTTGGGGTTTTGCCAGTTATCCTGTGATCATGATGAGAAATTCCAATGTATTGTTTCTAGGACTAGAACCAAAGGAGGAAGGAATTTTCAAGAATGCTTGCTCAGCATTGAAAGGCATGCCTTCTTGTTCAGGAACCACTAAGAATGGGGATGGAACTGTTTACCCACTGAGGAAGCATCACTTTCACTTTGAATAGGTTCCGCTTCCTATCATAGACAGTATGTGATCTCTGATTGTCCAGGATCACCCATGTGACCTGTCTAGAAAGCATGACCCACTTTAAATTGGTTTCATTTGCCCTCTGTGACATCACCATGTCCGTGACAGCACTGACTGTCTACGAAGCATTATGGAACAACATCACATCCACTACATGACCCCTGAAAACCTTCAATTCCTCTCAAAAGAAGCCTGGACTGAGGAAAAAATGGCAACCAAGCAACAGCAGATGGGAGAAAGAGTGGTGGCAACTGCTTCCAAAAACAAATATGTACCACACTGCTTTTAACCTGGAATTTGAAATGCATGAACGTTTAGCATAGCCAGGGCTTTTTCAGCCAGAGTTCTAGCACCTCTCGGGGGGGGGGGGGGGGTTGCCATTCTAAGAGAACAGTAGAGGTGTTCATGGTGAGTTCCGGCATCTCTTTTTCTAGGAAAAACAGCACTGAGCATAGCGCTACTGTTTCACGCTCACAGAAAGTTCCAGCAGCAGTCATTATGTATTCAGTTTTCTTCCAAGGAGAGAATAGTGGAGATGTACCATGTATGTTTATTTACAAACATGGAAAGAGGAGTAAGGTGGCAGAAGTCACCCAGATAAGGAAGTCTAGGTTTGAAATTAGTGCCTGTTCCTCAGACATAGCTGCAGCCCAGCAAGTGTTGCATTTTTAAGGCAATTGACTGGTTTAGTCTTTTTCTAGCCACATTTACTGTAGATTGTTACCCCTCACTCTATTTCCTATCAAAAAATGCTTCTTTCTTTCTCTCTCTCTCTCTCTCTCTCTCTCACACACACACACACACACACACGGGTCTTCAGAACATCAACTGTTTGTTAATACTCTAGCTACATAATAATAATAATAATAATAATAATAATAATAATAATAATAATAATAATAATAAATCCTGGAAAGATGGTCAGGTTGTCTCTGTGGCTTAATATTATATAGCCATAAATTTCAAATATCTTCAAGGATACACACACACACGTCAGGGGAACACCTCTTGCAGTTTTGAAGATTATGATCCAGTTCATTTAGTAAACTATAGTGAACTAAGTTAACAAAGATAAAATAAAAAGTCAGCCTGAAAACTGTATTTTCAAAAGATCCCAGAAGCAGTTTCATTTTGAGATGCTTTGAAATTGGCATGCTGTGATGGTGAATATTCAGTCAAATCCAGTCTTAATAAGCCAAGATATGCATGAGTTTATGCATCTACACATATAACCCCTTTGTTTTTATTCCTCCCTGCATGTGAGTGGGGGCCAGGAAGCCATATCTTCTAGGAATTATGCACACAGACCAAAACGTTAATTGCTTCCAAAGAAGCCAGGATTTGGAAGCCATGAGCAGGTGGGTAGGAACAGATGTGGAGAACAGAAAAGCCTCACCTGTAGACCACAGGCGTTTCTGTATGAGTTTGCTTTTCCTTCTGAAATTTCAGGGTTAGTGTGCCATGCAATTTTCAGCTTATATCTTCATAACCATAAGACCTACAAAATTCTGCCCTGATCCAGCAAAGGAACAAATGTGTGCCTGTGTTTTCCCCTACATGAGGATGTTTGTATGTGCAGATGCATGCTGTGCATATAGTTCTTCTCAGCAGGAGTGAAGCCTGTCAGCTCTTAGGTGGGGGAAGAAAGCTGCCTGGATTACTGCTGTTTAAAGAGGGCAGTGTGGCTGAAGCTTCATGGGTCAGCCAATGAAGAACTGCATTACAATATCCGGAGAAATGGCCATTCCAAGGGGATATGGTTCACATATTGGTTCAGAAAGTGTGCATTAGTTAGATGTGCATTAAAATGCCAAGCGATCAAGTTTCTCCTCTGTGCATACCCATGGCAAGAAGAAATAGAATAAATTATAACCTAAAAAGCAGTTGCTTGCAGGTTTTTATTAATAGGCATAATTTTGCTGCTACAGCTATCCACATCTGGGTCAGTTCATTGGTTTTTAGAAAATGACAGCTGAAATTCATAAAATGTTAAATTCTGTATCAGCTGTCCAGACTAGATACCTAACTAGGAATGGGGAGCAATTTTAAAGAAAACTTACCTAATTCATACCTTCCTGACTAATACAGTAATCAGAACATTGTTTTCCTTTGGAACTGGCAGTTCTTGCAAAAGAGATATCCACTTTAAAACCATTCTGAAAGGTGTATTGAAAAATGGAATCAGAAATAGATGTGTCCATCCCTACATCCAAATCAATCATGTGGTCCAGGAAACATATTATCATCTTGTTAAATGCCATGTTAGATACAGTACATTTACACAATGCAGCCAAAGTAATACATTTCTAAATCCCCTTGATTTCAGTGGGAAATAACTAACCATGCACTTTCCCCTCCCACTGAAATCAGTGATGCCGAAATTTTCATAATATAACTATTAATGTGCATTATCACTTCAATTAAGAGTTTCAGAGGCTTCTAAATGGGCCTTTTTTGTTTTGTTTTTGTTAGGGATGTGTGCAGCTGATTCCCCACAAAGAATCAAGGCTTCCAGTTGGGAGAGAAGCATTTTCAGTGCAGGTCTGGGAGCTTTTCTGAGTGCTGTGCTACAACTTGTATCATTGTCTTCAATGACACCTGTATCCAGAGCAGACAGGATTCCTTGCAGGCCTACAGCACACCTTACTTGTCTAATATACTGTGTGGTCTCTGGTCAAATGTCCTTCACCCTGTCAGCAGGCAAGCAGAGGAAGGTGTTTCATTGCCACAGCTTGTGGTTCTTATCCCTGGAAATCATCAAATGGCAGGAGGTGTAGCCAAGATTCATGAGAGGTTAATTCTGAATTCCAAAACAAATTTCTTTTGCAATATCCAAAGAGAAACAAATCTATCTGTCTGTCTGTGTGCGTCTGAGTGTGCGCATGTGCACACATACACGCACACGTGAAGATTACAATTCAAAGAAATTGTATGACCATGTATTATGACACTAATCCAGCCAGAGCAGATTTGCAGAAGAAATTTACAAATGGACAGACATCAAAATAATCTTCTGAATACCTCTTCTTTTTTAATAGTGTTAAATCATATGCCGCTGCATCAAGGTCACAAAAGTGTTGCTTATCTTTGTTGGAGGAGAACCCAAATTAAACCCGAAGCTAAGAAATATCTTTGGAAAAAGTAATAAAGGATGCTAAATCCCTGTTGCGTCTCCCAAAGTCAATCACATTTTAAAATTAAATCTCTGCTGAACATCCAGCAATTCATGCACTGTACTCCAGCAAAGTCAAAACAAAACCTGGCAGGAGAATTTAGAATCTTATTTGCTTTGCAAACAGTGGCAGGTGTGTTTGGTTGCTCATAATAACATGTGTAATGCCTCCTCCCCCACACACATTGTAGGTAATGTCACCATGCAGATGTGTCTTATTCACCATCTATCTGACATTACCTGGCCATTGCAATTGGGCTGCGGGTGTGATAAACCCAGTGATGTTGCTTTCATCGCCCGCTGTGGTCTTCATCAAGGGATGCCAGCAATTGGCATGGCATGGGGAGGCACACAGAGTGCTCCCTTTAACCTTGTGCCTTGTACCCCTTCCATAAACCAGAGGACCCCAAACCTATAAAAACCTTAGTATGCCATAGCTAGCTAGCTGTTCCACTTGTTTGCACAGCATAAACCTTCTTATAAAATAAACCCAGAGATCAGGTCTGCTTCATGTAGTAGACCACAGTGGTGCTTTGAGTAGCTGTGGCATGGGGGTTGGGATTGGGGAACAGAAATCTAATAAAAAATTAAACCTGAATTTATTTTAAAAGAAACTGCAGTTTGTGAGTCCAGGGACAGTGAGGCTCTTGGCCCCTGCGCCCTGTGCAGGGGAACCAGTCGCTCTTGATATCAGACTGCAAAGCGTCTTGGGGCATCCCTGGGGCACATACCGGTAGATAGCCAAATCCCTTCCAGAATTAAACCAATCCATAGCTGACATAACTATAAACGTTAACTTGTAACATCCACTCAGAGAAGCAGACAAGATGGTAAAGTCTCTGCTCCTCATGTATAAGAAGAGCAAAAGGAGCCTAGCACTCTGAAGGGTTAAGCGTTTAATTTAGACTGACAGAAGACATAGGGACACTTCACACACACAGGTTTGTCCAACAGAAATGGGGACATCCTTCTGAAGAATTCACAGGGCATTCCAAACCGAGTTAGCAGCACTTGAACTCCCAGAATGAAGGAATGAGGGAGCAGGGATTTGAGACTTCTGCTGTTGGACTGATCTACAAAGTAAATTAAAGACACATACAAACAAATAGGCTGTTCAAGTATGGGATTTTTTATTCTCACAAATATGGATTTCATCAGTATGTTGACCAAACTGTAAAAATGCAACGTAATTATAAAACCCAAAAACCAAATGTGCGTGTGTATATGTGGTTACTCTTTCACATTCCTATCATATGAAACGGTCAGAGACAGAGCACATGTTTTGCTTGCAACTCCCCCCCCCATTGGGTCTTAGAATCATAGAATCATAGAGTTGGAAGAGACCACAAGGGCCATCCAGTCCAACCCGCTGCCAAGCAGGAAACACCATCAAAGCATTCCTGACATATGGCTGTCAAGCCTCTGCTTAAAGACCTCCAAAGAAGGAGACTCCACCACACTCCTTGGTAGCAAATTCCACTGCCGAACAGCTCTCACTGTCAGGAAGTTCTTCCTAATGTTTAGGTGGAATCTTCTTTCTTGTAGTTTGAATCCATTGCCCCGTGTCCGCTTCTCTGGAGCAGCAGAAAACAACCTTTCACCCTCCTCTATATGACATCCTTTTATATATTTGAACATGGCTATCATATCCCCCCTTAACCTTCTCTTCTCCAGGCTAAACATACCCAGCTCCCTAAGCTGTTCTTTATAAGGCATCGTTTCCAGGCCTTTGACCATTTTGGTTGCCCTCTTCTGGACACGTTCCAGCTTGTCAGTATCCTTCTTGAACTGTGGTGCCCAGAACTGTGGTGCCCAGTATCCTTCTTGAACTGTGGTGCCCAGAAGGGTCTTTGGCATTTCCAGTTCAGATGGGTTGGGGGAATCTCTGCTCCCTCCTGATATTGTTGGACTTGAAAAACTTCCTCAGCCCCAGCCAGCATGGGCAGTACTCAGAGAGGATAGGGACAGATGAGGAGCCCTGGTGGATCAGGCCACTGGCGCATTTAATCCAGCATCCTGGTCTCACTAGATGCCACAAGCACTTTTAGTCCAACAACATCTGAAGGGCCACAGCTTCCCTGTCCCTGAGCTATGGGATCTCAAGCTAGGAATGACTTCTGCTTGAGAGACACCTAAATGGACAAGTACAGGGCTAATAATCTGACTCAGTACAAGGCAACTTCATTCATATACAGTGGTACCTCGGGTTACAAACGCTTCAGGTTACAGACTCCGCTAACCTGGAAGTAGTACCTTGGGCTAAGAACTTTACCTCAGGATGAGAACAGAAATCGCATGGCAGCAGCGGCAGCGGGAGGCCCCATTAGCTAAAGTGGTGCCTCAGGTTAAGAATGGTTTCAGGTTAAGAACAGACCTCTGGAACGAATTATGTTCGTAACCCGAGGTACCACTGTATATACCTGTATATACGAATGACATGTTCTTGTTAGAAGAGGCCCTTAAATGGGTTCAGTTAATTTCAATTTCCATCCCATTTATTTCTTTAATGTGTTCTGCAGAACAGAACCAATTAATAATATTCCTGCTTAATGTCATTATACTTTTAGCTTGGCCAAACTAAAAAAAGGAAGGAGAAAAAGAAAAGTAATTTCCATCCACATATATTGCTTCCCTTTATAGTGATTGAAGAAGCCCACAGCTGGATTTTTTCTTTCCATCCCACCCCCCCTTCCCCCATTTTTCAGCTCACTAGATCACTTAATAGCAAAGGTGTTGTTTTTATATCTGAAAAAAAAAAGTTGGCAACGCATTTGACCTCTTTCAAGACTCTGACTCTCTTTCACAATTATTACTTCGGAGTATTTCTCCACAAATATTTGGTTAGCAGGCCACCATTTTATTTATTACTTCCCCTCCATTGTGAGTCAGACCATATAAATTATTCCTCAGGAACAACTGTAAGTCTGGCAAACTCTCTGGTTTTACACCCTGAGTGATAAGTAATTAATGTTGGAGACAGAAAATAACTTGGAAAGCTAACAAGTAAACATGGGTCAAAAGTTCTTTCTGAGGGGAAAAACTGTAATCCTGATCGGGGGGCGATTTTAAGGGGAACGGAGGCTTAAACTATTTACATGCTTTTGCCCTTCTTTGTTTCGCAGCAGTAGGAGCAGAAGCACTGCTACTTTTGATGGTCCACTATTTCCCCCCAAGAAAGCCCTTCGTGCATGATCTGACATACATGACAGAGTCATGCAGAGGAGGCTTTGTGGGTCCGGGGTGGTGGTGGTTGGAAATACAGCTGCCATCACCTGTGGGAAGCTTTGGATGCTCTAATTCACTAAAATGAGTCCCATTTTCACTTCCTGGAATGGTGGACTGTTGAATATTGGGGGCGGGGGAATGAGGTCCTTTCACCTTTGCCCTAACTGAAAGTGCTTTGAGTCACCTCTTCCTATGGTAAAGGTAAAGGTAAAGGGACCCCTGATGGTTAAGTCCAGTCGTGTCCAACTCTGGGGTTGCGGCGCCCATCTTGCTTTACTGGCCGAGGGAGCTGGCATACAGCTTCCGGGTCATGTGGCCAGCATGACTAAGCCGCTTCTGGCGAACCAGAGCAGCACACGGAAACGCCGTTTATCTTCCCACCGAAGCGGTACCTATTTATCTATTTGCACTTTGACGTGCTTTCGAACTGCTAGGTTGGCAGGAACAGGGACGGAGCAACGGGAGCTCACCCCGTCGCAGGGATTCGAACCGTCAACCTTCCAATCAGAAAGCCCTAGGCTCTGTTGTTTAGACCACAGTGCCACCCATGCCCTATGGCAGTGTTTTTCAACCTTTTTTGGGCAAAGGCACACTTGTTTCATGAAAAAAATCACGAGGCACACCACCATTAGAAAATGTTAAAAAAATTAACTCTGTGCCTATATTGACTATATATAAAGTAATTTTTCAATTTTTCCCACGGCACACCAGGCAACATCTCGCGGCACACTAGTGTGCCGCGGAACAGTGGTTGAAAAACACTGCCCTATGGTACATACATATATATTTCATTTGTACCAGTGCCTCCACTGGTCAAACAGATTTTTGCAGTTTGAAAAAACAAAAGTGTCATGCCATGAATATACACCCCACAACAAGCAATGCATCTCTTAACTCTTTCATGTAAGGTATTGCAGTGTCAGTTAACATCAGATTTGGACCATATTCCTCCCAACTGGTGGAATAACATTTGCGTGGAGCAGGGAGTCTTGATCAAACACATAGCTAAAGGGGATGACATTCAGCAAACATGTAGGCTTGATTGGTATTTTAATACACAGTAATCACTGACTTTAAAATGTAGGTGTTTAATTGGATTTTTATCAAGACTGTTCTTTGTGTTAGGATTTCAATGCTGTGCAGATTCATTCTTTCTTTTGAGATGAAGGGCTTAGAAAACCCAAAAGGCAAATGCAATAGCTGCAGAACTTTCTGCATGCTGCTTCTTTTTTATTGTTGTTTTAATGAAGGAATAGGTTTGTATTCGGTATGTCAGTCTTTTATTCAAATAGCATCATGGGAATTGTACCACTAAGTCATAAATACTTGTACAGTGGTACCTGGGTTCTCAAACTTAATCTGTTCTGGAAGTCCCTTCCAAAACCAAAGTTTTCCGAAACCAAGGGGTGCGTTTCCATAGAAAGTAATCCAGAATGGATCAATCCATTCCAGACTTTTAAAAACAACCCCTAAAAAAGCAATTTAACATGAATTTTACTATCTAAAGAGACCACTGATCCATAAAATGAGAGCAATATACAATGTACTGCAGTCACACAATCAATCAATCAATCAATCAATCAGTAGCTGAACTGGGTTCCACACAGTCACAAAAACAAAAAAAGAACCACAGAAACAAAAACGCAAAATAAATAGCAAAAACAGACAGTCTTGATATTAATTTGTAACCACTGAAAATTAGGATTTAAGTATCCAGCCTTGGAAACTAGGCATACCACATCTGAAACATGTCATTATTCAAAGATGTATCTTGCTCATGCATTAACCAGAATGGTAGCATGCCTCTGACAAAATCAAATATTCTAGATGAATGATTACACGCATGCACACACCCCGCAGCTGATCACTTTATTAGATGATATGGAACCTTTAATGGAACAGGTTTCACAGATCATTCTATTTCATTGCATTAGACAATTGCTTAACAAATAGAAGAGAGCCATGTGTTTTTTCTTAAATCTGTTTAACCTGATTGTAAGAATCAATTTAAGAGAATAAAATATGATTGGGATGCTTGGTGGTATCTACTTGGGACAAGTATAAACTAGGGGCATCATATCGATCCATTTTGAATCACATGGCTGCTAATATTATTAGAATCAGATGAATTTTCCCATGCTATTGCATGTGCCCCCCCAAAAAAAACCACAGCATGGAGGTGTCTAAACATGATTTTATTTTTATGATCACTCTCAGTGGTTTACCACATGGTGATTGTTGCAAGATAAAACAATTAAAAAGGGCCTTAAAATAACATGCTCCCATTTTTAAAAAATCAGAGAGTATTTTAAAAGTGTGTGGGAGGAGTCATGTGTCAGCTATAACATGCACATTGTTCTACTACGGCAATGGAGTGCTATACAATAACAATGTAGAGACTGATATCCATCTTCAAATATTTGAAGGACTGACATAGAAATAATGAGTGGGTTTTGTTTTCCGTTGCTCTGGAGGAGAGTAGCACCCAACCCAGTGAGTTCAAATCACAACAAAGGGGACTTGGACTAAATGTCGCAAAGAAACTTCCTGACAATGTGTCTTCTTCAAAGTGGGAAAGGCTGCCTTTGGAAAGTTCCTAAGCAGAGACCAGACGGGATGCTGCAGTAGCAGGGGTTGGACTAAATTACCTTTGAGGTGCCTGGCAACTCAATGCTGTCCTCTTTTGCTTTTTTGCTGGGGAGTAGGGCGCAATCATTGTGAGAAATTGTCCTATAAGATTTCGGAGGAGAAGGAGGATAATGGTTGCAATCCTATATAAATTTACCTGGGAGTAAGTCCCACTGAACACAATGGGGCTTGCTTCTCAGTAGACACATGTAGAACTCGTCTGGAAATATGACTATTTTGCAGTAAGTGGTCTTAAGACTCTGGAAGCATCTCTGAATATCGGGCATTTTGGCAATGCAATAACTTGCTCACACAAACACTTTGAAAAGATAGAAGAAAGTGGATTGGAAATTGGCAGTGCTTCCCCCTCCCCTCCCAATTGACTCATCAAGCTTGAATAGCTCACAGATTTCACTTCAACAACTAGAATAACGATTTCTGTCTCCTCTCACCTTGCTTAGATTGGATTTTTTTTTCTTAAAGTACTTTCCAACAATTTACTCTGACACATGCTGTAGGTGAGGAGGACCTTTAGAATAACTTCTGTGTCCTTCCTTTGTGCTCCCAAGGTTTGAATTAGAAAGGCTGGGGGAGGAAGTGCCCTCCACAGATCACGCTGCCTTTATTTACGGATAATGAGGCATGTTCTCTAATTTTAATTTGACAATGATAGCAGTACTAAAATTAGGGATAATATTTGCAGCAGCGACAACAACAAATCTTTCGGAAACCACTTCAGCTTTTAAAAAGTGCTAGCAGGCATTTGGCAGCATTTGAAAAAGAGGCAAGCAGAGAGAAGAAAAAGGGGGTGAAGATGTTTCTAAACTCAAACAGAGCAACTAAAAAAAAAGTATTTGAAGAAAATTAACAAAAATAAAGAGTTGGAGCCAAGGATACCCTTCATTGCAGCAGGAGGAGTGTTTCTCCAAGAAAGCTCCTTCTGTTGAAGGAAGCTGGAAAAACCACCTTTGGAGCCAACCAACTGAAATTAGATACACACACACACACACACACACACACACACACAGATGATCTTCTCTCTCTCTCTCTCTCTCTGTGTGTGTGTGTGTGTATATATATATATATATATATATATATATATATACACACACACACACACAGATGATCTTCTGTTATTCTTATTTATATATGGAAAGTGTTTTCCTGAGTACTAACAATGGACGGCACTGGAATTTAATATCACAAATGTAAATGCATAGAGAAAAGGAATTAGTAAGGGCCAGACTTGGAAGCCAAGACTGTAATGCCTTGAAGAAGGATTAAGGAAGGCATGAAGGGCCTTAGTGACAGTATATGCTTTGCATGCAGAAGGTCTGAATTTCAACCCCTAGATAGGACCAGCAATGTATCTCATTTGAAACTCTGAGTCACATCCTCACCCTATATTTAAAGCACCAGGGTGACAAAGGCAAGCAAAAGAGAAGGCAGCATCGCGGGGGATTCGAACCGCCGACCTTCTGATCAGCAAGCCCTAGGCTCTGTGGTTTAACCCACAGCGCCACCCGTGTCTTAAGATTACCATACCTCCTGTCTAAGAAAAAACCCTGTCAAGCAATCTGTTGGTCTGTGTTGCAAGCATAGGAGCCAACTCCTATGGGCTGAGGTCCCTTCGGTCTCAATAAAATATTGGCCAGCCCCCCCCCCCCCCAAAAAAAAGTTGGTGGGCATTGCCATTCAGATGGTGTGTGTGCATGATGTCTTGTGATCGATTATGCAGGGTGGTGCTTACCTGCCCCCCTATTTTATTCAAGTTGGCACCCCTGGTTGCAAGTGAGTACTTTCCCACCCATGGCCATTAGGGAGGGTGTGGGAAGTGGTGTTGAAGTGCTGGATAGGAGAGCTGTATGTGCCCCACAGATTGCACAGTAACCTCTAAGCTAGCCTCCTCTCCTCAAGTATTGTGAAGTACACTGTGCTGTTGTTGCTACTGAAATAATATTCAGTTGCTGCCAGTCTAGTCAGCTTCTACCCATGGGAGTGGAGACCACCTTGTTGAACCTTAGGCAGCAAAGTGTATTGAGCAGGTGCTTATGCCACCTCCATTTTGTGTCCCCCCCTCATAAATATCTTGGATCAAAAGGCGCCATTGTGTCTGAGAAGGAAGACTTGGAGAGATCAGTCCAATCAGGACAAAATGGCTTTGAGAGTTCCCACCAGAACCTTTTATTTAAACGTTAGCCCAAAACTTTGATAGGTCCCACATGGAGATGTTTCACTTTTCTATTAATAATTGAGTAGATTCCAAAGAGCATCGCTTCAAATTGCTCTGGAGGTTGCTCGCAAATAGACATTATAGCGATAATGTACAGGATTCCATCCAGATCATTGCAAAACCACTTTACGATTGGGACAGACTGATCTGCTAAAATGGTTCAGATTGCTAGAGCAGAGCTACCTCTAAGCTCCAACTACTCACAGTGTGGGTTTGTTGTTGTTGTTGTTGTTTTAAAAAACTTAGCCGTAAAAAATAAGGCCCCTTTACCATGCAACTTTGTGATGACTTTTATGACTCATAAATGGTTGCATGAACTGGTCCTTGGAGCTAGCTAAGTCATTGGAAAAGTATAGATTCAAAACTGCAAATGTACCTGGAGTCTGAAAGCAGAAAATTAAAGGATGCCATTTCTGCTGCACAGCATCAGTGTGTAAGGAGGCTCAGGGAGCAGATTGCTGGCCTGTGAACAGCAAGAGAGCTTGAAATGATAGCTGTCCAGTGCTAGATTAAGCATCTAGGGAAAGGAAGGGGGTGAAAAAGCAAAGACAGCTGCAGAGACTACAGCAGTCCTTTAAAGAGCCAATAATCTGCACTTCAAAAATACAAGCAGGCAGAATAAGCAATACTTCACTAACGTCTGCACATAAAAATTACCTGGTTTTTAAAAGTCAAATACAGGTATAAGCCCATTTTATTCTGCCAAGGATAGACTTTTTTTTTTGCAAACTTCTCTAAAGGTCAGCATTAGAACAAACATATTAATCATTGTTTAATAAATTGCTAATCAGATCACAAATATTATCATCCACTGTTGTCTAATGTGAAGGTTACATTTCAACAGGAATTTCAACAGGACCACACCCTCGGTTTGCAGTATATTATGCCATTCAGGTCCTGTGGAATTAAACATGTAGCCGTAGGAAGAAACTGCAGATTTCCACCCTGAAGAAGAATTAATCCACCACCACATGGCATCATCATCACTGGGGTGTCCAGATGTTGTAGTGCTAACAGATACAGTATAATCCAGGAACTACTTAACAAATATCAGATATAGAATCATCTCCCATGAAGAGATGGAAAGAAGAGTCTCTTGATCATAGCTAGCCTTTGAGAACTATACATTTGCTTCTCCTCATTTTCATTTTTTTTTAAATGATAGGAACAGATGATAGGAACATTCAACATAACTACAAATCTATGTGGATTTAATTCTTTAGGTTATTTTTTTTAATTAAATGCAATGAGAAATACTTGTCAGGTAGTTCAAAGAATATCCTAACTGCATGGTTTTTAAAAGCATTTAAACATTTTTTTCAAGGAAACAATGAAGCAAAGAAGACTGTTCAAAGAGTTTTGATTACTTGATTGTAGAGAGTTTTAAAACAGAATCTGCATATTCCTCAGGTCAATGTGTTTGGTTGCTAGGACACATTAATATAATTTTTATTTTTATTTTTTAAGCAGGGGAAAAAAGGAGTACCTGGGATTGTCTGGACTTGGGAAGTGACACAATGAGGCTACAGAATGTGTGGAACACTGGGGATGGGAGACCTACCAACCTAAATAGCTATTTGGTTTAGTCGCTGGGGCATATGATGTATGAGTATGGAGGGGAACAACAAATCCCAAAAGACATTTCAGTGGCAAAACACAACCCCTGTCTGTCAATAATATTTTTTATTAGTTTTCAATTACAATAACCCAACAATAGCCTCATTATAACAATGGCAAATTATAATACAATTATTAACACCAATCATTCAGATGCCAAATTATATCATTTATGTGGCCCCCTGCATGCTAGAATTTATGGTTTGATGATTTACTTTATTTCTGCATTTCAAAATCTTATTAATTTCAATTACTCTCCAGTCAAAATAACAATCCCTTATACAACAACTGCAATATTTACAACTTCCATTCATATCGACACATTACATGATTTATAAATCTACAGGTGAAACATTCAAGCTATAGCCTTGTCCTTCCTGCGTGTGGCAATAATTCTGTCCGTGTTGTTTCTTCCTGTCCTTGTACAATAATATGTCTATCTTTTCCCGGTTGTTGCTGTTCTCCATCATGCCTTGGGTGGAGCTAATAGCCCCTGTGAGTCAAGCATTTGCTTCAGTCCCAGAGATAGTAAGAGCAACGGGGGGGGGGGTTGGAAGTGGGCTAAGATTAGGTAGCACTTGCTCTGGGGAAAAAAGGATCTGTCATGCAGCTCTAGGTTGAAAAATGCAGATTTCTATTTGCTTGTTCAGTAACTGCACTTCCACCTATGGACACCTGCACTGTCATTACTACTCATGATGCTTTGCTAGCTGGATGGTATGTTATGAAGGCATCCTTGAAAACCTGGCTACCTTGCCCCATAATGCTGCCTGTATCCTGAGGGTGAAGTTTTAAACCTTGAGGAACTGGCAAGAATATAAGAACACAGGAAGCTGACTCATACGGAGTTAGTTCATTGGTCTATCCATCTCACTACTGTCCTCACTGGTTGACACTGGCTCTCCAGGGTTTCAGACAAGGTACATTCCCAGTCCTACCTCGATATGCCAGGGACAGGATCTGGAACCTTTTGCATGCAAAGCAGATGCTCTAACCACTGATGTGCTACACCAGGGGTGGCCAACTTCCAAGAGACTGCGATCTACTCACAGAGTTAAAAACTGGCAGTGATCTACCCCCTTTTGGGGGGTTCAGGTCAAAGTTGTTGAGCTTTTTTTTAGGAAGGAAAGCCCTGTTTTTGGGGGGTTCACGTACAAGTTGTTGAGCTTTTTTAGGGAGGAGGAAAGTGACATTGAGCTTGTGTTAGGAAGGAAAGCCCTGTTTTTGGTGGGTCAGGTCATTTTAGGGGTGGAGGGCAAAGATGTTGAGTTTTTTTAGGGGAGCCAAAGTTTTTTAGCTTCTTTGGGGGGAGCCACTGATCTACCAGTCATCTACCACAGATGTCCAGTGATCTACCAGTAGATCACGATCTACCTGTTGGACATGCCTGTGCTACACCATAGGATAGTTACTGAGGACCACTAATCTTGTCAGAGATTGGCTGAGTAATAAAAGAGAGGTCTGTTGCCTTCATTCATTACGAAGCCAGTTCATGGCCTCTTATGGAAATAGGGAGTAGTTTGAGAAGGAAATAGCTTGCAGTCCAGAGCAAAAGTATACCTTCCTTAGTAGTTTCCTTGCTTGCCAGTCTAGGTTGTTTCCTCGCTTGCCTTTTTCTCTGGAACTGCCAACCCTTGTTCACTTACGGTACATTTCACTGAGAATACACACAATGACTAGTTGCAGATGGCCGACTTCTGGAACATTTGCCCTCACTTCTTTGTACAAAATTTGCATAGAGATTGCGTGTTATTGCAATCAAGGGTCTGTCACCCCACACTTTCTGGTGCGCTTCTCCATAATTTCTCATGCTACACAAAGTTGATTTTTTAAAAAGTGTATTTTTGTGCAAGGCTGTTGTAGTGCTGCTGCTGCTATTTATTGCAATCTATCCACTTTCTTTGAAGGGGGAGAGGAGATTATGGAGGTGCACTTTGTTGCATCAGGGACATAAACAAACATGTCCCTGAATGGGGGAGAGATCTACGAAAAAGGGCTGAAATCTGGAAGTGACCAATGTCATGTCAAACTACTTGATGTCAGTGTTTTCTGTGTTCTCCTGTGTTTTGCTAGGACCCCCATCCTGCTTTGTAATATAACAGAATTGTAGCAAATGTCTGTCCAGTGTTAACAGTGCTATTAAGGCTTTTTAAGAGAAGCTAGTCCTACTTTGCAGCTTCAGTCCATTTCATTGCTTTTCTCACTCTGGTCAGTTTCTGAAATAAATCAATTCATTCATTGCTTTCCTGGTCTGCACAGGTAGGAAATCAGTGCTGAATTGCTCCTAAATGGTTCCTGATTTAGTCAGGTTTGGGCCCTCATGGGGTGGTATTAAATTACTTGTTGCTGTCTATTATTCCCACCCCTCTTTCCCTTCCATTATAGTGAAATAGTGCAATTTGGTACTAATTTCCCAGCCTCTCTGACTGGGGAAGCAATAAAACTGGCTAAACTTGCAAACTGGAAGATTTCAATTAGCCTTTGGAAGAACCTTTGCTAAATGAAACTTACTTGGTAGTAGACATTGTAGAAAGATCTTGGCCACGGGGAAGGGCATTGCTAGTTAATATAGCATTACGTTAAGAGTGATCAGGGGCCACTGGTTTAATTCTACTTCCAGATAATTGAGGGAAAACAATGCCTCAGTAGCACTAAAAGCTCTAATACACATCTGCCTGGACCTCTCCTTTCCCCACCCTGAAGTCAAATGGATTGGCGATAGGACTCTTTTTTTCAATTGCCACCTGAGCTTGCTGATCCCCCTTGTGAAAGGGGAACACACCCTAGAGCAGTGCAAAGTGAAATCCTTTTGGTTCACCTTCAGGCAAGTTGTTGGGGCAGGTTGGTTTTCCAGGGTGGCTGGATCCTGTTGATCCCCAGAGAGTTGGCAAAGGCTGTTCCCAATGACCTCTTTCATATGACCTTTTTTCCTAAGCATATATCCTGATTATTTATTATTCCATTATTTATTCAGTCACCCCACACTTTTCATTGCAATTTCCCCATTACTTTCTTAATTGCAGGAAGGCTTTTGCTCTTTAAAACTGAATTTGTTGCACTAGGGTTCTAAATGTGTAAACCTAAATTTTCTGGCATATACTTCAATCATTTCCATGAGAAACTGACTGTCTAGAGGAAGCCTATACTGGCCAAATGCAGCTTGTATACCACTGAATGACCAACTTTGCCTCCCTATTACTTTTTCTAGCACCATCTTCTCATTTTGTTTTCCCTCTTCCTTTTTTGTTTGTGAGTCAAAGGATTTAATTCTTAGTTCACCTCTACAGAATATAACATTGGGGTAATATTTAAGTTGGAGTATATGTAATACTACTTAGGAATGAAGAATATCACTTGTATGTTCTACAGAATACCTAGCATGCTATTGGTTTGGTAACTGTACTAGCAGGCATTGCAGAGGTACCCTGGAAAATTCTTCCTTGCTGCATGAAGGTAAATTTGCAGCTTTAAGAACATACAGATGTAAGAAGAGCCTGCTGGGTCAGGCTGGTGGCCCATCTAGTGCAACATCCTGTTCTCACAGTGGCCAGCCAGATGGTTGTGTGAGATGTTTCTCCTCCTGTAAGTTTCCAGAACTGGTATTCAAAAAAAAAAAAAAAAAAAAAAATCCTTCCAGTAGCACCTTAGAGACCAACTAAGTTTGTTGTTGGTATGTGCTTTCGTGTGCATGCACACTTCTTCAGATTCACTGAAACAGAAGTCACCAGACCCTTATATATAGTGAGAGAGTGGGGAGGGGTATTACTCAGAAGGGTTGTGGGAACGGGTGATTGGTTGATAGGTGCGGAAAACCTGTTGATGACTGTTAATGACTGCAATTGGTCTTACAGGAAAAATCAAGGGGTGAGATGGTGAAAGATAGCTTTCTCAGCAAAGTTTGATGCTAACTTTGCTGCCACATACACCCGGACAACACCATTACTGGCCCCAACAACATCAAACATACCATCTCAGGACTATTTAATTGCTCATCTTCTAATATTGTGTATGCCATCAAATTGCCAACAATGCCCTTCAGCTCTCTCTATTGGACAAACAGGCCAAACCTTACGCCAAAGGATAAATTGACATATATCTGATATCAGGAATCACAAGACAGAGAAACAAGTAGGAGAACATTTCAGTCTCCCAGGACATTCTATACAAGATCTCAAAGTAGCTGTCTTACTACAAAGGAATTTCAGAAATAGACTGGAAAGAGAATTTGCTGAATTGCAACTAATTACCAAATTTAAAACCACGGAGAGACCTGGTCTGAACAAAGACATTGGATTCTTATCTCATTATACATGACAAAGCTATCTTTAGCCATCTCACCCCTTGCTTTTTCCAGTAAGACCAATTGCAGTCATTAACAGTCGTCAACAGGTTTTCCACACCCATCAGCCAATCACCCATTCCCACCACCCTTCTGAGCAATGCCCCTCCCCACTCCCTCACTATGTTTAAGGGTCTGATGACTTTTGTTTTAGTTACAGGTGGGTAGCCGTGTTGGTCTGCCATAGTTGAAACAAAATAGAAAATTCTTTCCAGTAGCACCTTAGAGACCAACTTAGTTTGTTCTTGGTATGAGCTTTCGTGTGCATGCATGTATCTGAAGAAGTGTGCATGCACACGAAAGCTCATACCAAGAACAAACTAAGTTGGTCTCTAAGGTGCTACTGGAAGGAATTTTCTATTTTGTTTCTGTTTCAGTGTATCTGAAGAAGAGTGCATGCACAAGAAAGGTCATACCAAGAACAAACTTAGTTGGTCTCTAAGGTGCTACTAGAAGGATTTTTTATTATTATTATTATTATTATTATTTACTATGGCAGACCAACACGGCTACCTACCTGTAACTGGTACTGTATTCAAAAGCTTACTGCCCATAGCTGTCATGGAGAGTAGCCATCGATAGGCTTATTCTCCATGAATTTGTCTCATCCTCTTTCAATGTTGGTGGCTATCACTGCCTTCTGTGGGAGTTCCATTGCTCAACTATGCCCTCTTAAAGTGCTTTCTCTTATCTGTCCTGAATCTTCCAACATTCCACAAGTTTTAGTGCTGAGAGGAGAAAAGGCAGGAAAGCTTTTCTCAATCCACTTTCTTCATGCCTTGCATAATTTTATAAATTTCTACCATGTCACCTCTTACTCACTTTTTATCTTAACTAAAAAGTCCCCAAATCCTGCCACCTTTCCTCCATCCCCTGGATCATTTGGGTTGCATTTTTCTGAACCTTGCCCAACTCTTCCATTGCCTTTTTGAGGTGAGGCTTTCTAGAGTTAATTAGCATTTAAGCACATTACTATTAACATTCAAATTTCTTTATATTCTTCCTATTTTACAAGGAGGAGTTAGCTCTGAAGCTGTAGTGCAACAACAACAACAACAACAACAACAACACCTTCCTGCCCAATCACGAGTGGCTGGCCAGAATTCAGTTTCTTATTTTCTTCTGGACCACCACCAGCATCCAATATCTGAATGTGCTTCACTGTGTCAGGCTGCAAGCGCCAACAAATGCCACCCTACTTGGCCAGCTGCTCTTACCAAGCCTATCATCAAGTTGGCATCTTCCCACCTTCATGCCCAGCCTTCATGCCCATCTTCCAACCTTCCCACCTTCATGCCCATCTCCCCACCTTCATGCCCAGCCATGCCCTTTTCATCTAAACTGCGAAGAAAGCATCCCATAGTTTGACCCTGTCTGAAACCATGTGACTAGATCACAAATCTCTTCTTCTTCTTCTTCTTCTTCTTCTTCTTCCCTGGAGTCCTGTCTTTGCGTTACCTGGGGCAGGCGACCCTGTTCCCTCAACTTCGCAAAGCTCCTGTTCCGTGTCATTATTTCAGAACACACCATTTGAGTGATTTTTTAAGATGCTGTCGATTAGAAGGATGGGGAAGATGAGATCCCTGGGTCAACCGTTTCTCGCTGGCTCGGCCCTGCACCCGAAACCCCCACCCCACCACTTATTGCCTGATCCCCTTCCCAATGCTTGCCTCCTCTCCCCAAGTGCCCGGGTTGCTTAGCAACCGCCACCATCAGCACCATCCATCCTTCCTTCTTGCAATAGAATGCTTAGTAGCAGGCTGTGCGTGTCTTTGCTTGGCAATTCGGCCCTCTCTCCTCTTCCAACCGAAGGTGGTCAGCAGAAGCGGGTAAAGGTGCTGGCTTTGGGAATCGCGGTTGCAACTCTCTCGCGGCTCCCAGATGCAGCCTCGCGCACGTGCAACCAAAGGGATTTAGGAGGAGAAAGAAAGAAAGCTCGCTTGGCACCACGCATGTGTTGATCTCCGCTGCAGCAGCAGTATCCGCACCAGCCCCGTATGCGTCGTTTCCACTTTGACCTCCGACTTAATCTGCATTGAGGCAGAAGCTTTTCTTGCGCTTTCGCGCCCCCTCCCACTGCGCGCAATCCTTCCTCTGCCCCCCCCCCATGCGCATCTCCCCAGCCCCCTCTCTGTGATGGATTGTGTGGGGTTCTTCTTCTCCTTCCTCCCCCTTTGCCTGTTCCAGTAGTGTGTGTACGTGTGATCCTCGCCTCCCTTCCCTCCCCCCCTCACCCCGACCCCTTTCTCCCAATTCTCTAAATTTGGAAGCTGCTGCTGTTGCGCTAGCCGTAGCAGATGCTTGTATCCGTGGAGGGCACCCTCCCCGATTTTTATCCGCCAAGGGGTTCGCGAGGATCTGATTTTTATATCTCTCTTCCCCCCCCCCACCCTCCCCCGATCGCAAATCACCGAATATTAATTCAGCAGCTGGGAAAGAGCGAGAGCGAGCGAGCGAGCGAGCGCAATGTATCATCCTACTGGCGGGACCTGGTAACAGGAGGGAGGGGGGCCTCGCCATCACCCCCACCCCTACAGATCACTAAATAAAGAAGGGGACGGATCCGTCGGCAACCGAGAGGAAAAAGGGGGCGGGAAAGTGTGTGGGGTTCAGGGGGGGAGAGGGGGAAAGGGAAAGAGAGAGAGAGAGAGAGAGAGAGAGAGAGAGAGAGAAGGGGAGAGGGAGAAAGAGGGAGAGGATGAGTCCTCGAAATCCGCCCAGCCAAGGCAGCCTTTCACTGCTGGATGCAGCGTCTCCTATCAAAACGATGGTGCGGGCACTGCTGCTCTTCTCCCTCATCCAGGGGTAAGATGTGCTTTCTGTTTGCTACTAAGGGTTGGGGGTAGGCTGTTGGGGTGGGGGGTGGGGTGATGGAGGGGGAGGGGGGGGAAGAAGATGCCGATTATAAATGCACAGGGCTGCAGAGGAACCCCTACGTTTTCCCTTGCCCCCCTCCCTCTTCCTAGATCCATTCCCCAGCCACCACGATGAACATATTCCTTTTCGGTTTTGCTGCGCTGGGAATCCAGGGCCCTCAGCGTGGATTTAAGCGGGGGGGGGGGGGTTCGGTGAGATCTGGGGTGGGGAGAGAGGCGTCATTCCCATGAAGGTTCCCCCTCCCTCCCTGCAGTTTATCGGCTGCTTCCGCGCAAGGAATGGCACGGGAGAGCCTGATGGGGAGGATAGCAGGAGCCGCTTCTCGAATGGGCAGCCATAGCGGCGGGGCTGAGTGGTTCGGCTTTTTGGCATTACTCTGCGCTGGCGTGGTTCCCCATCCCCCTGCTGGGCCGAAGGGCGACTCACAGACCCCACAGACCCCCACACTCGCCAAAAAAAAAATTGCTGTCGCTGCTTGGCAAGGCTTCCCGTTCCCCGGAGCTGGGAGTGATGGCATGCAGAAGCCAGCATCTCCCTCTCGCCCGTTGACAGTTTATCGCTCTTCGGCAAATATTTACACTGACGTTGCAATGGGTGTATCGCTTTCGCAGGGGCGCCGTCAGCTGCACTATACATGCGGGCTGTGTGATTACATATGCATATGTGTGTGTATTTTCTGTGCACTGAACGTCAGGGCACGTAAGAAAATAGGTTGTAGAGAAAGGATGCTGTGGGGGATGGAATAGGAAACGATGGTTCCTGAGGTGCATAAGCACGGGGCTGCTGAACGAGGCGTTTTGAGATTTTGTGTACTGTGCGTTTTATAGCAGGTTTGCATCCCAAAGTAGCAAAGCATTGCCAACTGCTCAGCCATTCATGCCCCCGACTGCTTTCCGTGGTAGTGACACAAGCTCGATTTCCGTAGGTGCATGAGGGCAGAGAGGCGCCCCCTCCCCTTTGTTATAATATTTGGCAAACAGGAGAGCAGAGGCAATGCTTTACGTTCTTCTCTGGCTGGCTTCCCTTCCCCTTTACCTGCCATATTGAAGAACAGAACCAGCGTGATGCTTGGAGAAATGGCCAAGCTCACAACCTGCTGCTCCAGTACTAAAATTTATTTCATTTCAACTTCTAGATAGGGGAAGGTGGGGAGTGCAGTCTTGCCTATGTTATTAGCCTTAAAAATAACATGCTTAACAAGTCTTGCTTTACTTTGCTCATTTGCATCCTCTTAAAACGTGGGGAAATCTGAAATAGAAATGGGAACATTAGTAATAAATTCAACAATGGGACAGATTTGGTGGAGGGCAACTTATGTCTTTGTAAAAACAAGAAGTGTTTGTAATCTTGTGTTTGGTTTCCTAAAGTATTATATTTCAAGCAGGGATATTCAGGTACCAGGGCCTTAAATCAACACTGTGGTCCATAGGAGACAGCTCCTAGGGGTCATGGAAGCTTTGGCCACCACAATAAAACATTAGAGGGGGCTGGGTCCCCACACAGTTGATGGGTATTCCCAGTCAAATGATGTGTGTGTAGTGCATTATGTGATCAATCATGTGGGACAGGGCTTACCTGCGCCCCCACAATATTTTATTCAAGTTGGCACCCCTGCTGTGGTCTAGCTTTTGGTTTGGGTGCCTGCGTTTGTTTCCTTTAGGATGACTAGTGCTGTTTCCCCCCTCCTTCCCCTCTTTTTTTCCTCCCCTTTTCTATGTTTGGAAACACAGGAGGGTGAGCTCAAGAGTTCCATCTTGCCTGTTACTGAAACATATTAATGAAATGAAGGTGTGATGGCTGTTTCTGCAGACATTTCAGACTTATTCCATCTGTCCTTCTGATAGAGGTAGTCAATGTAATGGCCAGATGTTTGTATACTAGAACTCCTGCCAACCATACCATTGCCCATGCTGGCCAGGGATCATGGGAGGTCAACAACATCTAGAAGGAACCCTGTTTTTGACCCAAACAAATCTGAAATCCACCATATCTGAGAACTGTAGGCCTCACACTGAAGCCACCATCAATTTTGCTCATGGGGGAAATGAAACTGTACAAATCTATTTTAAAAATAATAATATTTATTAAAAAATTTACTTAAAACATACAAATAACATACATTAACTACATATAAAAACAATACTGTGCAAATCTAAAGGATTGCTAGCATTCCTTCCCCATGGTGTTTTGAAATATGCTTTAGCAAAACAAAACAAACAATATGTTTTATACAGCACAGATGTATATGAAAATTGTTCTCCCTGATCCTGTCACCTTGTTGACCTCCTATGTTGACGCTGTAGTTGGCAAATGAGGAAGCCATATGCAGCCACTTTGAAACTTCACAGCATGTCTGCACAGTGTTAGGTAGATTTTTTTAAATAAAAAATGGTGTTAAAACACAAACATAATCAGCAGAAAATTGTAGTTTTGTTATATTACCATTCTAGATTTGCTTTTCATTGTTAAAGATCTAAAATACATGAATGTAGGTGCCAGGCGAGCCTTTTGTGGGAGGGAGTATCTTTCATAGGAAACAGTTGCAACAGTCATAATTCAAAGCATGGATTCAGTCTGTGTTTACCTTGTCCTCAATCCCCAATTCCAAGGATAGCACTCAGGCTTCTGTTGGATGTTTGTGTGTAGATGTCAGAAGCAGTGTTCCACTAAACCTTGTGAAGTATAGGGAGCATGAGAAAAGAAGTGTTAGTAATTTGCTCTTTCTACCGTTGTTTTGAGGTCAGGATGTTTACGCAAACTGCCCATCATCTTTAAAGTTCCCCCTGTGTACTTTAAGTGTGCAGAATATGAGGCTTAGGTCATATACCCTCTCGTCTGAGTGATTGGCTCCCTACAAGGGGTTGTATATTGCTGTGGGGGTGCTGTGATTGAGTGCAGTTAGCCAGGAAGGATCATAGCCTCTGTTAGTATCAGGGTGTGGGGAACTGGTGATGGGGGCTATGTGTTTCGACTCTCCACTGAGTTCAATGGAAGTGTTTTCATTCATATTATACTGTGCATTTGTCAACATAATTTTAGACTTGCACAGGGCCTGGGAACAGATTCTGGCCTTTAGCATTCAGGCTAAGCCTGCTCCTCCCTTGACATGTCACTGTGCATTCTATCTGCAGCCCCTCTGGGATACCTCAGCATAACATCACAGCAGGATATCCTTGACTTTGCCATAGTGTCAGATCCCCAGGTGGTGGCATATTGCTACAATCCACTAGTGTAGGGAACTTGCACCAAATCCTAAAGATATCCAGCCAGTGCCACTTGAGCATAGAATTGCAGCTTTAGTACTCAAAAGTTCTGTATATCTTTTGTGAAAGTAATGCAATTAATTTTTAGTTCTGTGGGGGCATGGTGTGTGTGTGTGTGTTATTTTGAGGTAGAGTTATAATTGCCTTTCCTTAAGTTAGTGTTTCAGTTGCAGAGCTTACCTCTTAAACTCAAAATGGTACTGTTTTGTGCCTAGGGAAATTTGATTTCTGCCCACCTTGTTGAAAGCCTCTATTGTAATGGACTGGATTAGTGCCATGGGCACCACTAAAACTGCTTGTAACATTGGTAACTATAAGCGACATGACTCTTCCATTGATGTCAGTACTGCTTCAAGTACCTTTTAAATGTTTTAATTTCTAAATTTATTTTTTTAAAGCTGAGCCACTCACCTGCTGTGCCACTCATCTGAAGGAGCATTCATCCAACTGTTTAGACAAAGCAAAAGGTGGGCATACACTGGCAAAGCTATTCCTCCCCTGAAGCCATGGTCCTTCTGCTCCATGACCACCTCCGGATCCCTCTCACATATGTAAAGGAGTCATTGTCTCACCTCACACTGTGTGCTGTAGGCACTGGGAAGCAGGGGCATTTGTTTCTTTGCTTCAAAGTGTCTCCAAATCTTGGCAAGAAGGTTGAGCCCCTTCTCAACCCACAGTTCGCTACTAGTACCAGAAAGGATGGGAGAGCCACCATGTTGCTTCCATCATGACACTTGGTGCTTTTCCTCACGCCCAATTTCTCTGAGATGCACAAAGAATGTAAGGGAGGTTTGCACTGGGCTAACAGGGGCAGATAGTTGGCAAAAAGAGATTGTAGTCACTGCTGTCCACTTGGCAACCACAGTTGTGGGTCCTTTGTCTTATTCGTGCCACACGAGTGTGAATTATACGAGAATCACATGGGTCTGACATATGATGTGATCACTTCTTATGCCAGAGTCACCAGCCTTCCAGGGTTATTCACCTGCCCTTTTCACCTGTGACTTATGTGTATGTGTGTGATGGTGCAGCATGGGTACAATCTTCTTGGAAGTGGTTTGCATGCCACAATGGCAACCTATTAGTTAGATCTAAATGTTTGGAGGATAGCAAACAAAATTTGCTCCTAATGCACAGGTCGTAGAACAGAATGTAAGACTGTGATCCATGCTTGGCGCAACTGCCTTTTTTTCATTGGTTAAATTTCTGTGGCAGTTCTGTAAGTTGAACTAAACTCTACACAACATGAGGTATATTCTTCAGTGTCAATGTGGTGAGATTTAAAGAAAGGGTCTGGCTCTGATACAAGTCATTAATATAATAGCATATACCAATTTGCATATAACTAAAATAATCCCATATAAGTTGGTCAGTTACAGCACAATCTTAACCAGAAACAGAAATGAATGAATCACAGGAGCAGGTCGTACTTGCATAAATAATATGTATGCATAGGCTTAAAAATCTTCTTCATACGTGCTACAGTATGTGTTGATGACACTGTGTCACTTTGGCACCTGTCAGGGTTAGCCTGTGGGAAACAGCCTGGGGAGATGGGAACCTGGAGCCATAGAACAAACCAGTAGTTGGGAACCTGGAGCATAAAACAAGCCAGAAGGACAAATGAGTCAGGATTGAGAAGGAAGCCAGAAGTCAGAACCAAAGGGATTTGCCAGAGTTCAAAAACAAAACACCATTGTTGTTCAAGCAAGGAAGTCCTCTTATACACTTGTTCCCATCCAGGAGGATCCAACAGCCAATAGAGGTGGGCAGAGCCAGCCCAGGAATGCTAAGCTATCAACGCAGAGGTTTCAACATGCAGTTTGGCGGCTCACCACAAAGCCTCTTGACAGCACTTCACCACTTGACCAAACTTGCCAGAGCTATGAGGAATATGGCATTCAAGCTTTTGGGGTTTGAAATTTAGCAACTGCTCACTGAAGATCAGATTCATGTGTCATATTAACAAAGAACCAAATAGGATTTGAGAAAATTATACCAATTGTACTTCTTACCATTGTTCACGTAAATGACCCTATTGTTAAGAAATATTTCTGAAGGATTTCTTTGGAATGTGATTATATGAGGTGATGAAGTAAAGTGCCCTGCTTTCATTTGTTTTCTACCTTTTTAATGGCCACTTTTTGCACTAAAGCCTGCCCCCCAATAAATAAATAAATCTTGGCTATGTCTATGGGGCTGGCTGTGGTGGAACTTATTTCTGAGGCGACATGATAAGATGTAAGCTCATTGGAGGAACTATGGCTTACACAAATGCTACATCTATGGGTAGGTCTAAGACACCCTCCATTTCTGCCACTTTCTAGACATTTCCCTTTTCCTATGTCTATTTCTGAATGCGAACACGGGTAACATTGACTTCAGCTCACTCCTCCCTGGGTGTTTTAAAGAGAAGATTGAAGGGATTCATGCACAGAAGTTCTTTTTTATGATACATTGTCTTTCTTTATAGCAGCAGTCACAAAAGCAAACCAACATCTCCAAAAGGTCCAGTTCTTCAACATGCAAAAAAGTGAGCTATAGTTGAGTCAGGTGGGTTTCCCCATGGAGGGAATTGTATAATAGAGGTGCCAGGATAGAAAAGGCCTTGCCTCTTGCATTCATCTGCCAAATGTTAGATATGGTCCAGGTTCTCTTGGGTTGATCTCTGTGCACTGAAGGTTACATACAGAAGAAAGTAACAAGGGCTCAGGCAGTTTAGACCTGTTAGGGTAAAGATGTGTGTTTCTTAAGCAAGTCTATATTCTGGTAATGGATGTGAGATGTGCTTGGCGCAGGTCTATATTCTGGTAATGGATGTGAGAATGACTGTGCACACCTGCAGTAGGGAAGACACTCCTGTAACAGCAAAAATGGCCTTATGCTGAGTTGGCCCATTGACTCAGCTAGCTTAGTATTCTCTACATGCCTGGAAACTATATTTCAGTGTTACTCATTTTGAAGAAATATACAGGTACACCTGGGCACAAGTCTACAATGCTTTCTAACCATATCTGCTTTTAAATGTATATTTTCAAATTCTAACTCTATGTGGTTGCTCAACCTCACCTCCTGCCCATTCTAAATGAAAAAGCATTGATGGATAACAGGCAAGGGCGAGTTCATGAATGACATCCCACTTGCCACAGTTTCAGTGAGAGGGGACTTTCACTGAGAGAATTAAACAGTCATGAGGAACATCTGCCTTAAATGAAGGTCTCACTTTCTCTCTCTGGCATCTCCAGGCAGAGATAGCAAATACTCCTGCCAACACTGGACAGATGGACCAATGGCCTGGCTTCTTTAAGGCAGCTTTCTATGTTCCTTTCACTGTACCTGCCATTTACTAGTACGGAGTAAGGCATCATTAAATTTTATCTATTCAGTTACTTATTGCCCCACTCCTTCCTTAATCTGTTCTTTGTTCATTGTGCTGGGAGAACAATGGATGGGCTTTGCTTTAATTTTTACCTTTCAGTGATGATGATGATAAATTGTGCTATTAGTTTTAATTGAGCTAGCACATATTTGGTTGCTTGGTTCTGTTTGAGTAGTACTGAAAACTGCTCTGGGATAGACATTGTGTAGGATAGGATATCAATGCTTCATATCTATCTATCTATCTATCTACACACACACAGAGAGAGAGAGAGAGAGAGAGAGAGAGAGAGAGAGAGAGAGAGAGAGAGAGAGAGAAGGTTGTATGCAACATTGCTGTTCCACTCCTGCAGCAGAACTTCCCCTTCTCTCCCCTATATCCCCTCAGGCATCCTCAAAATATGCTCCAGAGGGTTGGGGGTCCTACAGAGCAGATTTGGGGATAGGGGGAAGAAGAGAAGGGAAGTCCCATTGTGTGAGTGTAATGCCATTCACACAGCACTGGATACAGCACACTGACTGGCAGTGGCTCTCTAAGGTTTCAGGCAGGAGGCTTTCCCAGCCCTACCCAGAGATGGTAGGGATTGAACCTGAGGCCTTTTGCCTGCACCAAAGCCTCTGCTGCGTATATCTTGGTGTGGTGTAGTGTAGCCAGTGTGGTGTAGTGGTTAAGAGCGGTAGGCTCGTTATCTGGGGAACCGGGTTCGCGTCTCCACTCCTCCACATGCAGCTGCTGGGTGACCTTGGGCTAGTCACACTTCTCTGAAGTCTCTCAGCCCCACTCACCCCACAGAGTGTTTGTTGTGGGGGAGGAAGGGAAAGGAGAATGTTACCCGCTTTGAGACTCCTTCGGGTAGTGAAAAGCGGGATATCAAATCCAAACTCTTCTTCTTCTTCTTCCTTATTTTTGCTTCCCCCCCTCTGCCCCAACAAATCAGTGAGAGAAAGAGGGTGTAAGAGAACGAAATAGGGCCCACTAGCTACTATTTTCAGGGAGCATTTTAAGAGGCAGGCAGCAGATGAGACTTTGTTTTTGTAGTGTATATGCATGCACATGTATGCACGCCATAGTTTTTACAATATAAATAGTGTATTCTGGTCATATGAGGCTTTTACTAAGCTGCATCAGAATATCTTCAGATATAAGCAAAAGTCTGTACTCTCTGGCAGATTGAGGATTAACAACTAAATTGCAGTTCCAGTTGCCCAGTCTTTTAGCATAATGTGAACTTGACAAGTCTTGCTAAATATAAAAGTGGCTGGTAGGTGAATTAATGAGAATGACACATTCATCCTTGTTCAGAATGGTCTTGTTTGATAGTGTCTGAAAATAAAATGGAGAGATACCCAGGCAAAAGAATATATGTCTGTTCCCACACCCCCTGCATTCCTTTCAGCTCCTGTCATTTTTAAAGTACTCAAATAGCCATGATATATATGTATCATTCATTGAAATGTTTCTATTACATTCCACTGTCTCCACAGCCCTCTTTAGCATTAGCTGCATTGGAAAAGCTGGGCATTTCCTCAGTGACACCATCAAAATGGATGTCACCATGGGCAGGGCTCTTGCCGACTGTGACGTTGATGCAGATGAGGCAATGGCACCAAGAGTGTGAGGGCAGAGAGATTGGACAAGGGTGAGGACAATGGCAGCTGGAGAGAGGAGTGAATAAATTTAAAGATTCAATGGCATTTGTAGTCCCTTGTACTGTGCATGTTTGAAGCATCCCTTTGATAGATGTTGCTAGATCCCTCCCCCAAGATGAAAAATATCCAACATTATCATTAATCCTAATCCCTTATTAATAAACACCTGGATATCTGAAAAGATCTATGAAGAGTTATTAAGACCTATTAATAATTGGTATTTGTTATAGTGCATGCCAGCTTGCAATTCACTTGTAATTCTTAGATTGCAAAAGGCCAATAGGAAATATTAGAACATTCTGATATTTAAATTTCAAGAACAATCAAGCATATTTACTATCTTCATCCTGGTGCCTTGCCATTTATGGATAAATATCCATAAAACTTCTAACACAAGAATTTCTGGTACTTACAATAAAGTACAGGGACGTGGGTGGCGCTGTGGTCTAAACCACTGAGCCTCTTGGGCTTGCTGACCGGAAGGTCGGCGGTGTGAATACCCACGACGGGGTGATCTCCCGTTGCTTGGTCCCAGCTCCTGCCAACCTAGCAGTTCGAAAACACGTCAAAGTGCAAGTAGAATAATAGGTACTGCTCCGGCAGGAAGGTAAACGGCATTTCCGTGCACAGTACATCCCAAGGGTAATTTAATGTCTTAACCTAATGGCCAATCAGTACAGCAGATTCTTATTATATATCTAAATTTGTAGCATCATACTACTGATACATATTTTATTGGTATAGAATTTTCCTTCAATCTATCCTGCAAAGAACTTTTGAATTCTCAACCAAAATTATATAGGATAAGTAAATGCTTAGGAGGATGTAGTGAAGAGAAAATAGGCTAAACTACTACTAGTAAAGTATTTTAGAGCTATTCAGTATTAATGAAAGGAAACCAGTACCTGTAATTGAAAGCTCCCATCCTGGTGTACAGTAACTTGCTCCTTAATTGCCTCCTAATTATCAGTAATTCATTAGTAAAAGGTAAAGGTAAAGGACCCCTGGATGGTTAAGTCTAGTCAAAGGTGACTATGGGGTGCGACACTCATCACCTTCCTGTCACAGTGGTACCTATTTATCTACCTGCACTGGCATGCTTTCAAATTGCTAGGTTGGCAGAAGCTGGGACAGAGCAACAGGAGCTCACCCCATCATAGGGATTCAAAAATTTCTACTCTATAAATTACATGAAAAGTCAATCTTCCAAAAGATTTGGAGGGCATTTTTGGAATCCTTCACCAAGTAGTACACACAACTGGAAGCAGCGAGAGGCACAATGCAAGAATGGAAACTTCCCCAACTTAATGGATGTTAATCTAAGACTACTGCAGAACAGTGGCACTCATTTATCCCCAGCCTTATTGGGCATGCAAACCTGAACGTTGTGTAGCATGTTATAAAAGCTGAACAACAGAGATGACAATACTGTAGCTAAAAAGAGAGAGAGAGAGAGCATGAGGTTGGACAGAGGGAGGGGGAATAAGGGATTGTACTGTTCTATTGTAATACTGTGAAAATGCTAATAAACCATGGATGATAAAAATTTGCATTTGCTTGCTTCCAGAAAAGAGCAATTTCCTGTAGGATCCTAGTAAAAAAAAGGGGATACAGCGTTATTATTGTTCCCCTTTTCCTAGTCCTTTTTTTTTCATTTTCACTTCATTCTTTTGATATTTTACTTTCTTTCTGCGTTTAGTTTTCACTCTTTGCCCTCAACATCATACAATATCACAATGTTTGATCATATTTACTCATTCCTTGTTTCATCTTTGCTATAGATAGTTCTCTCGCCCACCATACCCCCCCAACACACACACACCAGCACCAAGTCGCCCACACCATATGCACATTCATCTAGGGAAACTTTGGTTTTCAGCCATTGCTGAGAGGGAGAAGTGAAGAGTTAAATCTATAAAAGTAAGCATATTTTGGTTCAAATGAAGTTTTTTCTTTCTCTGATGTATCGATCCAGATGGAGACATGCTTCAAATGTACAGTGAAGCTTCTAAGCGCCCCCTTTCACAAGAAGCTTGTTCTCCCAACAATCAGCAAGTTTCCCAGAAGGAACTTTCAAAAGTACCCTCCAGGTGCAGGATGAGGAGATTTTGGGAAAAGTATAGAGAAAAAAGCAGTGGAAAGGGGGAAATTCCTCCTTTCTGCATCCATGTGCGGCGTGACATGGGGGTTGCCTCTGCGCCGCCGCCACCCCCAGCAGCGCAGAGGTTTGCTACGCCACTGGCAACGTGGGACCTGTTTAAGCTCATGTGAGGCTACTGAGCTTCCTCTTTGGGGCTTTCGCATTGGAACACCCGCCCACCTCTCCCTATATTTAGGGCTTGCGCTTGACCTTGCTATGCTGTCATGTGTCTTCTGCTTTTGGGGCAGGGGCACAGTAGGAATTTCCCCCCATTTGGCTGATTGGCTGGTGCCATTTGGGTTTCGCCTGCCGCGTAGCAAATAGTCACAACTTGTAAGTTGCGGATAGGCTCTGGTTCAGGTGATAGGCATGGCACGTGACGTGGCCACACCTATGCAAATAAAGGATATTCCGGTAGAGGAATCCAGGGACTCAATGGTTTGGCGTTCCCCAAAAGGGGTCTGGCCCACGCCCAAGTCCAGGGGACATCAGGGCAGCTGTCCCTGGCGTTCATCCTTGTCTGTCCTACGAACGTGGCTCTGGGAAAGCGCTGCCTGCAAGGGTGCAGGGAGATAGTCGAACCAGAACCTATGCAAGCACTCACTTGGTTGTAATCAATAAAGTTGTGGCCTAAATTCTGCCAAAAACCAAACCAAATATCTGACTCTTGTGTGAATTTATTTGGGGAAAAGTAAAAGATCTAAACACGCAAACACAATTCTCCATTTCTATCCTTGGAAGTCATTAAATAATTTTGCATGCAGTCACCTCTGCACATTTTCTAATACAGAAACGGGGCGTGGACAAAAGCTGGGAGCATTAGTAGTAGCTTCCGGAATGGGAGTGTGCATAATTCATAAGTAAAGTAGGAAACATATTTCTGCTGCTTGAAGAGAAAGACATTATATGCTTTGCCTGGTGGCAATAAGGGGTTACAGATGACTTAATCCACATTGTAAAAGAATATGTATATGTGGCATGTGTGTGTATGAAGATTACATGGGTGCATAGGAATTGGCACACTTGGCCCTCCAGATGTTTTGGGACTACAACTCCCATCACCCTTAGCTAACAGGACTATTGGTCAGGGATGATGGCTGTTCTAGTCCTAAAACATCTGGAGGACCAAGTTTGCCTATGCCTGGGGCTAACCCTGCCCTCACTGCCAAATGCTTGGCAGCCATGCCATCACAATCCATGTGTCTAGAAGACTTCTACAGTGGTGCCTCGCAAGACGAAATTAATTCGTTCTGCAAGACTTTTCGTCTTGCGAGGAACTGTTTCCCATAGGAACGCATTAAAATTTAATTAATGCGTTCCTATGGGGGAAAAAGTCTGGGGGCGCCGGTCGGAAGGGGCGCCGGCCGATCGCGCCCGCCATCTTGGGTGGACATGCGCAGTCGACCCAAGATGGCAGGCGCGATCGGCCGGCACCCCTTCCGACCGGCACTGGACCGCGCCGCACCGCATTTTAAGGCTGCAGCGGGCGAACAGCAGCGCTGCTGTTCGCTCGCTGCAGCTTTAAAACGCGGCGTGGTGCGGTACGGTGCCGGCTTACAGTGGTACTGCGCAAGACAAATTCGTCTGGCGAAGCACGGCCATAGACGAATTCATCTTGCGAGTCAACTAAAAACTCGCAAAACCCTTTCGAGCTTCTTGCACTCAATTGGAAGCCATGTCAGATGTTTAGCTTCCAAAAAAAAGTTCACAAACCAAAGCACTTACTTCTGGGTTTGCAGCATTCGGGAGCCAAAACATTCCAGTCACAAAGCATTTGAGAACCAAGGTACAACTGTAGTCGCTTTTAACCACTTGTCTTTTGTCTCTATCTGCATTAAGTTTATGTGAGTTATAACCACTTTTAACTATTTGCTTTTATCCTTCTCCTCTTTAAGTCTTAGGTGTTTTATTTTATTGTATCTTATGCTGGTCTGCGACCATAATAAAGTTTGTTGTTGTTGCTGTTGTTATTATCTTAGACTGGCTCTAGGGTCACCTTTTAGTATGTGATGGAGATTTATGCACTGCTTTTTATTTTAAATCCATTGTTCATAGCCTGAATTTTAGATTGCATGCTACCATTGCATCTCTCTTGCATGAATGTACAGGTGAAACTCAAAAAATTAGAATATCGTGGAAAGGTTCGTTTCTTTCAGTAATTCAACTTAAAAGGTGAAACTAATATATGAGATAGACTCATGACCTGCAAAGCGAGATATGTCAAGTCTTTATTTGTTATTATTGTGATAATTATGGCGTACAGCTGATGAGAACCCCAAATTAACAATTTCAACTTTGGGGTTTTCATCAGCTGCACACCATAATCATCACAATTATAACAAGCAAAGGCTTGACATATCTTCGCTTTGCATGTCATGAGTCTATCTCATATATTAAACTCCAGTAGCTAATGAAAACAATTGCTTACATAAATGGACTTTTCCATGATATTCTAATTTTTCGAGTTTCACCTGTATGTTGCAAAAATACAATATCTAGATTAACTGGTGTGTGGTGGTGGTTGTTTTCACTGTTGGTTCAAGCATCTTCTTGCAATTTTATTTTGCTACATAACAAAACTCCCTCTAGCTTATATTGTAGTTTGTAAACTGTGTGTATGTTTCCCCACCATATTGTACTAAACATAAATCAGTCTAGTACTTGCAGTATGTATGTAATACTTACTCCCGGCTAAGTATGGCGTACAAATTTGCTCTGATAGTTTCTGTAGTGGTCCTCTAACAATCAATAGAGCAACAGATTAATTGCTCTTACCTCTCAGAATGCATACATTTTTCTTCTTACTTTTTCCCTCATCAGTGACTTCTGAAGTGCTTTGAGGCATCAATACATTCTTCTGTAGGGTGGCTACCAGGGCCGTCTTAAGCATATCCGGCACTGTGGTGCAAAGATCCCTCCGGCGCCCCCTAGGCAACTCCAAAACAAGGGAGGGGGTGGTGGAAAATGTTCTCTGCCTCCCCCACCGCTCCGATCCCCAGCGTGGTGGCAGCGATCAAGCAGGAAAACATGCTGGCGGACATGCTCTCCGATGTCGGGATGCCCAAGAAGGCAGTCCAGGAAGGCTGCACGCCGCCTTTCGCCAGGAAGCAGGAGGACAACAACCCTGTCTTTAGCAGATGCAGAGGCTTGGGAGGGTAGCTGCATGCCCGTCAGCCATATAGTTGGCGGGGCGCAGCTGGTGGGGCATGGAAGGAAAGGGGAGGCTGCCGGCAAAGCCGCGCACCTCCCCCACTTGCTAGGGCGCCCCTGAGAGGCAGGCGCCCTGGCGCAACGAACCACTAACACCAATGGGAAAGATGGTTCCGGTGGCTACTTATACATAACCAGAAAAGAGGTGCATCACCAAAAAATAAATGACTAATCTATATGTATAGATGCAGAATTAAGTAAAAATGCATCTCACCATAGTGACCAGGTGACCTGTGTTGGCCAAGTGCTGAAAACTGTTGTTGGGCAACTTCAAGGCTCCTCATGCTTTCTTTTCTTATGGTTCTATATCTTTAAAGTGGACCATGGGCCAGACACATCCACTCTATTTTTCTGCCCAAAGTGGAAGAACAAAGGGTGCTCCCCACTCTTAGTCAAAGCTGGCCAAGTTATTTTGGCACCTGAGGCAGAAAATCCCACAAGCGCCTGTCCCTGAAAGTAAAAATATAACAATTATGCATCTAACAGTTTTTTTTTTTTGCTCTTGGTGACACCCTAAAGTGGCTTCCTGAGCTGAGTTCTTCACTCTGCATAATGGTAGGGCCAGTCTTGTCATACCACTCAAAGCACGATCTGCTGTGGACATGCCGAGACATTCTTGCTCCCTTCCCTGGAAGTGTTGTGGTAAAAGACACTTCATCTGCCAAGCTTCAGCAGATAATTCCCTGGGTACGAGCAGAACTAAAAAGCATGTTCCCTTTCTTGTCCTTGAGCAGAGGTTTGCAAAGGTGTCTTGCTTGAGCCCTCATTTACCGATTGAAAGGAATCAGCAGCAGCCCATGGTTTTTCCCATCTTCCCCATGCCAGATGGTGAGTGTGATGCAGGATCACTTTTTCCTATTCTGAACACTAACCCAGACCTTTCAGGACTTAAATTACAGCCCCAGTACACTTTTCACTGCAGAATTTACATAGAGGTAGACCTATAACATGGTCCTTCTAGGGCACTGCCACGTCACAATGGTTAAAAATGCCCCAAAGTTTCAATTACTTACCATTTACAGATTTATTTCTGTACACAAAAGCTCTAAATATGTCTCAAGAAAATCAACTGACTGTTATAAGTAGGCTGTTTGCATGGTAACATGATGGGATGCGTGCAGTGCTGTAGGGTTTGGTGCCAAAGGCTGGGGCAAAAAATACCACAAGAAACCAATAGATATTATTGTTTTACCAGCAGAATGTTCTGTTTGTTTTTTGTCTCACTCATGTCACTAGACTCACCCCCCCCCAACAAAATCTGACCCAAGGAAACAAAAATAACACATAAACAATGCCCTTCTTCTAAGAGAGCCAGTGTGGTGTAGTGGTTAAGAGCGGTAGACTCATAATCTGCGGAACCAGGTTTGCGTCTCCACTCCTCCATATGCAGCTGCTGGGTGACCTTGAGCTAGTCACACTTCTTTGAATTCTCTCAGCCCCACTCACCTCACAGAGTGTTTGTTGTGGGGGAGGAAGGGAAAGGAGAATGTTAGCCACTTTGAGACTCCTTCGGGTAGTGAAAAGCGGGATATCAAATCCAAACTCCCCCTCCTCCTCCTCCTCCTCCTCCTCCTCCTCCTCCTCCTCCTCCTCTTCTTCTTCTTCTTCTTCTTCTTCTTCTTCTTCTTCTTCTTCTTCTTCTTCTTCTTCTTCTTCTTCTTCTAACATTGGAATGTAGTTTGGGATAAACTACCCATAACAGCATTTTTGAAGGTTTTAAAAAGGGGTCTCCCCCCCCCCATGAGGAGTATAAAAAATCATAGTAAAGAGAAGAGTTTTATTAACCAGACCTACTACTTTGTTGGATTGTGGCCTTGGTCTCCCAGGGCTATTGTTGATGTTTCAGTAGCTTATATCAAATAATTGATATTTCTCCTGCATTTTACAATTCTGTCAACCTTTCATATCTAATGAGATATGAGGCTGTCCTGCATTTAGAACTGGGAAGGATTGGACTAGATTGACTATATTTTTCTAACCTTTTTCTGAGAACTAATGAAGCATGGAACTGTTATTTGCTTCAATTAAATAAAAATTGAGAAGAAACAAAAAGGAGGGAGAAAATATCTGATTAAACTGTGTGACGATTCCTCCATTTGTGGAGCTAAACTGTTATTTAATGCAGGATTAGAACTAGAAGAGGCTGGGAATACACAAACTCTGCATAGCAAAGAAGAGGAGAAACAAAATTGTGCAGGTGGAAGCTAAATAATATGCAGAGGCAGCAGAGGTGAAGGGAACATGTAGCTGATAGGGGCCTTTAGAGGAAAAGTACAAATAAAAATTGGATTAGGTCTCTTGCTGTGCCTTGAGTAAACAGATTGAAATTCTGTTTGGAGCAGTCCAGCAAAATAAAAGCAAGCCGATCAGTAAGGTTTATGTGTGAACAGGTTCCTTCTTTTATTTTAGAAGTGTACCTTTCATCAAGATTTAACAAACTATTAATATAATTCTTTTATCAGTCAGGATAAAGAACATTGCAAACATTTCTGAGAACTTAAGTCTGCATCACTGCAAAGAAAATGGATGTTGACTTATCCTTCCCAAATGTCCAGACAGGATTCTACCTCAATTGGCATTTTTCCTGGTCAGTTATATACATTGCTAAAACCAGCTGAAAGTCAAGCAACTACTGTACTGTATTACGTTATGGTAATGTAATATCACCCATATCGGCTCTTGCCTAGTAAAGCACATTTCTCACTCAGATGGCACAAAGCCACTTAACGTGCCATTCATTTCCTTTTTAGTGTCAGCTGAACCTTGCAAGTGAAGGAGGGGAAGGGCTCCACCCATGCACATTCTGTTCTCTTAAGCAAAGAGTACAAGTTGTAGCTGCAACTTTAATGGTGTCAGCTGTAGATTAAACAGATACATACAATTTACTATAAGCCATATGTTAACATTCATGTGGCGCTGCACGCCTTCTTAAAAAAAAGACACGCCTTCCATTGTCTCTCGAGACAGACAGATGCCAGCTTCCTTCTAAAATTAAAATTAAAATTAGGCATTGTTGCATTGAGGCTTTTGCTAAAACATGAAGCTTTAGTAAAGGAGGTGATTATTGGACTGGTGATGTTGTTGCTTTTGATGATGATGCGGTGATGAGGATGACTGGTGCTGTTGATATCCTAAGTAGGAATTGCCTAGGGCTTTAGGTTAGAACAGTCTCCCTTCCTTCAGGTCCAGTGAGGACAGGATGATCAGCACACAAATCTCAGTTCCGCCAAGCAGAGAAGAATGTTAGGCTTCACTAATGCATCCAGTTTCAATGCATAGTTTCCCACATTGAAATCAATGGGTTTAAACATGTGTAACTGGAGCAAAGAAATGTGACTATGGGCCAGCTGGTATATGAAACAGTGGGCAATTGTACTTGCACAGTTTAAAGCTCTTATGCTTCCCACTCCTTGTCTATCTGACGTTGTCTGGCATTCTCATAAGATCCATAGTCTGCCCACTATAATTCTGACTGTGGGTTTTGGTAGATTTGTTTCATAACTTGGGAAAAACATTCTGAAGACAGAACAGCCTGTTACTAATAATATGAGCTTAAAGAGTCTTAAGGATATGTGTGGGCTGTAGTCACATAACTCTTATTGGCATAAATGAGACTCTTGCCCAGATAATGCCCTGCACTTGCCCATGGAAGTATAATACATTCTCTAAATACTGGACAATTGCTCATCTCTTATTTACACATCTGTTTATAAAATATAATTGCTAGCTTTTGGGTTGACATACCCAAAGGAATGCGTAGCTTCTTCCTTCTGTAATTTATTGCCCTATACATGGATGACAGTGAACTTGCTTTCCTCAATCATTCTTCCCAGGCCACCCCCACCTGGATCAGTTTATGTGTGAATTTGGGCTTCCCAGAATACCAGAAAGGAATCTCCCATTAGGGGGCGGGTTCTTTAAATACTTTCACCATTTGTTAAAGTGCTGTTACAATACTTGTTTTGGATGTGAGAAGCATTTGTGCTACCAGGGGTCAGCAAACTTTTTCAGCATGGGGCCGGTCCACTGTCCCTCAGACCTTGTGGGGGGGGGGCGGACTAGATTTTTTTGGGGGGGGGGTTGATGCAAGAGCACCACAAGCCCCGGTGGCTGCCTACCTGTGTCTTGTGAGCAGCAGCGGCTGGCGGCGGTGCGATGAGTGGCGTGCGAAAGGGCTCTGGGGAGGGGCTGCTTTAAATGGTGGCCACTCAAGCACTGCTGCTGCTGCTGCTGCTGCTGCTGCTGCTGCTGCTGCTGCTGCTACCAACAAAGCCCAGCCCCCTTCCTCCTCTAGGCAGGGTGGAGAGAAGCCAGGAGGAGGGAGGGAGGAGGAGCTGCCGCCATGTGAGGGAGAGGGAGAGGGAAAGAACACACACACTGGCGATCTACACAGTGATTCCCAGACCGTCCATGGGCCAGATCCAGAAGGCAATTGGGCCTGATCCGGCCCACAGACCTTAGTTTGCCTACCCATGTGCTATACCTTTGGTGCTTGTAGGTTATACAAGCTGGAATATTCAGTTCATTTGTATGCACACAGGCTGTAGGGACAATTGACAGAGCTAGCATGACCACAGCAGAAGAGCAAGGTTTACACATTTCCAGTTACACATTTGGCCCTTGCCGACCTGGTATCTTCCAGATGTTTTGGATGACACCTCTCACCAGCCACAGCCAGCAAAGGCAGCATTATATTGGGACAGAGGCACCCTTAATGCATTCATATCCAGTGTTAAGTAAGCTTGTGAAAGGGAAGCAGAGACAAGCTAATGCTCTCCCCTGTCACCATTCTCTTCACCCTCCATGAGGATTGCAATGTGGGGAGCAGGGCTGGTATGCATGGTCCCTTCTTGTGGTGCAGGTATAAAACCTGAATAGGGCTTTTAATTCATAAGCATGAGGGCAGGGTGTTATTTCCAGATTCAATTGTAAATTTCATAGGAAAAAAATCCACTCCAGGGGCCGACAGGAACATGCACTAGTGTACATTGTTGGAGACACCTGCGTATACTTTCCATTATTGTTTTATTTCTGTGGTAACCTTGGTTTGAGACCCTACATTGCCTTGGGGAGTTTTTGCAGAAAGGAGGCTAATAAATAATTTCTGGGAAAATGTAAGGACGCTGACAAATTGAAGTGATTTCCTGTACATTTTCTATGGAGCGCAAATATAGCATTCTGCCGAACCACGTTCAAATGATATGTGGGCTCGAGCTTCAGAGACTGTGTGAGATCTGTCTCCCTGAAATGCAATTAGTTTGTTGGAATTTCAGGCAGCTTCATAAACCTGCTTACTTCACCAGTTTAATTGTCCATGCCCTGTTTTTCTGTACATAGAGGAATGCTGTGTAACGCAATGGCAATTAAAAATCCTCATTTTTGAGAGTCAATAAAACAAGGAGGGCTCATTACAAGCTGTGCTTTGGCTGCAAAGGGCCTAAGCAATGGTTCTGGGGAAACATGACAGTTAATGACAAAGTGGCAACCAAGGGATATCTCAGAGACGGAGCTCAGCATACGTTGCTTGCTAACCAATTTTTAAAGATACACAGTTTTAGTGCAAGATTCCAGGGATTTGTTGCTGTGCAGAATGGAGGGTCGTAAAGAGGCACTCTGAGGAATATCCATCACAATGTTGGCGTGGCATTTGATTTGCAGTTTCTGAAGTGCTAATGTACATTGAAGGACTAGTGTAACTGTCTCTCAGCATAGTAATTGTGGTAATGGTTGCACTAGCTGTTGTGCTCTATATTCCACTGGCGCAAGCGACCCAATGGATTTTAGCAGGGCACAAGATTCAACATAAGGCTTCCGTTTGTGGAACAGCTTCTGCGCTAGTAATGTGACATCACTGGATACCCCTCTCTATTTATATCGCTCTGTGCAGAGATTCCTTTGGACTCCTCGTGAAAATGACTAGTGATCAGGTGGCCTAGCTTTAGGCATCAACTACATGATATTTAGAGTTCCTTGCATGCTTTCCCCCCATTCCACAAAGCAGTTTGGGACAGCCTATTTCTGAATGGAAGAAGGGCAGAAGGGAAGGTGTTGCTTAAAAATGTTCCTCTCCAATATCTTATTCCAGCTCAAAATCACTCTCATCCCCAAGCTGCATTGTCACCTGTCGGAGAAAAGGTATAGGGTCACCATATCTTTCTCCCACTTCCCCACATCTTCTGCTTAGTTTCAGTTATTTTAGTTATGTTTGCTTATTAATATTGTTTTATACCAGTGTTTTTCAACCTTTTTTGGGCAAAGGCACACTTGTTTCATGAAAAAAATCACGAGGCACACCACCATTAGAAAATGTTTAAAAAATTAACTCTGTGCCTATATTGACTACATATAAAATAATTTTCCCACGGCACACCAGGCAACATCTCGCGGCACACTAGTGTGCCGCGGAACAGTGGTTGAAAAACACTGTTTTATACAACAGTGTTTCATTTCAGCTGTTAAATTAGTTTAGCTTATTTGGTATTTGTGTACAATGCTGCATAGATTGATTGTTTTGACTGTATGGTTTATACATAATTGCTTTTAATGTGTTTTGAATGGTGATGCTTCTTGTTCATCTGATACCTTGTGCGCCACTTTGGGCAAAGGCTTCTGAGGAGAAAGCAGCATATAAATAAGTAGGTGATGATGACTCATACAGCAGCTCAGTCAGTAGAGCATGAGACTCTTAATCTCAGGGTCATGGGTTTGAGCCCCATGTTGGACAAAAGATTGCAGCGGATGGAGTAGATAACCCTTGCGTTCCCTTCCATGATTCTATGAGGTGAGGAAAAGCAGCAAGGGAGAAGGCGATTTTGAGCTGGAAAATGACACCTGGGAAAAGAGATCAGCAGCATCTCTGCTTCTCTTCCATTCATTTGCTGACCCAGACTGATTTGGGTTTTAACTGCTCCCCACAAATAAACATGGAAGAGAGAATATTGGAAATCAACAGAAACTTCATAAGTTGCTCGTCACTTTGTTTTGATTAGATTTGTCTTGTCATTCATGTAAGTTCCACACTCTTCAGTTATCTTATGAATTTGGCCTTAATTCCTTGCCCCCACTTCTGGCAGGGTGGCCCTCTTATCTATCACCAAAAAAGAGGAAATGCCCCATCCCCAAAGAGGGACAATTTTGAAGAAGATTTGGATGTGTATATAGATCCAGTTGTAGATATAACTTGTTTAATGTAAATAGAAATAAAATCCATTTCACCATAATAGGGGAGACTGTGTCCAGGTGAGCCGTCTGCTGTTCAGGTACTAACTGTTGATGGGAAGGTTCAAGACCTCTGCTCTGTGCTCTTCCTCCTTAGAGTTCATTATCTTTAAACCCGGCTTGGCAAGTGGGCAGCTGTTCAGTATACTCCATGGGTAGGCAAACTAAGGCCTGGTGGCCGGATCCAGCCCAATCACCTTCTAAATCCGACCCATGGGTGGTCCGGGAATCAGCGTGCTTTTACATGAGTAGAATGTGTCCTTTTATTTTTTTAAAAAAATTCTGGGTTATTTGTGGGGCCTGCCTGGTGTTTTTACATGAGTAGAATGTGTGCTTTTATTTAAAATGCATCTCTGGGTTATTTTGGGGGCATAGGAATTCGTTAATTTTTATTTTCCAAATATATGAGTGACAGTGGACCGGCTCCCTGCTGAAAAAGTTTGCTGACCCCTGGTACTCCTTCAGACAGAGGACTTCCTCTATCTAGTAGCCAGCCTAACATCTGAAGATACCGATTTTATAGGGCTGGGAAGTAGGTTTCCAGCACTTAGCATCGTGTGCAAACCTTCATACGACACCCAAAGGACTATAAGTAAAGACCTGTGCATAAAAAAATAAAATAAAAAATCGTAATAACTTTATCTGAAGAGTGAGCTTCAACCACAAATCAGGCGTAGCTTAATGGAGCTTCCCCAAGCCTATGGCGCTTCTTAAACGGTGGCTGTACAAATGCTGTTTCCGCTGCCCCAGCAAAAGCAGATTTATAGCAGCACTTTGCCCTATATTCTGTACGCTTCTGGCTGCAACAATACAGAATCCTGAAAAATAACAGAAAAAGGGCACCCTTTTTATTTTTTCACACACCATCCTGAAATGTGCATTTTGTAACGATTTAGGTTGTGTGTTTTTTTAAAAGATAACATTGCTACAGGCCAATTGCTTCAAGATAAAGCCCATATTTGGTGACTTGCCTTCTGATTTTCAAGTGGGAACCTGCATATATTTCACACAAATATGTCCTCTTTTTGCACTCTGTTTTTTGTGATTTGGAAGTGGCAACCCTAACTGCAAGTAGAGAAAGTGGAAAGTCATTGATAAAGTAATATATTAAGAAATGTACAGGAATTAGTCTTCCACTCACAGGCAAATTACTATATCTCTTTCAGTTCTCCATCTGTAAAATGGTAATATTATTGGCCATTGTGAAGATAAATGAGCATCGTTAAGCGGCTAGGGAAGGGCCATAGCTCAGTGGTAACACATGTTACACTTAAAGGTCTCAGGTTCAATCCCTAGCATATCTAGGCAGGGCTGGAAAACACTCATGATCAAGCCCTGGAGAGCTGCTACCAGTCAAGGAATAGCTAGACCAATGTTCTGACTTGGTGCACAGCTGCTTCCTATGTTCCACCTTGGGCACATAATCATATTTAATACAGAACTTCCCAGCAGGCTTAATGTAGAATAGCACAACAAGCTAAGGTCAACATGATTTGGGTGTAAATATAACTTATAGTAAGATAATTCTAAGACAAAGACTGTGCCATACATCTTTCTGTTCATGTAGCCTACACTAATGTTTAGGTGATACACTGCCTTTAAAAACTTAAAAAAAAAAAAATCTGAACCAACAAAAGTAATGGATACCTTTGAAAGATGCATTAAGTTAGAAGTTAGAAGAGAGAAAATGTCTACTCAGCTATCTTGGCATTCTCAGTAAATTGAGCTGTAAACATCAGTCTGTAAATGGTGTTCCCTCTTTCATTTCTTTCTATAAAGCCATTTCAGTGTTTTGTGCAGAACTGTCATTATTTAAAAGGGGCCTAAATCTAGTCTTGATGGTTTCTAATGGAGCTGTCTATGAATGTAATTGCTGTGTTCAGCTGTTATATGACTCCAGTGCTTTCTCCCCTTTCTTTTCCAAACAGTTCTAGCCAAAAGAGTGATGACGATTATGAAGATTATACAACCAACAAAACCTGGGTTTTGACTCCCAAAGTTCATGAAAGTGATGTTACCCTTATTTTAAATGGCCTGCTGGAGGGATATGATAACAAACTGAGGCCGGATATAGGAGGTGAGGGTGTTTTCCTTCATTTGTTAATAGCAGTGAGTTGGAAGGGATGATGATGAAGCACATTATTTCACTTAACAAAATGGAAATGGCAATAAAGAAAATATAATATACTTAGCTGCTGACAATTAGTATTTCCATTAAAGAGTCTGTAACCAAAGCTTTCTCAAACAAGTATTTAGACCTCTAACTCGTATTACACACACACACACACACACACACACACACACACACAAATACACACAATGTCAAACCTCATAGTTATTTAAAGAATAGTAATTACATCTCATTATAAACATATTGCTGTTCAAATTAATTTGATGAAATGTCCAGGAATCTATTATCAAAGTGGTGCCTGAAGTCAGTGGCAAGGACTGTTTCAGAATCTGTATTGCACCACTCTAATATAACATTCATTGAATAATTTCAATTAAGATTAATTAAGTGGTTCAAGGCATAGGGTCAGGCTGGCGTTGTGTGTGAAAGATTAACATGGTCAGTAAATATTTTAAGTATTCGAAGAAGTGTGCACGCACACGAAAGCTCATACCAAGAACAAACTTAGTTGGTCTCTAAGGTGCTACTTTTATTTTGTTTTGACTATGGCAGACCAACACGGCTACCTACCTGTATTTTAAGTAATTTAACAGCATGATTAAAAAGGTATTAAACTACAGTAATATATAGTGGCATGGATAGAAGAGAATATGGCAAAGGTAATTTTTTTATCCTTGATCAATGTGCATTAATGAAATTATTTGTACTTTAGTAGACAAGCTTTCAGGTATTGTCAGGAAACTAATACAATCATGTCAGATAAAAGTCCTGGAGAGCTAGTGTGGTCATAACAAGTCATGTTGTTCCAAAGAAATCATCAGTGGAAATGCCAGCAGGAGCATGATAACGGATAACTAGGTACTATTTTAATCTAGTCCAAATAATAGGCATCAAAAGAAGTCAGAAAGTGGTCAGTGAGTGGCCTGGGGTTGCAACCACCAGCCAATCCAATGACATTCAGATTTGTAGGAACTGGGAAACTCAGAGTGGGGCTGGGCCAGGATGGACAAGGGCTGAGGCAGCAAAATTGCTAGGCATAAAAATGAAAGATAAAGAATACTTCTTCCATGGGGTGTTTTATCTATGACTGCATTATGATGGCTCATAAGGAGGAGAGAAAATATAATTCGAAAGCAGCTATGCTGACCATGGTTTGATTTATGCATTGCAATCCTCCAAGCATTATTACTGTTATAGTTGATGTTGATTTCTTTTTCATGATGTTGATGGTTACTGTTGTTGCTGTTGCTGCTGCTGCTGCTCCTGTTTTGTTTCTTGGACTTTTTCTATATCTGCAGAACCCTCTTCTGGCTAAATTAGTCATTTTGTGTTCATTCGTACAATGTGAAATGTCTGATGTGATGTATCATTAAGAGACTTCAGAAATACAATACTCTTTCCTATTAAAAAAAAAAGGAAATTAGCATTATAACTATCCCCACCCCTTGCAAAAATACTGATTTGATTACAATCACATTAATAGTATAAATGGGGTCAAAATCCACCCCCTTCTTCACTACGGTAATCAAGTAAGAATGCAATTTTACTCATCCTGCATTTATTGATATGGAAAATCTCACATACCCAAGTCCTTTTATGGTCTTTCTTTCTAGAACACAATCAGATTCTTTCTTTAAATGCAATATTTTGTATCTAAGCTTTTCCTTTATGTTCTGGATGTTTTACCTGATGTGATATTAGCAGTTGTTATTGTTTTTGTTACAGTGCAGCCAACGGTAATTCATACTGATATGTATATTAACAGCATTGGCCCAGTGAACGCCATCAATATGGTATGTAGCATATATTAATACATTTTGCCAGTGTTATTTTTCTAGAAAAAGAGGTGCTGGAACTCACCCTGAATGTCACCCTTGTTCTCTTATAATGGCAATTGCACCTACCTGAGAGGTGCCGGAACTGAGTTCTGGCTTTAAAAATGCCCTGCATTTTGTAAATTATGTTATTCCTGAATACCAATACACATTGCTGTACACACCAATCAACACCCCTGTATTCTGTCCCATGTATCTGACAGTGCAAAGGCACAATACTCGGATGATGAAGACTATACACATGTATCTGGGACTGAGTCACATGATTCAATCAGACTTCTGAATTGTTACACATAGGTTTGCCATAAGGTTGCAATCCTATGCACACTTACATGAGAATAATCCCTTTTGGAGTCAGGGGACCTTATTAGTTCTGAGTAAACTTGTTCAGGATTGTGTTGTTAGTAGAGCTGTGGTTCTTAAATTCTATCCAAGACCAACTACTTTCTGTAGCTAACATGAATATTTGGTGTCCAAGAATTATGGTTGCTAAATAAATACGTAAGAGTTACTCATACAAAATTCTTAATTCTGCATTTCATACTGAAATCTTCTTTCAGTAATATTCTTTTTAGTAGATATTATACACAATATCTCTCTCTATTTAAGTTTGAGTGGGCCAAATAAGAATTATGGAAACACCACGTCGGCAACTAACCTAAATTTTTATATTGCAATGTTATTCTGTGAACAACTCTGAGATCTATGGTTAAAGAATGGTGTACAAATTTAATTAATTAATAATAAATTATTTTTATTTATAACCCAAAATTGAGATTTATGTTTTACTGTATGAAAACATAGATTTGGGGAAATGGTGGGGAAATAGCTAAAGCAACAGTTCATTAGGACTGCAGTTTTAATGAACACTTACCTGGGAGTCATAATGAGCTCAGTGGGTTTTACATCTGAGTGGGCATATATCGGAATTGTGTGAATTGGGGCAATAGCATCCAATGCAGAAACATCACATTAAAAGCAGGAGCTCTGTTCTATTGTGGATCAGGCTGCTGATGTGATCTGTGTGTTCTCTGTGAACTGGCCATGAAAGCTTTGAAAAGCAGGACTGAACGGACATGAAACTTATTTTGTTTGATGTGTTTCAACATTGCAGGAATATACAATAGACATTTTTTTTGCTCAAACCTGGTACGACAGACGGCTAAGATTCAACAGCACCATTAAAGTGCTGAGGTTGAACAGCAACATGGTGGGGAAGATCTGGATCCCTGACACATTCTTCCGAAACTCAAAAAAGGCTGATGCTCATTGGATAACAACTCCCAATCGGATGCTCCGGATCTGGAATGATGGCAGAGTACTATATACACTGAGGTAATCTTACCGCTCTTTAAATTTTATCCAATATACCTATTACATGTGTCCAATATGAGTGAAAATGGTATCTCCACTTAATGAAAAGAAGTACGATGCCTTGAATATTTTAGACAAGATGAAACAAGAATAAAGCTAAATGTGCAACGTGGTGTCTTTGTTAGAGCTTACTGAATGACCTTGGGCCAGTCACTACCTCTCAGTCTAAGCATAGGAGTGGGACCCAAATTAAGACACCCACCAACCCAGAAATGGGCTGGGTTAGGCTCCAGCAAATCCTTGCCCAGATATGCTACACCTCTGCCCCTGAAATGCCCCATTTAAGGATTTTGCACCTGTTGGCACCAGTCGTTCCCAAACAGGCTGTAACTTCAGTGTGTATAGTGTATATTTGTGGTTGGGTGGGGGCTTCAACAGCAGCTAAACTTCTGTTATAGAGCATGGAAGAACCAGGTGAACAGCTCTGTCATCATTGTCCCCACGTGCAGTTTGGGGTTTAGGATTTATCCCATAATCTCTCAATCACAGTACTTGCCGTGGCTGTGGAAGTGCCTACGCATAGCTCCCTGTAACACTGCACAGCACAGTTTTGGACTGGGACCTTGCACCCCAAATGAGAATAGTTTTGAACCAGTTTAACTCTAATGGCTTCCACTGAGAGAGTGTACATTTCTATTGAAGCCTGCTCTGAGAACTACATTTTCCAAGATGGCTCCAGGAGATAATCAAGTCAGTTTAGCTGGTATGACCACTCTTGAAGGCTTATGAAAGGGGGCAAGAACATTCAAAACACAGCCTGCTTTAGATAGCTCCCTCCATTGGGAAGACCTCAGAAATGGGTAGGAAAAGTTATTGTTGGTCCTTAACACGGTTTGTGACATAAGAAAGCACAGGGACAAGAGAGTAGATTGACATTTTACTTTACATCCTAAACAATAATACATTAAATGGAAGAGTGGAGGGGATTGTGTCTTCTCTTGACCCATTCACTGCTGTAGACCTTGAACTTCTAGAGCTATGAACAATTGATTAATATTAATATATTAATATGTGTTTCTTCTTAGATTGACGATAGATGCCGAGTGTCAGTTACAGCTGCACAACTTTCCAATGGATGAACATTCTTGTCCACTGGCTTTTTCAAGCTGTAAGTAGTAATCTAAAAAAATAAAATAAGAAATGATTCATTTGGAAAGAAAAGAGGAATATAATTTTTTAAAAAATGCATTGCTCAGTAAATGTACTGTACTTAGTCTATTTACAGTAGCTGATGCACTACCCCAAAGTTGCCATCTTACATATTTTGAGAGGGTGATTGTAAATAATCTTTAAGTTATGTGGGCATTTTTAGCATAAAGGTCAGACTAGACTTCTGTTGTCCTGTATTTCATGCCTGCTCCTTAAACATGAGAAGGTCCAAAAGTCAATATTACATCCACTACACCACATAATCCCCCCCCCCCACAAAAGTAATACAAACAGAAGCTTCCAGACAACCATTATTTTCAGGCACGGTTAAATGACATGTTGGCTTATTCAGGTTGCAAAATTAAGATTGATTTGGAACTTTTGCACAAGGAGGTAAGAAAAGAGATGGCAAAATGCACCGGAAAGTGTAGGATAACATTTGCTTGATGTTGTCTTAACATCCCCACAAACAAATCAGGATGAATATTCAAGAAACAGATTGTCTGAAAGCAACCGATGTGTTTTCCTATGTACAGGATGTATACAACAGTGGGGAATTTAATGCTGGTAGGTGGAGAAATGGGGCGTCAGTAAAGACCTTACCATTTTAAGTGATCTACATACAACCCATCACATTTAAGTCATTGTAAGTGCAGAGAAGCATTACAGAATTTATTCACGGCAGTTTAGAGGCTGTCATAAATAGAAATAAAATAATTGTGGCAATTCATTATTTGGGGGAGCAAAAGGAGACATAACATAAGCATGCCTTCCTGTGTTTGTTTGGAACTGCAAGGTCCCTTTCTGAATATAAGCGTCATGACCACTTTGTGGTGTGTGTGTGGCGGTGAGAGGGGAAATGAAGTGAATGCATTTGTGGCAAGTGCCATTCATGGTCATGTGACTAAAGGAAAGTAATAACACATAAATGAAAATTGTGATGGAATGATGATCTTCACTGTTTTGAAGATGGCTACCCAAAGGAGGAGATTATCTACATGTGGAAGCGCAGCTCAGTAGAAGTAGGAGACACTAGATCCTGGAGGCTGTATCAGTTTTCATTTATTGGGCTCAGAAATACAACTGAAGTCGTGCCGACAACTTCAGGTAGGCGAATCTGCTCTACTTTAATTGATCATTTGCTCCTACTTGATGCTGAAGTGGGGAAAGGGCAATACTATGCTTACTGTGCAGCTGAAATTATCAGTTTCATGGGATATTTCTGTTGACAAGCTGTACCATTTTAGACTACCAGTGTGGGATCAAAACATTAAATCAGGGGTGGGAAAGTGGTGGCCCTCTAGGTGATGTTGGACTCCAGTCCACATTAGCCGTGGCCAGGAAGGCCAGTGGTCAGTGACGATGGAAAGTGGTGCCCCATAACATCTGGAAGGTTCCCCTCCTGTGGCTTAGATGCTGCCATATATACAAACAACAAAAATAGCATGTTAGGTGGAAGGTTCTGCTTTAGCTTTCCTCTGCAGGGCCAATCCTGCCATTAGGCAAAGTGGCCAATGTGGGCAACAGATGTGGGGAGACATGAAAGGGCAGCAAAATGTTAATTAAATAGGGAGCAAGCATTTCTACTTACTAGGTGGAACTATTGCCCCCCTGGCCCTTTGACATTGTAATTTTGTATAAATGGAGAATGTTTTATATTAGAGAACATTTAAATATTTATTATTCCACCTTCATTTTGGAAGGAAACCACCTGGCAAGAGAGAACTCTATATAATTGCTTACAGCAGAATCCTATGCAAGTCTACTCAGAAGCAGGTCTTGGTGAATTCTATGGGGCTTACTCCCCAAGTAATCCTGTATGGAATTATAGCCTTAGATTCTCACCGCAAAACACTAAAATGAAACCAAATATACCCTGTGTAACAGTTCTAGTCTCTTGAATACAGCTAGCTGGAGGATGGATGAGCAGGATTAATGTGAGGTAAATTCTTGGCTGTGCCTGCTCTGTCATCAGAGCTGCAATATAAAAGGGGTTTCACATAGAAGTTTTGGTAACTCAGTATCACAACTTTTCTAATAGGCTTCTGGAGCTGCAGTGCTTCATTTTGCTTTTGCCTCAGGGTCAGCGGTAAATGGAACAATCTAGTCCTGAATTGGGGTTGCTTCTTTGTGCTGGACGGACTGCATGCCAGGGAGCTAAATCTCTTTGCTTTTGCCCATTTGTGTCACCCTCAGAGAACACATGTAACAGGATCTGTAATAACGACAAAAGATTAGTGACTCAGAGCAATGAGTGTTACCTCATTACTGAGCTTGGGATGAAGCACACAATTGTGGGTCACACAGATGGATTGGATCCTGAGTGGAGCTTAGTGTAGATAAATACATTGCATAATTAATTCGATTCAAATTTTGTAGATTAATTGTCTTGAAATAGATTCACACTTCTGATGTTGTAGTGTCTTACTATATAAAAAAGGACATTGCTGACAAAAATTTTTTGCTCACACTACCAGTTTGCTACTGGTCTAGCTTCAAGGTCCTTTTGCTAATTCACAAAGCCCTAAACAACCTGAGTTCATAGCACATTAAGGACCTTTTGATCCTTTATGCTCTACCTCAGATCCTCTGATGGGGCACTTCTTGTGGTTCCCCACATCCCTGTAAAATGGTAAAAGGTAAAGGACCCCTGGACACTTAAGTCCAGTCAAAGGCGACTATGGGGTTGCAGAACTCATCTCGCTTTCAGGCCAAGGTAGTTGGCATTTGTCCACAGACAGCTTTCCAAGTCATGTGGCCAGCATGACTTAACCACTTCTGGTGAAATGGAACACCATGACAGAAACCAGAGCACACGGAAACACTGTTTACCTTCCTGCTGCAGCGGTACCTATTTATCTACTTGTTCTGATGTGCTTTCAAACTGCTAGGTTGGCAGAAACTGGGACAGAGCAACGGGAGCTCACCCTGTGGCACAGATTTAAACTGCTGACCTTCCGATCAGCAAGCCCAAGAGGCTCAGTGGTTTAGACCACAGTGCCACCAGCATCACATAATATAATAAATTCAATAAATAACAAGATGAAAGATGAAAAATGTATTGGACAAAGTGTGTATTACACACAAAAGCTCATACCTTGAAAGCTTATATTTAGCTGATCTTAAAGGTGCCCCTGGAATTATATTTTTTCATCTTTCATCTTGTTATTGATTATGACTATGACAGATCAACATGGCTATCCACCTGAATCTATAATAATCTTGTAATATATGCATTGGGACGCAGGTTTGAATCCCCGCCACATGGTGAGCTCCCGATGCTCGGTCCCAGCTCCTGCCAACCTAGCAGTTCGAAAGCACGTCAAAGTGCAAGTAGATAAATAGGTACTGCTTTGGCGGAAAGGTAAACGGCGTTTCCGTGCGCTGCTCTGGTTCACCAGAAGTGACTTAGTCATGCTGGCCACATGACCCAGAAGCTGTCTGCGGACAAATGCCAGCTCCCTTGGCCTATAGAGCGAGATGAGCACTGCAACCCCAGAGTCATCCACGACTGGACTTAACAGTCAGAGATCCTTTTACCTTTAATACATACATTGCCAGCACACCATGAAAAAGACTCAGCACACCATATTGGAGCAAAAAGTTTATATTTATTTAAATATAGTATACTCCCTCCTTACTAAGTAAGCCTTAGTAATGGGCACACACCAGGCTCTACGGACATCCACAAATACCTCTAAGCCTCAGGCTGCAGGTGATGACTCAAGAATTCCCCTTAACCCAGTAATGCATCAGGGTGCCAGTGATTCTTCAACAAAAGAACCAAATTCAAGCTTTCAGCCTAGTTTCCAACCTGGACAAATATACATCTGTTCATGAAAAAGCCTTCTTGGTTTTGCTTCCATTCCAGGAAGGTTAACGGAAAATCTCACAAAGACATCAGTAAGAGCTGTATTCCACCTGGAACACAATTTGTGTTTCTTGTAGTTATTGGCTTCCCTTCCCAATAGTTTTTAACAGTTTTAACAGTTTTTTGTTTTGTTTTTTAAGTCAGATAGGAACAAAATCAGTGCTATGAGCTTCAGTTCCACTGTTATATTTAGTGAATCAATTTTATGAAGTTCTGTGCAATATTAAAAGAGAGTGTTCCTTGAAGGAAACAATCCATTCACATTAAGCTAGCACCATCCTCCTAAGGGACCATTAATCTCATTTCAGAACCCTCAGTAGTGGTCTAAGCAGTGCCATCTAATTGAAAGATCATATTTGCTATTAATGCACTCATGCACACTGTCCCTGTCCATTACTTAAACAAATAAACTGATCAATATTAATTGTGCCTTCATACAAGTAAAAGCTCACTTTAGCCTAGAATATATATTTATATATAATATGCTTTCCAGAGACAATTTAGTTAGTCCTGATGAATTTAGCCTGCTAGGGTTGTACTTGAAGCCTCAGAAGAACTGTACAGAGTGCACATCTTTCCTTTCTCTCTCTCTCTCTCTCTCTCTCTCTCTCTCTCTCTCTCTCTCTCTCTCCCTCCCTCTCCCTCTCCCTCTCCCTCTCCCTCTCCCTCTCCCTCTCCCTCCCTCCCTCCCTCCCTCCCTCCCTCCCTCCCTCCCTCCCTCCCTCTCTGAAAATGGACACTTCAGCTTAGTGCTGGCTCATAGGACCCTGCATATAAACTTGAAATGGATATCACCAAGTGCAAAGGGTAGTCACTTCTTAGCTCTCTGTGCAACTCAAGTGCTCTTTGTGGTCAAAGAGAACACAGAGCGAACAAGTCTTCTGTTGTCTTAATTTGGAACTGTTTCAGGTGGCACTTTACAAATCTGAGGAGCCAGAGGGTCTGGAATTGGCTCAGTTTGGTGCTGCAAAATAGCTAACGGGGATATTTTATCCCACATTCAATTTTCCTAGGGATCTGCACAAACTGGTCTGTTTCTGGTGCATATAGGATCTGTATGTTTTCACCCATAAGCCCAGCCAATCCTGTTTCCATATTTATACCATAGCTTAAACTGAATATGCATTTTCAGTGTACAGTGGTACCTCAGGTTACAGACGCTTCAGGTTACAGACTCTGCTAACCCAGAAATAACGCTTCAGGTTAAGAACTTTGCTTCAGCATAAGAACAGAAATTCTGCTCTGGTGGCGCAGTGGCAGCGAGAGGTCCCATTAGGTGAAGTGGTGCTTCAGGTTAAGAACAGTTTCAGGTTAAGAACAGACCTCCAGAATGAATTAAGTTCTTAACCCGAGGTACCACTGTATTAGAATGTGCTTGGTTGTTGTTTTTAAGCAGAGAACTGTATCAGAATATTTGGGAAGTGTGAAATATAGCTATATGCTTGAAAGACATTAATTATATACATTTTTATCCTGTCAAAAAATGCTCCCTGAGTGGCTTACAAATGCCAGTAAACTTGCCTTCTGGCTTACAATGGGAAGATATGAAATAAAACAGGCATAGGCAAACTCAGCCCTCCAGATGTTTTGGGACTACAGCTCCCATCATCCCTGACCACTGGTCCTGTTAGCTTGGGATGATAAGAGTTGTAGTCCCAAAACATCTGGAGGGCCGAGTTTGCCTATGCCTGAAATAAAAGGAAAAAGTCTTTGGAGGGAGGAGGGGAGAAAAAAGCAAACTCAGGTGAGGCAATTGCCTCGAGTGGCAAGATCCACAGGGTCAGCAGGATTGTGGGTTCAAGCCCCACGTTGGGCATAATATTCCTGCATTGCAGGGGGTTATAACCCTCCTGGTCCCTTCCAACTCTGCAGTTCTATGATTGCTTTCATTCTGCCTCATCTTCTGTTTTCATGTCTGTAGAGTGTATCAAATCTGCACGTGGTTCTCCTTTGAATTCAGCTTCCATATTGTGGCCAAGCTCCTACTGCTGAGATCCCTGAGATGTTTGTGTGATGGTACACATTATTTTCCTAATAGGTATAGCCCAACAATCGACTAGAGTTTCACCTGATTGTTTCAGTAGTTAATGAGTCTGCAATGATGTGTTATTTGACCCAACTTTGCATCCTCCCTCCAGTCAGCTGAATTGATAAATGACTGCATTGACCAGGGGGAGCATTATAGCTGAAAAGGTAAACAGGCTGCAGTTTTGTTTTGTTTTTCTTAAAATAAAACCAAGGCTGCAATCCTATGCATACTTGACCGGGAGGTAAACTCCACTGAACATAATGAGACTGAACTTCTGACTAAATATGCCGAGGATTGCCACGTGAGTTTGTGGGTCACTTCTCTAGAAAATTGTAAAGATATTTATAGTGCATGCTGAAAAAAGCATGACCATGTCCTCATTTTGGATGCTCCTGACATACTTAGAGGGTCCAGGCATTCAATCCCATATTTAAAGCTGCATGCAAATATAGTGTGGTAAGAAGGTTAAGGTATTAGAGTAGGAAACCTTTGACAGGAGAAAAAGCATCGTTTGAAGCTTTCTGTCACAAATGTCGTTTTATTTTGGTCATTTTCATTTTTTGCAATAAAATGTTCGCCAATGTCGCATTATGAACAGTATGGTATATTTATTTCCTGGAGAGTATGTGGATTCTTTGCATCTTGTGGTCTTTTGTCAAGAGTATTCTGATAATTGATCACATACCAGTATGTGTATCCATGTAGTCAAAATATAGGGTGTTACTAAGTTTTACCCTTGAAATGAATGAGCCTAACTTAGTCATGTTCATTAATTTCAGTGGATCTACTCTGAGTGAAACTTAGTTGTACTCCACACATAATATTGAAATGGAATAATGGAATAAAATCCAGTAAATCCTGGGTAGGACCCAATAAGTATTCTTCCACTGAGAGAAAGCATTTATTAGTGGAATGAGAGTCTTTCTCATGAAATGGCTGCTATATGGGCATAATGCAAAATGGCTGACACAACTGAAAGAGCAGAAGAGAGATAGGACCACAAGATGCTGTAGGCATGTCCCCCTGTATCAGTCACTCCCACCAATGAAAAGAAATAGGATCTACGTCAGCCACCACTAAGCCAACTCACAGAAATAAGCTCTTTGTACCTCTCCTCCATTCAAAACAGAAGGGAGGATGGGTGCCAAATCATGGCATCCAAAGAAATATGACATATTACATTTTAATACTACTGAGTGATAGCAATAGACTGAATTGTTTGATACTATTGCTTTTCTGAATTTGCATTTTGAATTTGGTTTAACGTGATTCTTACTCTGTGAGCCATCATGAGAGAAATAAATTGGAAGAACCATCTCCCTTGAATTATGGAAATAGTTATATCTAGAGGCGCAGTTAATTTCACCTATCCACTGCAGTCCACTGCACATATTCTACCAAATGAGTCAACATATTTCTATATTTTGAGGACAAAATAAAGAAGGTGACTCTACAAATGAAGTTAATGTCACAGAGATAGAAATGTGTCTGGGTAACTATTATTATCTGCATTTGTCATATAGGAATGTGAGGCATGAAGGAATGCATTATTGAAAGTGATATAAGTGGAACAGCCATCGAACCAGATATCCGCAAATCAGTGGGCTGTGCTTCCAGTCATAAAATAAAAATTAACTCCCCTTTGTTCTGCTAACTATTCTGAATGGGTTCCACTTCCATTTCTTGCTCTTATTTCTCTTTTAGTCCTTTTCAGAGAATGAACAGGGTACAATGAATGAGTGGAAGGGAGAGGTTTGTGGTGACAAATCCCCATCCCCGTCCTGCTGACCTCCATGTCCTTGGTGGAAGGTCCAAAGAAAGTCTCCACATTAGCACCTTGAATGTGCACAGGCTTCCTCTCTTTTCACATGATCAGGGACTCCGATGTGTTTTGACCTTCTGCGGAACACACCAAGGTCAGGGATGGGTCCTGCCATTGCAATTTCTCTTCCTACAGTCCCTGTTTTAAATCCAAACATTATTAAATATATCTTATTCACATATATATCACAAAGATAAATTGAAAGTGCAAACTAATGCACAGAAGGCTTGCTGTGTTCAGAGGGGATTACAGTGGTACCTCGGGTTAAGAACTTAATTCGTTTTGGAGGTCTGTTCTTCACCTGAAACTATTCTTAACCTGAGGTACCACTTTAGCTAATGGAGCCTCCTGCTACCGCCGGCATGCGATTTCTGTTCTCATCCTGAGGTAAAGTTCTTAACCCGAGGTACTATTTCTGGGTTAGCAGAATCTGTAACCTGAAGCGTCTGTAACCCGAGGTACCACTGTACTCCTCAGTAACTTCTTTCTTTCTTTCTTTCTTTCTTTCTTTCTTTCTTTCTTCCCTCTGCATAACTATAAATCCCCTCCTAATCAACCAGCAACTTGAGTAAATTAAAGCTAAATGTGGGGTAGGGGTGGAGAGGGGATCCAATATCTCTAGTACAGGGGTCCCCAAACTAAGGCCTGGGGGCCAGATGCGGCCCAATCGCCTTCTAAATCTGGCTTGCAGACGGTCCGGGAATAGAATGTGTGCTTTTATTTAAAATGCATCTCTGAGTTATTTGTGAGGCATAGGAATTCGTTCATGTTTTTTTTTTCCACAAAATATAGTCCGGCCCCCCACAAGGTCTGAGGGACAGTGGACCGGCTCCCTGCTGAAAAAGTTTGCTGACCCCTGCTCTAGTATATAATAACAGTCCCAAAAATCCACAAAAATAAAGTATCCTTCTAGCTGGATTACTTATGTACTAAGACTCCATGGCCAAGCTATATTCACGATAGCTACCTTGACAATTAAATTACAAGATTAGTTGTTCAATTACCAGATTGTAATAATGCCTAGTACCCTTCATGGATGACTGCCTCCCCTTCATGGATCACTGCCTTGTCGTGGCGAAGGGGCTTGAATTACTCAGGGAAGCTATGAGCTATGCCGTGCAGGGCCACCCAAGATGGACAGGTCATAGTGGAGAGTTTGGACCAAACGTGATCCACCTGGACCAAACGTGATCCACCTGGAGGAGGAACTGGCAACCCACTCCAGTATCCCTGCCAAGAAAACTCCATGGGCAAAGACAACAGGCATATAAAAGATATGACGCTGGAAGATGAGCCCCTCAGGTCGGAAGGCGTCCAACATGCTACTGGGGAAGAGCGGAGGACAAGTACAAGTAGATCCAAAGCTGATGAAGCGGCTGGGCCAAAGCCGAAAGGACACTCAGTTGCGGATATGCCTGGAAGCGAAAGGAAAGTCCAATGCTGCAAAGAAAAGTATTGCATAGGAACCTGGAATGTAAGAACCATGAACCTTGGTAAGCTGGATGTGGTCAAAAATGAGATGGCAAGAATAAACATTGACATCCTAGGCATCAGTGAACTAAAATGGACGGGAATGGGCGAATTCAGTTCAGATGACTATCATATCTACTACTGCGGGCAGGAATCCCGTAAAAGAAATGGAGTGGCCCTCATAGTCAACAAAAGAGTGGCGAAAGCTGTACTGGGATGCAATTTCAAAAATGATAGATTGATCTCGATACGAATCCAAGGCAGTCCTTTTAACATCACAGTAATCCAAGTTTATGCACCAACTTCCAGTGCTGAAGAAACTGAAATTGACCAATTCTATGAAGACTTACAACACCTTATAGAAATGACACCAAAGAAGGATGTTCTTCTCATTATAGGGGATTGGAATGCTAAAGTAGGGAGTCAAGAGATAAAAGGAACAACTGGCAAGTTTGGCCTTGGAGTTCAAAATGAAGCAGGGCAAAGGCTAATAGAGTTCTGTCAGGAGAACAAGCTGGTCATCACAAACACTCTTTTCCAACAACACAAGAGACGACTCTACACATGGACATCACCAGATGGGCGACATCGAAATCAGATTGATTATATTCTCTGCAGCCAAAGATGGAGAAGCTCTATACACTCAGCAAAAACAAGACCTGGAGCTGACTGTGGCTCTGATCATCAGCTTCTTATAGCAAAATTCCAGCTTAAACTGAAGAAAGTAGGAAAAACCACTGGGCCAGTAAGATACAATCTAAATCAAATTCCTTATGAATACACAGTTGAAGTGAAAAACAGGTTTAAGGACTTAGATTTGGTGGATAGAGTGCCTGAAGAACTGTGGATGGAGGCTCGTAACATTATACAGGAGGCAGCAACGAAAACCATCCCAATGAAAAAGAAATGCAAGAAAGCAAAGTGGCTGTCCAATGAGGCCTTAAAAATAGCGGGGGAGAGAAGGCAAGCAAAATGCGAGGGAGATAGTGAAAGATACAGGAAATTGAATGCAGATTTCCAAAGAATAGCAAGGAGAGACAAGAGGGCCTTTCTAAACGAGCAATGCAAAGAAATAGAGGAAAATAACAGAATGGGAAAAACCAGAGATCTGTTCAAGAAAATTGGAGATATGAAAGGAACATTTCGTACAAAGATTACCACAATTAAGGACAAAAGTGGAAAGGACCTAACAGAAGCAGAAGACATCAAGAAGAGGTGGCAAGAATACACAGAGGAACTATACCAGAAAGATATAGAGGTCTCATACACCCCAGGTAGTGTGGTTGCTGACCTTGAGCCAGACATCCTGGAGAGTGAAGTCAAATGGGCCTTAGAAAGCCTTGCTAACAACAAGGCCAGTGGAAGTGATGATATTCCAGCTGAACTATTTAAAATCCTAAAAGATGATGCTGTTAAGGTGCTACACTCAATATGCCAACAAGTTTGGAAAACTCAGCAGTGGCCAGAGGATTGGAGAAGATCAGTTTACATCCCAATCCCAAAGAAGGGCAGTGCCAAAGAATGCTCTAACTACCGCACAATTGCACTCATTTCACACGCTAGCAAGGTTATGCTTAAAATTCTACAAGGCAGGCTTAAGCAGTACGTGGACCGAGAACTCCCAGAAGTGCAAGCTGGATTTCGAAGGGGCAGAGGAACCAGAGACCAAATTGCAAACATGCGCTGGATTATGGAGAAAGCTAGAGAGTTCCAGAAAAACATCTACTTCTGCTTCATTGACTACGCAAAAGCATTTGACTGTGTCGACCACAGCAAACTATGGAAAGTTCTTAAAGAAATGGGAGTGCCGGATCACCTCATCTGTCTCCTGAGAAATCTCTATTTGGGACAAGAAGCTACAGTTAGAACTGGATATGGAATAACTGATTGGTTCAAAATTGGGAAAGGAGTACGACAAGGCTGTATATTGTCTCCCTGCTTATTTAACTTATATGCAGAATTCATCATGAGAAAGGCTGGGCTGGATGAATCCCAAACCGGAATTAAGATTGCCGGAAAAAATATCAACAACCTCAGATATGCTGATGATACAACCTTGATGGCAGAAAGTGAGGAGGAATTGAAGAACCTTTTAATGAGGGTGAAAGAGGAAAGCGCAAAATATGGTCTGAAGCTCAACATCAAAAAAACTAAGATCATGGCCACTGGTCCCATCACCCCCTGGCAAATAGAAGGGGAAGAAATGGAGGCAGTGAGAGATTTCACTTTCTTGGGTTCCATGATCACTGCAGATGGTGACAGCAGTCACGAAATTAGAAGACGCCTGCTTCTTGGGAGAAAAGCAATGACAAACCTAGACAGCATCTTAAAAAGCAAAGACATCACCTTGCCAACAAATGTCCGTATAGTTAAAGCTATGGTTTTCCCAGTAGTAATGTACGGAAGTGAGAGCTGGACCATCAAGAAGGCTGATCGCCGAAGAATTGATGCTTTTGAATTATGGTGCTGGAGGAGACTCTTGAGAGTCCCATGGACTGCAAGAAGATCAAACCTATCCATTCTCAAGGAAATCGGCCCTGAGTGCTCACTAGAAGGACAGATCCTGAAGTTGAGGCTCCAGTACTTTGGCCACCTCATGAGAAGAGAAGACTCCCTGGAAAAGACCCTGATGTTGGGAAAGATGGAGGGCACAAGGAGAAGGGGACGACAGAGGATGAGATGGTTGGACAGTGTTCTCGAAGCTACTAACATGAGTTTGGCCAAACTGCGGGAGGCAGTGAAGGATAGGCGTGCCTGGCGTGCTCTGGTCCATGGGGTCACGAAGAGTCGGACACGACTGAACGACTGAACAACAACAACCTGCCTCCAAATGAAGTGAGGTCTTCTCCTAAGTCTGAAACACCCTCACACAGTACCATTTCCCTGGCAGGCTGGTACAGACAGTGGTAAAGTTCACTCAGTAGGGATAAGGGAGAAATTTGGTTTGGAAACTGAATTTCCTGAAAAATACGTATGCAAATTGAAACCCAACTATCCTTTTATAATTGACACTTCTCTTAATTTTGTGCTGTTGATTTTCCACCAAAAAACTGTACGAAATGCACATACTAGGCATAGTGTTCATGAAAATGCATATATTAATAAAAATAACATTAAAAAGCTGCATTATATTATGCAAATTATGCAAAATTGCCTGCAAATATGTGCATATTGGGAGAAATGTTCACTAAAATACTGATGGATTTTTTTTAGAGAAGTATTAAAATGTATTAATTTTATTTAAAATGAATGCTGAAATATAGTCAACTGTACTTAGGACAGGGAGAATGAGAAGCTGAAATTGACATATTTGTCCATCTCTACTAGGGTAATTGCTCAGAAAGCTTTGGTGGCCATGGCTTAACATGGGCTCTGCTAAAGTCGAGTGAGAATATAACAGATTACCAGATACACAGTCATAATGATGAAACTGTAAGATTTTTTAAACATCTCCTTTCTTTCCAATGCAAGTATATTTATGAAATACAGTTGGTGAAGAAGACCACCAATGTTTCTCCCTAGTTAACACACTTTTCTGCAGTACAGAAAAGGACTTCATGGCTGGAGTGGGAAAATTCACAAAAATCATTTAAAGAGTCAAAATATAATTTAGTGTCACACAAACAAAAATAAGACATTTGAGCTATAAAAAAATACAGAGATACAGGTGAAACTCAAAAAATTAGAATATTGTGGAAAGGTTCGTTTCTTTCAGTAATTCAACTTAAAAGGTGAAACTAATATATGAGATAGACTCATGACATGCAAAGCGAGATATGTCAATCCTTTATTTGTTATAATTGTGATGATTATGGCGTACAGCTGATGAGAACCCCAAATTAACAATTTCAACTTTGGGGTTTTCATCAGCTGTACACCATAATCATCACAATTATAACAAGCAAAGGCTTGATATATCTCGCTTTGCATGTCATGAGTCTATCTCATATATTAAACTCCAGTAGCTAATGAAAACAATTGCTAACATAAATGGACTTTTCCATGGTATTCTAATTTTTCGAGTTTCACCTGTATAAGCATTTCTGTATTGACTGCTTTATCCTTTAATTTGTATTTTTGAAGCAAATTTTGCAAGCTGAGCATGCATTAAGAATATGTTACCCCTAAGCAAGCAACTTAAAGAAGCTCAAGATTCTTAGTCCTGGCTCAGTTGGAAAAGTGATGTTGTAAGTACTAATGACACTTTGTGACACATTAATCAAATTGCATTTTGTGCAAATTGCATTTCTTATGGCCCACACTCCTGTTTTTATTGAAATCACTGAATCTAATGATCTATTTTCATTAAACTGTTGTGATATCAGGAAAGAAATACATTGTAATTTCATTACCAAAGTCTGCAACCGGAGATAGATGTAATAAAAACAAATTGTGATAGAAAATATTTGTCCTTCCTAAAAAGATTAGAAAGTTAAAACATAAAAAGTTTAATCACCACTGGTGCACATCTACAACAATAATGGTACAACCCACTGATGGAGATCAATGTGATTTATTCCCAGGTAAGGGTTTTACTTCAAAAGTGCTGTTGCACAGCCTCTGCAAGACCCACCAATCAGCTGACCATTGGGTCTCATGTAGTCCAATGCTCAGGGCTTTGCTGGCACCACCGATCAGCTGATTGGTGGTGCCTGCAAACCTCCTTTCAGCTGAGCCAGGTCTTGGCCTGTCCCTCATTCGATCTCGTATAGGGCAGGTGGACACAGCTTTGCCAAAATGGCCTCGCAGGGCCAGCGTGCATACTTTATTTTCATGGACCAGAGGTTCCCCACTGCTGACTTAATCATGTGAGGGAGAGTAGGGGTGTGCTGGCAAGCTCTTATGCCCTTGGCATGTCAGCTCTCCTGTTTTTCAGCTCTCATAGAATCACAGAATTGGAGGACTGAAGGATGTATTTATGGAGAGTCCCTGTATGATCTAAAACTTTGACCATGCAGAGTTCTCTATTGGAGAGGGAGCTTCAGTGAGCTGGCTCTCTATTTCAGAGGACTTCCCTCCAACTCCTGGAGGAATAAAAAAGAGAGCTGAAGATTACACAGCAGATGAGACACCCCTTACCAGCTCCCTTGTGTGATTTTGATTGCCCAAAGAAAGAGAGCATCTTAAAAAGGTCTTCTGTTTTCTTCCTTTTCAAACCTTTCCTTATTTTGGGTAACACAGTGTGTAACCAACTCATGTGAGAGGCGGGGGTGAGCCACAGTGCACCCCTACCCCAGAATCTGTCCAGGCATTAAAAGTTTCTGAGCAGAATTGGCTTTTCCTATGTGCATTAATTGAATATGCTTTGAACAGCTGGACAGGGCTCAGGTCATAACCAAAATGTCACATTTTGATTCGTAACAGAAAATCAGCTGGAATACTTCTAGGCAGTTCAGGGTGAAGAGATACTGCTGAAATGGGGGGGGGGCACCCAGAAAGAGAGAGAGATTGGCTTCTGGCATATATATGTCCTCAATAATAAACACAGATGCCTCCAAGGCTGTTCTTGCCCAATTAAATCCTTTCACAATGTAACTGCAGTTGCCGGCTTCTCAACTTCATGTTGTTATATAGCATTTTGGTAACCTACTTAGCTAATACGCCAAGGCCCTTCTTGCTGCCCATCAACTGTAATGAGGAGCTTTAATTGAGAGCAAGTCTGAATGGGAAGCAGAGGAATAGGATCCTTAGTTACATGAACAACCTAGTCCACAATCCAGTTAAATCGATGGTGTGTGTGTGTGTGTGTGTAAGAAGCATAGAATTGTAGGGTTGGAAGGAACCCCAAGGGTCATCTAGTCCAAGACCCTGCAACGCAGTAATCTTTTGCCCAACATAGTGCTTGAACCCATAACTCAGAGATCAAGAATATTATGCTCTACCAACTGAGCTATCCGAGATTCAGTTTATTTAAGTGACTAGAACCAAAATGGTGTCAATACTTTTACACTGGCATAACTAGGTTGCAGGTTGAGCTGTCACTATTAATATTATCATCATTATTACTAGTTCAGGTCACGTATATGACTGGATGAAACAGAATGCTGTGAAAAATCTGTTGTCAGGTGAACTAGGGGTATTGAAAGACCCAGATTGCCCAATTACTGAATGTTAAATGGGCTTCATAAGGGAAAGGGGGGGGGAGCCGCAGAAGTGTTAATTGAAACCCAAATAGGTATGTAGTGTACAGACAGACTATATCCCCAGGTGCTTCCCTTCCCTTTAGGTCTGCCCCTGCTCATGCTGTTACCTTCCATTCTTAGGAGATGTGTTGCCAAATTCCACACAGCAGCTGGCTTTGCTTTTGGAACATTTTAATTTCCAGACTTAAAAAAGAATGCCATGCAGTAGACACCCCTTGCAATAAGATTTTTGTGTGCTCTGTTCTCAACTTACATTTAAGAGATGGTTCTTCTTGCTTTGGTTAAATGAATTATTTGCAGCACATGGCACTTTCCCTAAAGTGATCGTAAAAAGGCTTTTTCATATTTTGATATCTTTAAATCTGCTATATAAGATGTGAACCATTAGATAAGCGTTTTCTTATCCTTCTAGGCAAAGAGCATCATGATTAGAGTCAAATGGCAACTATATAGGATTGCTATGAAGTCCTTGAGGGGTTTTACATATTAATAACATTTTACCTGTTTGAGTTAAGCTGAAATACTACAGCTTGTGTCACATAGGGAGCATAAGAAGCTGTCTTATCCTGCCTAGCCTAGAGAAACTAGTTGGATGGGGTGGAGGATATAACTGCTATGCTACTTCACAGCAGGTATTTTTGGCCTCCTCAATATTTGTCCGAAGGAGCCTGCCCCCCCTCAGTGTTAATGAAGATAGTGGTGTTATTGACAAGACAGGTGGGGGAAACCCATGATGTGATGTGTGTCACAGCTTCAGTGGCCAGCTCCTCCAGAATGGTCGACTTCCTCCAGATCATATGATATGTGCTGGGCCCCCTCAATTTTGGGGGCAACTTTGTACATCTACACACTTGGTTGAAGCATTCTGTTTCTTCTTTTCATTTGTGTCTTTATCACATCTACATTAAATATGTGTATATAACTGATAAACTATGTAAAAAGCTTGATGTGATTGTATGCATGATTTCCATCCATATTCTCTTTGTGCAATGTTTTACTGGTGTATTTGTTTATTACGGGTAGAGGATATAAAATAGCCTCGTTTGTATTTAACTCAGACTTAAGAAATACAAAGAAATATTAATTAAAAGTAATTTCTATTTCTATTTCAATTAATTCTGATAACATATATTATTTATATTACTGACATTATAAAATTATTTCTTTCGGAATTATTTTGTTTCCGTTTTAAGATTTGCACTGCATTGTATTTCTTGGCAGTTTTTAAAAGTTGAAACACTGCATCGAAGTTCACGTGGGAAAGGGGAAGACATTTGGCCAGCTCTATAACCTACATGGAAGTTGTCCTCCAGTTTGCACCAGCAATGCATTTGTCTCATTTATACCCATAAGTCTCCAATCATCTGATTAGTGCTCTTCTACATCCCCCACCTCAGAACCTTCCTCCCTGTTCCTTGCCTCTATATCAACCTGCTAGATGTTTGCAAGGGCTTAGGTCTCTCATTAAATATAGTGCTTTCTTGTTTTAAAAAAGAAAACTCTTCTTCGTTGTGTTCCTTTGCTCATAAGATTGGTACTGTATTTCCAGTCTTTTCAAAACTTGGCAGGTCAGATACCCAGAGGAAGTACTAGAATCCCTAAAATTGTCATGCATTTGAATGCAAAACTCCAAAGTTACACACCCAAGTCAGTTCAAAAAACATTTCAAAGGATTATAAGCAGACTAATTAATGATCTTTGGACCCCAGAATCCAAGTTCAGAGAATTTTTAAAGGTGTTATTTTTTCCCTAGTCTTTGACATGGGTGACTCTTGTCTGATCTTCTTGAAACATGGCAAGTGTTATGCCCCTATGGAGTAATATAATGCGTTCAATTTTCATGGTAGTTGAGCACAGAACTCCAAAGTTACAGGCAGCATTAGTCTGGTTTAGACTCCATTGAATGTAATAGAAAGCTTATTGGAAGTCTCCCCATTTTAAATTGCATCTCAAATTGAGACTCTTTATCTAATCTCTCTTAAAAAAAATTCCAGGTGTGATGCCCTGAAGAAGTAATCTAAATCCTTCAAATGTAGTTCTAGTCAGCTTTGAAATGCCATGAATAAAATAAAATGGTGTGTGTGTGTGTTCCATTGAAAATAATGATGTCCAAAAAATGAATTCCGAATTAGCTAAATACAAGTGAAAGTTTAACAAAAGGAACAAATTAAAAATAATAATTTTAAAGCCAAAATCACAAAAGGAAAACAATCATCCCCCCCCCAGTTCACATCCTTAAGATATACGTGCAGGTTTGCATTGATAAAACAACACCAAATCCAGTTTTGATGTGTTTGTATGTATGGTTGAGTCAATATGGATTTTGTTTGACCAATGTGCAAGAGTGTGCATTCATAAAACAAAACACAAACTTTATAGTCATGCGTATGACCACATGAGCATTGCAGGGTAGCTTTTTAAAAAATGAATGTGCACATGCATATTAGCAACAGTGGGGAATGCAAATACCTGAAATAACTTAGATGAATTGTGCATGCTTCCATTCTGAAATTAGTTACATATATTATCTTAATGGAATAAGAATTCAAGAGCACTGGAGTACATGACACAGACCAGACACAGTAAAGGGATAGAACTGGGAAAATCTGCTCATCTCTTGGTAGGACATCCCTTGTGTTAAACTGCTCTAAATCAGGAGGTGTCTTCTCCTCAAGGCTCATCTTCAAGTCAAAATGTTGTTCCATTATGTTCTAGTTAACAGAATATTCTGGATATTTGGAATTCCACAAAATAGTTGACTGTGAAAAAATGGTACTCTGCACTCATAAGGCCATTTGCTAGTTTGACAAAATGAACAAAACAATGTAAAATGTAAGCATTAACTATGATTTGCAGCTGAGAGTACAGACAATATGTAATCATTTACTGTCTGAAATGGTATTTTGGAATGAGCTGGGATTACTCCTTTGTAAAATGCAAGATGTTTTCTAGCTTCATTAGAGCTCTGTGAGATTAACTAACTAGTTCACCAGATGCATCCCAGAAAATCTCTATGGGCTGTGTCCTATATTTGTAAGCTATTATGTGAAAACTATTATTAGGCTGGTTATTGGCAGAGTTGTGATGAGAATGGATATGGTTAGGGAGTGCGGCTTCAAAACAGAGTGAACATATAGGCTAAGGATCCAGTTTGGTACATCATACCCCAAATGGAACCCATAATCAATGCAGGCAGTTTGTAGAGGAGCAATATGCAGCTTTACTTACTTACTTACTTACTTACTTACTTACTTACTTACTTACTTACTTACTGCAGAGAATCCAGGGAGCTGCCCTGAAAGTTTTGTATCAGTTGCGGCAATTTGCACAGCAAATTATGTTATTTGGGGATAGTTAGAAATTACCTTCCCAATCTCACAAGCCTATTGCTGCGATGATCAGAAGACAGTGGGTGATAGCTTTGTTTTACCTGGTGTAGAACTACTGAAATTAATGGACCTAGCTTAGTCATGGTTCATTAATTTCAATGGGTCAACTCTGAATAAAACTTAGCTGACTAGCATCCACTTTCTACACAATCTGGTGCAGGAGGAAGAAATTCATAGGAATTTCAGGGGCACTTTGGGAGGTGGGAGAGTAATGGTTTTAACTGTGGGAGGTGGGAGAGTAATGGAGTCAGATGTAGTGACTTCTCTGTGTTTTTCATTTTAAACAAGTTTTTCCCCCCTCCCATTGGAAAGTAGAATAATTCATCTGTGATCTGGTTCCATTCTCCCCTCCCCTCACAATGCATCTGAGGAAGTATTCTATGTCAAGACTTGGAAATGCTGCCCTTCTTCCCATGTACTTTAAGGATGTTGTCTTCAATGGCATTTCCACATAATGGGGAACCCTAACTGATGGGGTTTCATGCTTTGTGGGTTGACACATTCAATTGAATGTGTGCTTTTCAGAAGGTGGCTAGAGGGGTGACTTGATGTTGGGTTTGTATCTAGCAATGCATGTGCATTAGAAAAGTAGGATAAACTTATTTTTTAAATAAAGTTAATGCTTTTCCAGAGGGGTAGCCTTGGTAGTCTTGCAGCAAAAGCAACAAAGCATCTTGTGGCCATTTAATGGCAAAACAGCCCAACTCAAAGCCATCTATGGCTGCAATTCTAACCATACCTACTCAGAAGTAAGTCCCATGTAAGTGGTGTTAGACTTGCAGCCAAGCTTCATTTCACAGTTTAGTATAAACTTGTCATCCTGTCTTAGGCATCAGGGTGGGACAATTTAGGACCCTGAAGATACTTTGCTCTTTGTTTCCTGTATTGTATTGATTACTCCTTCACTCAGCTGTAATGCTACTTAACCACATATAAGTCCTTTTTATTGTAACATTTTATTTCATGAATGCATGTTTCTTCAAAAAAAACAAAAAAAAAACACAGACACCTGTATGTGTCTACTGAAACATAATGTTCAAGCAAATGTGTGTTTCAAATGTGGAGATTTGGCTGGGAATGGGGCAAAACTTTTAAAGTGAATATTCAGGGGATGGATGTGATAACTGAGCAATCAAATTCAGATGTTTCTCTCTCCTTTCTCCCTCAAGAGGCTTGGACTTTAATGGAGGAGCACAGATAAAGTCTACAGAAGAGAGATTGCTTCTTCTAATGTGATAAGAAATACAATACAGTAAAGATACATTTCAAGGGTTTTTAAAATTCGCAATAAGAAATGTATTAAGGCTCCAAAATATGTTTGTTCGTTTTTTAAGCTTTTTGTTGCAGAGCACTTGAATTTCTCTAGGACCTGTCCAGGGTCCTGAAATATCTATCTCTGACTGCTCTCATTCTCTGACTTGTTAAGTTGCTAAACAGTCACTGCCTGCCCTTGTTGTTTGCTTGGACTGTTGCCCAGGGGCTCAGCCACATCATGCAGGACAGGATAGTTGCTTATTTGTGCATGAAGCAAGATGCAAGCTTATTTGGTGGCCCAAAAGTTAGCCGTACCTGAAATAAACATGAGGGAAAATGTTCTCCGAAAATTTTTATCATGTGTATGGGGTACTGTTTATATAATTAGTAAAATAATCAAGACATGTCTCTGTCTGGGAGACCATAGGGAGGCTTATTTTTGCACAGCCATTGGGTTTGCCTGCTTTCCATTTATAGCCTTTCATTCTGCAGTTAGATTGGTTCTAGTATAGGGTCCGAAAGTTCATGTATTTTCTTTTATTAGTATAACATGCACCATGCAATGTAAGACTGTGGTACCCAATTATAGCTGCTTTCCTCCAGCTGCACACCAGCAAGCATCTGTTAGACCTTAAAGGGGTTGCAAATGTCTTGCCTGGAATTACTCCAGTTCAGCAAAGCTGTATCTTGCTGCATTTGTGCTTTTCCCTTGAAGGGACATTGTGCATAGTCACCTCCTTTCCAGCCTCCACCCACCCAAACACCCCAGCTCTCTATAGTTGGTCTGAAATTCCACTTCTTTTGAAGCTGAACTGCCCTGAAATGCATATGCCATTAGCCTGACTGATCACACTGAGCTTCCAAGAGTCTGCTTTTGATCTGCACTGCTTTTGTTTTGCCCTCCAGAATCTTGTAGCGAGATAAGGTTTTCTCGTTGCTTACTTGCTTAGATTACTTTCCTAAGGGGGATTTAAAACAAAATGTTCCAGCAAAAATGGTGATGCAGTCCTCTGAAATATTTAAAGGATGGAAGTTGAAAAAACATGGAATTGAGTGTGTGTGTGTGTGTGTGTGTGTGTTTGGGAGGGGGAAGAACTTGAGCAATGAAACAGCTTTTCATCTTGTCTGCATCCCAGAATCCCTCTGGCTTTTTCCTTATGAGACCTTCTTACCAGCTTGATGGCAGTGTACTTTCTAATGGCACTTCCTTGTAGAAGTATTTCTCCTGGTGTGGGTTCAGGCAGAATGAATCTGTTAACATCTGTAGCCTCTCTGAGGATCAGTGCCCTGAGCTAGAAGGGATTTTTTTCCAGTTTTATTATGCAGTACTGTCCCTTGACTTTGAAAGTAGCTGGAAATATAAACATCAAAGATTAAATGCATAGGAGCCTTGCCTTTCCCAACTCCCTGGGAATGGAAGGCTTTTAGAGGAGTTTTGAGCTGGCTTTTATCCTACCTCTGGCAATCTAAAGAGACTTGAAAGACAGTTGACGAAGTAGAATCCTAAGCATTAACCTGCTTGTGTAATTTGTATCTGTGCCATTGGCCTTTTACATGACTCTTCTCACTCTGTGGTGACATTAATTCTAGGGATCTTTGCTGCCACAAGCTCTGAGTTGGGCAGAAGCTGGAGCTCATGGGTTTCTCCCACCTATCTTGCCAATAACACCATTATTTTCATCAAATATTTTTAGTACATTTGATTTGACACTCCACTTTGCCAGGGAGTTCAAAAGTGTGTTTGGTCAAATAGGTCTTCTGTACTCTGTGCATCCCACAATTAGCAAATTGACATGAAGAAAGAAAAAGAAATGGGGACATACTTACACTTCCTCCCTGATAAGCAGGCACAGACCTGTACTCTTAGGATTGAAGGAGAGCTGAAAAACCAAAGGCAGTTCTTCCACCTCATTCAGAGCTGCCAGGGTGGAACAGCAGGTGGAGAGCAGCTCTTACATCCCTCCACCCTTTCCTCTTTTCTTAATAGTGTAACAAAAAGGTGGAAACCCCAGACAATGGGGGTAGGAGTGGGAGTAACTAGCAACATGACAGAGTAAGAGCTTAACATCCAAGGCACTTGGGACCTCTCATGTCCCCCAACAGGGAGTTTCAATACAGAATGTTCAACCTCTGCTACTGTCTCCTCTTTCCTTCCACTGAGTACAAGAGATTTAACTTCTGTATTTGAAATTCTCTGATGGAGGGTCTGAGAGGCCAAAAACACACTGGATATCCCCCGCCCCCATTACCCCTTTGCTGATCTTTCCTTCCTTCCTTCCTTCCTTCCTCAAGCAGCAACAAATATGCCTCCCACTGGGAGCAAAGGGAATAAGCTACAGTAGCTCTTGTAGTTTTCACTTTTGCAGGGGGTGGATGGGTGTTTAAGGCAATGGATCTTTCAGGTTCATTTGCCAGCACGATCCATTTTCAGCCTTACCAATGTTTATGCTCCAGCATCAGTAGGACAAGGGCCATAAATTTTCTACAGTGGTGGAGAGGTGGAATCAGATTTTGGAGCACTCTCTCCAAGATGCACCCCATGGTACTAATCCTAATGGACCACAGAAGTGAAAGTCCATTGAGGGGATATGGAGGGTGTGGGAGTGAGATGGAGTACACACCTTTCCAGAGCATTTACAAGATACAAGAACTGAGAGTTTGAACTGTCACAACTTTGGCTCCAGTTTTGGAAGATGTTTTTGCATCCTGGGTTGCATGCAGAGGAAATGCTTCTGTTCTAAAATCTCATTTATTCACAACCGCAGAGCAATTTCCTTGAATATTATTGGTATAATAGTGAACTCTGCAGGTTAATTGGAAGCCAATCTTTCAACCAGTCTGAACAGCTCAAATGAAAAAACATTTTGCTCTCCTCCACAGTGGTAGCTTACTGAGGAGGAAATAAAAGGAAAAGGAAGCAGATGCAACTTCATTTGCAGATTATTTACACTTTGGTGTGTAATGGTACCTCCTGAGGTACTTCAGTCTACTCCATCAGTGCATAGATGCTAATCCCCAATACCAAACATCTTCCTGACAAGTCTCTGCTAATCCCCAGATAGGCACTGTGCTACTTTTCTAAATGACAACAGCTTACTTATTTTAATTATGTCCCAGTTAACTACATTATATGCTAAAAGTTTTAGTAAAATATAAAAGCTGCATTTTGCATAGCAGCCATTTTATAAGCCTTTCAGAACTAAAATAAATAAATAAATAAAATTAAAGAGCACACACACACCCTTACACCCCTACGCCTACTCTTGTGAATTGTGTGTATGTATGTTTACTGTTCACATTTACATTCCAAAGATTCAAAAGTGGTGTCTTACGTAGGCATATAAAGAAAGCTAAAGTGAGCAAGTCTCCAAATACACTTCCATATATTCCCTTCCAGGGATCAGTTCATCATGTGCAAAGAGAAAACATTAATTCACTCATTGAAGTGGGTTTAGAAGATATGCTGAGATGTCACAGACCTCCTGAGCATGTAAAGAGCTGCTGACTGTATTGTACCCTTTGGTAATAGATGTATGGTTGCATTTTAACTGTAGGTCTCTAGCTGTCAGCTTACTTCTAAAGGGCGACTAGAGGTGAGTTATAGCTTACTAAAGAATGGTACCAACACAATGTCAGAACAGATAGCATTTACTATTGGAATAAAATCACAGACATAAATTGCTCCTTAATTCCAATAGGATGGAGCTATAACCAATGGTGAAATGCTAAATGCTTATTTGCACTTAAGCAGTAAAAGTCACCCTATTTTTTTAAAAAATGAAATGTCATTTCATATCAGAGTGATTCTCTGGAATAACCCCTGCCCACTAAGTCTTATGTACAAAGCATTGCACTGCCCCCAATTTGATTTGTGATTTTGTGATTCTGTGATGATGAACCAAGATTGGGACATACATGCACTACCCACTCTTGAGTTGAATATGTTTGATCATTTCTGACTCATTCACTAGCACAATACACATACAGAATTAGTCATAAAATACAGTTGGGATTTCTGGGATCCTAGCAGGTAGCTTCATCCCAAAGAGAATCTGACATAAATGAACTCTAGAGCAAGCGTTGTTAAAGATGCAACTGTGCTTGACTTCATTATGTAGTGAAACTATAATTGTGGCATGGAAATGAATGTTTGGAAAGGACAGAGTAGATAGAGCTAATTCATGATGCGATACATGGGGCCTGTGCTAATTGTGGGCAGATTTCTTACTTATACAACTGACAAGACACACCATCAGTTGCCAGCTGTACAATTTCAGAGGTGCTGGGTGCCTTACTATTTATTAGCAAGTATTTATATAAAGCACCATAGCAGGTTCAAATGCTGAAGATGCATCATTTGAAATAGAAACTTGCTCAAATTCTTAGCAGATACTGCAAGATACAGTAATGAAAGAGGAAAGGATACTAATCCCTCACTCCCCTAAGTAAGAATATTTTGCCACAACACATTTAATTCAGCCGTTCCTGAATTTAAGCAGAATGTCCACTCTAAATCATTCCCTCTTCCTCCCTGTAAAGAGCATGGTTTGTTAGGACAGCTGGTGTATATCTGGGTTTCTACATGCCATGTGGCCATTGTCAACTGTGCCAATAACATTGTGTCTACTAGTTATCATCTAAACAGTGACCCATGTTTACTCCAGCTGTTAAACATTTGATCAGTCCTTAAGGAACAGTTGATAAACCACACGGGAAACTTTGAACCAATTTAGGTCATGCATCACAGATTTCTCTTCATTCCTTTCCCCATCCATCTGTTGTCCTGGCACCATTTATTCCTGAAGCAAACAAGGGAAACTCCTAACCCATGAAAAGCAGTTTGTGCTGTGCAAACTCCTGTTGCCTTTGAACAGAGCCTATCTAAATAGCTTGATTCCAGATTTTTATTTATGTTTGTACACATTAGCTAAATGAACATTTAAGATGCTAGTCTTGCTATCAGAAGCAAAATTCACTGGTTAACTCTAATTGGTTATTTTCTTTTAACAGTGAAGGTGGTGGTTATAAAAGACAAATTGATGCCCAGAAAATTTTGATGGGTATTTTTCTTCCACGGTTGTAGATCTGTATATGGGCATTGCTGTGCAGCAGCCTCTCAGGTCTACATCTGTACTACACTCAGCCTTCCACCACAAAGCCCCCTTTAGATAGTGGGAGCTTCTGGTAGGAGCTCCTGGGACTGTTTCTCTCTCAGGGCCCTTCAGGGAATCACTGGAAGAGAATGGCCACTTCCACCTTCTCCTGAGGGGCCAACTGTTGCAGCCCCTCGTGGGCTGGCTGCTGTCCCTGGCAGCTGTCCCACACAATCTCAACCAGCCATTGGGAATTTCCTCAGCTGACTGAACTGCAGGGCAGGACTGCCTGCCAAAATTCTGTATTTAAAAAATGAGCCAATCAGGATCCCACTAGTGGGCAGAGCCTCATGGGTTGGTTTCTCCTGCTCTGGTCCACCAGTGACACTGACTCCTTCAGCGCAATCATCAGAAGAGCAAAACCTCCCTCGCTCCCTCCCATTCTCCTGTAATTTTACCCTTTTAACTTTTTTTACATTCTAGGTCAAATCAAATCATTCTTTATTACGGTCAAAGACCAGCTCTTAAAAAGGAGGTAAAGTAAAAATAAAAATAAATACAGCGGATCCCTTTGACGAAACACTTTCTGGGGATGTTACATATATAAAACTCTTTGAACAAGATTTAAAAGAAAATTATTAATTCTAGGTCATTTGTTTAACCATATTTGTTTCCTGGATTTCTTGTTTAACTGTGTTTTTGCCTCCTTGCGCCATCTGACCTTGCTATGGTTGCCAATGGTTGCTATATTCGGAGCCAGGAAGGAATTTGCCTGCAGAGAGATTAGCCCATCTGGAAGTTTTGCCTTCTCCATAGCAAAATGTCACAACTTTTGGTGGTTAAGGCATTGGGTGGAATCCTAGTCATCAAGCTTTTGGGTGAAGTGGTGCATCACCCAGACCTTATCCAGTGGCGTATTCACCCCATTAGAGGGGTCTTGATGCAAATCCCTGTCCAGAAGCCAAACGTGGGGTAGATGTGCCATACAGCTCCAGTGGCAGCCTGAGGATGGCCATGTCCATAGACTGCCATTTTGGGGAGCCCATAATCCATGGCACAACACTGTTAAAAAGCTTCAGCCCTCTGGTAGGAGGCTGGAATGGATATCCAATGCCTGTGCCAAGATCCACCTACATCTGGAATCAATAAGGTTGGGGCCATTTTTAATCCAGATTGTTGTCTGCTTGAGTTTGTTCATAACACCATAGCTATAGCCACTCCATGGGTGGCACTGGGACCACAATGTCCTGTGACTCTCCCATCTTGGGTTCTGCAGAATATCCCAGATTTTTTACACTGTCTGCACGTGCTCATGACACACATCATCAGATGTCATATATTTGTGCTGTAATGTATATGAGTATAAGAAAGCACACACACATCCCCACGCACATACAAAATCAGTCTGGGGGGGGGACTTTTAACACAAAAAAGCAAAAAAAGTCTGAAGTAGAGAAGGCACAGTAGTTTGTTAAGAAGTAAGCCAGCAGTGCCAAATTATGGGGGGTCTTGGGGGGCATTAAAAACCTTGGGGACATATCGAGCCCACAAGCAGCTACTTCTGATAAAAGATGGAAGTTAAAATGAGAGGTTCCAATCACCTCTGGTATGCAAGAGAAGAGAAGAGAGAAAGAGAGAAAGAGAGAAAGAGAGAGAAAGAAAGAAAGAAAGAAAGAAAGAAAGAAAGAAAGAAAGGGGGCATATAAACCCAAGGCTCAGTATGACTAATTCATGGAGCAGGAAAACTCAATTTCCCATGGGAGCTTGTGTTAATTTCAGAGTACAGTGTTTCTTAGGGAAGCTTCGGGATCTGTTTTATTAATTATTATTATTATTATTATTATTATTATTATTATTCAGTATATGCATGCCATAGCTCTCCATAGAGCCACTTTTGAAGAAATACTGAAAGGGGTTAAAACCTGAAACTAATAGCACATGAGGATTTAGAGATAGCATTCTGAAATAGATCTCAATATCAGCATATATAGTGGTAACTTTAAGTCCCATTGAAATCCACAAGAAAAACTAATGTTAGTTAATTTAATGAACCTTAAATGTGACTCACATTCTCTGTATTGCGCTAGCTCTATCTTAGGGGTTGGCAGATTTCAGGCTAGTGGGATCTACTTCATGTTTTACTAGAGCCTTGAGATCCACCAATGGCAGCCAGGTTGGGGGGGGGGGAGAAGAAAGATACACAGAATTAGAGAGTTCAGAACCCAGGGATTCATTCTGAGTACCAAAATAATAATTTGAGTTTACATGGCTCCCACTTATTTTTGTTTAGTCCTGGTTTGTGCCTTTCTTTATATCTATTCCCTACCTATCCCCATTTTCTTCATTTAAACATTTCATTTAAGTGGGAGTCAGAAATCCTTGCTAATCTACTTCAGACCACCCAGAGAGCTACTAGTAGATCCCAATCAACCTTTTGGCAACCCCACTACTCAATCTTTCTCCCTTTCACTCATATACCCATGAATTAACTGTGTTACCCTATAAATGTTGGCTCAAATATAAGTTCAGTAGACATCCTCAGAGTTCTTTGGGAAAAGTCCAGTGGTGGAAAGCGACAGCAGAACATTTTTTAAGTACAGTGGTACCTCGAGTTAAGAACTTAATTCATTCCGGAGGTCCGTTCTTAACCTGAAACTGTTCTTAACCTGAAGCACCACTTTAGCTAATGGGGCCTCCCGCTGCCACTGCACTGCCAGAGCATGATTTCTGTTCTTATCCTGAAGTAAAGTTCTTAACCTGAAGCGTTATTTCTGGGTTAGCGGAGTTCTTAACCTGAAGCGTATGTAACCTGAAGCGTATGTAACCCGAGGTACCACTGTAAATAAAAATCAAGCAGTGACATGCACTGAACAAAGTTAAATGCAAATATTTTGTTGTAGTAATTTTGGACTATGATTGCTATGGTGGTATGCAATTATCTGGGTTGCTTCTATAGTCAAACAATAGGCAAGCCAAACGTCAGTGCCCAAAGCTGGGAAGTTTATTATTAAAATAATTCTAATGAATTAACATTTGCTGTATGTTCTGACATGAGGCAAGCGTGTTGCTTTATTGTACTGTGTTGTATTGTATCAAGCACAGCACAGTAACCTCAAAGAAGTTTCACTGCATGCCTTCCAGTCAATAAAGCGCTACATTTAGTTTTAAAGAGACACCTGTTCAATTCTTTGCCTTGAAGAAAGCATGAGTTGTGAATCTTTTCTGTGGTGTTCAACGGTAGGGCCTTTCCTGGGGTGAGCAGAGGAACAGTCTAGTGCCTTATTTACTGACCTTTAGATGGCAGATTAAGGTTGAACACCTTTGCAGATTTACTTGGGAATAGCCCTCACTGAACACAGTGGGTGACATTAAACCAGGCTATATTCCATTGGATTTAATGAATATGATTAATTAGGTTCATCAATTTTGATATGTTTACTCTGAATAAAACTTAATTGAATACCATCCAGTGAAAATTACAGAAAAATCATGGCTGAGGAATGACTATTACATCCCAAGCCCTATCACCTTCCATAACATATATTTTACAGGAGATTATGTGGTCATGGCAGTCTACTTTGATCTAAGCAGAAGGATGGGCTACTTCACCATTCAGACTTACATCCCTTGCACACTCATCGTAGTGCTATCTTGGGTCTCTTTCTGGATTAATAAGGATGCCGTCCCAGCCAGAACATCTTTGGGTAGGTCATGGCTTCTCTTTATTCTGATTGTTTGTGTTCCTAAAATGCATTTAGTTCTATACTGAATTATGACCATTCCCTGTGCACATGGATCCAAACTGTCAGGATCTGGGGCCGATTCATACATTCTAAAAACTGCTTATAGGCACCTTCCCCCATTAAAGTCTCCAACCCAATGGGGCATCCCAGTTTATGTGACTGGAATATAACAGTGGCACCCCACTGTGTGACTGGAATGCCTGCTTTATTTCATGTTATTGTGGTGAACAAAATCATTTCCATTGTGTTTCAGTAGAATTAAAATGATCTTTAGAGAATGCCAGAGTGTTTCTAGGCCTAGTTTTTCCTAATTCATGAAATTGGGCTCTCTACTTTGTCTATTATTACAGTAGCTACGTGTCATGAAAGCACAGCCAACATTTGATACTTAACAGGAGTAATGGAACAGTTGAAGCTGATGTAACTACAGCCTTCTGTGCAACTGAAATGGAAAAATCCAGCACTTTTAGTTCAAACACTGCTATGCACAAATGCTGCCCAGTGTGATAAACATTGCCATTTACAATATTGTGACACTCTTTATCCCTTGAAGCACACTTGAGTGAGATGTTTACATGGACCAGTGGTCCTACATAGATCTTAAGTGAAAGAGGCCTATTTGTAACCTCAGTTAATCAATATCTGTAAACACTTTGGAGATGCCCAGGGAGAGAGGCAGCATGCAACCCAAGGGTATTATTATGATGCATAGCTCACCTCATCCTGAAGCACCGAGACCTTTGCTTGCATTTCTCAGGGGAACCTCACAGTTTATTGGTTTATATAAGCACATTTCTGACCATATTGAGGCAACTTGATTGTAACGCTGATTGTTATAATCCCACAGAAACCAGGAGCATTCCATAGGGACTTACAATGAGGGAGCTGAATGTTAATGTGGAATTAAACAGTACAAGGAATGCCTCGTGTGTTGAAGCATATGGGAGAGGATTGTGGTGTTGTGCATTCAGCAGCAGTGTGAAGGGGCCTCCTGCTCATGCCAGCATATATACACAGAGCTCCTCTATGCAAGGGAGAATGCTTAAGTAGTAATATATTTTCTGTTCCCTTCCTAGGTATCACAACTGTCCTGACCATGACCACCCTCAGCACCATCGCTCGCAAATCCCTCCCCAAGGTCTCTTATGTGACAGCAATGGATCTTTTTGTATCAGTTTGCTTTATTTTTGTTTTTTCTGCCCTGGTGGAGTACGGGACTCTCCACTATTTTGTCAGTAACAGAAAGCCAAGCAAGGATAAAGACAAAAAGAAGAAAAACCCTGTATGTATTTTTATTACTATACCAACTGATAACCCACTTTTTAATTATGTTTCCCGGAAATGAGCATTTTGTTGTCCTGTAGCTGTATTAGAAGTGGAAACCATAGAAGGTTTGCTTGATGACCAGGGAAGGGAAAGGAAGGAAATGGCTGGTCAGGTTCACATGATCCTTTTTATACCAGGGTTGGGTTTGATAGCCAGATTCCAGAAAAGTACCAAGTATATCAAGACATCAAGACAAGTATATCAAGTGACAAAATCTGACAAATAGCTACACTGGTGCACTGCAAGTCTGTTAACTTTTAGTGACAAGAGAATTGACCACTTTTATTTGGTCCATTTTCTGTTCATATGCATATGTTCTGTTGTGTTTAATTGCTGTAATGACGGGAACAAACTAAATCCTAGGTACACTTTGTGGGAGCAAGCTGCATTGAATTCCAGCACGGGATTGGGCTGCATGTAACATTTAAAATTAATCTGCCTGCAATTATGGTCCCTCTCTTTTTGAGCAAGTATTTTCAACAACTAGGTCATTTGGTGATGGCTCGTGAACTCTGAGACTGTGGTCAAACCAGCCACAGATAATAGTTCTGGTTGATTGAAAATAGCAGGGCAAATCAGGACTATAGATGTATTGTTCCAGTTCCCACCAAGGCACACCACAGCTTCTGATAGTAGCCTTTTGGAATTGTGTCTACAGGTACATGGGTGGCGGTGGTTAGAAGGCAGGCCTGTAATGTGGGGCATCTGAGGAATGTGACCCACTGCCTTTATAGGTGTCCTTGGACTCTTTGCTAATATTGAAAGATGGCAGCAGGGAAGTTACCTCAAGGTGATCTACCTGTACCCATAGAAGTCTCCTCGCTGATCCTATAAACCTGTTGAATCCTAGAAGCATTGTATTAAGGACAGAAGGAAGGTCGAGAGTATAGACATTACTAATCTGGACATTTCAAAATATGAACGATTTCTTCCTGTATCTCTTCCCCCTGCCACTTTATTCCCATCTCTTTTCTTTTTACTGCCTGTATTTTCTCCCTTCTCTCTTTTCCACCACTTACTATTATAAGTTATTTATTTTATAGGGTGTTCTGTTAGCACAGTGCTGTCCCTCCTCCCTTTTAATGCTGTTGTCTTAATTTGTGTAATCTGCATTGAAATCATTGATAAAAGGCAATATATAAATCTCTTAAATAGTTTAAGAACCAAGAGACACTTCTACAATCTGCAATCCTTGTTCACCATATTGTGAACCAGGAAGGTAAAAGGGTAGAAACTAATGGCTATAGGCCTTGAGGAAGAACAGTATATACTCAAGACTAGCCGTCTTTCCCCTTAGTTAGAGGAGCAGAAAAGAAATTGGTAGTATTTGACTGTATGAGTCACAGTATGTTTGCCTATCCATGGAAATAACTCAGAACAAACCACAGAACCCTGAACTGTCAATCTATTTTAAATTGGATTTCCAAGTTTTGTTAACTCAGATCCTTCTTTACATGTTAATCGCTTTTAAAGTTCTTATAGAAAATTCTATCTTAAATCCTTTTTCTATTTCTATTTCTTTTGACTTGCTATAGTTTAGAAAAGTAACTTTAATTTATGATACTTTTTGTCTCCTTTCCCCCCTCTCTACCTTTTTTAATTTAAAAACCTCTGATTCTTTCTTTTTCTGTCTACAAAACCAAAGCTTCTTCGGATGTTTTCATTCAAGGTATAATATTTTTGGTATAGAAATCCACTGCATGTGACTGCTGAATTGAACAACTATAGCTTCAATAAAGGATTGTTAGATATTTATGCATTCTACTTGAAGCAACCCTGCAGTGAAGTAGAATGGCTAATATGTAGATATTAACATGAAGTTGATTCAGCAGCCCAAACACTAATTCACTACTGTTTTGAACTTATGATAAGTTCAATGGATTTTAACATGTTTGGATCGCATGCATGAAGAGAGCCTAGTAGTATATCCAAAACATTTGTGCTGCTCTCTTTTTTTAGTTATTCATGGGATCCAATCCACTAGCTACACCAAGAATCCACAAAAACCCTTTTAGAACTCAGTTCTGACTCTTAATGATCTCATTTAAAGTGATGCAAGCTTCAAATCTTTCAAAGATCTGCACTGAACAATCAGATGTCATTGGAATGGTGCCAATTTTGTTCTTACACAAACTCTCAGAGTTTTGAAAGGGTATAAATTGCTTACATTCGATGCTGTCCCCAGCTCTTCAGATCATTTGCTATCCAAAATGGCAAATACAGGTAGCTGTATAACAACTTCAAATATTCCTCATTCTGAAATGCAGATACTTAGTTCTTCTGGGTGATATTTTCCCCCAAAAAAATAAATAAATAAAAAAGGCAGGTGGGAGCCTAAATCAGAGCTTTATTAAAATTATAATTTTACTTTGTTTCGAACAATTTTCTGACTCCAGCCTTAATTTTAACAATCCACTCTTTTCGATCACTTGTGTACCAGCTGCTGTTTCATGCAGTATGTTCACCAAAGGATCAAAAGAGTTTGTCAGTAAAACATGATTCAAGTGATTCTATATGTACAGCTGCTGTATACTGTGTTGACATTATGAAGCTTTTAGTCAATGGACCATTGTTAATCCAGAGCTGCATGTTGTCAGAAATGCTTCATAGCAGAGATCATTATAGAGCCCTACCTAACCTATATTCAAGTAATTCTTATGTGGAATCCTCTTCCCCTTAACCAGTTTAAGTTACCCAGCCATGCAGGAACATAAAGCATTATTTTTCAAGAATTCTGCATTTAAATTATCTCTCTCTCTCACACACACACCCCACTTAATAGTGATGTGGTGTGGGGGAGGAAGAAGTGTGATTGCCTTCTTATATGAAGCAGTCACTTAACAAACAAATCTCAGCACTTTTTAATCTGCATTCCTATTTGGAGTTAAACCCTACCAAACCGATGCTGTTAAGTAAAATGGGAATTTAAAGAGTAAACGTTGAATTGTTGCTTTGAGAAAGTTCCAGATTAAAGGGTCATCATTGTAACATCTTAAACATCATGGCTCCCTCATTCTGCCATTATGTAGAGCAACCGATTTTGATGGACCAAATGTTAGTTGAAACAGAACGTTATAGCAACGAGCAAATCACTCATTCTCTCTTCTGCCCCTTCTTGCTGCTTCGTTTGTCCTAGGCACCTACAATCGACATCCGCCCCAGGTCAGCTACTATCCAAATGAACAATGCCACACACCTCCAAGAACGGGACGAAGAATATGGATATGAATGTCTCGATGGCAAGGACTGCGCAAGTTTCTTCTGCTGCTTCGAGGATTGCCGAACGGGAGCCTGGCGGCATGGAAGAATACACATCCGCATTGCCAAAATGGACTCATACGCCCGTATATTTTTCCCAACTGCATTCTGTTTGTTTAATCTGGTCTACTGGGTGTCCTACCTTTACCTTTAAACAATTAGAAAAGAAATTGGGCGATAAGAGCCTTACTCCTGGAATTTATTCGAGAGATGGGTAACCTGTATAAATCCAAGCTGACGCCACGCTCTAATGGCTGTAGTGCACTTAAGGGGAATTTCAACGTACTCTTGGGCTTTCCTGCAGGTAGAATCATCCCATTCTCTTCAGCACCTGGGAATACTCTACGCGTGCTCCTTTATGCACACAGAGCATTCCCTGACATGTGCAGGAGGTGGGTCAGCCCTGGGTCACTTAGAAATCCATTGCGCAACATGGAACTCTGAACTTCTAAAGTGGTCTGAATTCTTTAGTACCATAGCCCAGTAAATATCATATCATATATTGTCTAAGGCTACCATGGAATTGTTGTAGTTTGAATGCTATCAGTCAACATTTTAAGAAATTCAATAAGCAAAAAACAAACAAGTATCACATACGATACCAATGAATCTGAGAGGCACTGTAGGGAGAGGACCCACAGACCATTAGATTTTGGGCATTATGCAGTGGCAGCAGTTGAAAGCTAAAAATACCATTGAGTTTGTGAGCATTCACTATAAATATGTGATATCTTTGTCCTCTGTGGGCTTTTCCTTTTGGAAGAGTCATCTCTCACTTCGGATTGATGTAACTAGTCTAGGGGAAAATAGCTTTTCTTTACATCCAAATAAAAATAGAACTTTTGGGTGACCTCCCTAAAAGCACATGTACAAATGTTGTAAATATTTCAATACCTTGTAGTACTTGGGTCTAGTGCATGGAGAATTTTTTTTTTTGGGGGGGGGGTGGGTCAAAATAAATGGAGCGAAGATACCATATACAATATTGTATTTTATTTCATATCCCAGGCTTTGCTGTTATAGCAGAAAAAACATGGATTAAAATCATCCTTTTCTTTCCTGGCAGAAATGCCTTCTCCCTCATGCATGGAAGATTTGAACAGACAGCACTTTCTGTGAGAAGTTAGACAAGCCTTAAGACGTTGATCCATAGACAGAGCACATCAGTAAGACCAATATAAATAATACCTTAGTCTATAGATTAGCTCCAGGTGTTTGCTGCTGTTTTATTCCTCATTTCTCCATAGCAACTGAAACTACAATTATTATGTACTACAAGACTGGCTGCGATATTCTGAAGCATTTGTTTGCAGTCAACTGATCATTCCCTACTCTGAATGCCGATCATTTGCACCTAGAATATTTTGCTGAGATGCATGATCCATATGATTAAACCAGAGCCAAATATAGCTCTTGCTATATTTGCTTTTTCACAAATGCAGCAAACATTTGTTTTCCAAGCAGATGTTGGGACATTTTCATTTTTGCCAGTACATAGTCCCACTGTTCACCATGGATTTTTGTGGGGTCAGTGATATTCCTCCACCCCAGTTGGTTGATGATGATATAGAGTATATCCATAGCTAAAACATAATTTAGAGGTAAATGAACAGCAAAAACACAAAAGTGGTGATGGGGGCAGTGAGAGAGAGACCAAGAGAGAAGGTGTCTTTGTTAATAAACCATATATGTGTAGCACATGTGTATTCAAATAACAACCAAACCCACATGGGTCAATCTTGAAATTCATTCAGCAGTAGCTAATGGTTTTAAAACACCTGTACAATGGTCAATTATGCAACGTTAAGCACATGTAAATATAACCAACTTTTTTTTATTGTCACAAACTGAAAACACCAGTTCATATCAAATAGGTTTGCAACTGGGAATGAGGAATTATATATATAATATATATATATATATATATATTATCATTGCAGAATTAATGATAACCAATACAGAGACCTAAGGACAATTTTCCAATGTCTGTATAGTTTTGGAAATAAACATGTATAGAAAGCTATAACTAACTCCTGATCATCAATTGCTCCTTGTCTAATGTGTTTTAAAGAAGGAAATGCACATACCCATAGTTTTTTTTTCCAATAAAATGGCTGCACTCAACCTCACAGTAGTTTTTAGTTCCTGACTTCATTAAAAGTGTTTTAGTGTGTGAGAGAGAGCAATGGTGTTTCTGAATTCAAAGTACTTGTAAAAAGCTACATTTTTTAGTTAGGCAACTCCCCCATGAAGTTATGTATATCCACTTTTGTTCAGCACATACCAAAACTTATGCATGCAAAATTGCCATTTAATTCACAGCAGAGCTCATTAGGTACAGGAGTGTTTGTGAGACGTCATTGCCTAGTGGAGGTTCACAGTGAAAACAGAGTGCTTGTCATAACAGCTAGTGTCTGTAAGGGAAATATGGAAGCACCTAGCCAAGTTATGAAGGGAATGAGTGTGAAGGGACTTCAGTATGTGGTTTTACACTATCTCCATCACACACCACTATTTACTTATGGTTGATGGTTTCATTCGGAGCATCACAGCCACTGAAGATAGAGCACTAGCTAAGGTGTCCATTTAATATCATATATGGCATACAAATGCAATTGCATTGTCATTCCTCTCTCTCCTATGTTTCGTTGAATCTCTTGTGCTCTCCCTCCCTCAGAAGATTTTCAGACTTTTTTTTTCAAAGCAACAGTGCTTCTTGGAAACCTAACACTGATTTTTTAACAAGATCAGTAATACTGGACAGCTTCCCTAAGAGAAATGATCAAATCTTCCCCTGCAATGAAATGGCAATGTCATATCCTAGACTGCATTCTCAGTTTGTGAAAGGCAACAGTAGAACCCAACAGATTTTGCCATTTCCTCAAGGTACCCAAGAGTGCTCCCTCAGAGTCTTCTGTGCAATGCACAGAAGTTTAATGGCCAACTCACATTGGTGCTGGCATATCAAGAGGAAGAGCTCACTGAAGATCAGAAGTTTGATGGGCAGCAAACCAATGGGAAACTTGGAAAGGTGAATTTCCACCATTACATTTCAGCTCCTCCATTGGAGGGAAGGAAATGTTTGGAACTAGCCATACCAGCAAGTCGCAAACAGTGACTTCCCAAATGCATCCACATCCTTTCAATCAAACACAAGAAGCACTACAAATCACATTTCAGTCAATTTAAAAAGGAATCTGCAACACTTGCCTTCCTAACAATATTTCCCTTTAACTACATAATCCAGGTGCATTTGTGAGTATGGTGCAGTACTTTCTTTGATAACTCCCTCCTGGAAAGAATCTGACTGTGATACATCTCATTACTGGCCAACACACATTCATCAAGTTTCCTGTTGCATTTATGTAATATACATATAATATACAATATGCATATACAATTATATGAAGGGGAAAAGCCAGTCCCCTTCCACTGAATTTCTAAAACCTGCAAGACTCTTAGATTAACTTAACATCCATGATAATTTTGTTATTTAAAAAATATATGTGTTACAACTATGATTAGTCACAAATGGGTTCACACCAATTTGTTGAATGGGATGTAACACAACAGCAATCTTCACATTTAGAAAGAGAGAAAGATCCTCTCAAGGCGTTACCATGTCTGTGGTGTCAACAAGTTGCAACACTTACATGTTCTCTATTTACAACAACAAAATTTGGAACAGGGAACCATCAAGGAACCAAGAACTATCATGAAGATCTGGAAAATGTAGCTGTATAATCAGAAAATGTTGCAAGTTTCAGAAAATCCAAGGCAAGGTCAAAGGAGGGCAAATGAGTGAAAGAGAAGTAATGTGTGTGTAGAACAGTCAAAAGCATGGATTATGGAATAACTGAGTCCACAGCATTTGGAGACAGATTCTTTTTTGTCATCTTGAGTTCCAGAGCCTTTTGAATGTGCCTAGCCCAACAGAAATTGCCACTCAGAGAAGATTCCAGTGGATGTTATTAATGTGACAGAAGGCTGAACCTAGACTGCGTTCCTTCAAGACACCCAGCAGAACTGACCATAATCTGTAGAGGCAACCAGCATTAAATATTCCACTTCTCCAGTGGTTCACCTGGATTTCAGACGCCTTTCCTCTGAGACATCCCCTGTTATTGGAAACCCCAGTGCTCAAATCTGGAACTTTAATGTGCTTTTTCCTGCTGACAAGTATGATCTATTATGTGTCAGATCAATTATCCCTATAGCTCATTCTATCAAAACTTGTAGGCAGCTGTTTCTAAGACTTCCCAGCACACCCATTGGCCCTTCATATCATGACTGAATATGGATCTTCCTACATGCAAAGCATGCTCCCTACCACTCCAGATTCAATTTTCTTTCTTGCCTCTAGTACAGCTCCACTTGGGCTGAAAGTAGGTTATTTGTTATTTGTAGACAAAGTACAAGGTATGGTTATGATCCCACACTTTTGCAGAGCTCCTGCTGTTCTTTTGTTCCTGCTGCTGCACACAGCCTGCTCTCTAACTCTGTGCAGAAAATAATCTAGGGAGGATGAACAATCTAGGAGAAAATGGACTTTCTGGCCTTGCTTATGGTCTTTGCACATTGATCTGACCTTCTGTACAGAGGGTACTTCTACAAATGCATGCATGTTCTACCCTCCATTATTTCAAGAGACTGCATAGAGAGTGCTGATATGAGTTCCACCTACAGGTATATAGATGTAGGCTACGTGCAGAGGTTTGAATAAATGTGTGGCACAGGGCAAATGGGCATCATGACAATTCATCTATGTGTGTTCCTAGATTGTATAGGGGCTTCTGGATTTTCATTGTCATACATAGCTCAGTTGGTAGAGCAAGGGACTTTTAATATCAAAGCCATGGGTTTGAGACCCACATTGGGCAAAAGATTCCTGCATTGCATGGTGTTGCACCAGATGATCCTCATGACCCCTTCCAACTCTCGAATTCTATGACCCTATGCTTTGAAGGATGATAATTTCATTTAGTCCACATTATAAAGTGGTCCACACTAATTTTCCATTCATGGACTTACCGGTAAGTGTGGATTAGAACACAGCTAACAATGGGACTGTTAAAACTGCCATGCAGTTTTGGTTAAAAAGTGAATGCAAGTGTGCATATTGTACAGGGAAAACGAGTGCAAAATGCATACAAAATTGGTAGAAAAATATACAGGAAAAAAATTTCTAAAGAAAAAATGCATATCATTTAAATGAATTTGCTTTGTGTGTGTATTTTATAAAATAAAATAAAACAAAAATCTGCAGGAAAAGGGCCAGAACAGACTTATGATTAGACACATGTAAAACTGAAATGGAACAGAAATATTCTCAGCTATCCAACCCTAAATTGATGCTGGATTATGACAATAGAAATTCCTGTTGCATCTGACAGTATGTACTGGCCCTAAGGCTCAACTACCGGTACCTACCACATCTAGCCTAATTTGTTACTGGAACAAACTTTTCTATGACAATGGAATTTTCATTGTGCCATTTTCCCACTCTTTTCCTTTCCCCTCTCACTCGGGGAAGCCCATTGTTCAGCTTGTTATCTATATCCACATTTGTCCTTTTTCATTTCTGCCCATTGTCTGCTGGCAAAACCAGCTCTTTTGAAAATCTCTTCCCTGACTAGAATTCAGAGTCTTTTTCTTGTTCCCATTCTGAGGGGGAAAGAAAACATTGTGGAGAAACTTAAAGAAACAAGTGGGCTTTCAGAGTTGCAGGTTTCTATACCTTTGTAGGAGCATGTACAGATATAAAGTCATACTAGGCTCAGATGCTACAATGTGTGGCACAGATAGATGTGAAATCTGCTCTTCCTCCTAGGTTTGCAAATGCCATAACATGGCTTCAGATATGCCCCTTTAGCTTGGTCTTGTGAGAACGTTTCTTTCTACAGAGGAATAGCACATGTTTATATGCCAAAAATCCTAAACTCATTTCTTGTTATGGGGCTGGAAGAGACTCCCTATCCTAAACCCCGGAGCACCAGTGTCAGTAACAATAGAGAGCTAGATGGAGACATGTTCTGACTCTGTTTAAGACAACTTTGTATAATATTTGCTGTTTTGTTAATAAAGCACACATGATGCCCAGGCTAGCATGCAGTAAACGTATCTTGAAATAGGATTAGAATCATGAGCTGGAAGTGGCCTCTAAGGTAATATTTGTCTTCCAATGTAGGAAACCCACTGTCAACAACATTTTGTCATCTTCTCTAGTTTAAGCAGAGTGTTCTCACCACAAATTCTCTTAGGAGGCAGCGGTGGTTCTTTGGTAGGTATTCATTAGAACAGACTGTGCTTCCAAGACTCTCTAGGGACTTTAGTTTGTTAGCATATCGTTAAATATGGTAGAAGTTCAGTCATCTGACAAGTAATAGAAAGCAATGTAAGTAAGTAACAGAACCTTTGCTAAACTGGCCTTCCACTCAACCTAATGAGGGTTTTGCTTAAAATGTGGATTTGTGGCAAAACCCTCAGGATATAAAATGAATCTTATTAAAGGGCACACAATCATACATTGCTCAGCAAAGTGGTAATTTCCCCCACTTCTTTTACCAAGTTTGTATTAGAGGTGCACACCAACAAGATTTGGGTTTGGGAAAAGGCTGTCTCAGTCTGTGGTGCAGCCCATTTTAACTTCAGACCATCCTAGTCCACTTCAACCCTCCATTCACTATTGGAAATAAAAAAAATGTCAACAATCCCTCCCCCCACCACCTTTTGACAGATGTGAACGAAATGTATAGGCAAAATACATTGATGAAGCTTGCCAAATTACAGGCTTTTTTTGCTGGTGACATTTAAAATGTAGGCTTTTTTAATTTTAAAGTAAAAGTCCATAGCTTTATTTTACTTGGGGGCAGGATTGAATGAAATTTGCAGGCACCTCTCCTTCTTAGGACATGAATCATGTCAAATTCCAGAAGGATAGCTGCTGTAGTTTTGCCCACAAGAGTAGCCATTAGAATTTTAAGATGGATAAGAAAATGAATCACTTAATCTCCTGCAGCAGTATTTTGTGAACAATTGGCCTTAAGACTGCAGACATTAGATGGGCGCCCCTGGGTAAGAAACCTGCGAAATTACAGGCAAATAGGTCCAGAGCTGATGGGCTAGATGGCTTTAAAATTATTTGGGGAGGAAGAACTAAATGGGCTTTGCTTTCCAGTTAAAACCATTCTCTGTAAGGCTATAATGGACCTCTCCCTCTGCCCTCTCCCGCTCTGGTGTTTGCTCTGCCTTCTTTAGCATCCCCACCTGACATTATTCCTTATAAAAGTGATCTTAGAGACATTACTTTTACTTTTAATAGACACTTGACTGCAGCATTTTTTGAAATGTCTGGATTGCCAAGGAGCAACAGAACACTTCGTCATGTGTACACAGATCCTGCTTTGCCTCAGACATGCCCAAATTCCCTCTGAAGAACACTGTTTTACCTCAGGATGCATCCAAATCCAACACACATCCCTAGTTTATACTCCCTGGTCCTGAATGGGGCAACTATGCCTGCGAGTCATTTTGGACTCACAGCTGTCCATGGAGGCGCGGGTCATTTTTGTGTCCAGGGCAGCTGTCTACCAGCTCCATCTGGTACGCAGACTGAGACCCTACATGCCCACAGACTGTCTCACCAGAGTGCTACATGCTCTAGTTATCTCTTGCTTGGATTACTGCAATGCACTCTATGTGGGGCTACCTTTGAAGGTGGCCCGGAAACTACAAGTAATACAGAATGTGGCAGCTAGACTGGTGACTGGGAACAGCCGCCAAGGCCACATAACACTGGTCTTGAAAGGCCTACATCGGCTCCCAGTATGTTTCTGGGCACAAATCAAAGTGTTGGTGCTGACCTTTAAAACCCTAAATGGCCTTGGCCCAGTATACCTGAAGGAGCGTCTCCACCCCCATCATTCAGCCTGGACACTGAGGTCCAGTGCCGAGGGCCTTCTGGCGGTTCCCTCTCTGTGAGAATTGAGGTTGCAGGGAACCAGGCAGAGGGCCTTCTTGGTAGTGGCGCCTGCCCTGTGGCACGCCCTCCCATCAGATGTCAAGGAAATAAACAACTATCTGACTTTTAGAAGACATCTGAAGGCAGCCCAGTTTAGGGAGGTTTTTAATGTTTGATGCTTTATTATGCTTTTAATTCTGTTGGGAGCTACCCAGAGTGACTGGGGAAACCACTAGGCTGGGTATAAATAATAGTTTTATTTATTTATTTATTTAATTATTATTTTATATGCCAAAAATTGCATCAAGTAGGAATGAACTCCACACATCAATTCTATAAAAGGGCAAAACAAGAATAGCAACAGGCAGGATGGTAAAAATTAATAGCTCAAGTACTTTAATAATATTTCCAGTTTAATAAGGCTGCATTCTTACATGTATTTACTTTGATTCAGAGGTATTTGCATCTGAACACAAAAGCTTTAGATTCTTACTAAGACTTGCCAACTTCTTACCAACTGCTGTTCATGTGCCTTTAACAACAGCTTCTTTGACACACATTAACCCAGCCCTCACCATCATGGTGCCATCCATACATTTTGAATGAAAACTCTTGGCCATTCTGGTTGCAACTGATGGGATTTGTCATCCTAAACCTCCAAAGGTCACAGGTTGGGAAAGTCTACACCAGTGTGTAATGATTGTCATCTACATGTAACATGCCACAAAAAGTTTCCCCAGTTGATTCTTGAAGTTCAAGGTGCTCTAAAAGGCAAAGGAGCAGGATAGTTCAAGGTCATTTGGCAACACTGCAGTGCTTGAGGTCTTGAAAAACCTCTTAGCACAAATGATTGTAGGAAACCCCACTACAGTATTATCTCCACTCCAATAGCAATATTATGTATGATTTATCAAGCTTCTTTACATAGAATGGCAGCTTATAGTTGTATGGCTTAGAAAATATATGTTCTTCCATAACACTTTGCAGAACTCATTCAGATTCTTACTATTTTTCAGTTATGTCAAATAAAAAAGTACTATAAACATTTATAGGGCTATTTACTAGTTTATGAGACAATACTGCTAGTATATAGCAGCTATTCTGTTCATAATGATAAATCAGAATTCATGGGCAGCTGAATTATGCTTGAGTTATGAGGCAACATTAACAGAAGAATGCCATAAATAACTGTGCTATATATAAAAATGCACGATATAGATTGAATCTCATTTGCCATTGTGTTTCTCATTCAACTAGTTGAGAGGGGTCCTCTTTATGGTCTGCTTGGGTTTTTACCATTCTGAAAAACATGGCGTTCTCCACAAAGTCGGCTAACTTAGTGCTCATCCCTGACTCCAAATCACTTATTAATAAATCATCCTTGGGAGACACTTACTTCCCTCCATTATGAAGTTGAAAATAAAGGAGGGCATCAAATGAAATAGATTGGGGATTCAGGTGAATTCTCCTGCAATCTCTGTTTTCTCCCTCCTGTCCTCTTCCTTCAGGTTATTTTGATTTCTTTTTCTTTTTTTCTTGGTTATCTGCCTACCTGACCTCTACTGTTGCCATGTCTTGTTAAATAAAGAGAAAGGAATCTTTTGTGACAGACAGAGGTGAAGAACGTTGGGATGCTCTCATGTACATTTACACACACACGCACGCACACACACACACACACACACACACACACTGGTGTTTCTAAATTGACTAGGACATGAACAAATATCAACACAATCCAGTGTTATTCTCATCAGTGAGGTTTCTTCAGTCCTCTGCAGTGTTCTTATTTAGGAGAAGATGATGAGAAAAGTCTAAAAATAGAGGGTGGATTGCTGAAGGGAGCAACTAGCTTGCTCTATTTAGTTAAACCTTATTTGCAAGGCAGACTACGAAGGCTCCTTTTAGAACCCTTCTTTAAATATGTTACAGAAGGCACCTCTTTTCTGTACAGATGTTGGGTCATTTCTTCTTATAGCAAACTTAGGTGGGTCTGCTGCCTACCATTTTAGTATTGAAATGGAACCATCCCAAAATAAGATCTCTATTCCGCCCCCCTTCCATCTACTATTTAGAAAATAGGCATCTCCCCACAAATGCAGAAATATAGAAATAAGTAAATTAGAAGGAAAATAATTGCTAGGTTGTTTTAATAACAAAAAAACACCTCATAAGAAATAGCTTGATGAAAAGCCATGAAATTCCAGGATTTAATTTTTTTGGAAGGCAGTTGAGGTAAGAAATAGTTTACACTGTTTGGTATATAACCAATGTCAGCTACCTGAGGCACTCCACCTAATGGAGTAGAGCCAGACCTCACAATAGAAAAAGGCCTCATGGGCGGAAAGAACAAAATAATGCATACCCTTCAACATTTACCCAATGAAAATGGGGACTTCCCATTCCATAATGATAGTTTTACTATTTATATCCCACACATCTTACTGGGTTGCCCCAGACACTCTGGCCACCTTCCAACATATATATATATAAAACATAATAAAACATTAAACATTTTAAAAACTTCCCTTTACAGGATTGCCTTCAGACAGCTTGGGGGTCAGATAACTCCATACCCTCCAACATTTCTCCAATGAAAATAGGGACGTCCTAAGGAAAAGTGGGACATTCCAGGATCAAATCAGAAACTGGGATGGCTTCTCTAAATCAGGGGCGTCCCTGGAAAATAGGGACATTTGGAGGGTCTGAAAGTAGCCTTCCCCACACTTTCTTTTTCTTTCTTTTGACACACACACACACACACACACACACACACGGCCTGAACAAGGCTTCCAGCTAGAAGAATTATTCATACAGAGTGGACACGCACTATAAAAATGTCGTTTGTTGCAGGTCTTTTTGTGTATGTGTGTGCATGCATACTTGTGTCCATGCTTATCAGTTGATTAAGAGCTTTTAGTTCCATACCGTCCACTTTTGCTGACAACAGCTGTCAAGGGTCTCCCAGTCCTGCCACTTGAGGTCCTTTCTTGAACCACCTGCAACCTTTGTGGTGTAGTAGTGGTTAGAACGTTTGACTAGGACCTGGGAGACCGGGGTTCCAATCCCCGCTCAGCAGTGCAACTCACTGAGTGACCTAGGGACAGCAAATCACTCCCAGCCTAACCTACTTCACAATGTTTTTGTGAGGACGAAATGGTGAGAAAGAGAACTATGCACACCACCTTGAGCTCCTTGGAGGAAAGCTAAGATATAAATGCAATAAACAAATAAACAAATACCCAGCACAAGTACAAAATAAAGAATACAGCTTTCACATTGCCCTCTGATGCATCAGAAATGTGCCATTCATTGCTTGACTTTCCAGAATAACCAGGGTCTATCTGACATGTTTATTTATTTCACGTTGCAGGCATTGCTCCCTCGCACCATATGATACCCTTGATTGTGGGTTGCTTTGTACATTTTGATCAAACTATTACAATTTAATAAGCTGAAGCTGAGTCATTTTTGTTCAGTCTCCATTCTTGACAGAAATGACATAATTTGATTTCTTAATGAAAGCAGCTCAATGTGCAGGCCCAAAGATGTGTTATTTAATGGAGAATAAAAAACAGGCATTATGGCAATATAGACAGGGACTTATTTTTTTAAAAAAAAAATAAATGTAATGGCCTCAAGGCTCATTTCATTCCACGACTGGATCTTCAAATCCTTTCAGTTGGCTCTTATGCCCTAATTAAATGAATTAGTCTTAACTATGGTTTAAAGTTTGTTTGTTTTTATTAACACATCTGCTGAAGAAAAACTAAGAAAACATCAGTAAAGTTATCGCTACAAGGTAACAAAAGCAGCAGCAGCAGCAACAACAACGTCTTCAATTAGAGATACTATATAATGCTACCCTTACAAATTAAACAATAGATATTAAGACCACAGCAAACAGCAAAGCATGGAAGGCTCCAGTCCATTTGAAACCAATGAAGTCTCCACAAACACCATGTTACCATAAGCATCAGGCAACCTCTCTGAGATCACAGAATCACAGAGCTGGAAGGGACCACAAGTGTCATCTAGTCCAACCCCCTGCAACGCAGGAATGGTTTTTCCCAATGTGGGGCTCGAACCCATGACTGAGTTCTACCAACTGAGCTATCCTTTGTACAGATGAGTACTGAATTCCAAGTGAAGCCTCCTCATGCTTCATACCAAGGCTAAATAGGAGTAGACTCACAAGTGGCAAGTGCTGAATATTTCAGTGTGAGCCCCAAGAAAGCCTTGCCTTGGTAAAAATTCTAGCTGTGTCAGAGCATACTAGAGTCCCATCTGAACTATGCTTTCAAAGCATTTCCAACATGGCCTCCTTAAAAGAATCTTGGGGCCTGTTGTTTGTTGAGGGTGCTGAGAGTTGTTAGGCGGCCCCTATTCCCCTTCAGAGCTACAATTCCCAGAGTGGTTTAAAAATCATTCCCTCTGTCAGGGAACTCTGGAAACTGTAGATCAGGGGTGTGTCTCTTAACAACTCTAGCCTCCTAAACACTCTACAGTTCCCACAATTCTTTGGGGGGAGCCATGACTGTTTCAGGAGGCATGGCACTGCTTTGGGTGTACAGATGGAGCACAGGGTTGGGTAATGAGGGTTCTGGTGGATCCAACCTAGTTCATTGGTGTCGCGAGCCCTTCGCCCTGTACAGCCCACCCCCGGACGTTTTACGGTCTATGAGTGCTGCACCAACAACAAACGGACCCCAGCTGCAGCCCTCCAGACTACTAGCTGGATCCTGCTTATTTCATTCACCACAGACGAGGATATTGTGAACTAAAAAGTTGTTTATTGAGTACAAAAGCTTGTGGTTGCTGATAAATAAAAGGTTGTTCGATAAGCTTATAACAGTTGTCCTATACCGGCCTATTACCTCTAAATGATACCGGCCTAATACCTCTAACAGATAACTAAATGCCAATAACAACACGTTTCACACTCTGTTTATCCTCTCTGCTAACTTCCACCTCAGACTCTTAAGCTTCCAGCTCTATCTCCGGACTCACACTGCTCAACTAACTCTCCCACTTCCACCAACTAACTCTCAACTCTCCCTCACTGCCCACTGGGAGGGGTGTTTTATACCCAGGCTAAGCCCGCCCCTGAGGGTTCTAACTGTCAGAAAGGTTAACCCCTACCTGGCATTGGGCTAGTTCGCCACATACCTCCCTCCTTTTTAGGTTTGTATCAGAGGAGTTACTCGCCAAAGTATCCCTCTGATACAAACAACAGTTTAAAACATCAATATATACATTACATAAACAAACATTTTATAACTCTTACCTATACTTTCCCTAACTATGGCATAATCAGTTACATCTTCAGTAAAAGTACATATAGTTGTGAACATTATATACATGCAATATCACATAGTACCAGTGACATGTAATATCGTGGTGGTGATGGCTCGTCTTAGGATCAGCCGTGACTCCCTGGTTTTCTAGACAACGCATCAGCCACAATGTTCAGGGTTCCTTTTACTGGGTTGATGGTGAAATCAAAGTCTTGCAAGATTAATGCCCACCTCATTAACTTGCTGTTGTTCTTCATGGATCGTAGCCAGATCAGCGGTGAGTGGTCCGTACGCAGATCAAACGATCGTCCCCACAGATACGGCTTTAAACGTTGTAGAGCCCAGATGATGGCCAAACACTCTTTCTCGATCGTTGACAGATGTTTCTCCCGAGGCAACAACTTTTTGCTGAGATAGACGACAGGATGTAGTTCGTTCTCAGCTCCAGGCTGGCATAAAACAGCGCCAAGTCCATCATTAGAAGCGTCCGTGTAGACCGTAAATGGCTTGCCAAAATCAGGTGTAGCTAGGACTGGTTGGGATATCAGGGCATTCTTCAGCTTGTCAAAAGCAGTTTGACAAGCTGCTGTCCACGTAATGGGGTCTGATATCTTTTTCCCTGTCAGACTAGACAAAGGAGCAGCTATTTCACTAAAATTGGGAATAAATCTGCGATAATACCCCACCAGTCCCAAGAATGCTCTCACTTTTTTCTTGGTTGTGGGTTTCGGCCATGTAGTGATGGCTTCTACTTTTGCAGATAAGGGCTTAATTTGGCCATCCCCAATCATATGACCCAAATATTTTATGGAACTGCCCCCAATGTGACATTTGGCAGCCTTGATGGTTAGACCCGCCTCTTGGATTCTTTGTAACACTATTTTCAAGTGCCTTTTATGATCCTCCCAAGTTTTACTAAATATGGCGATATCATCAAGATACGCAATCGTAAAGTCAAATAACCCATTTAAAACTTTATCCATGAGGCGTTGGAAAGTGGCTGGAGCGTTTTTTAGACCGAACGCCATGACTGTAAACTCATATAAACCGATAGGACTTCTGAAAGCGGTCTTTTCCCTATCTTTTGGGTCCATTTGAATCTGATAGTATCCTTTTGTTAAGTCTAAACTAGATATGTATTTACAGCTTCCAATTTTTTCGATTAAATTGTCGAGCCTAGGCATAGGATAGGCATCTGACTTTGTCACATGGTTAAGACGACGGAAATCCAGACAAAATCTTATAGTTCCATCGGGCTTATCTAATAAAAGAACAGGGGCTGCCCATGCACTAACCGAAGGAATAATAATGCCGGCTTTTAACATCTCTTTAACTTCCTCGGTTACAGTCTTTATATAATGACCAGTAATCCTGTACGGAGCCAATGCAATGGGTTTGGCATTACCCGTATCAATCTGATGCATTACCCCTTTAGCAATACCTGGTTTATTGCTGAACGTAGGTGCATAGTGTTTTAAAATTTGTGTTACATCTTCTTGTTGGGACTGCGTTAGTTGTGGGTCCAACTTAATGTCAGAGATTAGACAGGGATTTTTCTCCCTTTCGCAGCAAGGGATTGGCATGTCATGGGGATCTTCTTTAATAGCAAATAATGACCACCCGTCTGCTTTATAATAAGGCTTTATCATATTCACATGCACGACCCACCTGCCTTCACCGTATTGAATTATATAGTTTACATCATTCATTTTTGAAATGATCTTAAAAGGACCTTCCCAGGTCAGTTGTAACTTGTCCCCTTTTACTGGTCTGATTAATAAAATATCCTGTCCTGGCTCAAAAGATCTCACACGTGCTTTTTTGTCATACCAAACTTTCTGTTTGTGTTGAGCAACCTTGCAATGTTCTCCTGCCAGTTCTAGTGATCGTTTGAGAGTGTTTTGCAATTTAAAAAGGTAGTCAACTACATTCTCAGAATCCCCAACCGGCCGTCCTTCCCAATTAAATCTTAATAAATCTAGGGGACCCTTGATTTTTCTTCCAAACAATAATTCAAAGGGACTAAAACCCGTGCTTTCCTGGGGTATGGATCTATAAGCATATAATAAGGCTTGTATATTGTCATCCCAATCGTGAGGATGTTCCGTTACATATGCCCTCAGCATTCTTATCAGGCTTCCGTTAAATCGTTCTACAAGGCCGTTCGTCTGAGGGTGATAAGGACTACTGGTGATGTGTTTTATCCCACACCTCTCCCACAAACGCTGCATAAGCTTAGAGGTAAATGAGGCTCCAAGGTCTGTCACGATTTGTTCTGCAAACCCTAGCCGACACATATAACTTATTAGAGCTGAAGCCACTGTTTCAGTCTCTATGTTTCGTAACGGAATCGCTTCCGGATATTTCGTCGCAAAATCCACAATAGTCAACAAATAATGATGTCCCCTGCGACTGGCTTTTGGCAGTCGTCCAATTATATCTATTGCTAAACGTTGGAAGGGTTGGGATATTATGGGCAAGGGGCATAATTGTGCTTTCGTTTTATCTTGCCCATGTCCTTGTAATTGGCAAGTATGGCACGTTCGACAAAATAACTTTATTTGCTTGCCCATCCCAGGCCAAAAGAAATTTTGGGACACCCTTTGTTTGGTTCTGGTGATTCCCAAGTGACCTCCAAATATACTGCCATGTGCATGTTGGATTATTTTGTTTCTAAATTCAGTAGGTACTATTAGTTGCCTGTGGATTTCATTACCCCCTCTATTAGGTTTTAAAAGAATCTCTCTGTATAACAACCCATTATCGACTATAAACCGCTCAGGGCTTTCCGGGGTTAATACTGTATTCAAGGCTGTGGCTTGAAAATATTTCTGTAAATCTGTATCTAGTTTCTGCTTGGCTGCAAAACTAGCTGCTTGACTATTTGTAACTGGTACTATACTTGTATCTTGTGTCAGTTCAACAATTGTATCAGGCCTTTCCTCCTAAGGTAACTGTCGCAGTTTTTGTGCCCTAGTAATCACAAATGCACTCTGTACATGGTCAAGTAGATCCCACCCAATTAACATTGGAGCTGGGATTTCTGGTGAAACTGCTACTTGCCATTCTCCAGACCATTGTTTGTATGTCAGATTAACTAGTGCTACTGGCAAGGTTTCCGGCTGTTTTGATATTCCTTTTAAACTGATAGTTTTGCCTTTAATAAAGTCTTCTGGCTTTAGTAAATCAGGATGTATAATACTAATTTGAGACCCTGTGTCTTTTAAGCCTTTATATTGTTTACCATTCACCCAAATTTCTTCTCCTGTTTTGTGTAATAACATGTCATCTTGTTGAATTATATAGCACCTCACAACTTGGGCTTCTGGTAACTCGTCAGGCTCTGCTCTAGACTGGGCCTCGGTTGCCTTGGCAACCATGTTGGCAGTGGACTCTGTCTCCACAGTTTGGACACAATATGTCTGCTTCTGAGGGATAGTATTTGCACTCCTAGTTCTGAGTTCAATTCTACAGTCCACTTGTCTATGGCCTTTTCGTCCACATTGCCAGCAGGTTAAGTCTGGCCTTTTACCCTCACCATATTTATTTATTTTTCCCTCAGTCACCCCCGTTGTTATAGGCGTGTTATGGGGAGCATTTGCATTGGCGGGAAAAATTTTCTTGGCAGTTTCTGTGGTAAATTTTGTGGGCTGTTGCGTTTTCTTAAACTTATTTGTTTCCCAATGTTTGTCCTTATATTTTGGGGCATCATAAGCGTGTTCTCGGATTTCATTTATTTCATCTGCCAGATTAGCAGCTTCCAGGATGGTTTTAGGGCGTCTTTCTTTAATTAAATACTTCAGATGACTATTAATCGTGTCATAAAATTGTTCTAATGCGATCACCTCTTTTATTTTCGCCACAGAATCGGCACCCTCCTGTTCTAGCCACTTGTTTAAATAATTTGTAGTTTTAGCTCCTAATTGAGCAAAGGTTTCCTCACACAATTTTTTTATGGTTCTAAACTTTTGTCTCAGTTGCTCTGCAGTAATTCCGAATCTAACATAAACCAACTGTTTAAATGCTTCAAAATCTTTGGATTGATCAGATGGCATTTGAGAATAAATCTCTGTTAATGTTCCACTAATACGAGCTCTCAGTATTTGCATTTTCTCCTCATCTTTTACTTCAAAATCTTCGCAAGCCCTCTCAAAAGAAATGATAAATGCTTCAGGGTCGTCTTTATCTCTGAAGTCAGGGAATCTTTTTAAATCCACCCTGCTAGGATTTTGTGTGGAACTATTGTTGTTGTTTCTATTATCTACAGCTGATAATTCAAGTCTTTTCATCTCTAATAAATATTCTCTTTCCTCCCTTTCTCTTTCTCTCTCAATAGCTAAGGTCATTTCTTTCTCTTTCAGTTCTCTCTCTTTGGCCTCTCTCTCTCTCTCTCTCTCAATATTTAATTCTCTCGCTTTTGCTTCAGCTTGTAACTTCGCTAGTTCGATTTTTAAATTATATTCCTTCTCAAGTTTCCATTTCTCAAATTCCTCTGAGGCTTTAAAACTCGTCCCCTCATCAGGATTTTTGTTAACTATTTCAGTACTGGTTTCTTCAATCTGCGAAACCCCATTTTCTTCTTCAGAGCTTTCTACTTGTGAGTCCCTAAGAGCTGGTTTCGTCTTCCTAGGTGGCATTTTCTATTTATTTGGTGGTATTATATTTGTACTTAAATCAAGGATTTTTCAGTTAAACTATTTCCTCAGGCTTAGTTTCCACAGTTTAGGTCCAAAGTCACGCCTAAAGTTACCTCAGTGCACTTTGTCCAGCGTACTTTTCCGACCTCTCACTATAAACCTTTCTGCCTGAAATAGTTTTAAACGCAAAGTATCTTTGTAATTCTCTCACAATCTCACAGTCTTAGGCGCTATCACACCACACCCTAGGGCCAGGTAATTCCTCTCTGAATTCCCCTTCTCCCTTTCCAGGTGTATGCGATCCCCCTTCCTGACTAGATTGTAGAGTCTCACTGAAGTTTGCTTAAATCCTCTTTAAGCCTCACACTTCACACAATGCGTCACCCTTAAATCTTTCTTGTACCTTGGCACTGCTTGCCAACACTTTAGATCTATCTTTGATCCTGATGTGACCACCACTTTATGTTTATCTTTCGTCCCGACGCTGCCACCACTTTAATGTCGCGAGCCCTTCGCCCTGTACAGCCCACCCCCGGACGTTTTACGGTCTATGAGTGCTGCACCAACGACAAACGGACCCCAGCTGCAGCCCTCCAGACTACTAGCTGGATCCTGCTTATTTCATTCACCACAGACGAGGATATTGTGAACTAAAAAGTTGTTTATTGAGTACAAAAGCTTGTGGTTGCTGATAAATAAAAGGTTGTTCGATAAGCTTATAACAGTTGTCCTATACCGGCCTATTACCTCTAAATGATACCGGCCTAATACCTCTAACAGATAACTAAATGCCAATAACAACACGTTTCACACTCTGTTTATCCTCTCTGCTAACTTCCACCTCAGACTCTTAAGCTTCCAGCTCTATCTCCGGACTCACACTGCTCAACTAACTCTCCCACTTCCACCAACTAACTCTCAACTCTCCCTCACTGCCCACTGGGAGGGGTGTTTTATACCCAGGCTAAGCCCGCCCCTGAGGGTTCTAACTGTCAGAAAGGTTAACCCCTACCTGGCATTGGGCTAGTTCGCCACAATTGGTACAGGTTTGTGCCCCTGGGAACCAATACTAAAAGTTAAAGGAGACTGAGGGACCACTGGAAAGTTTTTTAAGCTGGGAAGATGAGAAGAACTCCACCTAGCAACCTTTTACAGTTTGAGGGCTACATTCCCATCTGAGCAACCTTCTGGGGGCCACATGCCATTTTGGGGGTGGGGGAGCAGAGATAGAGACAAAAGCAGGCAGAACATTAAACATATATTTCATCTTTGTACAGCAGGCTAGTTTTGACACACAACCCTTTTCTCCATCCACACAAGCAAGAAGCATTATCAGATGTCAAGGCCATATTCCAGTCAGGCAAAAACACTCTGGATAAAAAGCATGGCCAATGAGGGATGTGACCCTGGGCAGAGGGCATGTGGCAATCTGTGGAGAGTTCCAAGGGCCAGATAGAGAGACATGGAGTACCATATTTGGCCTCTGGCCCTGGCCTGAAGTTCCCCATCTCCTAAGGTTGCTGCCATGGTTCATCTAATAGAGTATTTGAAGCAGACTCTGTGACTCTGCTAATGTCCAACTGTGTTCTGAAATGCAGTCCTTGTAGATTGCAAAGTCGCCAGAAATATTTCACACAAATATGTTTGTTCTCATTAGTCATCTATCTCTGCTGAGCAGAGGGTTCATTTGCTCAACGTAATGGCATCTACCACATAGTCTCATTATTTTATTGCTACCAGACCTTTGTTTCTATATCAACGTGGAACCTATTCTTTCTGAGAAAAAGGACAGTCACTAGATACCTCACATTCTTAATAAATCAAATGACTGGCTTCAGTTGAAAGAATGCCCTTTTTCATAGTGTCAGGATGATTTAAAGCAGCATGTCGGATGCCCATGAATGAACTCTGCTACCCTCAGAAAAGAAGATGATCCTATTAAGACCAAAATGAAGTGTGTGGGGAGGGGAGGGGGAAGCAGTCTGGAAGGAATAGGTTCAGTTTTGTACAATGGTTATTGTATGAAAATGGCAATGCAATCTCCTCTTTTCACTGGGTAGGATACAGCCACCTTTCCATCTCTATGCCAGATTCCTTTATATCAGGCATAGGCAAACTCGACCCCCCAGATGTTTTGGGACTACAACTCCCATCATCCCTAGCTAACAAGACCAGTGGTCAGGGATGATGGGAATTGTAGTCCCAAAACATCTGGGGGGGTCGAGTTTGGGGATGCCTGCTTTATGTTATGTCACTGCAGCTAAACCAGGCATGCCAAGCCTGGCTTATCTAACACAAGGTGTATCTGCTGAGTAAAAGGGCCCTTCAATGGCAAAAAATGGAACAGTAGCTATGATGTCACTTGTTATTGTCAAGTGTTACACAGCCTGCAAAGGAATGTGATGGAAAAGTCTGAGCTGCTCAAGTAAAAAAATTAAAAAACCTGTTGTCCTCTAGTTTCCTTAACCCAAAGCAAGGTTTTTTGGGACACCACCAGTGTAGCTCACAGCTGCCTCTGCCTCTTCCAGTAGCAGACTTAGGGCTCTCAAATTTCAGTGGCACCCTGTGCCAGTCAAAATTCAACACTCCCCTGCCTTTCGCCTTCTGCTCTACATCATTGTTTTGGCACTGTCTTGGAATGGTGTCCAGTGTGGGTGAACCAGTTGCACTCCACTAAAAGCGCCTCTGTCTCTTTCCATTTGTATTTTGTACTTTGTAGTCTTAGCCACAAAGGAAGTTTCTGGTGAAGTAGGTGAGAAAACAGAGTTCTCTATTACTATAGCAATATTCAGTTAAACAGGTCTGTAAATAGTATTGCTTTTTTCAGGGGGTACCCAAGGGTACACAGTACCGGCACCTCTTTTTTGTTTTTAAAAAATTGTGACACTGCAACAACTTCATGCTGAGTATCATCACCTATTTTTCTAGGAAAAAAGAAAGCACTGGTAAATAGTATGTGACCATCCACATAAAATTGGGTCACAATTCAAAATAGCCAAACAAGGCATGTTGCCCAACTCATATCACCCCAAAGGCCATTGGAGTGAGAGAGGAATAAATATGTCTTGTACCTTAGATAATAGTTGGTTTAACTCAGAGGTAGGGAAACCTCAGCCTTCCGGTCAAATTGGTAGGCTTGCGTTCCTTGCAAATTTGCAAACAATTGTTCATGCATTTTGCAATTAAGTGCATGCAAGTTTCAGGATGCAATTGCATTTTGAGGTTTGAGAATTAAATAGCCATAAGGCAGGCTCTGCATTTCAGCTGTGCATTGATTTATGTCTGGGTCCTTCTGCTGGGACTACTGAGCTCTTTTTGCCTTTTTTCCCACAGTCAGAACAGATAAAACAGAGGTTGAAGAAAATAGAGGTTGAAATATATGATAGTGTGTGGCTCTGCCCACACCCACTTTGGGATTTGACCTTCCCCACAGCTGGAATGTCATTGAGCCCGTGGATTTGAAATTAATGGTTTGCACTTCCTGCTTCCTTTTTGGTCAGCTCGCATTCTGGAACCTCCTATTTTGAAAATTAAACCCAGCCTACGGAGTACAGACATGCCTAGTCCTTGATTCTCACAAAAAATCAGCGTCATGCTCTCCGACAGCATGTTCAGTAATCTAAATTCACGTCTGTAAAGAATGCTTTTCTTTGGTCAGGGATGAATCTTCTCACCTTTCAATTCAACTTCAACTCTATATGCTATGTTCTTGATGTCATTCACTGAAGCTTTTGGGAAGAATGGCTTGGAATAATCTCATATGGACTGCAACTTCAAGCGACGCAGTCTAGAAACAAAACAAAACCCATCATCAAATATTTGTCATATTTTCTCTTCGTACCCCCGCAGCAGATTCTGACAGTCTGCCAGGCTAAATCTCAGAATGTGTCAAGTGAAATATAAATTAATACTCCTTGACTATTGACATTCAGAGAGCAAGGAGAAATCCATGCAGGTGATGCCAGCTTTTCAGTTATTCCTTCAGAAAGTGTGGAGCTAGAGATACGCGCTTGGGGTTTCAGTTTGTCTGTGTATCCTCTTGTCAGTGTGTAGCTGTGTGGAAAAAGCCTTTTGGGTGGTTTTTTTGGGGGGGGTGGAGGCGGGGGCCGCACCAGCTCTCCTAATGCTCGAAACAAGCTAAGGCTGCACATCATTAAGACTTTGACATGTTCCTTTGGGGAACATATACTGAGGATCTTTTTAAGAAATCTTACTGGCATTCCCCATATAGCTGCTCTCCACACATCCTAGGTATCCAGGCTCTGTTAGTTTGGGAAATGCACACTGAGGTTAGGAAACTGCACTCAAAAGATGCACATGGCCCCTTTTTGTTCCCTGCACCTTTTTGCATGCACATTTGGTAACCTGCACCTTTTTGCATGCACATTTGGTAACCTGGCTGTGGTCAAAATGGCCTTGATTTCAGCAATTGCCCACAGAATGTTCTAGCACAAAGATTCTCCAATTAATAATCCACAGTACTGGCCACCACCATCCCTTACTTCCATCAACATGGAAAAGCTGAAAGATTCTTCAGATCCCCTTTGTCCAACCTCTGAAGAAGACCTTTGACCCATGAGGATGGCAGTAGCGTATTCACTGTCATCCTGAGAGCTTGCTCCCTAGGAAATTAAAATGTTTCAAGCAAACAGTAGAGATTGGGGTCTAATTGGTCCTTGAATACTTATACCACACAAGGAAATAAAGCCATAATATGTTTTCCATACAGATGTACTGTGGGTGGCCAGGGTTATCAATTTTATATTACCAGCCCACTCCAGAACAGCTGACTACGAATTTTCATTGCCACTGAGCTTCTGCTATCCTGGCATCAAAAGGCATCCTAGAAACGGTTCTACCCTTATTTTAGAGAACCTTTTCTAATTTCTACCAACTTAGTTTAGTTTAGTTTAGTTTTTTTTTTTTTGGAGGGGGTGTTGCGTTCTATTCAACCAGGTGCATAACAATATGAGACATTACATTCAATGTAATTTATTCATGCTCATTCAGGCATTCCACAGTGTTTTGTTCCTTCATTCAGGTGCAGATTGGGTTCTTTTCAGGATCACAAAGCATTTTTTATCTTTCTCGTTATACAGCTCAAAATTGGATTACAAATGAAGAGCCATTGACCAATCTCAGCCCTTTATTAATGTTTGTGAAATTTTTTTTCTGAGCAGCAAGCTGTAAAATGAAAACTTATTCAGCGTGTGAGCCCACCTGCCAGGTCAGGGCCTGTTGGCACCAAATCCCATACCTCTCTCATGCTTACTGTGACTAGATTATGCAAATGAAGCAGTGTTTGCTATTGAATTAAAATCAGATTCATTCAGTTAACAACTCTGTACCTCAGCAAGAGTTGTGGATTTAATGTTTCCAGGCCTTTGAATAGTCTCTGGAACTGTCTCTGCATGTTCAAGCTTAAGAGCTTTCTTCAACTTGGTTCTCCATAAGTATACCTGGAGATTTACTTCCTTCATCTTTTCGGCATCACTGCCACCATTACAGTGGTCATAGAATTGTAGAATTGATGACTGGTAGAAAACAAATGTGAAAAAGCAACCCACAGGAAAACATGATAAAGTTATGGATTCAACAGATTAAATTCTCAACACTTGCATGTTTGTCTCTTTGTTTTACCCAAACCTTCTGTCTGTTCCCCCCACCCCCCAGGGAGCAAAGGTTCACATTGCAAACACTGGTTGCCATTAGCCTCACCTCTGTCCTATATCCAGAAATCCAAAGAAAGTGTGTGTCCCACTCTTGTATTTAATGCCTTCATTTAGAGTTAACAAGAAGCTATGTTCCCTATATTCCACTACATCTTCTGTCTGGCAGACAGAGAGAATAACTTTTGATTCCTAACCCAAACCTGCTGCCTTATGTTAAAGGTATAAGCTGAATATGCATAAAATGTAATGCTTGTACACACTGAAGTTTGAAAAAAAAAAACTTTGTAAAGGGTTTACAAAGGGAGAGAAGTTTGCATTAGGCAGGGAACAGACCTAGCTCAGTGTGTTGGGAGAAAGAACTCCCACCATACTGGAGGAGAGACTAGGCTCCATCATGAGGATCAAGCAATATTTTTTCATCAGACCTCTCTCTGGGATCAGAGAAGGGAAATATACTGAACCATTTTAAGGACTTAAATAAGACAGGACTGCATTGCTTCCTTTAAGAGCAGTGTGTTAACTTCCTATTTTTGCAGTTTATTTGCAACTAATTTAAGACTGTTTCCTGCAAAGCTTTGAAACTCATTATTGTGATGGAGAGCAAATTCATATCTACTCTGCGCAAGTACGGATCAGGGATTCTGCTTGCAGCAACTCTTAACACTTTGTACTAGGGATTAAGCAAAGATATGCCTCTGGTATAGATAATACTGAGCTAGATGGACTAGTTATTTGACTGTATAACAGGGATGAGGAACCCTTTTCATCTGTAGAGCAGCATTCCCGCTTGGAAACCTTCCAAGGGTCGTATGCCAGTGATGGGTGCGACCAGAAGTGAAAGTCAGCAGAGAAATGGATGTGGTCTTTACGTTTGTATAGTAGACTACATTCCAGCTATGCAAAAATCAGAGGTTTCTACATGCACAAACATTTCCCCATCCTACAGCCTTCCAAACAAGCAAGAGAGATTATCACAGTTCAAAGACACGTTACAGCCAGACATAAGCCCTTGAGGGCATGGAGTGGGGTCAGTGAGACATGTGGTCTCGGTAGAGAGCTGTGACCAGGAGAGGGGATGTGAACCAGGCAGAGTCTCAAGTACCAGAGAGAGAGAGAAGCTTGAGGAGATACATTTGGCCCCTGAAACACCCCCACTGTATAAGATGGCTTCCTATGTTCTCATGTTACCTTTGCCTTACAAAGCGCTAACCGAATGGATGCCCAGTTCATTTACCAGCCTAAGTTGCTGTTGGACTCTAGTTTCCACCAGCAACATTTCAGCAGGGACTAAGTCCTCTTTGGCACAACTTAACTTCCACACTGTACAATAAATGTAACAGCTAAGGATGCACTGCTAATACATTCATGTCCAGCCAATGGAAGGTAATTATTTCATTTAAAATAGATGAGAATCATTAGGCTGAAGCTGAATCCAGACAAGACAGAAATGAGTTTTGTGGGGAATCCAACTGTTCTGGGACAAGTGATTTATGGAGTAAATGTGACCCTATTGGATTAGGTGTGCAATCTGGACATGTTTCTTGATCTGACTATGATGCTTGAGGGGGGAAAAGGTGTTTGGGTGAGGTCAATGTTGCTTGCCTGAAAATAAGGATCTTGCCACTGCCCAGCTAAACAGTTTAATAATTTATTATTTATACCCCACCCATCTAGCTGGGTTTCCTCAGTTTGTGGTGAGCCAGTGTGGTGTAGGAGACTATCAGACTAGGATCAGGAAAACCACTGTTCTTGAAATAGGTGACCTTGGGCCTCTCATGATCTTTCAGCCTAACATATATACCTGGGTTGTTGAGAGATCAAGAATGGAGAGAATAGTTATTCTGCTTTGAGTTCCTTGCACAAATAAAAAGAAATGCAGGTTAGGTATGCAATAAGTAAGACTAAATTTATAAACCATCATAAAAGCAGAGCCCATCATAAAATCATAGAGCTGGAAGAGATCACAAGGGTCATCAAGTCCAACCCCCTGCAATGCAGGAATATTTTGCCCAACGTGGGGCTCAAACCCACAACCCTGAGATTGAGAGTCTTGTGCTCTTCCAACTGAGCTAAACCAATGGGATTGATTGATGTGGTCAGCCTTTGATACTGTTCAATACGGCTTGTGAAATTTAGCTGGGACTGGTTCCTGATTGCTACTTCCTGGTTGGGGTACAAAGATTGAATCATACTCTGCCATTGCTGTGAAAACCACACTGGCTTCACATTAGTTGCCAGCCCAATTAAAGGAGCCAGTCTTAATCTCCAGTGGTCCTTATAACAGACACCTTTCCATATGTTATGTTCCCATTACTCAGGATGCCCTAACTGGAAAAAAGAGTGCTCATTTTTTCCTGATTCCTCCTACCTGTGGCCCATGAAAATCTGCTCTGGATAATTGTGAGCAGTGTGTGGAAGAGGGACAAAAAAGGTTTTAAAAAATCGCTTCCTCCTTTTGTTTGTACATAGGCAGCTCAGTGCACAACCCAATAAGAAATTTTAGGTTAAAACATTTTGCAAATGTTGTACAGGGTGGGTGATTCCTGTGCAACACATACCCTCACTTGGCAGAAAGAGGGTTCTTTCATATATAATGCAGCCATGATACAGTCAATTATGAAGATATACTAATTTATATGATAATATATACTGCCATATAATCTGTTCCTTCTATCGCAAATGTGACTTTGCCAGAGTTGTTGAATCCTTGGACAGTTAATAATAGACTTTAGCCATACACCATTACAAATCCATCTCCGATGTCAAAAAGAAAATTAAACAATGCAAAATTATAGTAGATAAAAATATATACATAAAACATAACTAGCTTCAGTCCTATCCATCAAACTGTACAGAAATACACAATAAAAAACATAAACAGTCTCTACATCAGCATCTCAGAAACATTAAAAATTAATTTAGAACAACATTAGCTTCCACTAACTGTTGCCTGCTTCTGCCAGTGGTGAAAGTACTGGATCCTGCAGCCTGAGGGAGGAAGCTGGTGTAAGGCTAAGCATGTTTATTCAGAAATAAGTCTACCATGTTCAGCAGGACTTACTCTCTGGTAAGGAATGCAGCATCAGTATAGTTGTCTACTAGCAAATAATTCAACATGTGGGGATATTTAAAAATAATAGTACTGTGGCTGCCCTAATCTTAGGAAGAGTTTCTTAGGATATAAGGCAGGAATTTGATGTTCATCAGCAAACACGGGGTTCAATGTTCTGTGTTTGCCTCTAATGTGTGGAGCAGAGCAGGAGGACGGGTTCCCCCAGGGCTCTCCAATGTGACATCTGTGATTGCCACGGCACCACAGAGGTCTTTCCCTGGCCCACCTGTGAGTCCCTCCACTCAGTGCCTCCTTGGTCATCAGTTGGTGAGGGTGGCTATCTCTTGAAAAATGCACCCATGGTTCATGACCCATGGGTTAATCAGCTTCTCCCCCCCTAACACACACACACAAATGCTTTCCCACAATGATCCATGCATTGGGAACCCCAAGACTAAGCTATTGCAATGAGCTCTATGTGGGGCTACACTTGGGCATGGTCTGGAGGCTCCAGGTGGCTCAAAATGCTGTTGCTAGATGGTTGGTGGGTACAGCCTATCACCAGCTGGTACTCAAAAACTTGCACAGGCTACTCATATGCTACTGGGCCACATCCAAGGTTCTGGCATCACTTTACAAGGCCCTTCACAATTTGGATCAAGGATACCTCAAGGACTGCCAAATCCTTTGCAGGGGTGCCAACCCGAACAATTGTTGGAGGGGGGGGACAGAAAAGCCCCTCCCGCATAATCAATCACATGACGTGGTTCATGCACACCATTTGAATAGCAATGCCCATTATCTGGGGTGGCTCACTCAAATATTTTATTTGGGGAGTGAAGACCCCTCAGCCCCTAGGAGTTGGCTCCTATGATCCTTTCAAGCCCTTCAGGGGAGTCACTATTAGTGGTCTCCCATGATTTGTGTCCACCAGGTGCCATGCATTTAGTATGGTGGACCTAATTTTGTGGAGCCCCATTCCAACCCCATTCAGCACCTACTATAGACTTTTTAAAAAATCAGCAGGCATTTTAATTGAAGTTTGATTTTATAGTTTTAACATTTAAAAAAAAAACATGTTTTTGAACTGTAACTTTATAAACTGCTTAGAGACTATTGTAGTAAAGTGGTATATAAATGGTTTAAATAAGAAATATTACTATCTAATTATCACAATGATACCAGAATCAAGGGGAACAGTTAGGATGAAGAGTTGACACTGGCAGCTCAAGCCAGATTTAAGGCAGGCAGCACCCCTGTTTTTGGCTGCATTCACAAGTAAATAATCCCCAGGTGCATTTTAAACGGATGCTGCAGCAGTTCATGGTTCTGTAGGGATCAATTTACTGTGAAACACAAGCCAAAGCACTTCCCACAGCAAAACTAGCAGTGACTGTTTGGCAGCAATCTCTCCTAGCTACAAATCAGTTCAGATGCTATTGTGCTGATCACTGTACAATGCCATCCAGAACAGATCTCATACCTCAGGTTCTGGATAGCATCTTAAGACCAGGGCTTTCTTCCACTGCTGGGAACATGCTATAAATGGGGAACATCTTTATTCACTTACAAACTCTGCAGCAAGCACAAATCTGCTAAAAACATGCTCACAGTCCTTCATTGCGGGCCCTTCAGTTGAGAGCTGGGAATATACCTGTCCACTTGTTTGGTAGTTGATTTTCAGAGCCAAACCCCTTATAAAGTGGCATAAAGAGAGAAACAGAACTGAAGAATCTCAGGGTATGGGGCACTCAGGCCAATCACAGGCTGAGGCCAAATCTCAAACAACATTGGGCTGATTTGGGTTGACCCAGGATTCGGCTGGAGCAAGTTCAGGCAGCTCTGGATTACTATGAGTTGGATCAAGTCCACCCAACAAAAACCAGAACTGTCAAGCAGTAGGGGTGATGGTGACTGTCCATTAGTAAGGAGTGGGGGGGGGAGAGAAAAAGACACAGACAACTTGCCTGCATCTCCTCCTTTCTCCCTTTCCTAACATATATTTAATTAAGATTTAAAATCCTTGTGAAACACTGTGCAAGTCCCTCCATACAGTTTGGGCCACAGATCTGGGTCAGTTGTTGTTGTTCAGTCGTGTCCGACTCTTCGTGACCCCATGGACCAGAGCACGCCAGGCACGCCTATCCTTCACTGCCTCTCGTAGTTTGGCCAAACTCATGTTAGTAGCTTCGAGAACACTGTCCAGCCATCTCATCCTCTGTCGTCCCCTTCTCCTTGTGCCCTCCATCTTTCCCAACATCAGGGTCTTTTCTAGGGAGTCTTCTCTTCTCATGAGGTGGCCAAAGTACTGGAGCCTCAGCTTCAGGATCTGTCCTTCTAGTGAGCACTCAGGGCTGATTTCTTTGAGAATGGATAGGTTTGATCTTCTTGCAGTCCATGGGACTCTCAAGAGTCTCCTCCAGCACCATGGATCTGGGTCAGATTCATCCCCAAATCCGATTGGGAGCAGGGTGTCAGCTCATTCCTAATGGATATATAGGTAAAGGTAAAGGGCCCTTGGACGGTTAAGTCCAGTCAAAGTGATTTAGTCCTGCTGTCCACATGACCGGGAAAGCTGTCTGTGGACAAACACTGGCTCCCTCTGCCTGAAGCAAGATGAGCACCACAACCACATAGTCACCTTTGACTGGACGTAACTGTCCAGGTTTTTTTTTTTTTAACTTTACCTTTTAATGGATATACACTAGGGCTGTGCAACCAATTTGACAAAATCTTGAATTTAATCAGATCAAAGAAACTTCAAATCAGTCTGAAGCAAATTAGATGGATCCTCATTGCTCTAGAAGTATAATACCCACACTCTTGTTTCCTTTTTTCCTACTCCATTTCTCTTTCTGTCTCTCTAATTCTCATGCAAGGTAGGTATGTCGTTCCTTGCCAGAGCTTTTGGTGTTCTATCTCTCCCCCCAAAAAAAACCTATTTGGAATCAGCATCTTCTTTTGTCTATGCCCTCCTGACGTTAATTCATTGCTCCTGGTCCAATTTAAATAGTGGTTATACTGTTAATAGTTTACTTTTACAGCAACATGTCCATTGATAATGCTTTCTGGTTTTGTAAGACTTTTTATTCTTAGCTTTGGTTTGCTGCCTTATGCTCCTTGGTAAGAGTGCAACTTGCACGCTGTGACTCTGAGCTCCAGACCCCCAAATACTCTGGGTCCACGTGTACATGGACATCTGTGCACATATGAAGAAAATGATATAAAGTGATGCTATGAATGAGAGGAGTGTACCTCCTCTACAGGCGGAAGGAAATGTATGCCCTGGCAGATCGCTTGTACTGTAGTTGTCTGCCCTTGTAGCAAAATCATAATGGTATCTTTCAGCAAAAACAGGAGAATGGCCTCCCCCTTGAATGCTACATTCAAGGATGAAAAGAGAGGCAAATCGCTGGCTCTGATAACGTATTGCTGGCTGGGACCAGTGCTGTGTATTGAAAGGGAATCAAGCTTTGCTGGTGGAAGGCAGCAGGCTATCTTCAGCTTCCAGCTGCTAAGACAGGTTACCACTGTGATCACTCCCTGCATTCTCCTGGGAGGCGTTTCTGTGCTTCAGTTAAATCACACAAGAGAGAAGAATACCAAGGCTAATCCCCAGAGCTGTCTATCCTGGATGACAACCCTGGCATCCTACCCTTCTCTTTCCACAGTGTGTAAGTATGTCATGCTTGCCTTTCCCCAAAGGCCACCACAGGCAGCCATGAGAATGGAAGAGTGAAAGCAAGAAGTCCTTATTTGTTGGAAAACAGGAGTAATTAACTACTAGGTAAAGGTAAAGGAGCCCTGGATGGTTAAGTCCAGTTAAAGGCAACTATGGGGTGTGACGCTCATCTCGCTTCAGGCTGAGGGAGCTGGCGTTTGTCTGCAGACAGCTTTCCAGGTTGTGTGACTAGCATGACTAAACCGCTTCTGGCGCAATGGGACACCGTCATAAGTGCCAGAGTGCACGGAAACACTGTTTACCTTCCCGCCACAGCAGTACCTATTTGTCTACTCTCACAAGTATGCTTTCGAACTGCCACTGAACTGACTTGGAAAACAGTACTAGAGTAAGAATCGACAAGTGTGGTGCTAACACAGTTTTAACTATTGCTGGTGCCGCGGCGCTGCAACCTTAGAGATGCTAAATGCTGATCCCTTTCCACATATTATCATAAAGCGGCAGAAGGCACTTGCTTCCCTGTTGCTTCTTTCCAGAGATCTGATTTAGGGATGCACAAGAAATTTGGACTTTGTGAATTCGGATACAAAGAGAACAGCTACAGACTCTTCTTTCCCTGTTGCTGTGTCAGCCTACAATCTGTTTTACATGAAAGGCAAATACATTTATTTAGATAAGCACTCACAAATACAGTATGTTCCACATGGAGAGTACGAATAGTTCATTGGCTATTTAACCAGCCATGAACATTGATATTTGTCAGAGTGCCAGGCAGCCAGGCATCTCCAATCCCGGGCAGCGAGAATGGATTTGGTATAACATTGGGCTAATAAATGCCACCATTTGAGAAGCATTAATTATTGTCAGAGGCAATAGAAAGTACAACAGTGTGGAACAAAACAACTTGAAGGAGAACTAGTAATTGTGGAGGGATATCAATTAAAAAATCACTGGCTTTTTTCCTTTTAAAGTTCATGACTATTGCCATACATCCAGAAGCAATTTTTCAGAACTGTAGCATCTCTTTTATTTTGCAGCAGAGAGAAAGCATTTTTGTGACCACAGCCATGAAATAAAGAGGTGTGGCACAGATGTTTAAGTAACACATCGGGCCATGTTTATTTATATTTATGTAAATTAACTGCAGTGTCACTGTGTGGGAACCTGTTAACAAATCAGACGAGACCCACCCTGCCACGTAAAAGAGTGTGGCTCAATCTCCACACTCTTCTTCTGTCAGTCACACCACCTTCCTGACTTACCCCCTGTTGGGGTTCCACAACTGAGCCACAAATCACCCCCAAAGGTGAGCCTTACTCTGACAACAGGTCCCACAAACCCAAAAGGTACGCCTCGTGTGTCACTTTAAAACATGTCCAAATTAACTTGGGAAGCAATGCCAAACCGGCAGACTAGAAACCAAATTAACAATGCCAAATAGTCAAATCAACACAGTGAGTGAAACAGTGCAGAGGAGGCCAGGAAGGGGGGGGGCAGCCAACCACTCAAAAAGAATGGGCTAATTCTTTTAGGGCGGAGATCATTCTTGGCTCCCAGAGGTGGTCAGATGACCATGCACTGCATGCAAGGTAGAGAGGGCAGGCACTGAGAAGAGCTAAACAGGTCAGCCTGGGAGATGGAGTGAGCTTAAATAGCCATTGCTTAGCCCCGTCCCTGTGCACTGGTGCGGTATACATTGGCACAGTGTGCACCAGTACCCTGTGTGGTTGAAGCCATGACCATGAAGACCCACTGCCGCCAGATCCCTTTGAGCCCGGCAGGTGATATAGGAGGGGAGGGGAGGGGGGGGTTGGCAATGCTGTTTTGTGGAATTAGGTTACAGAAAGGTTCAGCATGTTGTGAGACTGAAAGTAGACAATGCAGATTATGGTAATCAAATTTGACCTACTGGTTTTTGCTAAAAAATCTCTGCTAGCTTGCACTTCCAATTCCTGGTTGATCCATCACCCAGTTTCACTCCATCAGGAGACTAAAAAGTCACTCCACTGACTGTTAGGGCCATTTTAATATTCATTAGAAAACTCCTTTGTAGATAAAGTTTCTCAGTCAACATATTTGAGTTTTCCTCCCCATCTAACCCATTTCATTTGGAAGAGTTTTTTCCCCCTGTGTAGTCATTGCCTCTTTGAAGTCCTCAGTGATTAATGAGGACAGACCTTCATCAGAAATCTACCGTTTGCAGGATAAAGTGCCACAATGTACCTTAAACTCTTCCTACAGTGTATTGTGCAATACTGAGATTATGGGTAAGTGTCTCTGAAAAGCAACAGCAGCGCTTTATTGAACAGTATTAAATGTAGCACTGTTATCAATTCTTGCTGCTTTACGGATGAAACTTCAAAAATATAAAGTCAAAATTGAGGATCTTTTCCTGACAAAGTGAGACTAGTACATTCTGGACGAATGGATAGCAGCCATCACATGTCAGTATTCTTATTGTAACATATATATTATTTACTCAGTGCTAAGTAGAGCAATGCTAATTCTGTCAGTGCATTCTGATTTTTTAAAAAACTGTAGTCTCCAAACAGTGTTATCGTTATCACAACACTATTCCATTTTAATTTTTCATCCAATATAGTTTCACACATTCCCAGGGCCAGACATTCCTCACTTGTGGTCCACCAAGGCAAATAAAATGCTGTCACCCATATTTGTATTTTGGCCTACTAGAAAGGCAGCAAAAACAGGTTTATCCAGTGTCTGTTAAGCGACCAAATAATATGTCAACTTTAGTTCCTCATTTTTCCAGTTCTCTACATTTTAACATCAGTTTGAAATTTCTTTTTTAACAAAGGAACTCCTCATTCTCCTAATACACCACCTTTTTGCATAGCAGTTTTTCCCCAAATATAATGCATTCATGGATCTAGCCCAGTTTCTCTTATTAAAAACCACAGGTATTTCTCCCTCTCAAAAGTTCGAGCTTTCAGTGTTAAACCTGAAAACCTGAGATTCAAAATCCAAACAGAGGCAAGAAGTGGAGCAAATTTTATATCCAAGGCTTCCTGACTACAAGCTTTTTCAAGTCTGGTACACTAGACAAATATAGTCTGGTACACAACAAATAGAAGACCCAAAAATATTCAAATGTCACCCATATACAAAAATAAATAAACATTATAGATTACCGGTAAAACACCTGTTTCTACAAAGGGCATTTTCTCAAGTTCCCAGGATAACTGATAACTTCTAATTCCTTGGTATGTGTGTAGTGGGGTCGTATTCTGAACAGATTTCACCTTGAATTGTAATGTTTACTAGCCTTGAGGACAGCGAGGTGCTGCAAATTTTCCAACTTGATTAATCTTTTTTAGGAAAATTACTTCCTATAAAATACACATGATATCAGCTTTATCACATACTATATGACATTAAAATATCAAAACAAAGTTACTTTCTCTTATTGGTTTCCAACTGAGCTGCAGCGTACTCACAAGAGGCCCAATATTCTATCTTCCTTGACCAGAGGAGGGGTGGGGAATTCAACCAAGGTCACTATTTATATTAGCTGGGTCAACCTTCACCCACTTCCTTAAAGGGGCAGTGATACATTTGTGCCATGTAAGTTTTGAACAACACCAACAGCCATCAAACTATATATTCAAAGTGGAAATAAATGTTAAAAGAATTAACCTTATTATTACAGAACCACTGTAAAATCAAATCTCTCATTTAAACCATTGGGAGTAACTGCCTGCAATGTAGGAATCCAATATGCTTTGTGTTGAGAATAATAAATAATATATTGATATATACAATTGCTTACATTGTGGAAGCGGTCCAGCTAACTTGCTCATGCAAATGATGCTCAAACTGCATTTACGAAATACAGATAAGCATTCAAACTATTTGCAAAGGTTCAGTATATAAATAGGCTGCCATGCCTGCATTCATTTTTGATCTGTGAGAATTTCACAGCCTAATTATTAGAGCTATTATTAGACTTCATTTTTAAATGAAGTCTTTTAATTCATTTTGAAATTGTAGTCTTCTAACCTAAATGAAATTATATTAAGCTTTATCTAGATCTGCATTCAAACCCCTGTTCACTAATACTGTTATTCTAATTGCCCCCTTTTCCTATTGAAAGAACATTTTCAGCAAGAATTTACTTTTCTCGGGCATTTCTGAGTCATCAATAATTTTATTCTCATCAACAGAGCTACGTCTTTCTCCCTTTGGCTAATACTGACTCATTTTGCTTCATGGTTGTTCTGCTTCTGCTTCTGTTTCTAAATGTTGTTCTTTTCTTTTCCTTGTAAATATACACCATTAAGCTGTCCTGTATAAAAGAACACTAACTATTTTCTTTCTCTTGTACATATTCTTTATATGAATAGTATGCTATCTATCTATCTATCTATCTATCTATCTATCTATCTATCTATCATCTATCTGTCTGTCATCTATCTATCTATCTATCTATCTATCATCTATCATCTATCGATATTCAATAATTTCATATGCTGGGCAGCTTGAATTTACTCATTGCTGAACTTTTTGAGTGTGTGGGCACATTCAATTAATTCTTCTGCATCTAGTGGGAATAGCTGGTACATTAGTGATTTGTGGTGGTGGTTACTGCTGACATACTTACATAAAGCATATGACAAAAACGGTCCCTGATTCATAGGTTTTATAAAAGGACAGTGACGTTTTCTGGGTACCATTTTCCCCAAGAGTCATAGAACATCATCAAGTCTATCTTTCTCTGAGGGCGGAGGGAGGCTGCTACACAGTACTCAATGCAGGCTATGGTGGCTGTTTTACCAATTTTACCAATTTAATGAAAAGTATCTTTAGACGAACAGAAGAGGCACTGCTGCCCTCAGACTACCTCTCAAGTCCTTTTTTTTACCTTCCTGTTTCCATGAAGATTTCTAACTACCTTTCCTTTAAAATTAGCATGGAAATAGGCCGAGACTGACTTAGCCCTGGTCCCATGCAGAACTGGGATGGACTCAAAAATCCCTCCTTCCTAAAGCTGCAATCTCAGAGACAGATGTTCCTAGCACTCTGCCAAGCTAAGTATCTGATGGTTTTTGCAGCAATGCTCTATCCACAGTCTTATTGCTCAATTGGCAGATATCAGGGACACTGCGAGTTGTTTCCATGCTTACGTGAAGCCAGGTTACAAGAATCTAGCTATTAATATTCATTCCGGTGGACAAACGATGACACTGAACCTGTATAATCAGTGTGCAGCTTATGTTAGATATTTTTAGACATCTCTTTAAAATGCCTGAAGCCACACATCTGGCATGACAGTTATGGCTGGCCCACATTGTGTCAGGCCAACCACAGATCCATCTGGAAACAGTAAAGTGCAGCAGGAACTGAAAGGTTTTATTAATCTATCGTTTGATAAGAACCCTAGGTGATATGTGAGTATCATCTTCTGTGGCCTGCAGTGACTTGGGTCAGCGGAAGTATAGATGCAAACTTCATCTGCTTCATCATCAAGCTTCCATGAAGATATCCAGTAGCCCTCCAGATGCCTCTGGGAAGACCACAAACCATGCTCAAAGGCAATAGCCCGTGTTCTGTTGCTGTTCCCTGTCAACTAGAATTCCCTGGCATGCTGCTCTGGAAGCTCCATTTAAGCCAGGGGTGGTAGATAATTTTTCAACACAAGGACCATGTTCTCTCGTGGTCAGCCTTCCAGGAACCAAATGCAAAAGTCAGTCAGTCAAGGTCATCAATCAGTCAAGGTTTGTAGGAGGCTAAGGCAAGGCCCCAGGACCACCAAGAAATTTCATTTCTGACTTCATACAGCAGCTTCATTTGTTCTTACACCAGACATATACATGCAAAGTAAACGAGTTCTCTCTTTTCCAGCCTAATTTGACCTAAAAGGAACAAAGAGGGAAGGTTTCATTGTCCCACTCATCATCTTGAACCATACAACCCTTAGCCTACATAATGTTTGTCTACATCCAGTCATCTCCTTTGCCAGCTGCACAAATAGACTGCTTCTCTGTTGCTTCACATACCAAGGAGAATATGACTTTCCCTGGGTCCTCATTTCCCTCACTGCACTCTCTAGTACAGCTGATTCTTCCTATTAACTGGGTACATCGCTGCCCATCAAATATGACAATAGCCTAGCCCAACGAAATGTATCCAACAAATTTGTTCCACTTGGAAAAAAGGAAACACAACTTAGGAAAGAAAAACATATTTCCCTTTTTTTAAAACAACATTGTGCACTGAATGAAATCTCAAATTGTGAAAACCATTCAAATGTTCTTAAAAAACAAACAAACACATTTAGCCCATATTTCTAGGGATTTCAAATTGGCAATGAAAGTTGCAGAAATAATCATGCTATTATGGAGAATGCTTTCCACCAGGGGGAGTCGAAACCTACAGTCAACAGTTAATAGACAGGAGGGAGCTGTCTATGAAGTCATGCAGAGAGAGCATGGTATAACATCTTGATGTCAGGCCACCTGTCTAGACTTGTAATGAGCCAACCCTTCTTGACTCGGTTTGGAAGTGATTTGATGGAAAGCTTTTCCAGCAAGCTTTCACACAAACACAAGCACTTGTGTCACCTTTCTGAGAGTTCTCCCCAGATTCGTAATGTTGGCACAAGCACAGAGTTTCACACCTCTGCACATTATTCACTGCTCCCTGGGAACTGTGGATGTGTTCCAATTGCCCTGCACCAACCCCAAAGCGCTAGGTATGGGACAGAGCTACCTGTAACTTCAAATCTCCATAAATATGTAAGAGAATATTTTAGTTCTGGAAAGATAACAGTATTCATATAAAATATATGCAAGAAACAGTCAAGGGAATTGAACGGCCAAGTAGACAAAGGCTCATAGATCAGGTGGGTTGATCACAAAGCTCAAAGCAATCAAGTGTTTCATCAGGGACAAGGGGTTAATATTAAAGAGCACATGTACCTACAATGCAACTGGTTTTCAGTGCCAGTTCTGGTCCATACATGCTCAGCAAGTGCTTTTGGATTAAGCAGGGTTTGAGACACAAAACCAGCACACCAGTTTGGATACCAGTGCTGACATTAAATTAAACAGTAAGGGAAAGAACAGGGAGGAAGTACAGTACCCTTCCCACTTCTTGCTATTAACCAAGTAGTTTGCTATTGGTGCACTTAGCCGTGGGCCTGAAGCAGTGCTGCATCTGTTGTGGGACACCCCACTGAAATGTGTGCTGTGCAGCCTGGGAAGCGGCAGGGCTTCTTCTTATTTATTTGTTTGGAATTATAAAACCACAAGGGGTGATAAACTGGCCCTATAGGCATCTCTGATAATTAGTTAAAAACACAATTTAAATAAGCAGAACATAACCAGCAGCATAGTCACAAAGTTAAATACACTGTTGGGAACAAGTAAACAAAATGTAAGCACCACTTCAGAGCAAGAGGTCCCTCTATTAAAAAAGGAACCTGAAAAGCAAACAGGTAAGTCCAGGGCCTTTTTTTAGCCAGAACTCACCAGAACTCAGTTCTGGCACCTCTTTTTCTAGAAGAATAGCACTGGGTACATCAAGGGCTGTCGCGTCCATTTAGGCAAACTAGGCTGCTGCCTAGGGCGCCAAAATGGAGGGGGCGCTGGGCAGCCTGCCCCCCGCCGCCACCCGGTGCCGCTCTGCCAGCGGCAGAGTGGTGGGGGAATGGGAGCAGCCCGAAATCGGGCTTCTCTGCCAGCGGCAGAGTGGCGGGGAGGGTAGAGCAGCCTGAAATCGGGCTTTTCTGCAGGGCCAATGCTAGGGATTGGCGGGGGGGTGGGGGGTGCCAGAAGGTGATCTCGCCTAAGGCGCAAAAACCCTAGCACCGGCCCTGGGTACAACTACAACCACCATGTTCAATCAAGACTGGAGCAGACTGGTTATGGCTTAAGGAGGACCATATAAACCAGTATCTGCACCAATATGACACAGTTTCCATGTTTCCATCTTTAAACTTCCTGTCAGCTTGTGTTATGCGTTATATTGAGGATTAGATGCATTTTGGACCCTTGGCTTTTCGATTTGTGGACATGGGGGGTGTTTTTCTGTGACATCTCTCAGTCCCCAATAACTGCTTTTCAGGGAACAAACACAGAAGATTAAAGGGGAGAAGGAGAAATGTAAAAAAAATCCCACCTTGTTCCATCCTTCCTCCAGCACAGCCAAACTCAAAGTTGGTGGTGGTGTTTTGTTTTTTTTAAAATAGAATAATATATCATAACCTTTAATAGAAGAAAAAAGAGATGCAGCATCAAACAGATTTGACAAGCTACATATATTCACTTTTAAATTTTACAGACCTTACAGGAGTGGCTGTATTTCCTATACCTTAGGAAAGCAGAATCCACAGTTTTCCTCCCAAAAGGAGTTGTGTGTTGATGTCCCCAAGCCACCCCTAAAATAACACACACTTCACACAGAAATTTAAGTTTAAGGTTTTTGGCATAATTTTGGCCACAACTTTATTAAAATACAAAATGTGAGTGGTTGCTTAGGCATTGGTTCTGACTATCTGTCCCTGCCTGGGGACAGACTGACATCCGCCTGCCTTGCGGAAGTCAGTAAAGGGAAAACACTTTGGGGAGAGAATGGGGGCAGGGGGATCATGCCCTCACCTCTCCCCTAATGTTCCCAGGGGCTCTTGTGTGGCCCTAGCCCCTAACCAGGGGGTACGGACAAAAGCATGGTGAGCCCCTGGATTCCTTTAACGGAATTCCCCGTGCAGCAGCACCATTGGAGGGGCAGGCACAGCCAATCCTTACCCCTCCACCAACCAACCAACCAATTTAATAACCAATGCCTAACCGCCAACCTTACAAGTTGTGACTAGTTGCTACTGCAGTAGGCGAAAACCAAAAGGCACCAGCCAATCAGCCAGATGGAAAAATTCCTACCAGGCCCCTGCCCCAAAAGCAGATGACCCCATGACAGACATAGCAAGGTCAACGCACAAGCCTAAGCTATAGGGAAGGTGACCCAATGCACGCAGTGAAGAGGGGCTCACGCTGCGTGCATGGTGAATATATAGCCTCTGGGCTGTCCATCAAACATTGCAACATAGAAATCTCCCCAACAACCCACAGAACCCAATCATCTGCCTTGGCCATCTATCTGATCCCACCCAGCAACAGAGGGGTGTCTTGTTAGCCCTCACCGCAACACGTGCTCTCCATGAAGGAGAACTCGCTTATCCCAACTTCTCCTATTATTATGTTCGTTTGGTTTTTAGGCTCCAAGTGCTGGGCCAAGGTTAGACAAAAGTGCTAAAGAGGAAGTAATTCCTGTTTCTTCAGGGAAATAATAATGTGTAAAATCAAGCCTTTGTATCATGTATGAAAACATCCCTCATATAACCTTATAAGTAAACCACTTTCTCCCACATCAGCCTGTTGGTATTTTAAAAAAAGGTTTCACTTGTACATCTTGTCGGGGTTTTCTTTTTCTTTTCTTAATGAAAGGGAATAGCACAAGTCTTCACAAGAAAATCTGCCTGCCTTGTGGTTCTCTCTAATTGGCAAGTGCCTCATTCAGTCATCAGCCTTCTGCCAAAGTAGGACAAAACATTTATGTAAAACACTGTCAAAACTTTTATGAGCAACACCAAACAAAGGTGTGTTCTTGTTAACATGGCTGCACTTCCAATATACAAATCAAAGGCCTCTTTTAGATCTCCTCTTCTGACAGAGAACAGGGTGCCACCTCATGATAGTTTCACAACAGTAGCTGTGGCTATAGCTCCAATATAACATTATCACTTTGGTGATTATTAATAGTAGCAGTGGTTGTGGGGTCCGTAAAGGAGAGATGGTGTTGTGCACCTGGCTTCTGAACAGGCAGCACCACTTCCTAGGTGGTGGCACGGGACAACGCAAAGCAGTGCATCGCCATTACAACACCAGGAGCACTGATCTGATGTCACCACCTATGCTTACACCACAAGGAGCTCCCTGTGCTGTGCCTCCCCCCTCCCCAGTAAGTAGCAGCAGTGCTTGCCCCTTTGGTAGCCGGGAGCCCAAAACACTCTGCCTTCACTGCCCCACCAAGCATGACTGAATAACAGACCTCTTTGGTGCATGATGGTATGGTGCATCCTTTCAGGGCTAAGGAACTGCTTTGTATTCTACTATTGCTTGTCACACATGTGGCAGTAAGAGGTGTTTATAGGGCCAGCTCAGGGCCAGATTTAGGTTTGATGAGGCCCTAAGCTACTGAAGGTAATGGGGCCCTTTATATGTCCAGCTGTCCTTTGTCAACAACAAATTGTCGCTGTTTTTTTGTATTGAATATATGCTACATGGTAATTTATGGACCTAATAAGTATCTAAAGGCATTTGCACATGTTGTCATGCTAACTAGTCCATGCAGAATGTAGGCACCCTATATATAGATATGAGCAAACCAGTGATATTTTAGGGAGCAGGCTAGCAGGCGGGGCCCATTACTTACATCATTGGAGCCTACACAACACAAAACACTGTTGCTGTATGTAGGTTTTATTTTATTTGTTTTATATCTTATATTTTGGAAATGTACATCCAGGTTTTTTTTCCCTTTAAATTTTTTTGGGGGGCCCAAGAGAGTGGGGCCCTAAGCTATAGCTTGTTAAGCTTATACATAAATCTGGCACTGGGCCAGCTCAATATATTTTGTTGCCTGAGGCAAAAGCCAACATGGCACTCCTGTCTGCCCCTTCCTGGTTTGGAGGCTGAGTGTACTGCCTGTTGAATCTTAGTTCAAAGTAGGCAATGCCAGGGCACTTAAAAAAACACAAATCTAAAGTAATGGCGAAATCCCTCACTAGTTAAACCCCAAACTTCTTGACCACTAAAGGTACCATTTTCACTTCACTTAGCTTCTTTCTTCAGTATGAGGACATGGCTCCCTTTGCTCCTCTGCTTCCACCAGTAAGCTACCCGAGTGCCACTCACATTGCCCACTCCAAAATGTATTGTTCGGCGCACCAGAGAGACTAAAATAAATGGCAAGCATGCCCCCTGAAAACAAGGGGAACCAAATGACCCAACCTGAAGGCCCAGATGGGAACTGTGGATGCTAGTGGAAATGACAGGGCTCCAGTGAGGTAAATGTGGTACTGATTGCCCACTTGAATAACTTTCTATTTCAGAAAGTGCTAAATTTCTTTTAACAACATTTAGCGTGGAAGACACAGGGATTCTGCTGAAAGGCTTCATTAGGTGAACCCCACTCTTAACATTAAAATACTTTTCGTGGAATGGGTGTGTCACTGGAAGCTGCCACTGCCCTCACCCCCTTCTGCCTAATGAGGGGTGAGCAGGTCTTCCTAGAACAACCTGCATCGGCTACCAAACAAAAACAAAAACAAACCCTCTTGTTCATTAATGTTTCCGTTTAGGATAAAAGCCAGAGTTAATTGAACAGTTTCCAGTAGATGCTCAATTAAATAATGAATGCACAAGCAATTCTTTTCCTTAATGCAAACAAAGGGATTATTTGACCCATATCATTACTCTATGTGTAAAACCCGCTTTGATGTTGTATAGTTGTTTGATTTTCAGGAGGTTTTAGCAGAATTGTTTTCCAGTCTGGCAAATCAATTAATCAGATCTTATTAATGGATGATTTTGGCCACTGCAGCTGATGTACTTTTGCATTGTTTGCCTTTTATTTTTGACCTCTCGGAGACTCGCAGTCCAATTTAGCTAGACTTGAGTTGGCCGCGTGCAAATTGTTGATTGGCTTTGGTGCTCTCTTGGCTCTGACTTCACAGTAACATCTTTCCGATTGCCCAACTAAATTTTTAAGATTTTCTGTTGCCCTGTCTAACCCACTCTGTCTGTAGGTCGGTCTGTCTGTCTGCCAGCCACTCTCTGTTTCCTCCTATTGCCTACATTCATTTATTCCTGATTTGATGACCTCTGCTGGTTTCTTCTTGGTATTACACTACTTACTATGCACTTCTCTGAATCTTATATCACAAGCAGTTATAGGTTCATTCTCATTCCTCTCTATGACAGATTGCTCCAGCAGGAAGCCGGTTTTTTTATATATTATAAACAGTTTTAAAATTGCAAAAGTTTATGCTCAGTCAATTTGTGCATTAAAAATCTATGTGGGTAATTTATTAAGGAGGTATGCAGCAAACATAGTTTTAATAAATGGTTCTGTTTATACTTTTTTATAGGCAGCTTTTAAAATGCTATTATTAGTATTTGAATTTTTTTTAGTGTTTTCTTATTTTTGTCTTGATTTGTTTTGTGTTGCATGTGTGTTTTTTTATATTCTACTGTATTTGCAAGCTGCTACAAAAAGATACTATTGACTTTACTGATGTTAGAAATAAATAATTTCAGTCCTACATTACTGTGCCAACTCCACTACTCTCCACCATAGCCTTATAAAGTCAATGTTCATGTGTTAAATGAAGAACGAAATTCATGTCTTGACAAAGCACAGGTAAGGAAATTTTGTCATCAACACACAGCACAAAGTATTAGGGTTGCCATATTTCAAAAAGTGAAAATCCAGTGGTTGAGCTTCCCCCCCCCCAAAGTTGTTAAGCTATTTTTAAGGAAATTCACCAAAATTCACATGGGTTGCCCAGCAATTTCCAGCTGAATATGGTTTCCAACAGCAAAATCTGTAGCAAAATGTTCTATGGATTAACAGAGACATAGAGACAAACAGACAGACAGATTATATTTTGAAGAACTACACTATCAAATCCAGTATTATGAACATTTTCATAACATTTCCACTTCTTTTTCCCTTATGTAAAGGTAAAGGTACCCCTGACCATTAAGTCCGGTCGCAGACGACTATGGGTTTGTGCGCTAATCTCGCTCTATCGGCCAAGGGAGCCGGCATTTGTCCACAGACAGCTTCCAGGTCATGTGGCCAGCATGACTAAGCCGCTTCTGGTGAACCAGAGCAACGCACGGAAATGCCATTCACCTTCCCGCCGGAGCGGTACTGAAAGATACTCGGAGTCCAGTGTGATTTTCATGCTCTTTATTCAGCTCATAGTAGTGAGGAATGTAGTTCCCCCAAAACGTTTGCTTTATATACACTATTTACACAATGGGCCCCACGTGATTGGCTAATTCCGGGATACTCCTGTATGCCAATCAGAGTGCGGATTCACTTCCACCTGGAGCTGGATTGGGTGACTCCTGCAGACCAATCAGACTGCTGCAATCTCAATCCTATTGTTCTGGGACCAATCAGACTGCTGCAATCTCAATCCTATTGTTCTGGGACCAGTCAGACTGCTGCAATCTCAATCCTATTGTTCTAGGACCAATCAGCCTGCTGCAGTTTGGATCCTATTCAACTCAGTACATAACAGGTACCTATTTACTGTATCTACTTGCACTTGACGTGCTTTCGAACTACTAGGTGGGCAGGAGCTGGGACCAAACAATGGGAGCTCACCCCGTCGCAGGGATTTGAAACGCCAACCTTCTGATCAGCAAGCCCTAGGCTCTGTGGTTTAGACCACAGCACCACCTGCATCCCTTTTTCCCTTATGTACATGCAGCTAATTATAATATATACAACTCTTGGGTTAACTTACAGCTTTAGAGATGCAAATGTGATTAGAGGTTCTCATTTCTTATCAGTGCAAGGCATGGCTAGTGAGCATACTGTTTTCCAAATGTTGTGGGCCCCAGCTCCCCGCCCATATTCCCCAGACAGAGTTGATGGAAGTTGTACTCCACAAAGGTGTTAGCTTCCCAGGGTTTAAGTTCCACTGAACCTAATAAGAGAGAAACTTATTTGGCCACATCCTGGTAAGGAAGCTCTTGTGCAAAAAAAAAGGAGCTTCCCCTTGGCCCACTATGAAAAGGAAAAGCACCACATGGCTGGAAAACTACACTGCAAAATTAAAAGTAGTACAATTTTTGAAGGTTGCTATATTGTTTTGGAAAGTGTGAATGTGGTAAGTTTGCGTTCATCATAAACAGTTTGACATAGCAAAGGAGTCATTCCATGGGTCGCCGTGACCCTATAGTCTCTGGGCTCTCCCCTCCTATTTCTCTTCAGAAGGAGGGAGAGAAAGGCCTTCTCCTTTGGTCTACTTTGACCCAATTCAGTTTTATGTCTTGCTTTTCATTACTTCTTAGGAAAGAGTTGTGGGATATGAGTGTAGCTGATAAATAAACAAATGCAATTTGACAAACTGCAAGTAATAATATACAAACATATAACCCTCAGCTGCCAATCTGCCATCATGGCATCTAGTTTGACTTTGGCATGTAGCGCCAAGGTTTAACGCACCTGAGAACTGAGAGCAAAAGTAGTCACGTTACCTTCTAAAGACTCTCTGGACACAACCATTTGTTTCTCTGCTTGCCTGAATTGCAATTGCGGAATTTTATATTGAGGTCTCCCATGTACACACATCTGCTGTATGTCTATTAGCATATGGTGTTTCACTAATTAATTGCTAGCTATCAGCCAGCTTCCTACTGTTCACATCAAATGGGAAATGTTTTCTAGGGTAGGCTACTCATGGTAATGAGCGTTACACAAATTATGCAATATAGGTTGCAGGAAGTGAAAGGCACCTCTCCCACCCCACCCCACCCCACCCCATCATGCAATGGGCTTTCTGCTGGCATTTGGCTCAGGTCTAAGAAAAACCCGTAGCCTCTTTGAAGAGCCTGGCCAAAACAAGTTCTGGAAAGACTCGCACAGAAAGTACCTGGAATCCTCATTGGCTCAAGCAGTATCTAGCTTTGCTTCTGAGATTCTTCCCTCTGCCCAAGGACAAGCAATGTCTTAACCCCAAATAGATAACTGAGGTCTCTATGAAGCAGTTAAGGCTTTGGCTGAGGCAAAGGGGAAAATAAAGCTTCATGCATTTTGTTTCGGCAACTTAGGCTGGTGGCAAAGATGCAAATGGCGGAGGGAGAGGGAGAGGGAGAGGGAGAGAGAGAGAGAGAGAGAGAGAGAGAGAGAGAGAGAGAGAGAGATCCCAACAGAATGCAACTGAGGAAAGGCATGTTTGGAAACATGCATTAGCTCAATAAATGCCTCCTTCAGGGAAAACAAGGCTAGCGATGAACTGGGTAAGATGATGACTTTCCTCTCTCAGATGCAGTGGCCCAGTTAGAGTAAATCCCAGTTCCCAACTCTGCATGTTGACAGAGAATGCGAATCCCTTTGCCTCTTTTTGTGTGTGTGTGTGTGTGTGTGTGTGTGTGTGTGAGAGAGAGAGAGAGAGAGAGAGAGAGAGAGAGAGAGACTTTTTAATGACACGCTTGTTCTCATTTATTCTTTCTATTTATAAAAATAAAATGTAAAAAAGTAGAAATCAGTAATTAAATGAAATAGGAAGCTTTAACTGAGGAGAACACAAGATCTTGAAAGAAGCAAGGAGACACGCCCAGGCAGAGCTTTCTGAGACCCGGTGCAGTAGTTCAAATAAAGTTATAAACTCAAAAAAGCAACTGGTCCCTGCCCACCCCCACCCCCGGTCCAGCTCTGTAAAGGGATGACCCTTGGTGACTTGGAGGCTGTAGTGTGAAGATAGCAGTGGCTCTGCAGGCTGTAAGGCAAATTGCAGGCTCCTTGAACCAATGAATGAGCACAAAACTTAAAGGCAGGTGTACACAGTTTTCACTCTCCTGCTCCAAGGAGACATTGCTTGTTGGGATCTCTCTCTGTGTGTGCTAAAATGTCTAGCAGGGAACCCATGTGGCAAAACATGGTGTAATCATGCTGTACAGCAGCAGAAGCCAATACAGCAGAAGCTCTCCAGATGTTTTCAGATTACAACCGCCATCATCCCTGATCACTGGCGATGGTGACTGAGCCTGAAGGGAGCTGCAGTCCCACTGACATATAGAGGGCACCACATTAGTTATCCCCGATGCCCAATGTGTTTGATAAAGTTCCACCCCTGTTGTAGAAAGTCATAGAATTTCAGTCAAGGAAGGAAAGAAGAAATGACTGAAAACTCCTGCCTTGGAAATGAAAGATACTCTGAGCACCAATTTCTACTTCCCATGTTGCTTAAGCTAAATTACAACCCATCTCAGTCTGGAATGTAAGAGCCAGTTAATGAAACATTAACACTGCTTTAACTGTCCTAGTGCAAATAGCCCCTTGTAAATTGCCATTGCATTTCACCACAAGACTTTCCACTGGATAACGAGATATCTGACATGTGTGTGTGTGTGCGTGTGTGCATGCGCGTGCATGAAATAAATGTACAAGTGACCTTCCCCCAAAGCAAAAGAATTTCCTTTCAATTTGAAATGTAGTTAATGAGTCCGATTAGAAAAACCTCTGCAGTCTCATTACGGCTTTAAAATTCCAGTGTTGTCTTCTAGACAAAATAAATTCTTTGGCATTGACGCAGAAAAGAGCAGTAGCCTATGAAAGAAAGATACAGGGAATAGTCACCTTGAAAACGAGTCTGAAAATTGAACGGAGGTGTTGCTTAGACTGTAAAGAAGGTAGGTGCACATTTATTTATTTATTTATTTCCTTCCAAATGAAACATTCTGCTTCAATTGAGCTTCTTTGCTGATAAGGTTAAAAAAAAAAAACCACAACAACCCTGCTTCACAGAGGCACAGAGTATGATACCATTGGGGGTGGGGCAGTGGGGCTAATGCACTTGCTTTCTGGAACAGAGACAAGCCTCAGTGGTGCCATTAATTGATATTTTAACAGATTAGAATATGGAACGTTTCAACAGATTTGCTTTGGGTGTGTAGAAGAAGAAGAGAAGAGTTTGGATTTGATATCCCGCTTTATCACTACCCGAAGGAGTCTCAAAGCGGCTAACATTCTCCTTTCCCTTCCTCTCCCACAACAAACACTCTGTGAGGTGAGTGGGGCTGAGAGACTTCAGAGAAGTGTGACTAGCCCAAGGTCACCCAGCAGCTGCATGTGGAGGAGCGGAGACACGAACCCGGTTCCCCAGATTACGAGTCTACCACTCTTAACCACTACACCACACTGGCTCTGATTCTGATTCTACACCACACTGTAGATTCTGAAACCATGCCGAATGAATGCATTTAGTAAAACTGTACCCCTGGATTTATTCGCTTTAATTTCATTGCACAAATCGCGGAATAGTGGCAGGAAGCTGGCATAATCTGTGTTAAAGAGGATGCATCAAAAGTTCAGTTAATTGTAGTTTGGCAATATGTCTGCCACCAAACCCCCAATTCCATCTGGTCTGGGTTTTGCGTCACAACCATAATGCATCTAAGTCACAGCCAAGTATACCCATGGGGATTGCATGGTTAGTTCACATACCAGCACCACACATCCTTGTGGTTGCTACTTTCACATGCTATGGCTGCAATGAGTCAGAGCTGCAGGATTATTTTTGGCTGCAGCCAAGTCACCATCTGTCAGGAACTGGCTGGATGAGGAAGAGTGGTGGGAGCCACCTGCCCAAGCCCCCCCCCCCCCCCGGGAGGACACAGAAGAAGAAGACTTAGACCCCGGATCATGGTGGTGGGACACTGGGCAGCAGTCCGAGGAAAGGACGACCTGGCAGGTGCTAGAAGCAGGAGGTTTGAGCGATCAAGGGGGGTCAGAAGAAGGAGACCCACCCAGGACAGGCCTTGAGGCTTAGAGTCTCAGTGTGTGCCCAGACTCAGACAGAGAGGAGTCAGAGGTATCCCCTCTATCCAGCAGCAGGACAGTCCCAGTCCTGCCGGCTCTTCTCCTCCCCTGACACCCCACTTCAGGTGAGTCCTGCACATTGCTGAGCAATGGGCCAGACAGGCCCAGGCAGACTTAGAAGGGAATGAGAGGCTAGAGGGGAAAGGTGTGGCCAGTGGTCAGCTTCAGCAATGTCTCCAGCTAGATGGGACAGCCTAGAGGATCTCTTACTGTGTTGTTACTTTTTTGTGAATAAAAGCTAATTGCATTTCCTGCCTCAAGTTCTTTCCTGCCCTGTGGATCACCTGTACTTGCCTAGCAGTTCCTTGACACTAACCAACTTTTTTTGGTTTTGCTTTCCCTAGAGATTCCCAGTAGCTTTGTGACTTTCCCCAGACCTGGCCCAATACCCCTATGGTGCTTTTCAAAGTTCTTCAAACACAAAACCACTTTGATTATGTTTTCCACAAGAGCTGCTGAAAGAGAAAAAATACCCTCGGGCCCAATCTGTAAGACTGGGCTCAGAAAGAGATCAAATAACACAAATAGTTTGGCTTTATTACCACTACCATCCATGTACATGGGGACATAGGAAGCTGCCTCAGACTATGTACCACCACTGGCCCACCTAACTCAATATTGTCTACACTGACTGGCACTGAATCTCCAGGATTTCAGACAGGTCTTCCAGACCTCCCTGAAAATGCCAGGCATTAAGCCTGGGACAGTCTGCATGCAAGGCAACTGCTCTACCATTGAACTATGACCAGTGTGGTGTAGTGGTTAAGAGCGGTGGACTCGTAATCAGGTGAACCAGGTTCGCTTCCCCGCTCCTCCACATGCAGTTGTTGGGTGACCTTGGGCTAATCACATTTCTTTGAAGTCTCTCAGCCTCACTCACCTCACAGAGTGTTGTGGGGGAGGAAAGGAAAGGAGATTGTGAGCTGCTTTGAGACTCCTTTGGGTAGTGATAAAGCGAGATATCAAATCCAAACTCCTCCTCCCCCCCCCCTCCTCCTCCTCCTCCTTCTCCTTCTCCTTCTTCTTTTTCTCCCCCATTTATGCTGAGTAACAGAGTGGGACAAGCGAAGCAAACCAAAGAAGCCAGAGACCTTTCTTTTTAAATCACTCCCTTTATCATATTGTGAATCTGCTTTCTACACCTAAGCCCTTGTATGCTGCAAAAACACTTTCCATGAGGAAAGCTATGCGAGAGTTAATCAAGCCTCATAGGATTAGCTCCCTGTGAATAAGAGTTATAACTGTGCACTATGAGCAGAGTTCACAGGCTCGGGGAATATCAATAAATGATTTTCTCAAAATATAATTAGAAAACAACAGGTATCCTACCAATGACAACTTAAAGTCACAAGGCAGATTAAATACATTGATTGAGAAAGGTTGGACACTGAACAGCAGAGACAGAAAAATGCTGAATTCCTCCTTCACAAGACCATTCCTTCAGATGTGACACTCTTCAGTGACTCCTGTTCCTCTTGCCAAGCAATATATAATACATAATAATACTGAGAACTACTGTACCACTAACTCACACAACAACCCCTCCAGAACCTTCCACGAACCCACCAGATCACTTTTAGAGATTCTTATTCAGCTCTTGCTGACCCCAATTTCACCCCATCCTTTTGCAGTATCATTAGAACAACAAAGCATGTGCCTCCTTTGTGATCTCAGGGTGGCCTGGTCTGCAGAACAAGGCTGCAGAATTCCGAGAACAGAAAATGCATTGTACCGCTTCTTGTGAAAGGAATGCCATTTTTAATTATCCCTGTGTAAAAATCTACCTTGCTGGTGGGTGATTTGTGGCATATGTAAACCACACCATCCTTACGATATGGAGCCAATCCTTGCTATATCACATTATAGTTCCTAAATCTATGGTCTATCCTTTGCCCTGTTTGAGTTCATTCATTTCATTGGCCAAACTGTGAGAGGCAGTGAAGGATAGGCGTGCCTGGCTCTGGTCCATGGGGTCACGAAGAGTCGGACACGACTGAACGACTGAACAACAAAAATTTCATTAGACTCCATTCTAATGTGTTCATCTACCGTCTAATGCTATAAGTACACCTCTAAAATATAGTAATGAGAAAACTACAGTCTCTAATATAATTCAAGAATTGTGATGAATAATAAAGGGAGCAGGGGATTGATGCCTTTCTTGTAAACATGGCTGAATTCAGAGCAAGAAGACTAATATATTCAAATCTTTTATCTGTAAGGTGACTTTCTGTATTTTATCTCCTTCACCCTCTCTTATTAACTGTCTTTCTCTCTCTGCCTTCCTTTTATCTCATAAAATTGCCCATCCTCCTTTATCCTCCGAATATGCTTAGCTGTATTTTGAGTCACTCTTGGGGGGGACGGGGATGAAAACTGTGCTCTCATAACAAATAATATATATGAAAGAAAGAGAAGCTCTGAAGCCTTCAGCACCTTTCCTCAGGAAACTACCCTCACCATTAACACCCAGTCTCAGCCAGTGAATTTGGTGCTAGAATATTTTGGACAAAATATACCTGTCCTTGGTGCTAACCTCATTAGCTCTTGTTGTTGGAAGAGGGTTGCAAGTTCCCAAAGGTTATTGCTCTAGAATTATACTTATATCCTTGTGATAGACATCAGCAACCTCCAAGTACCTAGATAGACACAGTGGATGATAGCCAATGTTTTGCAAGTGAATTTCCACTTCCTCTCCTCCACCAGCAGACCACTGTCCCACCCTCCAGATCTCTTCCAGAGAGTCCCCCAACCCTAACAAAACAGATTTGGTGGGCAATTAGGAGGCTGCAGGGTGAGGAAAGGAAGAAGTCCTATTGCGTGAGTGGAAGTCCATTCTGCTAGTGGATGGGCTCAGATGGATATCATTTATTAGTTTCAAATTAATGTATGAAGGGCTGATGCCATCATCCATGGGCTGGGGAGTTTACTTTTATAATGCTATTTATTAAATGGAACTCAGAGCTGTGTTGAAAATAATAATACAGAACCAGTAGAAACATTTAATAGGGGTGTGGATTAGCTCTGCATAGAGGTCAAATAAAGAACTGAATCAGATTGATTTGAGGAATGTTTCTTCATGAAAAATTCCCTATTTTAGAGAATGGGGAACACAGACTCTCATTTTATAGACAGTGGCTCAGAACGAGCATGGACTTGACTTAGAAATAGATGAATTTTTTTTAAAAAATACACAGATACTAAGCAAATATTGGGTGCTGTGCAAGATGCTTATTGTTAGGAATTGAAAAATTAAAAACATAACATCTATAGAGGAATAGCTTTCCAATTATGGAAGGTAATGTTGAAGAGCAGTATTGCTGCTTTGGCCAGATATTCATTCTGCAAAAGTTAATACTGTATGCCACTTTGTGTAAAGATGGCAGCCATTTATTACTGGAAAACAGAAATGCATTGAATGGTATTTGTTTGCCAATTTTTTTTACTGTTTTTATTTAAATTATAAATCTAATGTTATGGAAAGTTTAGAAGGGCATAAGCTGCAATGTAATTAGGAGGAAAGGAGCATGGGAAAGAAGAGATAGAAAAGGGGAAAGAGGGTTGTGTTTTATAACATTTTCAAGGATAATATGTGATGATACATTTCTGTTTGTCATCCTTATACACAAATTGTGATGTTTTGCAAATTTTAAACTGTTCTAGTTGCATCTTTTTATATAAAAAATTGCTAGAATAGAAAGGGATATACAGGGGGAAAATATGTTTGGCAAAGCGTGTTCTCCTTCCTAGAGAGCACGTGTTGCGGTTGGGGCCTAGCAAGACACCCTGCTGAAGTTTTGGGGAGGGATCTAATCTGTTAGCTAGGGTACTGATAGGGGCCGATGCAGTTGTTGGGGAGTTTAGCATGTTGCAAAATGTTGATGGACAGGTCAGGGGTTATATATACTGGGCGTTCTTAGTAACTGCCCCTCTTTGCTGCGTGCATCGGATCTCCCATCCCCCCCCCCTTGGTATAGGCATGCACTTTGACCTTGCTATTGCCTGTCATGGGGTCGTCTGCTTTGACAGGGGCCTAGTAGGAATTTTCTCAATTGGCAGATTGGTTTTGGCCATTGGGCTTTCGCCTACTACATAGCAATTAGTCACAACTGTAAGGTTGGCGGTTAGGCATTGGTTATTCAATTGGTTGGTGGAGGGGAAGTGGTTGGCCGTGCCTGCCCCTCCAATGCTGCTGCTGCGCAGGGAATTCCGTTAAAGGAATCCAGGGGCTCTCCATGCTTGTCCGTCCCTGGTCATGGGTTAGGGCCACGCAAGGGCCCCTGGGAGCATTAAGGGAGAGGGAGGGTCTTGGTCGCCCCGTCCCCCAAATACTCTCCCCAAAGTGTTTTCCCTCTTGCTGTCTTCCACCAAGCGGTTGGAAGTCAGCCTGTCCCCTAGATGGGACATAGTCAAACCAATGCCTAAGCAACCACTCACATGTTGTAATTTAATAAAACGGTTGTGGCCAAATTTTTATGCCATTAACCTTAACAAAATTTCTGTGTCTGGTGTGAATTACTTGGGGGTGGACTTGAGGACCTCTACACGCAACCATGTTATTTCCACATCCAGTTCTCGCATATGCAACATATTCCCCCCTCCCCCTCCTCCTTTTCTTTCTTCCTTTTCTTTTACTCTCCTCTTTCACATTTTTCTTTAACCTATGATGTCCAAGATGGTAGCCATTCTGGGGATTTGGGGCCATATCCAGCATTTTGGTTGTATCTAATGTTAGAGCAGAACCATCGTATTTGTTATTCATTTCCTTTAAAATATACCGTTAATACATTACAGAAACACGGAGTGGAGAAGGGGGAATGAAATCTATTGTTGGCTACATTAGCTAACATTACTTATTGGTATGGATTTATATCTAATACAGTGGTACCTCTGGTTACGTACTTAATTCGTTCTGGAGGTCCGTTCTTAACCTGAAACTGTTCTTAACCTGAAGCACCACTTTAGCTAATGGGACCACCCGCTGCCGTTGCGCTGCCAGAGCACAATTTCTGTTCTTATCGTGAAGCAAAGTTCTTAACCTGAAGCATTATTTATGGGTTAGCGGAGTCTGTAACCTGAAGCGTTTGTAACCTGAAGAGTCTGTAACCTGAGGTACCACTGTACCTAAATAATTCTGCAAATTATCTGAAAAGGATCTCTACTTGACAGGAAAAAGAATGCATGTTTTCAGAATACAAGGTAATCATAACTTGTTTTTGAAAGGATAATGACCTGTTTGTGGAGCACATTTGGGTCACCAGCAGAGGCATGGGATTTATTTTTGATGAAGAAGTAGGCCCATTTTCAATGATGCAAACCTCATGCTTCTAGTCACCAAATTTTCTGTGGTTTAAAAGGCTGTTTACTGTTTCAGTACGTATAAATTAAGGAAGACACACTGGAAGTAGGTGAGAGATTAGTCATACTTCTTTATTTAGTGTGAAATGCCAATAAAATTTCACCTTTGCAATCAGAGTTCAAAGAAGTTAAAATTAAACTTTTGTTAGCAGTATTGAAGAACTGCCTGCCTTATGTCATAGTGACCTCTAACTGTCCTTGACTGCTGCTGAATTGCTACGGTCAATTGATTCAGAAACAAGGAGGGCAATAGCCTTTTACCAGACTGTTCCCAGCAGTTATCTTCAATGTGCTCACTGACATTTAGTGTTGGATTTTGTCTATAAAAGCTGCTGTCAAGTAGGCACTGAAGTAGGGAAGTTACAGGTATGTTAGCAGCTAGATGAAAGCATGTGAAATGGATGTTGCTATCTTAAACATATTTGAATGTAGTACGTGGTTTTGGAAAAGCGGGCAAGGAAAACTTATTGGAGCTGAATCCTTTTAGAAGCCACACTCAAAGGCTTGGTTCGTAAAACTCTGAGAATGTGCAAACAGCCAGAGAGGCTTCCTAGCCACTTTGCTTTTTTCCCAGTTGACCTGTAACAAGGTTAGATCCAGTGCTTTTTATGGGGGTATGTAGGGGTATGCATAACCCTAAATATTTTGTGAATCTTTGTACTTTTGTCCATTTACTGTATTTGTTTTTCCCAATTTGAACTACAAAATGGCAATTTTCTTGAGTCAAAATGAGAGTACCCCTAAACAATTTTTTAAGGAAAAAAAAGCACTGGTTAGACCACACACACACACACACAGAGAGAGAGAGAGAGAGAGAGAGAGAGAGAGAGATGGGTGAGTTTTCCACAGCTGTGTTCAGATCAGCACAGATATGTCCCTGATAAAATCAGAAAAGTCCAGTAGGTTTTTTTTCTTTTCTGAGCGTGCCAAGGGTTTGGAGAAAAATGCATTCTACCAGCCCTTCCCATCCCCGAAAGCCTTCCTAGCCACTGCGCCAATATATTTCCCTCTTTTTCCTCACTTGCAAATTGCAAGGGTGAAGAAACCCTCAAAAGAAGTACATAATTATGGTCCCTTATCATACCATGTTGTTACCCAGAAAAGGAGAGAAATAGGGGGAAATCCTCCCCTTTCCCCATGCAAATGCTGATTGTGCTCCCACCCACCACCCTTGCTAGCTACCTGAAGGGAAGAGAGCAAATACGTTGGGCCAGAATAGCTGGGATGGGGGACTAGAAGGGATGAATGATGATGGGGAGGAATTGCTTTGATCTTCATTGACTAAGAATATAGGAGGCTTTAAAAGCTTATTTCTCATTTGAGCTGGGCTTTCACGAGCCCTCAAAGTTTGCATCCAAGCCAGGCTCTGGAGAATTTTGCCGGTGTTTGTACATTTTTAAATAGAAGCCTGGGAGGAAAAGATGCTAGAAGGGGTTAGGAGATTATTCTGCTTATCAGAAAATATACATGCCTTAACATCCCAGGCCACGTCTTTAGGGGTTGAGTACTAGCATTGAAAACGGGTCCTGGAGCTAAGCTCTTCTGAAGCCTGGCTCAAATTCAGCTTTGCATTAAGGGCTTTAGAAAGAAAGAAAAAAGTCTCGCACACATACTCTTTGAGTTTCATCCTTTTGCCTTGCCAGTTATCACTCCTCTTATACTTGTGCATTTCATTTCCCTTTGCTATGTGTGTAATGCTTGACATTTGTTTGCATCAGGGGCGCCAACTTGAATAAAATATTGGTAAGCCCAATGCACAGCACACACACACCATTTGAATGGCAATGCCCATCAACCTTGGGGGGGGGGTTAGCCCCCTAAGTATTTTATTGGGAGGGCTGAAGGGACCTCAGCCCCTAGGAGTTGTCTGCTATGGTTTGCTTGCGCTGGAATGCACCTTATTGTTTTCAGCTAAGTCATCCAATTTAATTAAAAAAGTGAACTGCTTCAATGGGAAGTGTGGGATTGTGTTTTTTCTCTTCCAATTCAAAGTTTCAGTTTTTTTCCTTTCTATGAAATGCCACAATATTTGGATGTCAAATTACAACCTGGCACAGAACCTAATTACTGCATGTCAGTATTTCTTCCAGAACAAATATCTATCCATTTTTAAAAAATAAAAAAGTCCTAAAGCCAATGAGAATTTTACAGTTCTCATTTAACAGGGAAATGAATGAATTATCTCTCTCTGACTTAAATAAGCAGTGTTCATATTTAAATTTACAGCCTATTTCCCCTTCCCTTTCTTTTTCTGGGTTTCACTCCCCACTCCTTCCCCTCACTCCAGTTAGGCCACAATGGGTATCCTAGTTCTATGAAAATATGTATATTTCAAATTCCCCTGAACTGAGGGCTATTGGCTAATATTGCTCTCATGTCGTCTCTGCCATTTTCCTCTTATTACCCTAATCACGGTACTAGAGAATTATTTTCTGTCATAACCTACAAGCTTCATATTTTCTACTTTTCAAACTGGTGGAACTAATAACACTTATACTATGAATATATATTTATTGGGAGAAGCCTGATGATAACTGAGGAGGAAAAATGCTCCAGGACAGGCCAACCATATAACTTGCTTAAACAGCTTTGACAATGCTGCCATAAAATTCATACCAAGCTTGTTTTTCTTCCATTTCATGCTACTTTATATATAATAACCAACTGCTGCACTCTCTCTAAACCTTTCCTAAGTGCAAACAGAAGTCAAGGTCAGCCAGGCAAAGTCGCTTGTCTGAAGCCCTGTGATAAAAAGTGGCATGATTGTTCTAGGTGACAAGCTGTCAGAGGTTACGCAGATATAGGTCCTTGGAATTGAGTAGATTTACGACTGTCAAATGACAGGATACACAAACAAAGATCACAGAGGAAAACAGGATCTGGATTTAGAGGCTAACATATGCTATGGCTGCTAGGTAAGTAAGTGCTGTCAATAACTGAATTCCTGGAATCCTTGATTTTCTCCCACCACTTGCCACCAGAGCATAAATTTTTCTGAGGGTCCTGATCTAACTAGTTGTCCTCTGCTGGCAGTGTGGTTCAAATCAGGGAGGTGTAAAATCATGCAAATTCACCTTATAATTTGGCCCCAACCAGAACTGTTGCACATTCCAAGACATGCTCAAGACTCTGCTGCTGCAGCTTCTGCTAAGCCCTACTCAGCAGCAAAACATGTCATCCAAAAACTGAAGCTGATTCTGGTAGGGGTGGAACTTGACACCCACCCTAGATGTGAACATGCAATAGAGTGTGGTTCTTCATTACTTTTTTATTGTTTTCATGCAAACAAAAATTGAGAGGTTAGAGCATTACTAAGTAACAGAATCACACAAAGAAAGGTGTTCACTATGACAGTGTGAGTATGAAAGCATCAGTAGATGAGATAAATATTGGCAGGAGTCATCATTATGAATAACTTTGTACAGAGATGGGTGAGCATTTAAAGGTTCTCCTTGGATTTACTTTGCAGTTACCTAAGCTCTTCTTTGAAAAAGTGAAAAAAATTGGGGAATATTTCTAAGCTAGTAAGAAGTTTCAGAAAAATAATGCCAGTCCCAGAATCCTTTTTCTATCCCAGATAGCAACTGATTGAGCCATTAGTGTCCACAGAGGTGAGAAAAATATGCTGCAGGGACCAAATGAGGAGGTAGAAGTCAAAGGCCACCTGTGGGAATACACTTCGTGGGTTCCTTTGAACCCGCGGTTATTTGTTTAATTTAATGATTATTTAAGCACTATTTTATGTATACTTCCTCACAAAAGTGAAAGTAAAAGCAGGGCTCAGTAGGCATTTTGCCACTGAGATCCCTCCGCCTAAAATTGTAGTTCCAGAGGTTTTCAAAGTTGTCAATGGTCGTTTATTCTGCTTCCCGCCTTTTTGGGGGGCAGCAACAGCGTTCCTATTGGTAAATATATTGGTTATGATGTCACACTTGGTTATCAATAAATGGCTGAGGCTCCCCGCTTTAGGCAGATAGACAGTATTGAACAGCCGTTCAGTTAATTGGGTTTTTGGGGGGCTGAGGGTTGGATGGGTTGGACGGGTTGGAAGCACGTGCAGGTGGTAGTTAGGGTCTAGCTCGCGGAAGATTTGGCGGTAAAGGTTAGATAGCCTTTAGACCTAGCATAGGTTTAGATTGCGGAAGATTTGGCGGTATGGGTTTAGCTAGCCTTAGCATTGCGGAAGATTTGGCGGTGCAGGGTTCGTTAGCTTAGGAGAAGCTTAGAATAGCGGTAGGTCAAAGTCAGTGTAAGAGCCTATGCGGGTCAGCCAAAGCCGTAAAAGAAACATCGGTGTCTGTCTTTATTGGGGAAAAGGTTCTGATTTAATTTAAAAAACGTTAGGGGTTTCACTTAGTGCTTTAACTTGGCCCTTAGTTTAGTCGCCTTTGCTTTGGTAACAGTACAGGAGGTCGCAAGTGGTTTCAAGTTTAGTTTCGAGGCATCTTTTCATTTCCGACTTACTCACGCACCTTCAGATTTTGAGGCTTGGCCGGCACCCGTGCCAATACGCACGTGGAACGCTGGCCGCAGATCCCCAGCAACTGGTATCCCGTGTGTAGGTGGCCTAGACTTACACACCGGAAGCTCCAGCACCGAATCCCCGCAGCCACCCTGACATGGATGAACCTAAGGGGTCAGCCTTTGGCCTTATCCTCCAACTGAACATCTACAGTATCTTTTTCCTATGGAGAAAATAGTCCTCAAGGGGGAAACAAGAGAACAGTAGGAACATAGGTAGGATGGGATTCTTCATTTATCAGGTAGATCAAAAAGAATTTCACCCGTGCTTCCTTTGAAATAGGCCGTGCATATTGTAATGGAGTTACCTAGGCCTATTCTATTCCACAGGGCCAATTTTAAGAGGCTTTGGGGGACTTTGGCAGCCCAAATGATGTGGCTTTAGCTGTCAAACCCCATGATCCTGTGTAGCAATCACTCTGGCCTGGCCTGGGTAGGCCACAGCCTGTCCCCTGCATCACACTCATGTCTGTGACCTTTACCGCCTTTGCAGAGGCATGGCTCACTTTCCACTGGGTAGGAACATGACGTGGTGGAGCAGGTCTCGTAAATGTCAGAGGAAACATACGTGTCAACTCATCATGTAAACTCGCTAAAGGTCAAACTGTTCCTAAACGTGTGCATAAAGGTAAAGGGTAAAGGGACCCCTGACCATTAGGTCCAGTCGCGGACGACTCTGAGGTTGTGGCACTCATCTCGCGTTACTGGCCGAGGGAGCTGGCGTACAGCTTCCGGGTCATGTGGCCAGCATGACAAAGCCACTTCTGGCGAACCAGAGCAGCACACGGAAGCGCCGTTTACCTTCCTGCCGGAGCAGTACCTATTTATGTACTTGCACTTTGACGTGCTTTCGAACTGCTAGGTGCGCAGGAGCTGGGACCGAGCAATGGGAGTTCACCCCGTCGCAGGGATTCGAACCGCCGACCTTCTGATCAGCAAGCCCTAGGCTCTGTGGTTTAACCCACAGCACCACCCATATCGCCCCCAAGCATGTGCATATTCTTGCTACCGGTAATAAAAAGAGTCTCTGCCAAGCTAGCCCTCAGCTTGCTCTGGCACAGCTCACGCTGCAACCAACTCCTAAGCGTGTGCCTTCACTTCAATCCTAGGCTGACAAAGGTTTTGCTCAGGCCAGGGAAACCATTTGTCAGCCGGGGAAGCCAGCAATTTCTCTCCCACGTGAATTTCAACCCATGTAGTAGAAGAATATGGAGGATTAAATGCTCACCTTTCCTGTTATGAGTTCCTGATGCTCTTTTCCACATCTGGCACTGGATGCCTTCAGCATCCCTTGTCTCGAAGCGCTGAACAAATTGCTACTACAATGAGTTGTCCTCCTGTTTGTGTGTATTGGGAAGGGGCACATTGGCCCAAGGATGAATGGGCAACAATTTGGCTACTCTCAGCATATCAGTGTGGCTTTCTTCTGGCACCATTTCTGCTGCCTTTTCCCTAAAATGAGCATTTGTGGCACAGCTCTGCTTTACAAATAGCATATGGGCATTATTCCCAGACTGGGGGAAGATTTTACAAAGGAAATGTAATCAAATGAGATGGCACTTTTATCATCCAAAGCAAAAACATATTGATCTGCAAAAACAAAGCACAGTTTATACTGTTAGCAAGACAAAAAAGAAGACACCAGCCCAGGAGAGGCAAGAATATCAAAAAGAAAAGAAAAGAAAAATATTTTTCCAAAAAAAAAAAAAAGAAATGTGGAGGGATTAAAGCAGAGAGTTGAGCAGTGTATGCCTCAAAAACAAAAGAAATCCCTGCAGCAAATACAGGGTGCCAGCAACATTGCCATTTTCTGCAGGGAACCTCCTTAAGTGTCTGCCAGAAGAGGCGATTTCTGCTGAGAGCTGTCAGAATGACTAAACTGAACCATTGGGAGGGGCTGATTCCCTTATCACCAGAAAGAGCTGATTTCTTGAAAAAAATGATATATGAAATCCTCAGGTGCCAGTTGGTTCTGCGATTTGTTGTTCTAGTGTCTGAATATGTAGAGAGTGCTTTCCCTTCACATTCATCTCTGGGTGACAACAACCAACTTCCATACATTTGGAATCATAGGAGGAGGGAAGGTTTTATTTGTTAGTTAGTTTGATGTTTATTTATTTAGTTTCTCCTCAGGTGCTCCGGCTGCAACTAGGGTGGCTACTTAGGCATTACCGAGATAGAGGAAACGCATCACCCAAGAAAGAGGGCACTGATTTGCATATGCTAACACATACTCCCAAGAGAGCTCAGTTGGTGGAGCATGAGACTCTTAATATCAGGGTCATGGGTTCGAGCCCCACATTTATCAAAAGATTCCTGCATTGCAGGGGGTTGGACAGCATGGCCCCTTCCAATTCTATGATTCTATGATATCGTGGGGGAAGATACAATGACCTGCTCAGCCTGCTAGTGCTCTCAGTTTTTATATTTTAATTGGATTTGAACCAGCCCTCCAAAGAAATAAAGGTAGGGAAATGACTCTAATCAGTGAGCTGGATCTTTATCTGCCTCCACCCACTGAGTTTGAGAGTTGAGGGGTATATGGTAAATAGTGGGCCATTTCTGCTGTGAAAGCAATGGAGGAAGGTAGCAGTTTTTCATTGGCTCTGTTTTATGCCAAGGATGTTATCACGTGTGTATGTGTGTGTGGGGGGGGGGAATTCCCCTGTGGGTCTATTGAGCTTTTCACGCAAGCACATTAAATGGCTCTAATGTGGTAATGAGGATAAATACAGAGTCTGCATCAGAATGAAAGTCCAATGGGATGAGACTTTGGAGTTCTGACCATGAATTTACTAGCTTCTGCTCTAATTTGACCCTGAGATTAAAATGAACCATTTTTTTTTATTTTCAAAACCAAACTAGACTAGAATCTAGAAATCTGTCACCAGCTCTTCAGTCTCCCAGATGTTTGACCTTTACTTTGAACAAAACCAGGCTTTTCTTTCATCGGCTGTGATTAAACCAGGATATTGAGGGCAGAAATAATGACTGTTCCAGTTAAAGCGGAACAAGTTGGCCATTTGCAACAACAATCCAATTGCAACACATATCCATTGTCCACTGGCTGTCCATCTGCTACTGGGCCCAGCTGAGGGTTTGGTACTTGTGTGATGAGATATCAATGGCTCAGAATCCAAGTACTGAAAGGAGCATCTTCCCCAATATCAGCTAGCTGGGGTTTTAAGACCTGGAGACCCAAGTCGGGAGACTGCTTACCAGCAGAGAATGGTTTTGGTCAGAAGTTCAAATAGTAGAGACAGAAGGATCACCTTGGCTACCCATTGCAGTTCCCATCACCCTCCAAATTCTGGAAGGTGGACTTGTGAAGTAGGGAGCCTTCTGAACTGTGGGTGCTCTCCACAAATTTTAGAAGTTTGCAACAATCAGGGTTTTAAAACACACGGGGAGCCTCTATGAGGCCATAAGTCTCCCACTTCAGAAGCTCACCATTCACAAGTTGGAAGCAACAACAATGGGGGACAGAGCTAGCATGTTCATTGCTGCTTCTCCCCATGTGTTTACTCAACACGTTGCAGATTGCTGCAGAAAGTCCCCAGTTTTCATGGCAGAAACAGTTTTGCAGCACCTTAAGGACTAACAAATTTATTATGGCAGTAGCTTCTTGCATCAAAGTCCAATCATCAGAATGGAACAAAAGTACTTTCATGTGAAAATACTAGTCTGTAGAATATTGATGTTCTGTAGAATACTAGTCTGTAGAATATTGATGACTATGACTGCTACTCTCCCTAGCAGCAGTCACAGTCAACAGCATTTTGGAGACTTTGGCTCAAAAACAAAGCAAAGCAATGATAGCATAATGCCCTGAAGGAAAAAAAAACAATCTCTCTAACCAAATAGAAGGCTTCAAATTTCTCTATAATTAATGACTATTCCCCTTAATTTTGGTACCATGGCCTTGGTTATTTTTTAATGCCTCCTGCATGGAGGCATTTTGTGCAATTTATAGCACAATTCTGTGCATGTCAACTCAGAAGTAAAGCCCCACTATATTCAGTGGGACTTATTCACAGGAAAATGGAAAATAGGCTTGCAGACTATCAAAGGGTGTGACACTATTCTTTATACTTGACACTACTTTTGCCAAAGGAATGACGATGACAAATGATGCACTTTAAAGATCAATTACTCTAGATTGGGCCAATAGTTGTTTTGCCATCAAAATATAAATCAAACTCATGGTGAGTAATGCAGCCTCAATGTTCTTCCAGATAGTGCCATGATCTTTGAGAAATTGGTAGCACTGACTCTAGTTGAAAGAGACCAGTGAAAATATTTGACAGGTGGCAACTGAGTCTAAGGTCATAAAATATGTGGCACCCTGAGCATGAGATGAGCCAGCTGCTCCACGGTCAACTTTCCCTTCTAGTACATCTGTTCACCTATTGTGGCCAATGATTATCTAGATTGCCTAGGCAATGTTGAAGAAGGCAGTTGGGTGTGTGTGTAGATCTTACAACAGAGGGCTCACCCACAGGGTCTTTTACCAAATAGAATGTAAACATTTATCAGGTGCATTTTCATAATTGTGGCCTTGATAATTATTCTCCCAACAACAAAAACATTGCATGACCACGATGTAGTTGTCCCTTATTTGTTCTTTCAACACAGTATTTGCTTCTTTTGTGGAATTAGGTGTGTTTGTGTTGAGTGTGTGTAACAGAAAAGTCGTGGGACGCGGGTGGCACTGTGGGTTAAACCACAGAGCCTAGGGCTTGCTGATCAGAAGATTGGCGGTTCGAATCCCCATGACGGGGTGAGCTCCCGTTGCTCGGTCCTAGCTCCTGCCCACCTAGCAGTTCGAAAGCACGTCAAAGTGCAAGTAGATAAATAGGTACCGCTCTGACAGGAAGGTAAACGGCGTTTCCGTGTGCTGCTCTGGTTCGCCAGAAGCGGCTTTGTCATGCTGGCCACATGACCCGGAAGCTGTACGCCGGCTCCCTCGGCCAATAAAGCGAGATGAGTGCTGCAACCCCAGAGTCAGACACGACTGGACCTAATGGTCAGGGGTTCCCTTTACCTTAAGAGAAAAGTCAATGCATACTGAGCCAGCAAGAGAGAGCCATACAAGGAATGAGACAAACTTTCATGATTTGCATATCCCTTGATGGTTGAAGAGGTACTTGTGCAAACTCATGCTGCATGCATGATTTGCAGGAACTGCAGTAGTTTTGTTCCACCCAAAACACTACCAAACCCTACGTCATGAAAATGCAAAACTAAACAACACACACAATGTGACAGGCTGTATGTAACTATATAAATTCTTTTTTTAAAATACAATTCAACATATTATATCAAAATATGTGGTTCTGTAGACCAACTTATCATATAAACAAAACATATTATAAGAAATTAGAGTCCAGCAGATTGACCAGGAGATACAATCTATTTAGTTCTTATGTTAGCAATATCCATGATGTAGAATTCTTATATCAATCTTGTAACATTCCACGTGAAGATGCTTTTAAGAATTCTGGCGTTCCTTGTATGCAGGTTACAGACAAAAGACTTAGAAGTTTAGTTTTGTTCCACCCAGCATCAAGTACTATGCATGTCCACCCTCTGAATGACACTGCTGATTGGGAATGGGGAGCAAACAGGGAGAGGGATTGATGCAAAGCCCAACAAGGTCTTGGATGCTGCTGTGTATGCATCCTGAATACTTGAGCATCTCATGTGGACATTAGACTTCCTACGAAGCCTAAGCATCTTGGATGTGTGGGATGTGCCAAACATATAGAGGAACATCTGAAGTAGGATGGCCACTTACACATCACCAAAAAGGGCAAAATACACATTTGCATGTGCTAATTCTTATGTACCAGAGGTGCAAATTTAGAAATAATTGCTATAATTTACATATAGCCACAATACATCTCACTAGCTCAGCCTAGGTACTTGATCAACCTGCTAATGTTCATTGGCAGCTATAAAGCCCCTGTTCTCCTTTCCTAGAATCTTTAGCTTTAAATTGGACTTAGACTAGGTAGCCCATCAAACAGAAGATTCATTCAAACAGAGGACTGACAGCCCTTCAAATCAGAAGCCTGTCATCTGTGATATACAGCATGTCGCCATGCTAAACAGAGGCCCCTCCCAGGACAGATTGGCCCTTCTTGACTGGTCCATGTGCAGCAAGGAAGAGGGAGAAGACTTTGTTTGATCTCAGAGTAGAATGCTCAAGGAGATACAATATTTAGGGACCCTTTTCCAGATGTGCAGATTTTACACATAATACGAAAAAGGGGGGAATATAAAAGGCCCTCAGATGTGAAGGAAAGATCCAAATGAATCTGGAATCCTCAAAATCTCCAGAGTCGACACAAATCAGTAGTGCTGAGAAGGCTTAAGCACGAGTTTGGCAGAGAATGGATTTACATCTCCCAAGTGGTTTGCAGCATTCTTTCCACAGATGTTTATTATACCTTCACTCTACCCTGTTGGCATTCTGATGTGTTAAAAACAAACAAACAAACAAAAAACTACTAAACTTCACCAAAGTATGATAGAGCACTTCTCTTACAACTCATTCATGTCATTTATATTTTGAGTTCAATAATATAATAGGCTTGATTTGCTCCTTTTTAATGCTGCAAATCAACATTCCTGATGAATATTTATTTATTCTCTTCACAAACTTTAATAAACCCTGTGATTAATCCATTAGTTTGAGCTGGCCTTTGCCTCACTTTCACACCTCACTAGGCATATTTTCATTTTTCATTTTTCTTTGCTCTTGTCTCTTCTGATGTGCCACAAACACACTATGTGACATTCATACTGAGCAGGGGTCTAAATAATATGGACCAACTGGGCAAATTTGCTCTTTGGTATATTTTAGAAATTAAATAATGCACAAGTGCACATATCTGTGTGCATCTATGTCTTTTGCAGTGATTCTAGGTTTGTTTGCTATGCATTTACAGTTTTGCTAGGCATCTCTAAAAGCCAGTTTTCTCAAGATCAAAGGGAACAGAAAGGAACATAAAAACTTCCAGAAAATAGATGTATGATTACAAACTGCCCATTACTATACTTTCAGATTACCTCATCAAGAAAAAACAGAATCACTTGAGTGGTCCCTGAGTACCTATATGTGTCTTCAGTTAACTTCCTCTGATTAATCATAATCAGGATTATTGATTTCAAAGGAAAAGGAGGAGGGGGGAATCACAAGATCCAGTAGCATGTTACCAGTCAACATGTGAGGCCTACAGCAACATGTTTCACACCAAACTGTGCCCATGTGCATATGTTGTTAAGGGGAATGATATCTCTAGACCGAAGCTGCACACAAAGGAACATACAGTCAAGTAAGCATGCCTACGATTGGATGGGTCCATGAACAGGCTCCCACCTTCTTCTCCTTCTCCTTATTTTGACATTTATTTGCCACCTGCCCATAGGCATGGAAATCAGGGAACTTGGGGGCACCCAACCTAGTTATTAACTTAGGGTCACAATTTTTTATTTGTGTTAGGACAGGCTTCCTCAAACTTGACCCTCCAGATGTTTTGAGACTACATTTCCCATCATCCCTGACCACTGGTCCTGCTAGCTAGGGGTCATGGGAGTTGTAGGCCAAAAACACCTGGAGGACCGAATTTGAGGAAGCCTGTGTTAGGATAACAAAAAGCAGCAGACCTTTATTTCATTTTTAGGAAATCAACTTTCAATTTCTTTTTATTTTATTCAAAAAAATCACACACACAAACACACAAACACCATTGCTACAGTAGACTTCAGGATACCTCATATTGGTTGGTGTTGTTGCTGTTGCTGCTGCTGTTTGTTTCATTTACTCTTGGGCTGGGTGCTTAACGCTGTGACAATCCACAATTCGATGCAATACATTGGGTGCGTCGTATCATCTGCCAAGACTTACCTTCTCAAGCCACATTTCTACCCATGCCTGTTCAGGACAAATGCCTTCTTCCTGGGACAAGTGAGGCAGCCTGGCTGCCCATGGTCCTCCTGCAGCTCACATCCTTGTGGCCTGTGCATGCAGGGCAGACAAGTTATGCCCACCTGCTGAGATGCCACCATTCTGTTTCCCTCTGGTCTGTTCCCCACAGCAACATTGTGGGGCTGAGAGAAAGAGGTTCCCAGGAGAGAATGGTCCATGGTCAATTGGAATCCAGCATTGTCAGTTCAAAACAGAAAAACTGCTTTCATCACTTCCCCCTGACATGCTCTGCATCTCACTATTGCCTCTACCAAGGCTGAATGGAGCATAACCCCAGCTCTGCCCCACGGACCCAGATCATGATCATACAACAAACTGAGGTACCCACTTCAGGTATTGAAACTGAGGGAGTGTCACTTTGGGAAGCAGAGTGAGGTGTCCATTTCAGGTGTCCATTATAGGGGAGGCATTCTTGCTTAACCTGGGAGAGGTTTTTTTTTATAATATTATGAATTCCGGCTGACCTTGATATCCCCCTGAATCTGCCGATACTTCTCTCTTGTTCATGGGCCGTGCTATTTTGGTTACATCAGCAATTCCCTCCCTGCAGATTGAAAACAGGAGGAATTATTTTTACTGCAGAAGTCTGGGTGACAATCGCATACAAATACCACAAGCACTGTCTCTGGGATTGTTTTTATTGTTTTTCTACTTGTTAGTTGCTGGGCTCCTTTGGGAAGAAGTGTGGGGCATTAATTAATTAGTTAATACCCAGGCCAGAGCCCAGAGTGACAGTAGCCTAGAAAGATGATGGGTATACTAGAGTGCCTGGGGTTAGTACATGCTTGTTCAAGCACCCTTTCCTGGAAAGGAAGGTTGGGAAGAGAGCAACTGGTAACTAGTTGCTAAGAGGCTGAAACAACCACAGTTTGAAGGCAAACCAGCAACCTGACTTTCCTGACTGAGGAATTAATAACTGAGCAAGCATCCAATTCCTCCTGATCTGCCTGCACTGTGAGCATGCAACTGTTTCATCCTTCTCCTTACATTACATTACATAAAAATGTATTGATGTTATAGTTTATTAACTTTGTGGGTCGTGCTATGTAAAACAGCTTTTGGGTTGCTTTTAGGCTTTTGAAGGACTTCACAGTTTAGTTCTTCCTTATAATGAGGAATAACATTTATCTTTTAATCATGCTCTGTATGTTTAAAAAGAAAGAAAAACCTTTAAACCAGCTCCTCACACAGTGTTTGTTTGCAGGCTTCACACCCACATCTATGAAACAATGACAGCCTTTTGAAGAAAAAAAGCAGCATACTTTTTTATCTTGTGTAGGAGTCTTCCACAGGTAATTGGAGAATTTCCAAACGTTTCTGTGTTGTGACTTTGCAGCAGATCCACCACTTATTTGTGGGTGCTATAGTTCAGAGTCCCTAATCAACTGTTGTTAGGGTGGCCACTTGCATGTTGTCAGGAAAAAAAGAGGGCACAGAAATAATAATAATAATAATAATAATAATAATAATAATAATAATAATAATAATAATAATAATAATTTATTTATACCCTGCCCTCCCTGGCCAAGACCTGGCTGTGCCCTGAATCCCCACGTTGGTAAGGCGGTGGTCCAAAATCATGACTGACCATGTTGAAGGCTGCTGACAAATCTAGAAGAATCAGCAGTCCCCACCCGCCTCGATCCAGCTGTCTGCGGAGATCATCTGTTAGGGCGACCAATGCCGTCTTGGTCCCATAACCAGGGCAAAAACTGGACTGAAATGGATCCAAAGCTGATGTTTTATCCAGAAACATACCAAGCTGTTCAGCAACCGCTCATCTAGTGAACCACCGGGGGAGCAGGGTCCCGCAAGGCCGGACAAAATCCATCAGTCTCCGCGGGCGAGCCCAAATATATTCACCACCCAAGTGAGAGGTGGGGGGTGGGAAGTCAATCCTGGCTTTCAGAGCATAGTGATCAGACCATGGCACTTCCACAAGGGGGGGATATGATCACATCTATACCCGCCCCAAAGATCAGATCCAGCGTGTGGCCTGCTTGATGTGTGGGACCCAAAAACAAACTGGGAGAGCGCTAATGTCACCATGGAAGACTCCAGGTCCAGAGCCCGAGAGGAGGGGATGGCATCGGCATGGAAGTTGATGTCCCCCAGAACCAATAGGGAACTCCAAGGCCCAGCCTGCCACCACCTCCGGCAGGCCTGACAGAGTGGTTGCCGGTGTGCTAGGTGGTCGGTACACCAGCCAGACAGCCAAGCTCTCCTTGGTGCCCCACACCAGACCAACACATTCAATGCCAGAGATTGATGGTGCTGGCAGTGCCCTGAAAGAACCATCCTCCCGAATTAACAACACTACCCCTCCCCACCCCGACCCACAGTCTGCGACTGGTGGAGGATGGAGAAACCTGGGGGTGCCATCTCATGCAAGGTGACTACTTCGCTTTCATGCACCCAGGTCTCCGTCACACAAGCCAGGTCAACCTCCTGTGAGATAAAAAAAAGTCTCACTGTTTTGTTGCCTATAGACCTGGCATTGCACAACACCAGTGACAGAGGTGAGTAATCCCTCTGATGTTTTCTCCTTTGCTGCTGTTGGGGATGATAAGTGACACCAGATCCTTACAACAAAATAACAAGTCACTGTATTCCTGTTTCACATTCTAAACTGGTGATTCCACCCAGAACATATGGGCCAGTCATTTTGAAGAGGTAAGAATATTTTGTTTGTTAAAATGAGCACAGGCCTCATATTGCTCATATTGGACTTTTATTCTATAACCAACAAATGATTGTTGTTCAGATGGGCTGCAGTTACTTTCTTTTATGAGATTCAGTGGAAATCTGCTGTCCTGGTGCTAAGTGTTGATGGACAACTTTAAGGCTCCTGCTAGTTGGACCAGGCAGCCTTTCAAGTAGACTGTCAAATAGAGCACTGTCCGTGTACTTTGGCCTTAGGTCCCCTGAATCAAGCCCCAACAAGGAAGTGAAATAGGGAAGGAACAATCTCTATGGAGCAAGTTCTTTGCAGAGATGAGTGGGAGAAGACAATCCTGAGTTAAGTATTGTTTCCTGTTCACCCGCTCAGCAAAGTTCCTACCTAGCTACCTGCTTGTGCTGAATCTCTTTTCCAAATGCTTACCCAGACATAAGCATGTGACAAGAAGAACCTGTTGCCTTGGTAACTGTGTCAATTTTGCAACACCCTTTAATTGCCTAACTGGCATGGGTGCTATCATTTTCTCCTTAACTCTATAAATAGAGAGGCTCTTTAAAATTGCTTAAAATAGTAGGCTGTTCAGAAAATATTTTAGCAATGTCGCAAACATTTCTCCAATGTAATTTTTCTGCCACTCACTCCTCCTGTGGACATAGTCAGGAGTAGCTTAATTCATTGCCGCCACCAATATTTATAAATAGACCAATGCAGCAGCAAGTGCCATCATTATCTAGCAGGTGCACTGCATTTCAGGGAATGTTTAAAAATACCCAAGAGGCATTTTAAAGAGAGCCTCTGTGTACATTTCCATTTAGGAGCCATTTTAAACTTCTGGGGTGAAACCATGCAAATTATAATGGAAAAGCAAGAGAAACTTGGAGGTGGGTGTGTGAGAGATGATGGTAGATTGATGAAGATAAAGGTGGAAGGGTGGGAATGTGAACAGAGAGGATGGGGAAATGTGTACAGAGAAGAGAGGAAGGTGATCACCACACCAAACTCCTGAAGCTTATATGATAAACCAGGCACCCCCAACCTTCGGCCCTCCAGATGTTTTGGACTATAATTCTCATCATCCCTGACCACTGGTTCTGTTAGCTAGGGATCATGGGAGTTGTAGCCCAAAACATCTGAAGGGCCGCAGGTTGGGGATGCCTGTGATAAACAAATTCTTTTGCTCCCTACATAGCCCTAATACCACCAGTTTACAGGCAACTCCCCATTTATGTACATTCTATTTGCACACAACCGAGCACATGCATGGTGCCCGGTACCTGGAAATGTTACCTGGAAATGGAGAGCACCTGGTCAACCAAGCCACAAGGAAAAGTACAGCTTCCTCGGTTGAGGTGTGGGAAAGCTTCTTCCCACAGGCAACTCCCCATTTTATGCCATTTCACTGATGTGTGGGGGGGGGTTCATAACGTAACCCCCATGTAAATGGGGAGTTGCCTGTGAGGTGTAGGTGGGTTCAGGCATGACCGAAGACCGAGATTCAGCTCAGAAAGGATTTATTGGAACATCAGAAACAAGAAGAACAAGAATGACAAACAGCGGCACTTGGCCCAGTTTATATACCTTAAGCCGGCCCGGGGAAAACACACACACACTGTCTGCAATAGGTCGCCTTAATGCTGCAATTAGCGAATCACAACACTGGCCCTATGTCAGCAGGGATTGGCAGCCTGCCAACTACTAACAATGTCATTGGAAGGTCATAACAGCCTGTTTAGTGTAAGCAACCAACAAGCTAATGTACTCAAACTTCCGTTATTTCCTAAAATTTATACACTGCATGATTGTAAAAGATCTCAAAGCACTATCTGTGTAAATGGACACCATACATGTAACATGAGTACTGCACAGAATATAAATTTTTAAAAATATATATATATTTTATTTCTTCACTGATTTTACTCACAGGACTTGCATATGTGTTATATGTGTAACTTATAAAAGTTATAAGAACTGGCAAAAGAGCTTCTTCTGTAATGGTGAAATAAAAAAATTCCACATTGAGGATATGTTTGAAATCTATTTGTAGACTAAAGCTCAAACATCTTTCCATAGGTAATATCTGTTGGTTCTCACTTTGCACATTGCAGTGGAAGTGCAAGTCATCCACATATCCTGACATATGCAGCTTTACAGCAGTAAAGAAATATGAACTCTATGGATGTTTAGAGGTTAATATATAGCATTAGTGGTCCTACTTAGTATCTTTGTTCTTCAGCCTAGTGAATCCAATAGGAATATTTAAAGAAAACCTGGAAAGTTGCCCATTCATGAGCAGTTCTAACTTTGCCTGTTGGGACTCTTTGGTTGCAATCCTATGCACACTTAAACTCTCTTCTAGGAGCATAGGATTGCACTGTTTTGAGGAGCTCAATCTGCAGATGCTCTATTTGCCAAGGGAGCTTCAGTGATAATGAACAACCGCACAAATATAAGGGGGAAAGGTATATAGATAAAGGTTCACATTTGTTTTTCTTTAACAAGGCAGCTGAACTGCAAAATGTTGAAAGGATCACTGGCTTTTGCCCCTTGGGAAGAGGAGGTGTTCAATTACAATCCACTGTTTTCTAAATGGGCATTACTCCGACCCTTTCCTACCATGGATCAGCAAATTTAACAATTAACTCTAGCATGGCAGCATTCCAATTGGGTTAAATACAAAGGTCACTGCACTGTGGGTTAAAGGTAAATGAAGTTATAATTGGCTCTAATTGGTGTTCCCATAAGCTTCACTTGATAAAATAGAAAATGGCCTTCTGAAACCAGAGAAAACTGAAAAAATTCTTGCAGCCAAAGCTGGAGTCAAAAAGAGACACATAAACACACATAGTTATACCAAATTTTACAAACAAACAAAAAAATGTTTAACACAAATAGCATATGGTAGAAATATCAGCTTGGTATTATACTCTTTGGAAATAGATTAGAACTTGAATTGCAAATGGACTCATTGAGTCCAACATTTTGCATGTTTCTACAACTCTTCCAGCAACTTCATGTCATGCTTGCAGACATATTTATAACACAGAGTTAGTGTGCCAGCAGGCATGGTACCTGAAGCCAGCTCCCTGTAAATCGCATCCTTAGGGATCCTGCCATCTTCCATTCTGTGTATATGAAGAAGCCAGCATAGATGTCACTGAGACAAAGTGTGAACATGCTGGGGATGTGGGCTTGGAAAAGTACATCTTTCTTTGAGACTCTGTCCTGCCGTGTGGTGCCCAAAATCTTCCTGACACAGCGCATATGGAAGACAATGAGGCATCGCTCCTGATGGTTGTAAGTTGTCCGTGACTCACTTCCATAAAGCAGAGTGTTCAATACACAAACCTAGGGGACCTTCATCTTCGTATTGACATTGACATAGCTGCATTGTCAATGCACTTATCCAGCTCAGCATCAGAGAGGTTGCTGGTTATGGTGTCTGTCAGGGAACTGTCCCCAGCACAGCACAAGGTGGTGGAAGGGCTCTCGGGATGCTACAGAGAGCCCCGGTCCCACCTGACCAGCAGCACCTCCTCTGGCAGCAGAGGGAGCAGCAAGGCTTCCAGCGGGGAGGGGCAGGCTTTTCAGGGTATGGAGGGAAAAGGCTCTGAGGATGCTGGAGAGACCCCGCACTCCTCTCGCTCAAGGGGCGAGGAAGGAGACACGCAGCTTCCAGCGCCCCAAAGGCGTTGAGGGGTGAAACAAAAGGATGGGAGGTGGGGTTTCCGTATACCGAAGCTCTTTTGTTGGGGTCAGAACCGGAAGGGACCATTCCCGGATTCTGACGATGCTTGATACAGACATGAGCTTATTAGCTCTGCACTGTACATAGTTTGCACAATAAAACTCTTAAAGGAAACTCGGAGTTTTGCCTGCTTACTCATGAGCAACAAACAGAGGACCTTACAGTGTCCATGTGCATTCACACTAAGATGTGTGTGTATCTATATGAAGGCAAACGGCATCCCAGATGGCAAGACTGATGAGTGAATCATTATTGTATATCTTTCAACTATGGTGTGAAGATGGGAGAAATGCTAGCTCACCCCATGAGGGGAAAATCTTCTGCATCTCCATCCTGTTTTATCATTGTTGTTGTTGTTTTGAAAATAATATTCATTTGTGCTATAATTTTTTTATATTCTGCATTCTTCTCCCCACCCACTACAAGAACAATGCAGTGGGATTTAAAAAAAAAACCCTGTACTTACAAAAAGCAGACAAGTTATAGTCCTTACATTAGGAGTGGGGAAACTTTTGCAACCTGAGGGCCACATTCTCTTCTAGGGGCCACATGACAGTGGCGGGCAAGGCCAGAGGCAAAAGTAGGCTCCTCAGATACCCTCCTGATAAGTTTAGAAAGTTACCATTAGATTATTTAAAGACACACACAAAAAGGGCCAATCAAATGGGGGTGAACTTAGATGAGCCTTCAGTGAGGAGATAAAATTAGGAATTGGCATATTTGTTGGTTAAAATCCACAGATTACTTGTAGCCCAGAAAGGGCTGTCTGTACATTTTCAGAAATTTAGTGTATCATTTCTGAAAATGACTGAGTGGAAATTGAAACTCTTTCGTGCCATATATTAGGCTTCGTGCCAAGCTAGTGTACTGCAGCCACCCTGAATTGATGAACTTGTATTGGCCTGCGATTATGGAAAGAACAATGTATCTGTAGCTATCGTCTTAGCAATAATTTGGCAATTCTAAAGTTAGTAAAGGCACAATTGCAAACAATTCCAAGGAGAAAGAAAAATATGAGACATTTTTAAAAGCCAGTATGACTGCACAAAAAGACGTAACAAGGAACTACAAGTGTGCATGCACACCCACACCCACACCCACACACCCATTTAAGAAAAGGAAGGAAGGAGAACTTGCCAAAGTCCAATATAGATGAGCAGAGCAGACTTCTGGGACAGTATCAGGAAAGCTGAAGCTCAGGAAGATGCTAAGAGCAACAAAAGCATCTTTTTCAGATATGTTCAGAAGAAGAGGAAGGAAATGATAGGCTCACTGTTCAATAATGAATGTGAAATTTAAATGCATGACAAAGAAAGGCAGAACTGCTTGATTCCTATTTTTGCCCTTTCTCCTGAAATGGGAACTGTGGTCAAATCCACACTAATACAGTTAAAGCAGTTTCTTTGAGGGAAGAATAGTGCTTTAAATGCCTGGTGTGGATGTGGCCTGTGTCCCAGCTTGCATATGTCTTGTGATTGGTGGTGAGGGGTTAGGATTGGAGATTAAACTGGTAAGGAATTGGTCAGGAAATAGCTAACTACCTGAAAAGGTTTCGGGGCTGAAATGAATTCCGTGCTACTAAAATAATTTGCTGATGTGCTCTGAGAATCTCATGGAGAATGAATGAGATGCCAGAGAAGTAGAGACTTGGCATTTCAATATCGGATTGTGCACAGGTTTTCTATTCCCTCAAACTGAGTGTTCAAAGACTGGATCTGCTCTTCTGTTGGTGCATTGGATGAGAATTTGTAGACAGGATCAAGCAAATGTTAAGCACTTTTAAGTTCCATTCATTTCAGTAGGGCCATACTGTATATCCCATTGGATTCAGCTGGGTTTACTTCTCAGTACATATGCATGTGAATGGACTGCACATCTTTTGAAATAATTGTCTGAGAAGATCAGTGTTGCAATTTTCTGGAATCATGTCCCATGAAGGGATCTGAGGGTCACCTGGTCCAACCCCTGCAATGCAGGAAGCTGAACTAAAGCATCCATGACAGATGAAGAAGAAGAAGAAGAAGAAGAAGAAGAAGAAGAAGAAGAAGAAGAAGAAGAAGAAGAAGAAGAAGAGTTTGGATTTGATATCCCGCTTTTCACTACCCAAAGGAGTCTCAAAGCAGCTAACATTCTCCTTTCCCTTCCTCCCCCACAACAAACACTCTGTGAGGTGAGTGGGGCTGAGAGACTTCAGAGAAGTGTGACTAGCCCAAGGTCACCCAGCAGCTGCATGTGAAGGAGCGGAGACATGAACCCAGTTCACCAGAGTCTACCACTCTTAACCACTACACCACACACCACACTGGCCTCCCCACCTCACTAGGGATCACTGTGAATGCCCTATAACTCTTACTGCCATGGCTACACTTTCTTGAAGGATCTACTGTAGACTTTTTTGTATTCATTTACTCCAAAAGCCTGTCCTCCACTGATTTAAAAGCCAAGAAGGTGTTCTTTGGGTTAAATGTCTGTTAGGGGGGGGGGGAACGTACTACATTATTATCATATCAGTATCAACTGCCTCAGCTTTAGAGTGCGAAATTACAGGTTGTGCAAGTGCATTCACAGGTGCAGGAAAGACAAGTTGTGTTGTCTTCAGAGATTTAATTGCTAAAGAGGGGTTGAACTCCCAAGAATGGCAACTCTCGCAACTTACGTTTACATTCTCCTTTTAATCAAGCACTTTCCAAAATGAAAGGAAAGAAATTGGGTGCAAAACGAGGACACCGATTTGCCAAACACGAGGACAGATCCTGAAGTTGAGGCTCCAGTACTTTGGCCACCTCATGAGAAGAGAATACTCCCTAGAAAAGACCCTGATGTTGGGAAAGATGGAGGGCACAAGGAGAAGGGGATGGCAGAGGATGAGATGGTTGGACAGTGTTCTCGAAGTGACTAGCGTGAGTTTGGCCAAACTGCGGGGGGCAGTGGAGGATAGGGGTGCCTGGCGTGCTCTGGTCCATGGGGTCACAAAGAGTCGGACACGACTTAACGACTGAACAACAACAACAACATAGAGTGAGTTGTGAGGCAACGTGGGCAACCCCCGCCTCCTCAGACACCTGCCTGCTCAAAGCACATGGGATAGAGTTCTGTGCATGTTTCAATGAACATAGAATTCTTTCACATCAGGAAGGAATTTGATTAGGCCGGAATCCCTCCTCATCTATGTTCTATGCACACACAGGTTGAACTCCTGCTTGCTTTCTCAGAACACACAAATGTCAGAGGAGTTTGGCTGCCAGAGGAGTTTGGCTGCCATTTATCCCTTCTTTCATTGCATGGATGGGATTTGGTGAAATACCCTATGAAACAGGGATTGCCCCTTATAAATAGGGATAGTTGGAACATATGACATGTGACTCCTCTTTGGCCACATACACACCATACATTTAAAACACTATTATTCTTATTTTCCATATAATTTCTATTGAAGTTTTAAAATTACAAGAAAATGAAAAAGAATGCAGAAGCAAAATAAGAAAGAGAAGACAGAGATAAGATACTTGGGGTGGGGGAGCACACTGCAGCACCAATGCAGACATGAGTACCACAGAATTTTATTGAGGTTGAACAAATACTTGTAGATATTTGGAAAAGAAAATACCACAGTAATTAGCAATATCTTGAATGCAAGGTGGGTCAGACAAAAATGTTAATCTTAATTCCCTTGCTTTTTTATTATGTGAAGACCATATACCTGTAAATAGAGATATAATAAGAATAAAATATAAGATGTAATAAAAGAGCATGGGTGTGCTATATCTTCTTGACTGTATTTTCATCTAGCCCATACTTCAGCATAAGCTGGATAAAATACCCATCTTTATTAATAAATGATATGAAATTGAACCATCTTTTTTACTAGACCCCCCCCCCCGAGACTTTCAGTTTGAGGGAATATGGGTCTCCTAAGAACTCTCAGCACCGCTGACAAACTTCACTTCCCATAATTCTTGGGGGGGGGAACTATGTCTGTTTAAAGAGGTATGATATTGGTATGGATGTGACCTTTCTCTTGTCCTATTTCCAACTTGGGCTGTTGCCGATGCTTCCAAAATATGGCAATGCAAACCCTAAAGGAAAGTCCTTTCCTAAGCTTGGTAGAGCGCCACTGAAACATTGGATAAAACTCCATTCCAAATCCTTCATAAATGTATTAAACCCAAGATAAAGCTAATTGGGTACATTGTCTGAAACTCTTGATTCTTGTTTCTAATCATTCTTCAGGTTCAAAGGCACATATTGATTCTGCCTGATCTCAGAGTGGTTGTAAGGTTGGTATCCACCAAGTTTTACGCAAGAGTAGGCCAGGGCTTTTTTCACTCCCTCTGCATGTGTACTCAAAAGGGCACTTTAACCATGCAAACTGGTGTTGTTAATCTTTATTTTATTTAAATAAATAAATAACACACAGAAACGTATTTTAATAGTAAATTATTGTCTCTTAAAGCACCTGTCATTTAACATGGATCATAATAGGCCGCACCAATCCCATTCAGAGCTATCTTATCTTATCATCTTATCTTATCTTATCATCTTATTTTATTTTTATACCACTTTATATTTTTACAAAAAAAATCTCAAAGTGGTTTACAACACATTAAAACAACAAATAAAACAACCCAGAGCACAATATTATTGAAGGGAGTCAAATATAAAGTATGCATGCAAAGTAACATACTTATCAAGAAAATAAAATAATATTATAAGCATAGAACTTTGCTGCTGCTAATCCTGCCAATGGTGGTTCGTGGTGGGCGGTGGCCAGTGGCGGAGCTCCCACGGCCCTCATCTTCCTCCGCCATTGGGGGTGGCTACGGAAATTCAGGCTCAACAACCTGGACCTGCAGTAAGCAACAGTCTCTTCAGCAGTCTCAGCTTCTGTAGCTGTCCTCCCAGGCCAGACAGAAAAAGGCCTTCAAGGCAGTGAGCAGGTCTTCCAGGTATACCCCAGCAGGTGGGCTAGTGGTTCAATGGTTATACCCAATGTCGATGTCAAACCTCTACATCCGTAATCAATAAAGCTGTGGTCTGATTTGACCCAGAGTAATGTTGTCCTAAACTAAGATCATGGCCACTGGTCCCATCACCTCCTGGCAAATAGAAGGGGAAGAAATGGGGGCAGTGAGACATTTTACTTTCTTGGGCTCCATGATCACTGCAGATGGTGACAGCAGTCATGAAAATAAAAGGTGCCTGGTTCTTGGGAGAAAAGCAATGACAAACCTAGACAGCATCTTTAAAAGCAGAGACAGCACCTTGCCAACAAAGGTCCGTATAGTTAAAGCTATGGTTTTCCCAGTAGTAATGTACGGAAGTGAGAGCTGGACCATAAAGAAGGCTGATCGCCGAAGAATTGATGCTTTTGAATTATGGTGCTGGAGGAGACTCTTGAGAGTCCCATGGACTGCAAGAAGATCAAACCTATCCATTCTTAAGGAAATCAGCTCTTAGTGCTCACTGGAAGGACAAATCCTGAAGCTGAGGATCCAATAATTTGGCCACCTCACGAGAAGAGAAGACTCCCTGGAAAAGACCCTGAAAGACCGAGGGCACAAGGAGAAGGGGACGACAGAGGATGAGATGGTTGGACAGTGTTCTCAAAGCTACTAACATGAGTTTGACCAAACTGTGGGAGGCAGGGGAAGACAGGATTGCCTGGCGTTCTCTGGTCCATGGGGTTACAAAGAGTTGGACATGACTAAATGACGACAAAAAATGTTGTCCTGTCTGGGAGTCAGACATCAGGGGTGGGAGTGCCTGACCCATGCAATATATAATCTAACATTTAAGAGTTGGGAGGGCTATTCTGGCTGAGGCCATGTCCCACCGAACTCAGCGTGGCCAAAGTCTGAGCGGACATACATATCATTGCATGGCTGAGAATTCATTTTTCAGCTTAAATTGGCTCAATTTAGATGCTTCCACACTGCACCATTTGAATGCTGGTTCTTCCATTAGTGAATGTCTCTGCTGCCAAGGCATCCATCTCATTCATCTCATGCCAGGAGTTGCTGCAGAAGCCCTGCAGCTCTGGAGGGTAAAGATGAATTTGTCCTAAATGTCATATCTGGGTTTCATGAAATGTGCACTTCTGTGTTAAGGGAATAATGGAATGGCATGACAGCACAATGATGTATGCAGATGGAGCTCTGCTTCTGCCTAGGGTTTTTAAATAAGTCTGCTTGCATCATCCATATATCATATTAGCTATAAAAAAAGACTACCAATATACATCTCAAATTGAGACCTTGAGTAATCAGAGTGAGAGGATTTCCTGAGGCTTCATTTGGGAACTTCTTTAGTTAACTTGCTTCAGGGGAACTGTGTAATTGGTTGACATTTACAAATTAATGTGGGTTTCTGTTGTAAGGCTTGAGTGGCCTGAGATCCTCCAGTACCTGTGTAAGCAAACAGAAACAGTAAGATGACCTTGACCTCCCAATTGGAGGAAAGCATGAGAGACATTTATTGCTGGCATTTGTGCTCATGCTGGGCAACAGCAACTCCTGATGTGAAAAGATCACACTGAACGTTTACTGAGGTAAGCATATGTAGAAAGTTTGTGCATCTTAGTTCACAGCTACCTTCCTTGGCCTTGATCTGGAGCTAATCTGGAGCATCCCGCAGAAGAAGAAAATGATCAGAGAGGGGAAATCACAGGATTGGGCTGCAGAGCTGCTATATTTGCATTCTGTGTAAAATGGCTGCTGAAGGGACATCAGCAGCTTCTCTTCGAGCAGTGGTTGATGTATGTTCACAGAAGACCAGCCAATCAAACCAGAAGTACCTTCAAAGATCAAACAAATAAGTCCGCCCATGACCTTTCACAAATGAGCCTCCTAGCTTTTTTTTTTTTTAAAAAAAAAAATGTGTGTTATGTCTCTCCATGGCAATGATATCTGTGATCAACTTGACAGAGTGACAAGGAGGGAATAAATGTCACCCAAGCGTCATGCCAAATGGGCCTTTGTTTATGTATTACGACAGCTGAAAGCATGTGCTGCATGTTGGAGCAAGCATGAGCATTGATTTTTGCATCATGAGTTCTGCCCTCAGCCAAAATAACCTGGAAGGGGGGGGCGGTTAGTTTACAGCAGCCATAGGTAAACTCGGCCCTCTAGATGTTTTGAGACTATAATTCCATCCCTGACCACTGGTCCTGTTAGCTAGGGATGATGGGAGTTATAGTCCCAAAACATCTGGAGGACTGAGTTTGCCTTTGCCTAGTTTACAGAATGAAGCTATGGACTTCATTGTCTGACTCTGTAGCAGAGCTCATGAGACAGCTTGCAACCTGTTGGCATGATTTTTTGTGGGGATACATGCTCATCCACCATTATTTTTCCATCTCTGTACCACAGCTTTCAGGGTGATCACTAAACCAACTATATTCTACTAAGAGTAGACCCACTGAAATTAATGGACCCAAGTTAGTTTTGTCCATTAATTTCAGTAGTATGCACAACCAGCCTGCCATATGGAAATCCTTGGCACATGCTTATTTTAATGCTGGGTACATATTTCAACCAGCATTAAATTTGGTAATATACAGAGAAGAAGGTTATTAGAAACAATACCAGTAGGTGCGTGGGAGAAGTTTGAGAAATTCATGGGGTGAGCATTGGCTCGCCAAATATTACAGATAATGTGATAGAAGGCAGGAATTTATTTCATTTCATTTACAGATCACTTCCTGTGAAGCATCCCAAAGCAATTTCACAATATATAAAAGATAACAATTCCATATATAACAACAGTTAAAACAACTGCATATATTAAAAATCATGAAAACCATAATATATATGAAAACAATTTCAAATCCAATGAAGATGCCGAGTGGGATAAAAATCAGGCGCCCCTTGAAAATAGCTGCATTGTACTCAAAGACACTAACTCTTAAAATAGTTTAAACCTTCACTTTCAGCACATTAATAACTTACCATCACTGTCAGGGTTGTCTCATTCATCACGCTGAGTTGTGAAAAGATGCAGTTGTCAACGTGTTAAATTTCACAGGGGTCTTCCAGATTTTGGGGAGGCAGGGTGAAGAAAAGGGATGGTTCAAACCTGGTGGTTAGAACTCTTCCTGGAACATCAACGCACTCACACAAACACACACAGCAGATCCTTCTAACATATGCAGAGTCCATTGCCCTCCCTTCTCAGGAACTCCATTCTATGTCCACAAACCTGGGATCTGAAGAAAGGCCAAAAGGTTTGACTTTTACAGACTTGGAACTTGACATTTCTGATGGTGCCACTGAGGAACTACACAAGCCATGTCCTACCGTTTATAAAAAATGAAATTAAATAAATCACAGACAACTTGCATAATCCATGAAATAGCCCTGCCAATTTTTGCCACCCACAAGTGGAGCAGCAAATTTCAGAGTCAAAGCACATCTGTACTGTAATACAGCTGAAAAGACTGAGGCAATGACATGGCCTGAGATGCAATGTTTAAAGGCCTGCCCAGATTAGAACACAAGAAAACAGCAGTCAGTTAAATGAGGGTTTATATTTATACATTGGTGGGCAAGGTAAAAACAGGGGGAAGACCGCAGAAACTTGAAAGGATCAGCACAAGCCAGGCTTTGCAACCCTTGTCACACTCTGCATTTCAATCACAGAGGCTGGGATTTGAACAGGTGGAATCCACCTGTCAGTCATGTGACACCATGTGGTATCACATGATTACAACACCAAAAGTTATGTAACATTGCAGTTGGCCCATAGGAAAAGGTTCCCCATCCCTGGTCTAATGGGTTAGTATGTGGAGGTGAGGTCTAGAGGGTAGCTGGTTGGCTGGTGGGGCAGGTTTTTGGTGAGGTTGGTGAGCAATGCGAGCTTGGGCAGAACCCTGAGTAAATACATAAATGGCAGGCAGTTCATTTCTGAAATGGATGTTTTGCAACATGTAAAAGAGAAATAACTGAGCCAGGAACAAAAAAATTATTGTAGGCACGCAGCATGGGAGGAGCTGTTTGTAAAGGTGGTGTTTCCCCTTCGCAGTAACACCCGGCACAATCAGCGTGTTATTTACAATCTTTATTACATATATACAAGAAACAGCTACAGTTCAGAGTTACGCGTCCAAACCCATTGAGTCAGATTCGGGGAGTGGCTTCCTATGATTCCCATGCCAACTAAGTAGGCGTGGGAATTGCGCGATAGGTCTTTGATCCTTACGTTTCATTTCCCTCCTTGTCTGTGCTGATTTGAAAACCCCCTCTCTTCCTGGGTCTGAGCTTCCTTCCTGAGCCTCTGGGTGGATACAAGGCTCTTCAGCATCCCTGAGCCCCTGCTCTCCCTGGCTACTGTCCGCCTCTGTTCCGCTTCCTCAGCCTCTGAGTCGGTGCAAGGCTCTTTAACATCCCTGAGCCCCCGTTCCACCTCCTCTGTCCATTGCTCCTCCGAATCCTCCCTGACACTGTTCAACAGTGAAGCAGATGAGCTCTGAAGGTGGTGAATTCTCCTTCATTGGAGGTTTTTAAGCAGAGGTTGGATGGCCATCTATCAGGGATTATTTACTGGCAATTCCTACATGGCAAGGGGTTGGACTAGATGGCCCTTGGGATCTCTTCAAACCCTACAAATCTACATTTCCCCCATGTGTCAGTGGTCAAACAGGAGCATGTGCACAGCTATAGACTCCTGTAGAATATTTGCACATGCTGTTCAAGCTCTGGGCCATCTCTTTGTCAATGCTCTAGTGACAGCCCATGCTTTCCTCCTTATATTTTGACAGCGAAGGGCATAATCACTCTGTTTTAGCATAGCCAATAAGGTTAGTATTTCAAAGAGAATATTTACATTGTTATCAAGACAATCAATTATGTAAGAAAGGAGAGAGGGGAAAGAGAGACAAGCCATAGCTGAGCCCTTCTTTTGTGCTGCTGCAGTCTTCAAGCTTTAGTGCCTTAAGTTTTCTGTAAAGGGGCCAGCACTTCTAAAAATGAAGATGGAAAGGATAAGCCTCCATGATTGCTCTAAAGGGCCCAGAGGACAATACCAGACAGTTGTGTTCTCTCATAGCTGGCTGTTTGATTCTGACTCATTCTGCTCTTTTCCCTGTGGAGGCAAGTTTGACAGCTCAGCCGTTCCTATCAGCAGGAGGAGAAGACTCTGGAAAAAGAAATCCATAACTATATACAATTATCTTCTCTTTCATCCTTGCTCATCTCTTGCTTTAGTTTACACAAGTTTTGTTAAACTTCCATCTATTCTCTGAAATTATTTGCTTACTGTTTGTTTTTGGGGTTTTTTTGGTGGGGAACTACTCCAGTTGAATCTTTCTTTCCAACAGATTCGAGAAGACTTGCAATTTAACAATTTATGCATGCTCCATTAGTGTTTTGCCAAATGCAAGAGATCTTTTGGATTCAGCAGCAATGGCACCAGCAGTAGAGAGAAGTTCAGTGCTTTTCTTAAGTAATACAGAATGCAAAGCAGAGATAGTCATTAAGTAGAATAACATAGCATAAGCAAGATAAGATACTTCCCCGATTTGATTATCAGGAGCACCAGGAAATAGCAACAGAATGACTCCAGCTGACCAGCACACATAACTCTTGTCAGTCCGGGGCTACAATGAAGTATGAAAGTCAAACGCCATCTGAGAGATTTATATCTTTCAGACCTTTAGTGGCTGCCTGCTGTCCTGATACCTAAATTCCTCCCACCTGTTCCACAAGTCATTCTTGGGATGGAGTGAGGGGTGTTACAACACCTGCCAGGTAGGCCAACATCCTCCCAACACTTATCCCTGAAACATGGACAATAAATCAAGACAATAAAGCAAACAAAAAAACCGTCAAGGGTATAGCCAATAAGCAAGGAGGAATAATGGTACAAACCATTTAGGCTATTTCACTGAAATACAAAGTTCTTCTGCAATGGGTCTCCCCTACAATTACCAAAATATTTCACTAGGGTAATATCAGTTACAATTACCAAAATATTTCACTAGGGTAATAATTAGCCGCTTTGAGACTCCTTCGGGTAGTGAAAAGCGGGATATAAAATCCAAACTCTTCTTCTTCTCTTCTTATCATATCACTTTGCTTGACAGAAGTACCTCAGTGAACAACCACCATATCCTTAGCAGCTGATGTGGTGCTGCTGTGGGTGGGACTTTGTTGCAGACCTAGCTTCCCAACATGTCGCTACCAGTTACTGAGAGGGAGGGGGAAAACAGGGAGCTCAGCACAGTGCCGGCACAGCATTAAGAGTGTTGAACTGGCTCCATTGTTGCATCAGTTGGTGGGCAGTGTTCAGAAGCCAGGTAAGCCGTGCAGCCCCACCTGTACTGCCATGACAGCTGTTCTTGTCCTATAACAAGACATGGCAGCTGTTCTTGATATAACAGTTCTATAACAAATAAATCCCAGTGAGTTCAATGCTAAGGGTGTGCATAAGACTGCAGCATAAGTGTTTAAATGCTGGAAACTATGCATTACACTCATTTTTAAAATAATATTCGCTCTGCTCTATTTCTTTCCTCTGAAATGTAGCTAAATAATAATGAAAGTTGTCTGGTTGAGATTCAGACTGAAATCTCAGCTAGGCCTAATTGCATTGGTTTCAAGGTAAAGGCTTATTCATAAAGTGTTAGAACTGTTAAAACAGGAAGGGGAAACCTCAGGACGGCAGCCCAAAACAGCCACCCAGCCCTCTCTGTCTGCTCCTCAGGATACACTTCTGGCTCTAGGTCTTCTGCCTTGCCAGCTCTGTTCCACACCTTTCATGAGAGTGTTTGCCTGGTTGGAATGTTTCCTTGAACTTATGATTGCCTGGATGGAGGATAGTGAGGGGTGTGTGTATGTGTGTGTGTATACAAACTAGCCTGCTGTGAAAAGGTAAAATTTACATTAATCACTCCACCTGCTTGGCCTCTGGTCCTGCCCACCACCTGCATGTGGTCCCTGAAAGCTTGCACAGAAGGGTATGTGGCCCTCAGGCTGAAAAAAATATCCTTTTTAAAAATCATAATGATGGAGGACTCTTTCTGGCAGACTACTATCAGGCCATGTCAACCTGGAGTAGATCTGAAGCCAGGGCACAAAGAGTAAAGTAAGCCAAGAGTATAAGTGCCCACTATTACCACATAGACACAAGTTCTTGAGCCTGATCATTCTTTTCCAGTCGAAACTTACAGCTCTTATATATTATTTCCCTTGCATTTTCAAAAAAAACATTTAAAACCACCTCTGTGACTAATGTACTTCCATATGCCAAGGATTAAAGAGTCATTTGGTGCAGTACAATTGGTCTCTGCTGCATTCCAATTAATCTTTTATAACTAATTCTTCTCTGGGTTTAAAGATTTGCATTAGCTTGGATCATGTTTAAAGTTTTGCAGGTAGCATGCTCTAATATATAGGCCAACATCTCAATTTGTTTTACTGGATCAACAAGGCATATTTCCAATATGTTTATATATTGTTTCATTTGCCTTTCCTCTGTAAAAGCCATTCTATGGGATTTTGCAGTCACTGATATTCCAGCGCCTTTTCTTTTCTTTTCTTAAGGATGTAGTGTGATTTAGATTGATGAATAATATTCAGGTGGGAAAGCTTGTGTAATTTCTGAGTGGAGCACCACACTTTAAACTTTAATTCGTCAGAAACTGGTGCCAGTATCAAAGACCAAATCCGTAATGGGGTCATCTAAAAAGCATTGCAACAGCAGGTATGACTAAGCATCTTGCTCTTCTGTTATTATTTTACCAGGCCAACTATTCTTATTATTTTTCTGTGGCCTTCACATTTGATTGCCTAGTTGAAAACTGAACACTGAAGACACAAGTAAAATATTCCAACCTCTCTATTGACTGCTTGACTGATCTTTCAAAGTCATTGATTATTTTGACAGGAAAATTAACACTGAGTTTTCCTTCATATCTCATAAGTGAGGTACCTTGTAAAAATTACTCTTCTGCTTTGAACCCATGGAAAAGTGGTCTTTCTGATACTACGGTTAAGTTTTAAAAGGTACCTAAGACAGCTTGAGGGATGCGGGTGGCGCTGTGGGTTAAACCACAGAGCCTAGAGCTTGCCAATCAGAAGGTCAGCGGTTCGAATCCCCGCGACGCTCCCATTGTTCTGTCCCTGCTCCTGCCAACCTAGCAGTTCAAAAGCAAGTAGATAAATATGTACCATTCCGGCAGGAAGGTAAACATAGTTTCCATGTGCTGCTCTGGTTTGCCAGAAGTGGCTTAGTCATGCTGTATGCCAGCTCCTTCAGCTAGTAAAGCGAGATGAGCGCCGCAACCCCAGAGTCGTCTTGCGACTAAACCTAATGGTCAGGGGTCCCTTTACCTTTCAGACAGCTTGATTTTCAGTGCACCGACCACCAGCTTTACCTCTGGAATGGATTTTTTAGAAACATAATTTCTTTTCTATTTGCATTAATAATATGTATTCATTTTTGGCAGCAGCTTCAAAAATTATGAAAAGCTAATGAGCATTTGCTTTTCTTGGGGACATCTCTCTGCTACAACAACCCAAGCCTGCCATGTACTTTGTGGGCCTAGAACGCAATTGTAAAAATCTTCTTCACTCCCATTCTTTTGCACCTAGCTTCAGAATATGTCAATGATTAAACCAAGCCTATGGAACTTGTGACCCACCATGATGAACACAGCCTGCCAGTCCTGTATCCCAAGCCATCAGAGCTGGACAAGGATCCTGTTCTTGCCACTTGCCTAAAACTGTTAAGATGGGAAGGGAGATTGTCAAGCACAGCCAGGATGTGTAGCTGGTGGAGTGTTGCAATTTGTGCAGGCCTGTTATAAAAGTATGTACTGTATTGCACATTCACCTGTCTATGAAGGCTCTGGTACACAGAACTCTGGGTTGTGTGAAAAGATCTGTTGAAGGCTGATGGAAATAGGAAACTGCCATTCAACTCTGAGCATTTCAATGCTGATTCTCTAAACAGGAAGGGAGCATACAGTACATGTGGTAAACTATCAGTTTCCTCACCAACTAAATGTAGTCCACACAAATAACGTTTTCAAGCTTAAAAAGGCTTTGGCAGCTTTTTACACACCCTCTGTACCACTGAAAACTAAATATGATTTATGTATAATAAGGTATGTACAGAATAAATGCTATTTTGCTAACATAAATCTAGTCCATGTTTTGGTTTATGCCTGCAATCCAGCATGTATTAGATGATTATTGGGATAATTGTGCCCTAGACCGGGGGTCTGCAACCTGCGGCTCCGCATGTCCACTTCTCCAGCTGACCAGCAGCAGCGGCCGCCCACCAGCTGGCCGGCGGCCCGCCCTCCGGAGGCTGAGGGTGCTGCTGCTGTGCTGCTCTGCTCATGCGTCGTTCCTCGTTTCTGCCAGCGCATGCGCAGCAGCAGACAGCAGCAGTTTCCCTCCAGAGGTGTGGCTGCTGCTGCTGGTGTGGAGCTGCTGCTGGCTGCTGCATCGAGGCGACGACGAGGTAGGCAGCTGTGGGCTGGGCCAGGGGCGGCGGGTGGTGGGCGAGGGTGAGGGGGGAAGCCCTCATTTTAAAAATGGTCGAGGAAGCTGCGCCTGTTTCCCTGCCGCTGCCTCCTTCACTCCTGGTTCCGCTTGCAGCCTCAGACCGTGCTCTCACGGGCGCGCGTCTCTCTCCGCCCCGGAGCAAGGCCGGGACTCGCCCTTGCCCGGGACCCGCGTCTCAGGAGCCAATGGGTGCATGTGTCGCGAGGGGGCTTGGAGGCTCCTAGGAGCCCGAGCACGCACAGCAGGGACGTGGCTGCTTCAAAAGGCTGCATGGAGGAAAAGGAAGTTGTGCGTTCATCCGCAGCAGCGTCGAGCGGAGCCGCCGCCGGACCTCACCAGGCAAGGTTAGTCACGTCGCCCCCGCCTTCCAGCTGGGGTGGCTGGGCAGAAACCACCGTCGAGCTCTCTGCCTGCTGTGGACGGGGGGCTTTGCAACCCCCCAACGAGTCCCTTGGGGTGGGGGACTGGGACTGGGGAGGGGGAGTCCTCTGCCGCTGCTTCCTCAGGTGTGTTGCTTAGGCTGCCGGGCGGAGCGCGGGAGCGCAAGTTGGCTGCCTGCGCCGCGCCCTCCGCCTGCGCCGCGCCCTCCGGCTGTGGCCTCTCCAAAGTGGCCTCTCCAAACGCGGGGCTTTGCCCCGGTTTGGTTGGGCAGCCTGTGGCTGAAGGAGATCCGGGGGATTCCTCCTCGGCGGCTGAAAGAGGGGCTTGTTCTCCCGCGCTTTCTTTTCTCCCAGTTCTAGGTCACTCGACCCACAATAGCACTTCTTTAGTCTCCTTGCCGCACGCGCTCTGGCAACTTTTCAGGCTCCGGCTTGCGTAAAAACTGGGAAAGCTTTCTCTCGCTTCCTTCCCCCCTCCCCCTCCGATGCTGCTCTCCAACCACCTACCTGCTTGTCACAAGTTTTGACCCCCCCCCACTCCTTGGAAGGGTTTCATTATTGGAGCTGAGCTTGTCCCCTGCTGAGGTAAATGACTTATTGCTCTGCTTCAACCGGGGTGGGTGGGTGGGTGGGTGGTCTGGTAAAGAAAACCAAACCTGAGTAACTTATGCAGAGGCAGAATTTACTAGGTGGGGGAGAAGCCCCTGTCGGGACTTCCAGGTGTTTGGAAGCACGGACAGCCCACCAAAAAGAAAACTTGTGAAAATGCTTCCTTCACGAGGGCAAGGAGTAATGGGGTGGAGATGGGCCGAAAGTCCAAAGGAAATGATTTCTTGAAGGGGGAGGATGTACTACGGGAGGCAGAATAAAGGGCTGGTTCTCACAGAGACATGGGTAGGAGAATGACGCCCCAAAAGGTTGCAGTTTTTCCTCTGTCCTGAGTGTGTGTTAGGGGAGCCTTGACAAAGCACTTGTTGGCGTGGAAGAGAGGAGTCCTAACTTGGATCTGTGTTCATGTGCAAAATCTATCACCATTGTCATTAAGGGGGCAGGGAACTCCCCTAAAAAGGTTTGAACACTATGAACTACTACAGCCACCTGTATGCAAGTCAGCACAAACATCACAGGCTTCTCTGGTGCAATTCTGTGCTTTATTTAGCAAGAGAGGAGGTTGGAAGAGGTGAGCATAGCCTCTGGTCTGGAATATTAAGGGTAAAAGACACTAAGATTATTGTAAAAGCCAGCAGTCTTCAATTAGACATGGGACAAACATTTAACACAAGTGTGCAGTTGAGGACTCATTTTTAAAAACAACAACAACAAATCAAATATTTGTATGCTGTTGCAACCCACCTTGGATCAGGCTGTGACCTGGTAGTGGTCCGCAGGTTGGATAAAAATGAATGATTTTTAAAAATAATAAAAAAAAATGGATATTTTTTTATTTAAATCAGATTTTTTTATTTAAATCAGATTTTTTAAATTTAAATTGGATTTTTAAAAATAAAATGCAGTGTTATATTTGTTTTAAATGTCGCAGGGGTTTTGCGGCTCCCAGTTTCTTTTTTTTTCTTCAGAAACGGGTCTAAGTGGCTCTTTTTGTCTTAAAGGTTGCAGACCCCTGCTCTAGACACAGCCAGACCCATTTGGGTCAATGGAAATGTTGCCTCTCTTTTGAGAACGGATAGAATGTGAAACCAGTTCATTTTGACAAGAGGTGGAAACTGAAAAGTGAAGTTGGTTTTAATTGCATTCTCATGTAGTTTTCAAGTGGGTAATCTTTCATATTCATGATTAAATACCTTTGCACTCAGGTCTACAGACAAGTCAATTAAATATATATAACAAAATACAGTGAGGTCCGTAAGACATGGGAAGCATAAAAAGAAAAATACATTTATGAGATAAATATTTTAAAAGAAGATAGATGCTTTTCTTTCCTCTTTTAGACACAGTGACACTTCAGCAGACAGGATGGATAGAAAGCAATGGTTTTTAAAGCAACGACAGGTATAAATGGTTTTAAAATATTTTATTGGACTTCTTATTTTTTTGGGGGGGGGACAAATCAGTTATATTACCCATCCCTTTAAAATGACCTAGTTTGAAATCACATCTTAATACAAACCAAGTAGTTAAAGTCTCCCCCTTTGAATTTTATTAAAAGCTAATCCATAACTAGCGGGCATAAGGGGAAAAGGAGGAATTATTATTATTATTATTTTGCAGATTTTGGTTTCCTACTGTAGGCCCTCAGGGTCCTCATAAAATCTGGAGACCTGGAGGAACAACAGGGCAACACAGAAGAGAGGGGCGTTGCTTGGGGGGCAGTGGGTCTGTGGTCCCAGGTACACGATTTTAAGGGGGCACGAACCAGGCACCCGCACGCAGGGATCACCATCCCACTCTGCCTGCTGTCGGGGGTCTCTAAGTTCCCTTAAACATGCAGGGACAATATAAAGTTATATATAAAGTCATATGCATTATCAAATTTGCATTTTCCCAAACAATATGCAAACTGAAACATAACTGTCCTTCAAAACTCACAATCTGAATTTTGTGACACAGTTCTCCAACTGGTGTTAACAAAAATGCTCATATCAGGGGGAAAGTGTGCATTAAAATGTCAAAATCAGTGAAAATAACAAGCAAAAATGCATTATATTGGGAGAAACTGCTTGCAAAAAATGTGTACAATTTGCCAAAACTGCATAAAAATTCATTTATTAAGAGAAGTTCACAGTAAAATGCTGAAGAACTTCCTGAGGGTTGTTTGTTTTGCAAATTGCTGCAGAAATGTGGACAACATAATTTAAGATTGGGAGGGAAATGAGAAACAGAGAACTGGCATGGGCAGATACCTTCCATTTCTAGTTAAGACAGCAGGGTTTCGGGCAGAAGAGTGTTTCCATTTCAAGATGTCTTGAAAATTGTCTTTTAAAAAGTTTACCAAATCTCTCACTTGTTCCTTAATTATTAATTAAGTCAGCTAACTGTTCTCAGAGACACTGCTAAGTTAATAACATTAGAAAACAAAATTCCCAAGTCCGGGATTTGATTGATAACTTATTTTTGGGGAAAAATATTTATTATTGTAGATTTTTGAGGCTATGTTTCACTGACTCTGGGCTTGGATCGATGTTGCTGTTGTTGCGTATGGAATACTGATGCACTAAATTTACCCCATGGCAACAAAAGCTCCCATTTGAGGTTCTCAATAACTAGGAGTGTTTAGAAAAAACCTATTTATCATCTCTTATTCTCGTGAAACAACTTTGCAATAGTTGGTAAATTTTCACAGGAAAGGCCAATTGAAATCACATTAATCCAGATGCTTGGAATTATAAATGGTGAATCCAATTTCTCCAGTGGAAGGGATGTGTATTAACACACACTCCCTATCAGTTCAAGGCTTCATTCTGAGTGATTTCCAATGCAATTCGTTCCAGACCAAAGAGTTTAAGGCCAGAAGCAAATGTCTTTTAAATTTCGTTTGATTAATGTCCCTTGCAAAACTATTTGTCACCTCCAAAGGCATCCCCCATGTTTTTCTTGTAGGCACATTTTCTCTGTAGTGTATTTGGAAAGAGCTGGTGCCAGTCAGGCCATTTCCCACAAATGCTTTTAGGCCGTTATGTGGCTACCATTCAGCAAGTTACTTTGTTTAACCAGAATTAAATGTCAGACTTCTAGATAATGTAGCGTTTTCCTTTTATTTTAAAATTTTAACTAACTCTGATACATTACAGCAGGGAGTCCTGATTTAATTGGACTACTTTTCTCCAAAGGAAAGTAAAAAATTAACAAGGTTATATGAGAGTTTTCAGAATCAACTCCCTATTTTCCCAATTACCCATTTTCTCCTTGAAGTTTGTCAAAAGATGCTTCCTGTCCAATATATGTTTATCGGAAAGAAACAAGCCAAACTGCAAATCAGATTGGATACTAGGGGCTGCACCCTTGCTTATGCTGTTCTCCAACTCCACCCGCTCCCCAGTCCCCTTATAGCAGGCACCCCCAAACTCGGCCCTCCAAATGTTTTGGGACTACAATTCCCATCATCCCTGACCACTGGTTCTGTTAGCTAGGGGTGATGGGAGTTGTAGTCCAAAAACATCTGGAGGGCCGAGTTTGGGGATGCCTGCCCTATAGTAACACCATAAGCCTTTCCCTTCCCACTACTAAGCCTCCTTTTCGCCTTTCCAACCCCATTTATGAAACTCCTTCTCGCTTCTATTCTGCAGCTTCCTTGCACTCTCGTATTCAGTTTCACCTCATTTTCTATGAATGTTCCTCTCCCATCTTTTTTTATGGCATCTTCCCATGCACACAGACATCGTAACTTCCTGGATATTTCTCATCTCACACATTGCAACACCTAAACTCCCTTTCCACCTCCCCGCAATTCTGAAGCACCCACTCCTCCTTATTTTGCAGTTCCCTTTGTATTTCTGTTTTTATCTTCAGCCCCATTCCCTATTCTTCTCTTCCCACTGCATCAAGAAAGCCAACATAATCCTAGCTCACACCACCCCTCCCACCAGCTCCCCCTGTTATCGCTCTGATCTCCCCACCCCTTCCTTTTCATACAGACACGGAGAACTCTCTGCCTCCCACAGCCCCCTTCAGGAAGCCCCCTTTAATCCCACTCCCCACACTTCCACCAGCCGTGTGGTCTGTGTGGAAGCATGTGTGTCCCAAGAGGTAGCCTTCAAGAGAGCTACTCAGCCAAAAGACAGTAGGATTGCTGATTGCCTGAGCCAACAGAGCTTACTGGACTAGAGTGAAGACCACAGCTCCTAGTGGGTAAATTGAGGCATAAAATTAATCTGGCATTTAGATTCACAGTGGCAGCAGGGAAAAGATTTGAAGGATAAGTGAAAGTAAAGATGCAAACACTGCTTTACGAGACACCCCTCCATAAATAATATCAAAATAAATAGTTAATTAATGAAGGACAGGTGGGGTCACCACAACGTGGTAGCAATAGGGTGGGATGACCACAAATTTCAGTGGAATCAAATTCTCCACATACTGCAACTCTCATCAGCCAACCTGTGCAATAATCAGGGCTGATTGTAGTTGTAAAAGGTAAAGGGACCCCCTGACCATTAGGTCCAGTCATGGACAACTCTGGGGTTGTGGTGCTCATCTCGCTTTATTGGCCGAGGGAGCCAACGTACATCTTCTGGGTCATGTGGTCAGCATGACTAAGCTGCTTCTGGCGAACCAGAGCAGCGCACGGAAACACCGTTTACCTTCCCGCCGGAGTGGTACCTATTTATCTACTTGCACTGCGTGCTTTCGAACTGCTAGGTGGGCAGGAGCTGGGACCAAGCAACGGGAGCTCACCCCGTCGCAGGGAATTGAACTGCTGACCTTCTGATTGGCAAGCCCTAGGCTCAGTGGTTTAACCCACAGTGCCACCGACGTCCCATTATTGTAGTTGTAGTCCAACAATATATGAGAGATGACAGATTAGCTATCCCTGCTTTACAGTAGACTGATTTGCATCCTATTGTCACAGTCTTCACTGATTAGTTTCCCCATGCCTGGCTTTTGCCTGCTGTGATTGACCAGGGATGTGGTCAGTGTGAAAGTCTGCTCCTGTTACCAGTGGATATGAAACACCCTAAAACAAAGGTACTAATCACATCTGTTGCTCTTTCTTTCTTCATTTTCCCAAAAGCAAAATAAGGCACATGGTTGAGCCTCAAAGCCAAGCCAGTACTGACTGACCCCATTTTGAAATAACCCAAGACGAAGTGTTTTTGGAACTTAGGTAAGTTTATGGGACTCTGCTAGCAATAGCACCTTTGCCAATCAGAGCAGAAAGTCAACTTTGGCAAAATAAGCTTGCACTTTGTTATTTTTTGTCTGCCCTTTTCTTTCTCTATAAACTGCTTCTGTACCGATAGGAATTATCTCTCTGTGGGTGTCAGAGTGTTGAAGCCGCATTTGAAGATAAGAGCCTGCCTTAGACGGCACAGTCAGTTAGACTCTTTCTTGAAAGGACTTCATGACCAAAGTGGCAAAGTTGAAGGAAAGGACAACGTAGTCCTAATCCTTAAAGCAGTTCTTTCCCATCCTGTGTGTTTATTTGGGGGCATCAATATTGGCCATAACAAATATGGTGGTGGAAGATCACGATTGTCCCTTTAAATTTATTTTTATTATTGTTATCTTGAGGGGAATGGCTGTGAGAGCAAATGCAGAACTTTAGGAAACGCTGCTGTTTGGCTCTGTGCCTAACACATTGGGAGTGGAGGTAGAACATGGCCATTGTGGCTAATAGGCACTGATAGTCTTATTCTCTACAAGTTTTTCCCATCCTGTTTTAAAGCTCCTTTCAAAGACCCTTAGCTGTTCCTGACACCTTGCCTATGCAAAGTCTTTGTGCTGCAACTGAGTGGTGGTCTTCCCCAGCAGTCAAATTAAAATATAAGGCAGTGCCATATGTTCCTTAAGAATAATTAGCACAAATTATGCATATGATTTAAGCACCACTACTCTGTCTCTCTTCTGACCAAACCATCACCATCACCATCAACCTGGGTTACCTCTGATAAATAAATATTGAAATAAAATTCCTGTCCATCTGAAGATTACAGATCAGGAGGAATATCTTGGTAAAACCCTACGGCTCCATTTGCTATTAGCAGAGAACGATGCTCACCCAATATAGCTCCGTTATTCATTTCCATGGTAATTGAGGTGTTGTGTATTTGTTTAACATTTGTTTAGTGGCAATAAAATTAAAAATCACATAACTGCTAACTAATTGGGAAGAAAGAGAGAAATGGAAATTAAGGTTTTTTTAAAAAAAGGTGTTCCTTTACGTACCCACCAAAGTTTGAATCTTTTCTTCTTCTTTTTATAAAAACCTGCCATGGACTATTTTTTCATGCTCTTGTGCTAATGAATAGGGAGCGCTGAGGAAGATCAAGCTCTGTCATAAAATAATGAGGTTGTTTCATCCAAGAAGGCACCCCCCACCCCCCCAGAAGCTGCTGTCTACCTCCTGCTATGTGATGTATGGAGCAAAGCTGGCACTGGTGCTACGCTGAGAAGCAGAAGAAATGAAATTGTTTTAATCTTGTGGACCATTCCTTTTAATCATCTCCTCATCTCTTTCCCTTTTGTCAGACAGGACTTAAACTGGGGGTAATTTGTTTGGTTGGCTTATCTGCATCGCAAGCTAACCTAGCAAGCACAAGACAAATGTCCCGTAAAACAGCTGGATTCGCCTTTGCTTTGAAAGTCTATATCCCCATTTTATGCGGTAAACGTTCCCTGCTCTTATGGCCAACTTTGTTTGTGGACATTGATCACAAGGCAAGGAAAGTCTTCTTCCGTGGCTTTCCATAGCATTTTTAAAAAACAAAAAATGGCAACCCTTGGCCGTATTAGCGGTGCATCATTATGCACAGTGCTGAGAAAGTGTATAGTACAGTGAAGTTTTTCACCTGCTGTCATAATACTAGAACCCAGGGTCATCCGATGAAGCTGAATGGTGGGAGATTTATAATAGATCAGGAATTTCTGCCAATATTGTGTTGCTTCCCAATGTGATGTACTGTGGAGGTGGCAAAAAGGATTTGGCCCAAGGGCTTCAATCACCCTTTACTCACCTTTCTAGGGTCACAAGTCAGTGTGACCACCCACACTCTTGCAAACACCCACATGCATACATCACCCCTCCAGACTCCTCAAATGAACAGTATGATAACCAGGGCTTTTTTTCAGCTGGAACCCACCGGAACTCAGTTCTGGCACCTCTCAGGTGGGCTCCATTGCCATTCTAAGAGAACAAGGAAGACGTTCATGCTGAGTTCTGGCACCTCTTTTTCCAGAAAAGTAACACTGTTGATAACTAGGGAAGGGATAATTTGCATCCAAATCAGGGTTCTGGCTGGGCCATCTACAGCACTATGTATAATTTAATGTTCCCCACCCTTTTGCTATGAAAACCAGTGGGGTCTGGGGGGCAGCCAAATTTGCTTGGGCATCTGAATTGACCCCTTGGGCCAGGGTTAGCCACCCCTGTTATACAAGAATGGCTGCAAAGACAGCACTAATCATCAGAGAGTAGCACCAATGAAGCTTCATGGCCCATCTCAGCAGAAGATGAAATAGCAAGTACTCTCGAAGATTTATGTAAGAATTAGGTGCCATGTGCATTTTGAATGGAGCAATATATCAGTGGCAGAATTTGTACAAATTCTTCCGCAAGTCTAAATTGAAGTGATATTCTGAGGTGAATTTTTGATCAGAGAGGAGTTTTGACATCCTATCAGGCATTCAAAAACATATCCTGATGTTTTGGATCATTCAAGTACCTGAGAAATTTCACTATCTATAGCTTTCCTCCCATATTTTGAACACAGACATAAAAGCATCTTGAAGAATGAATAGCATGACACTGAGGAAAGGTCACATAGTGAGCTTCATGGCCAAGTAGGGATTTGAACCCTAGTTTTTCCAAGTCTTAAATCTGA